>NC_042617.1:66461225-67061225 GCF_901001135.1 Rhinatrema bivittatum | reverse complement strand
AGCTACTTGCTGCGGATTGATGTTGGTGGGAGAGATCACTCCCGTTAACCCAGATACTGTCCCAATGTCCGAATGCATAATTGCAGGTTGAAGGGGTGGCTGCTGTGACCCAGGGCTTAATGAAATCCCCGAGGGTGAATTAACCCCGGAGCAATCCCTCATGGATGACTTACCCAGGTGGAATACGTGGTCATCCATCGGTCCAACTCTTGCAGATGATAAAGGAAGTGGGGAAGAAGTCCAGTTCTTTGATTTCCTTTTCTTGCCCATTTTTTCCCCAGGGGCGCGCCCGTTTGGCGCGCGGCTTCGGCCTGCGCGCCTGCGGCTGTGCGCCACAGTTCCCTGTTTAAAAAGATTTTCTGGGCTCCACCCGATGATGTCGGGGCCGAAGGGTCACGCCCCCTCTCTCCTCCGGCGGCAACGCGGCCAATTCAGAAAAACGTGCAGGCAAGTCTCTCTGGGGTCCTTGCGGCTGTCAGGGCTCTCCTCCGCTCCCATGCAAAGATTTTCAAGTCGCCGCTGGGCAAATCTCCTGAGGAGAAACACATTGGCTCTCCGCCCAAGATGCCGCCTGAGATCTGATAGAATGAGCTTTAAGACCATCGGGTACTTGTCAGCCCTTGCATATGTATGCCGATGCAATGGATTCCTTTAACCATCGGGCAATAGTGGCCTTCAATGCTTTCTGCCCCTTCTTAGGACCACTCCATAAAACAAAAAGATGGTCTGACAACCGAAAGGCATTAGTCACTTCCAAGTACCTGAGAAGTACCCAACGAACGTCCAATTTTCTTAAATCCTGAGCCTGAGGAGAATCGCGATCCAAATCTGAAAAGGCTGGTAACTCAACGGACTGATTCATATGAAAAGCCGATACTACCTTCGGAAGAAAGGAAGATACCATCCGAAGCGAAACTCCCGAGTCTGAAATCCGCAAGAACGGCTCCCGGCAAGACAATACTTGAATCTCTGATATCCGTCTGGCCGAACTGATAGCCACGAGAAACACCGCTTTAAGCATCAGATCTTTCAACGTGGCCCGCTTGAGAGGCTCAAAAGGCATTTTGCATAGTGCCCAGAGAACTACGTTCAAACTCCACGAAGGGCATACTGGTCGCACCAGTGGGTGCAAATGCTTGGCCCCCTTCAGAAAACGCGCCACATCTGGATGCCATGCAAGGAAAGTACCGTCCACTTTACCTCGTAAACAGCCCAAGGTCGCTACCTGAACACAAAGCGAACTGTATGCCAAACCTTTCTTCAGGCCTTCCTGCAAGGATACGAGAATGTGTACTACCATGGCCCTATGCGGGGACACCTGCAACCCACTACACCAGGAATTAAAAACCTTCCAAACCCTTACATAACTAAGCGAAGTGGAAGCCTTCCATTTGCGAAGCAGAGTAGAAATCACCGCCTCAGGATACCCTTTTTTCTTCAGCTGTCTCCTCTCATAAGCCAAGCCGCTAGACAAAAGCGATCCGCCTGATCGAAAAATACTGGACCCTGATGAAGAAGCTTCTGAAGGTGACCAAGTTGCAAGGGTCCATCTACCGCCAAGTTGATCATGTCTGGCGCTACAAGAATTACTGGCCCCTGGTGAGACTCTATCCGTCTCAGGACCTTGCCCACCAGAGGCCAAGGAGGAAACACATTTAGAAGTACGTCGCAGGGCCATGGGAGGACCAAGGCATCTACCCCTTCTGCCCCGTGCTCCCTTCTGCGACTGAAGAACCGGGCCGCCTTCGCATTCAGTTGCGTTGCCATCAAGTCCAGATGGGGTATTCCCCAGGGCCGGGTCAAGAGCTGCATCGCCTCCTCGGACAGCTCCCACTCCCCGGAATCTAGCTGCTGACAACTGAGAAAGACTGCCTGGATGTTGTTTACCCTGGCTATGTGAGACACCACCAGACGAAGCAGACTGCATTCTGCCCAGACCTTGAGCTTGTCTGCTTCGGCGGCCACCGGTCAACTCTTTGTTCCCCCTTGCCAGTTGATATACGCCACCATGGTGGCATAGTCTGAGAGGACCCATATCGACTGATGGCGGAGGAGGGGAAGGAAGTTGCACAACGCTAGACGAATCGCTCTGGTTTCTAAACAATTGATGGACCACTTGGACTCTTGAGTTGACCACTGACTTTGAGCTGATCGCGACTGACAAACTGCCCCCCAACCGGAGAGACTGGCATCAGTTGTCACAATCAGCCACTGTGGATTCACCAAATCCATTCCCTGTTGTAAATGCTCTGGGACCAGCCACCACTCGAGACTGCTTCTGGCTGAATCCAGGAGAGGTAAGCAGAGGTGAAACTCTTCGGACTTGGGATCCCAGCAGGAAAGCAACGCCTTCTGCAAATGCCTCATATGAGCGAACGCCCAGGGAACCAACTCCAGAGTAGAAGCCATAGAACCAAGAACCTGTAAGTAGTCCCAAACTCTGGGAAAGGGGGGGGGGCAACAGATGGCAAACCTGAGTCATCAGCTTGGTCATTCTCTGCACGGGAAGGAAAAACTTGCCCACCACCGTGTCGAAACGTGCACCCAGGAACTCCAACACTTGTGACGGAACCAGCTGACTCTTGGGGAAATTGACAACCCAGCCGAGTGACTGAAGACGCAGTAACACCGACTGAACTGCCTGTCTGCAAAGGTGTTCTGACTTCGTCCGAACCAGCCAGTCGTCCAATTAGGGATGAACCAGAATCCCCTATCGCCGAAGAGACGCTGCTACCACCATCATTACCTTGGTGAATATGCGAGGCGCTGTCGCCAGACCGAACGGGAACGCTTGAAACTGATAATGCTCGCCCAGCACCATGAACCGGAGAAACCTTTGATGATGCTCCTGTATGCCAATATGCAGATATGCCTCAGTCAGATCTAAAGAGGCCAAAAATTTGCCTTTGTGGACGGCCGCAATGACGGACCTCAAGGTCTCCATACGAAAACACGGAACCCGAAGAGCCCTGTTGACTTTCTTCAAGTCCAGGATCGGACGGAAGGAGCCCTCCTTCTTGGGAACTATGAAGTAAATGGAGTACCTGCTGGTCCAGCACTCGCCCGGCGGGACTGGGACGATCACTCCCAGGTCCTTCAAACGACCCAGGGTCTGGAGTACCACTTGCTGTTTTGCCTGAGACCCGCAAGGAGACACCAAGAAAAGATCCCGCAGTGGGCGAGCAAAATCTAAAGCGTAACCGTGATTTATAATATTTAAGACCCACTGATCCAATGTGATCTTGACCCATTCCTCTCGGAAGACAGAGATGGCCCCCGATCACCGGAACGGAGGAATGGGCCGGCGCACCTTCATTGAGAAGATTTGGTGTTGGAGAATCCTTGGAAGGTTCCGTCCTGGGAAGGCCGCCTGCCTCGAAAGGAACGGGCCCAAGCCTGGGATCTCGATGGTGCCTGTTGAGGAGGAAACGAAGGGGCCCTACTAGACCGAAAACGCCGCTGCCCCGGAAACAACCCCTATAGGAACTGAAGGGACAAGTAGACTTGGGTCTATCCTCCGGAAATTTGTAAACCTTGTTAACCCCCAAGTCCTTAATAAGATTTTCCAGATCGCCTCCAAATAAGAGTTTCCCCTTAAATGGGAATGATCCCAACTGAAACTTGGAAGAGACGTCAGCTGACCAATTGCGCAGCCAAAGAAATCTCCTTGCTGCCACAGCGGGTTACATCGTGCGTGAGGAGGTTCTCAGGAGATCATACAGAGCATCAGCCGTATAAGCGACCGTTGCTTCCATCCAGTCCGCCTGTTCCGCCTCTGCCGGGGGAAGTTCCTGGGCTGTAAGCAGCTGTTGTAACCATCTAAGGGTGGCTCTCTACATGATACTACTGCAGACGGCCGCCCTATCCCCAAGCGCCGACACTTCAAATATTCTCTTAAGAAGAATCTCGAGCTTCCTGTCCTGTAGATCCTTAAGGGCGGCACCGCCTGTCACCGGAATCGTGGTGCGCTTGGCGATGGCCGAAATGGCCGCATCCACTTTAGGAATCTTAAGGAGTTCCATGAACTTATCCGGGAGCGGATAGAGCTTCTCCATGGCCCTGCTAACGCGTAGCGTGGCTTCCGGGGCGTCCCGTTCCCGAGTCATGAGCTGTAACAGGCTCGGTTGTAACGGAAAAGTTCTAGGAAGGGTTCGAAGACCTGACAATACCGGATCACCCGGATGCTGATCTGCCACAGACTGCGGAGCTGGAAGATCAAGCTCAGTAAGCACATGTGGGATTAGAGGATCCAACTCATCCCTTCCAAACAGCCGGAGCACCCATGGATCATCCCCCTCAAGCAGAGCGGAATTATCCACGTCCTCGCCCGGATCCGCAGCATGGTCTTAGGGCGCGGGGTCAGGCGAAGGAGGTGGCGTTGCCCCTGCACCAGGGGCTGGACGAGGTATATGAGCTCGGAGCACCTCCTGATTGTCAGCAGGCCTGGGCCTCTTAGTTGGAGAAGGTTGCTGTGAAATCAGATCAGCCTCTCCCTCCATATAAGCCTTATGTAACAACAGCACAAATTGTGATTAAAAAGGGTGCTGTCTCTTTAAGGCCGCCCCTGCAGGCAAAATAGGGGGAGGAGAAGGGGGGGAGGAGGCAGAGGCTCACATGCAGGATCGAGTTGCCGTTCAGGGCTTAAACTAGGAGGTGGAGGAAAATCTCCTCTCCCGGAGCCCTGAGAATCCTCGGGGTGTGAGTCACCCAAGATGGCCGCCGTTCCCGCGCTTTGCGGGGACGGGGACGGCCGAGGAAAACTATCCTGCTTACGTCTGGCAACCCCTCGCGGCCACAGGAGAGATCTTTGCCTTCCAGAGGTACATGTGCAGTGCGAACACAAGCCGTCACGGGAGAGTCGTGCTGCCGACTCCCCACAAGCTGAGCACTGCACTCCCTGCGGCATGGCAGTTACTGCCGCGAAAAAAAAAAAGTCTGCCTGAGTAGAAATTCTACCCCTTCTGGAGGCCCGGGAAACAAGTAGGCTGACTCGGTAGGGTTTTTGGGTTTTTTTTAAACAGAGCTTGAGCAACAGGGGAATGTAACATCCCTGAATTCAAAGGAATAAAATAGTCTCTGTCCTGTAGGGGAGAGGGAATGGCCCACCGGTAAATCTCCCCTACTCACCAGGCTGCCACTGACTCTCCAGGTAAACAAGCTGAAAAAACAACTGAAAAACTGTCTATTTTATGTAATTAGGAGGAATCTGTACTCCTTGACTGAATAATAATCAAAGAAAATCTCTTTCCCTTTTTTATTTTTTTGTACTTACTACCCAGTTGATCTAGTCATTTGGCTACCAGGGTGTAAAAAACCCTCTTGACCAAATAAGAATCAAAATTTAGTAAGACCAGGACCGCAGGTTATGCTGTCTTCCACCTGCTGGAGTCAGAGAAATACTGAGGGATCGCAGATGGCACACTGGGTTATCAGGGGGTGCTTTTTCAGTTTTTTCTCTGACTCCATCTGCTGGAAGGGAGGCATAACCCAGCAGTCTGGACTGATCCGGGTACATACAGGGAACCCCCGATACGCGCAGAAGTGCCAGGCCTAAAGAAAGGGGCAGGCCGGGGGGGGGCGGGGTAGGCTGGGACAGTGGCATTAGACGTCGTCCTGGGGAAGCCCACGCCAGCAGCCAGCCGGTGTGCGGAGTCTACTTCTGCTCTGAAGGAGCAGTAAGGTAAAAAATAACAAAAAAATCCAATAGGGGTTAGGGATCAAGGAGGAGAAGGGAAAAGGTAGGAAGGTTAGGTAGAGGTATAGGGAACTGGGGGAGGCCCTATTGCATCTCCGCACATTTCTTTACAAAATCCACCGTTTAATGCGAATGTGAACCCACCCGCACATTCGCGCACTGATTATAAAATCGGGCGTGCATGTGCGCACGCATATCACATTTTATAATTTTATAAAATTGAAGTGTCCGCATGTGCGTGCCAGGAACCGCACACACATGGACGCCCACATGCAAGTTTCTAAAATCTAGCCCTTAATGAATCTGATTACAAGTCCTCTGGGGATAGGGAAATCTGACTGCAAGAACTCTGGGGATAAGGATATACCTACAGTACCTGAACTGAATCCACTTTGAAAGTGCCGAAAAGCTGAATATAAATAAATATAAATTACAGGTTTCACTTTTATCACCTGCAGCTTCATTTGCAAGTCAAGGATTGGTTTAACCTTCTGATGGGTGTTAGGGATAGTGATCTGGTATTATGTGACAAACCTCATCAAGGAAATATGTCTATGATAATTTTCAAAGGGATCTAGCTGCCTAACCATGGAACTAGGAGGCTAGATCCCATTTGAAAATTACTAGCCCACTGAGCAGTTAAATATAGTCACATAGTTCCACTATGCGGCTACATTTAGCTGCTCTAAATGTAGCGGTTCCTGGGGATGTAACTTGGTCAGGGTATTTATCTACACATGTATAATTGAATATTTCAATGTACATGCATAGTTTATCACACCTAATGCTGTTCACAGAAACAACAGAAGCAAAGTTCCCACATAATTTTTTCTTGGAAATTTCACTCAAGGGGTATGCAAGTACAAAATTATACAGCTACAAAAGTACTGATACGCAACTTAATGAAAATTAATGTCATTATGTCTGACTTCAGTAACACGCAGAGAAAAAGCAGTATTACATTCTGTCCGCCTGCTCATCCCTTGGCTTCCTCCACAGACAGACTTTTAAAATTATTTTATCAGATTTAATCCTTCTGTTTTAGCATTGGTAGTAACATCATTGTGTCCCCCATGGAGTTGGATGGCAGGGCATTTATCTCCCATATTGTACCAAGAAGAGGCCATTCTCAGTAAAGCTCAGACTATGTGCTTGGATCTTAGCCAAAAGCCCCAAAAGAGCTGCATAAACATTTTATACACACTTAACAGTCAGTCATTCTTCTGTCATGGCTACCATTTGAGTTTGCTGCCATTACTGACTAGCTCAAAGCCCACATCGAGCACTGCTCTTTCACTGAACTTGTACTGAAGTGAGAGATATAATGGATGTCACCAACCATGTCACTAGTAAACAAAGCAACCCCTTCCAAGTCAGTCAGACTAGATAAAATATACGGAATATTAAATTTAAAAAATTGTAACTTAATTCCATGGTTTCATTACTGCCTTTAACACCACACACAAAGTTCTCTTATAAATCTAAGTATTCCTACTTATTTTATTAACTTTAAGGCTATTATTTAAATAGATTTATATAAATAGCCTTGCAAGTTTGCTACAATAGTACCTAAAGCACACTTAAGATCTTGTAGCTTTTCATTCATTCTCCTTTACCTTATACTGTCAAGAGTTATGGGTATGCGAATCAGGTCCAATAAGGATATTCCTCCACCAAGCTCCCAAAAATGAGCAATGTCTTTTGGCTGAAAAACAATATATTAGAAAACTACATTTATTTATTTATTTATTTATTTAAAGATTTTTATATACCGCGGCACGTGTGGCACATCACCTCGTTTACAGATAACAATAACTCAGCAAAGTGCTTTACAGTACAACAGATTATCTGATAAAACGATAAACAAAGTATAAAATCAACTAGGAGAATAACGATCGATGATATAAGGGAGTCAAGGGGTCTTGTGTAATAGTTATTAACTTATAAGATAACTTGACAAAAGAAAGTTCATTTACATGCAATTATAACATCAAGAACATAGTTCCCATTTCTTTAACAGTACTAGAATAAGATGTTTACTTCTCTCTAAAATGCTTTGGTGAAAGCAGCACATACTTAGGCAGATTGTTGAATTCAGCATTGATCTGTACATTATGTGGCCTGAGATTTTGGTCGGAATTTGTCCCCAGATGAATGTGCATGGAACAACAAAATAATAAACATGCAATGAAATCCACGTAGTCCCATCTGATTCTTTTTCAGTAAAAAAAACCCCATATGGATTATCTCCATGTTCCCAATTTACTATTTATTTATTTAAAAAAATGTATAACCTACTATAGGCAAAAGTTCAAAGCAGGTAACGAGAACAATTATAAAATAATTCAAAGCTATTACTGTGATGTTTTTAAGCAAATTTTACTTGTGGTATACTTCCTAATATATATAGAAGATAATCAAGATCCTGCTGACATTTCCACTAACTTCAGCAAGATAATGTGAGGGATCACACCCACCATCTCATGTGCTCCAGGTTTTAATGTGAGTTGCTGGTGCCTGTCCTGGAATCAGAATTAGCTATTTGGCAAAACGTATCAAAACTAATGCTCACAGTTCAGAACCTACAAAGTAAGTTGTGATATAAGGAATAATTTGGTACTTGCCTGCTATTTTTCTTTCCTTGAGTCCTACCAAACCAGCCCAGACATAACGTGTTTGCTCTCACCCCAGCAGAAATGAACAACTAGATTCCTGAACTCTCCTATATAAGAAACCGTGCAGCCAGCAGCATTCCTATAACAAAGCACTAAAAAAAAGTCTCTGCTTTACCACCAAGCAAGGAATCATTAACAATCACTGACCTGCATTAACTTCCCACCAACCAAGGGGGAAAAGGTCCAGTACATTAATAGAAAACAACCAAGAACATACTGACTAAACATTATTCAGAACTGAAAGATAAGTGAGTGGATCCCTGGACTGGTCAGGTAGGACTTCAAGGAAAGAAAATTAGCACATAAGAACCAAATTTTTCCTTCCTTTTCATCCCTCCAGACCAGTCCAGATACATCAGATATACCAAAGAAACCCTCATTCAGGGTGGGATCCTGACAAGCCTCCCTTCAAGACCTCTGCCTCAAAGCAGCAATGTCTCTAGCCCACAGATCTAGGTAGCTATGTCTGTGTAGAATGAAAGGAAGATCAAATTGTTGCCTTGCAGATTTCCTCCAGTAGCACCTTTGTAGGATGAGCCCTGAGTTCTCTAGGAACCACAAAGCCTTTAGATATAAAGTAACCCGATTTCTTCCTTGATTTACCCAGCGATTTTTACTTTGAAACATGGCTTAACTTTTCCTCTGCCCATAAAACAGGATGAACAAATGACCTTCTAAAAGCATTTCTAACCTTTACATAATGGAGTATTCTGTACATATCTAGAAGAAGCTCTTTGAAATGCCTCCTGTCCTGCCCAGGTGAAATAGTGATATCCCCCCTTTGGAAGAAAGGAAGGAAGGTATTATATGCAGAGACGTGCCTTCCTCTGAAAAATTAAAAAAAGATTCTCTGAAACCCACCTTGCTGAACAAAGTGCTACCAGAAACACCTTCTTAATCATAAAATCTATAGACTCAAATGGTACCACACACAAGGACCGAAGGACCAAACGGAGATCCCAGGTCAGTATGGTCATCCTTTCTATTGATCAGAGATGCTCCATACTTTTCAGGAAGCACAAGATATCAGGATGTGCTGATAGACACCCCCTGCACCAACTCCCTATAACATGCAATGATAGCTACCTCAATGAACCTTGAGGGAAGTCAGAGCCGTAACCTAGTTTGCAAGAAGACCAAAACCAAAGAGACTGGCACCATGGTGACATTCTTTCTTGTGAACACCATGCCTCAAAAAGACCTTCTACACCCTGACATATGCCAGCAAGATGGATATCACTTCCTCTGATATCACAGCCTTCTCCTCTCAACAGCCATGCTGTAAGACGAAATGGATATGGACTGTCTGTAGTTGTAATTCCTCCATCTGTGGCAACCTCAATGAATCTTCAATCAAATGCCTCTGCAGATTTATTTACAATTTTTTCGAATACCATTTATAATGGAATACCACTTCTAGGTGGTTCACAATTTACACAAAAAATCCTACCAATCAACTTCTTCCATATATATACTTTTATTGTGCAGTCATAATCTTAATTCTGAAGGAATACGAGACCATCATATCTGGAACAGATTAATGCTGAACTTCATTTTTTCAGTCTTATAACAATAAATCACAATATAATCATAGGAGGAATAGCCTAGTTGTTAGAGCAGTGGGCTATAAACCAGGGAAACCAGCGTTCAAATCCCACTGCCTCTCCTTGTGGCCTTGGGCAAGTCACTTTACCCTTTGTTGCCTCAGATACAATCTTACCTCTAGATTCATCAAGCTGCAGTAAAAGTCTCTGAAATATGGCAGCTAATATCAAATGATAAAAATATGGGTATAGTTAGGCTAATAATCAAAATACCACATTGTGTATTTAAATATTGTGTGGTGATACTCTTTTGCATTGCATGATAATTGCTGCTATCCTGCAATAACTGCTGTTATGGCACGATAATTTTTTTTATCACCCTACTGCAAATAAAAAAGGTGATGCTATTTCCCACGTTAAAACTGGCGTTAGTATGCGATATTTTGTCGCAAAGTGCGATAGCATCTCATTTGCATAATTTTCTCAATTTTGCATACTCATTGGCAATTTAAATACTATCACATGGTGCAAAAAGTATTGCAAGTTAGTACTGCATTATAGCCGATAGACCCCGTTTAACGCACCATAATGCCCTAACACAGCTTGATGCAACACCCAGTTGGATTGTAAATCCTCTGGGGATAGGGAAATACCTGAATGTAATCTGCTTTGAAGTGCTGAAAATTGGAATATAAATAAGATAAATTAAGGTTATGACTGCATAGTAGAAATACTGTTAATAATAAAAATCGATCTACATGAGGGTGAATCCCTTGTAAAATCTTAAATATAAGCAAATATCCATCATGTAATCCACATTACGTGATCAAAAAAATAAATATCTATAGTGTGGATGGGACACTCTCAAATTTAGACTACCGGCATTATTGTTTAAACTGATCTGTCACAGTCTCATCATCGTCGTCTCTTATTGTCTGTCCACACTGGCAAAACATATTTCAAACACTGTTTTATATGCATTTAAATACTTCTCATCTTGAAATGTATCTTTTTAATGGTGATATTTATCCAACGGGCCCCATTTCAAAGTGCTTGCTTCTTCCTCAGGGGTATAAAGATTGCTCCAATATTCACCGCTTCATGAATACTGCTCCATTGCTGACTGCTTCATGACTTAATGCAGCATAGTCTTGTTGGCTCTAGAGCGAAAATGATCCTGTCCCGCTCTTTAAATTTGATCATTTCTGCTCTAGAGCCAACAAGACTATGCTGCATTAAGTCATGAAGCGGTCAGCAATGAAGCAGTATTTATACCCCTAAGGAAGAAGCAGGTACTTCAAAATATAGCCCACTGGGTAACATATCACTGACAAAAAGATAAGTTTCAAGATGAGAAGTTTTTAAATGCATATAAAAATTATTTGAAAAATAATGTTTTGGAATATGGACAATAAGGGACAATGATGATGAGACTATGACAGACCGGTTTAAACAATAATGCTGGTAGTCTAAATTTGAAAGTGTCTTATCCACACTATGAATGTTTATTTTTTGATCACTTAATGCAGATTGCATCATGGGTGTTTGCATATATTTAAGATTTTGCATAGTAGAAGTATACATAAAGAAGAAGTTGATTGGTAGGATTTTTGTTGATATTATTCACCATCTACCGATATAGGATGTGTTATATTGAGTGGTTTTTCACAATTTACACATACATAATATCTGCATACCACAGTGTTCTGGAAACACCAGGAATACCAATCCTGCTAACTACTATTCTCCAAGATCCAAAGTGTTACATCTGGGTTAATCCACTTGAACTTTTTCCAGGTTTCTCTGCCCACTTGAGCAGAAGCCCCATTTCGAGAACTACAGAGAAGTTTCTGGTCCTCTCTAGCAGCTGGCATAGTACCTGTATTTTCCCCTCATAGATCATCAGCGAAAACATTTGTAAGGCATTTCTTATGGCCCTTGCCTCTAACTGGTTGATCGATCATTTTGTCTCCATGATATTCTTGAGACCCTGGGCCATCTGTCTCTGACACTGAGTTCCCCATCCACTCAGGCTGGCATCCATCATTACTGAGATCCAAAGAAGTGATTCCAAATCCATTGTTTTTTTTCAAGTTCTGTTCCATTAACCACCAGGCTAAACTGCTCCTTCACTTCACTTCCACTTCAGGCTTTGGCCTGAAGTGGAAACCTCACATCATAATCTTGAGATTGTGTTCTCCATTGTAAAAGAAGAGACCTCTAAAGAGTTCACATGTGCATCTGAGCCCATGGAACCTGAATAATGCTGCCAACAGACTCCAAAAGCTGCAGGTAATCCCAGATGCTGAGAGCTAATGTCCTCAACAGTCCCCTGATCTGAGTTCAGAGCTCGGCAATATTCATAAATACCTTTCTCTTCTGTGTGTTGAAGAGGCCTTGGAGTACCTGAGAGCCTTCTTGCTTTTGGCAAAATGTATTCCCCAACCGAGCTCCTGAAGAAGTTGAACCATGGCTGTTTGGCTCTAGAACTGTAAATGTCTCCCTAAAACCACAAATCTGAGAAAACCTCTACTGTTCTGCTCCATTGAAGATGTGGAGATAAGTGTCAGTTAGATCTAAAGATATAAGGAACTCTTTCCCTTACCTCTACTATGACTGAGCAGAGACATTCCATGTGAAAACAGGGAACCTGAAATGCCTTAGGATGGAATGTACCCTCCTTTTTGGGAACTATGAAGTAGATGGAGAACCTCCCTCGCTTCTACTCTTCCTTTGGCACTGGAACCATCACTGTCAATTGAAGGAATCAATCCAGAATGGATTTCATCACTGCTCTCTTTGCTGACAAATGACAGTAAGAAATTATGAAGGTATTTGCATAACGAAAAAACTTTTGCACAACTGTTCTTTATAACCCTCAGAATCCACTGATCTGTAGTTATTCAGGTCCACGCCCCAAGAAAGTCAGACAGCTGTTTGCTTATCCTCACACATGGGAGTGGACCCTCCACTACTCATTGCAAACTCCTGGTTCCTTCAGCTCCTCCCACACCTCTGCCCTTGACCCTTTTTTGCCTCCACGAAAGGGTTGGGATTTGTTATAGAAATGAATTTGCTGAGAGGAGGATCCTTTCTCTAGACAATAATGCTAGGCCTCCCTAAACTTGGGCTTGCTCATCTTAACTTGTGACATCTCCCAGGGTCTATCCTCACTCTAGGGCTTATTCTCATCCAGTCCTTTACCAATTTTTTTTTTCAGATCCTCCCCAAAAAGAAGCTTCTTAGAAGCTGCATCTGCCAACCAATTACTGAGCCATAACAAGCACCTGGCCAAAACTGCTGCTGCCATACTCCTCACCAAAGTCCTAAAAAGGTCATACTGGGCATCTGCCATGAACATAACTAGACACACATAATCTTTGGTATTGAAGTCGTCCTCTTCCATGTTCCCAACTGGAATTGGTTACATCCAGTGCAAACATATCCTGGACATATAGTCACTGCAAACTGCTGCCTGCAGAGCTAGAGTTGCATCCTCAGAGGCCTACTTGAGCAAGACCTTGGTCCTCTTATCTTGTGCATCCTTGGCAACTATGAAGTAAATGAAGTACCTCCCTCGCTGTCACTCTTTTGCTAGGCTGCCCTCCACTAGTATTACGGTTTTATGTGAAACCACTGACAGCAGAACATCAACTTTAGGACCTTGAGCTTCTTTTTTTCATTAGCAAGCTTACCCATTGCCCTATCTACTTTAAGGCCAGCCTCCAGAGCATCCTTCACCACTGAGATCAGATCCCTAAAAGTCTGAAGGGAAATGCTTTTGTGGGTTTAAGCTGACCTTCCAGGATAGAGTTCCCTGCTTCCTTGTTGTTCCTGCCCTGCTCCTTGGCTTATAACCAGAACTGCCAGAGCATGCACAATCACAGTCTTTAAGAGAAAGACTAGAGGGTCATCCCCCTTGCCCATACTAATTTTGCCTTCTTCCAAGTCTCCTCCCTCAGAATCACTCTCCAGGTCCCCCAGATCTCTAAGCCTGGCTTCAAGAACTCCAAGTCTGAAGTCACTGACTTTACATCCAGGTCCACAACAGACTCCCACTTAGGCCTTTTTACTTGGGTTGGCACAGTGACTCCCCATGCAAGGAGGGAAGGAAGGAAGAAGGGCCACCAGAGCCACTGCAGGCATAGAAAGCACATTTTGTTTCAACTGGATTGCCAGATGAAAAAAAAGCACAAACACCAGAGAAAGGGGAGAAGGGGATGGTGCTGAGAAAGGCAACCCCTATTCAGTGAACCTTCATGTTCCCTGGACGGCCTGCTCTCCAGATTCACTGGAAAAAAGCTGGGGGTCTGGGGACACCTTCTTCCCCAAGATTGGAGGCCTTTAAGATGGCTGCAGCTCCCACCAAAATAAGTTCCCTCCACCCCTGCAGGAGCTGACACGGCAACACCCTGGGTCTACCTTCCATCACTGGGATCTCTTTCAAATCAACAACCAACTGACCCATACAGCTATGGCAACGCGGCTCCACTGTGTCAGCCCCCATATCCCACACTCCATGCTTTTCACCTAGTCTTTCTGTGCTCTGAATGCAGCTTCACTGCTAATCTCAGCCCTTTAGGCCACTGCCGAAAGGAGCACCAATCTGCCTCTAACCCCTCCTCTCAATGCTAAAATGCAGGAGCACTCCAAAAGAAGGCCAATCTTTCTTCTTTCGGCATGCTTGGTTTTTGTTTGTTTGGGGGTTTTGTTTTTTTTTAACATACCTGATAATTTCCTCTTTTTTTCTCAAGAGGAGAGACCAGGGGTGGAGTGTAGAAACAGGGAACACAGAATCCTCTGGCTTTCTTCTTCCACTCCTCCAAACAGATGGGCCAAAGCCAGCCAAGAGCTAACCAACCCCCTGCTCAGTCCTTCTCCACTGGAGGGAAAATTCCTCAAACAAACCCTACAGGAACAAATTATTCCCACAGGATTCCAGTTGTACAGGCTTGCATGTCTACCATCTTCTGGAATCAGAGAAATACTGGAATTATGCTGGCTGTATGGGTCCTTATATAGGGGAGCTTAGCAATCTAGTTGTTCTCTGTATCGATCTGCTGGTAGGAGAGCAAAACTCATGCGTCTGGAACAAAACCCTTTTTCACAAGGGAGGAGTTAAGATGGCAGTGTGAAATGGACATGGAGCTGCTGCTGGGCTACCCCTGGTTTCTTTTTTTCCCATTTCTAACTGAATATGCCTTCTATGAAAAAGAAGAAGATATAGGTCTATCCCTTCACAGCTTCTCAACTTTCTGGCCAGCAATCTATAAACAGCTTCATGTCCCATATTCCTGTGGTGGGGGATATTGATATCCTTGATGCAGTTTCCAGTAAAGGAGTGCCAGAACTGCCAGAGAATGAAACTTCTTTCATTCTCCTTGATCTTCGCCCACCAAGTGAAAACCGTAGCCCTCCCTGCAAGTCTAAGTAACACTTTTGGATGAGGACATCATGGCAACGGTGTGGGAGGGGACCCGGGGATGTTTTGACATCTGGGAAGAGCTGTTCTCAGTTGGCTGTAACAGGACCCAGGGGAACACCTCCAATTCTGTAGCAATCTTGTCTTTCAGATGATGATTACATCACTGTGGCTGACATAGGGGTTTCTTTATTGAGAACTTATCATCCTGTTCAGAATTCATCCTTTGGCGAGTCTCCTTTTATGTCAGCGAAGCCAGTGTTGATAACCCTGGATTCCCTCTGGGACTTGAGGGTCAACTTTGGGAATTCTCTGACTGCACTAGTAAGATTATTCGATTTTGATAAGATTGAACATTTAGTTTTGAAACATGAGGGACAATTACAGGAGAATAACATTAAAATTCAAACCTTGGAAATTGAAATTAAAAATATTCATGCTGTTAACGCTCCTATGATACAAAAGTGGGGTGCTTTTTGTAGAAGAGTAGAACTTTTGGAAAAAATTGCTCAAGACATCTGAACTTGGATTTAATTAATTTTCCCAACATTATTAGTGAACTGTTGCGTGTGACTCTTAAGAAATATTTAGTAGATGTTTTGCATATGGCAGTGGATGCTACTCCCCCCTTTAATAGGGTGTATTTTCTTCCTTCAACTTATTGTACAAAAGCTGATCAGAATCGATTTCTTCAAGCTTCTATGAATACGATCAATTTGACTTTTCTGGAAAGCTTCAATCCTGGGATCTCCGAACAGACTACTTTGTTGGTATCTTTTATGACAGAACAGGATTTAAGTACTGTTACGAGATTATACTATAGAAATATGAATACTTATTTCTTAGGCCAGGTTATCAGAATTTGTCTTGATTTATCAAAAATAACTCAGGAGAAAAGGGTTCCTTGCTCTTTGTGGTTATAGCTTTAGGGGCTTCCTTTATATTAAAATATTCCTGCAAGTATGAGGTTAAGTATGTTTTATTTGCTTTAATATTATGCTAAGTTTGCTTTTGTCCTTACTTTATTTGTTTTCATATATTTTATTATTATGTATGTTTTTGTGCCCTGAACGTAGGAAGGGTGGGTAACAAATGTTTTAAAATAAAAAAGAAAAGAAAAGAAAGTATAACGCTGAATTTATGTTTCTTTGCCACTGAGCAGCCGAAAATGTTTTGGATTCTAAAAAGCCGCTTACATCTTCGCCAGCTCCCAGATAAAGCCAGTTTGTACGTTTTTTTAATTGCAATGGCTGAAGTCTACTTAGTTGTTTCTTATGTTCTTCTATTAGATATTTTCTCTCCCTTTCTTATTATGGGCAAAAGAATGAGGGAATTTTTGCCTGTTTTTTTCTTGTTGTTAGTTTTGTTCTGTTTCTAATTTATTCTTTTTTTTTCCCTCATTATTTTCCTGAAGGCACATTTATTTATTTATTTATTTATTTAGCGTTTTTCTATACCGGCATTCATGATTAGAAACCACATCATGCCGGTTTACATAAAACAAGGGGTGAGAACAAGAAACGAAAAACAAGTGCAAGGAGAACAAAAGTTACATTACAACAGGGTCTTAAAACTGCACATGCGCCCAAATTTTAAAAGACCTGAGTGCATAAAATTCAAGGGTTACATGCGTGGCTGGGCCCTGCGCGTATTTTTGAAAGAGCCCAGCTACGCACGAAACCCTTGATACGTGCACAAGTGCCGGGCCTGAAAAAAGGGGCGGGGCAGACCGGGACAGTGCCATTAGACATTGTTCCGGGGAAGCGTGCGCAGACAGACAGCTGGTGCGTGGAACTTACATCTGCTCCTTAGAGCACGTAAGTAAAAATAACAAAAAAGTTTTAAAAAGTTAGGGAGGGTTTAGGAGTCAGGAAGGAGAGGAGAGGGGAAAAGGTAGGAAGGCCAGGTAGGGGTGTAGGGAAATTTCCTCCCAGTCCACTCCTTTATTGGAGCAGACTGGGAGGGAACTGGGAAAAAGGAAAATATCATCGCCACGCATAATTTTAAAAATCCCCTCCCCCATGCGCAGAAGAGCCCTCCCACCACACAAGCGCTTGTGGATATTAAAATCCGGAGCACGTGCGCACAGGAATTCTATTTTATAACATGCACGAACCAACGCACGCATGTTATAAAATAGCCGCGTCCATGTGCGTGCACCAGGAACCTCACGCACATGGATGCCCACGTGTTTTTTTTTAAATCTACCTCATTGTGCTTTGAATATTGTTTAAACTTAATCAATATAAAATAAAAAAACAAAACATGCATCTGGACTGGTCTGGTGGGATTAAAAGAAAGTTACCAGTCAAGGTTTATTAACTAATAAGCATTGCAATAAATGAGTTTTCCTTATACCCACCGTATTATGGCCTTTTGCTCTTCTTCCAAAGGTGTATTCCAGAGCTAGTGTCGGTTTTGGAGGTTCATCTCTGTTCCGTGAAAATTTTACATATCACCTACTGATTTTATTCATTATCCAAAACATAATTAGTCAAGACGCATCATGAACAGCAGCAATGTCAGCAAGTTCAAAACAATGAAAACTGCTAACAGCATCCAGTGCCTTAAATTATAAACCCATCAATATGTGCACAGCCTATTTTATCACACAATGCCTAGCCTGCCCCCAAAGATGTCAGCTTTCTAGTCTTTAGTTTTATTTTTCTGGTTGCATTTTTCTATATTTATTTTCAAACTAAAATGTCTGTTTTTACATTTGAAATAACTGGACTCAAAACCAGTACCATATATTTCTTGTTATTGCTTGCTCTTTTAGAGTAGATACTTGCATACAAGAACAACACATTTGCTACCTACAAATAAAAAGAAAATTAATTCTTACCTGATAATTTTTGTTCCTATAGTACCACGGATCAGTCCAAATCATGGGTTATGCCTCCCTTCCAGCAGGTGGAGACAGAGATAAACTTCAAAGGCACTCTCAGTTAAGCCGGTGTGCCTCCTGCATCCCTTCAGTATTTCTCTGTCTCCAGGAGATGGAGGTCATGCAAACCCTGCAGTCTTGCCCTGTTTCTGGGATGTAGGCTATCCCTTAAATTTATCTAAAAGTAAACTAGCTATAAATTCTGAATCAAGCAAGTTTAAAAAAAAAAAATTAGACAGTTCTACTGAGAGAAGTTTTCTCTATCCTCCCAGGGGGTTGTTAGATCCTGTGGGGTCATCCTCTCTGGTGGCAGGTTAAAGGAGCTGGGGTTGGTAACCTCGCGGGGCTCTAGGCAGATAAGAAGCAGGGTAGGTGATTACTGGTGGTCCAGTCCCTCTCTTACCCTGGGCTGCTTTGGCTTTAAAAAAAAAAAAAAATCGAGATGCCGCGGCCATCTTTGTGTGTAGCATGTGGTGAAGCCACCGCGCGGCTTTCTAGAGCTGGGATTTGCTCCCGATGCTTACCTGGTGGGGAAAGCAGCTCCTTTTCAGGGTCTGCAGCATTGCCCAAGCCTCGAGGGGCTTCTAAACGCCCTGCGCAGCGTGATTTCAGTGCTGATCCCTTTTTCTTCAATGCAGGGACAGCAGCCATCTTAGGCACATGTGCAGCAGCTCAGGCTGATGCTATGGGGGAGGGGCTGTTTCCTCCAGCCCTATCACCGGTCCCTGCCAGTCCTGATGATTGTTTGATCAGGACCAGGATTTATTCCAAGGGGGACAGGATGTTGATCCCGATTCTTTTTCTTTAGATTTTATCCTCCTTATGCACAAAGTATTTTTGGCTTCCAGGTCTCCGCAAGCTGCTGTTTTGCCTGTGAGACCTGTGCAGGGACCGGCTCCAAAGGTAGCCAAGCGTGCGGATGGACCCGCATCTTTACGGGTAGCCAAATTAAAAGGAGCTGTGGCTTCAGATGGCTCTGCCGCCCCAGTGGTGCCGGGACATGCGGCAGCTGATGCAGGGGCCTCTCCGCGCCCCCCCCCCCCGGGGGGGGGGGGGGGGGATTGAATGAGGATCAGAGGAAACAGAATCCTCTGGATGGTGATGACCCTAGGGTGGTTTGCCTGTTTCAGAGAGAGAAATTAGAGCCTCTCATTCCTGCAGTTCTTTCTGAGCTCGGGGTGGAGTTCCCCCCGCTTGCTCCACCACAGGACTCAGTGGAGCCCTGTATGTACCCGGATCAGACCAAACCATGGGTTATGCCTCCCTTCCAGCAGGTGGAGACAGAGAAATACTGAAAGGATGCAGGAGGAACACCAGCTTAACTGAGGGTGCCTTTGCAGTCCCCTTCACCCACCTCCCTCCTTGTAATTTCCTTGTAAATATCTTGTAAATACCTCCCTCATACACAGTTATTCAATACTATAACTTGTATCCTGTTGTTACATATTGTTATCTGTTCTTTGTAAAGCTTCTTAGCAAATTAAGTTAACTGTAAACCGAGATGATGTTCCCAACGTATTTCGGTATATAAAAACGCTTAAATAAATAAATAAATAAATAAATCTCTGTCTCCACCTGCTGGAAGGGAGGCATAACCCATGGTTTGGACTGATCCGGATACGTACAGGGAAAAGAAATTTTGCTTTTTTTCACATAGTTTTTACTTAATTTTTTCATACTTTTTTTGACTTAAATCTTGAATTGCTTCTTTCAGCTACACTTGCTGCCTGCATTCACTTGTTCTGGTTTTCTTTGGCTAAGAAATAATTAGAGCTAAAACTGAAAGTTTAATTCTCTATTAATTTGTATATGAGTAAAAACACAACCAGGAGTCTATTCATATCATTTAGTTTGGTACTATTCATACGTCCACTCTTTTGCTGCTTACCTGTTTTCTCACTTTAGCCAGTATGCCTGTTTGTCCAATGTAAAAGCTCTCCATCCCCAGCTCTCTTTCCCTCTTAATTGCCTGGCACAGCTTCCAAAGCATCTGAGCTAGTGTTTGAAAAATTAACTGTATCAGTTTCTGAGTCTTTCCATTCCTAACAGGAAGGCTGTGCTTAATTAAGCAGGCAAGGAGAACCAGAAATGGCCCTACTTCCTTTTTCATACATTCAGAGTATGCAATCATGGTCCGTGAGCCTGGTCACTAGGTGTCGTTGTTGAATGATGGCAGAGTTTCCATCCCCGCAGGGACTTGCGTGCTGCCTCCACTGTATTCCAGTCCTAGCTGGCTTGAGAGGGACAGTCCTGCCCTGGAAATCAAACTCAAATCTCTCTGCAAGGTAGCATTTAGCACTGCTGCTGAAACACTGGGCTAGCCTGTTTTAAAAATTGTAATCAGATTTATGCTCTATTTTTCTAAAAACAATCTGTATCAGGTGATTTATCTGTGAAATGGGAATAGGAAGGCACTGCAATTCAATCTGGATTATTTAAGGTTTTGTAAGGAAGTGAAAACTTTATTTAATGGTGATTTTTGTGTTTTTATCCACTCCTGAAGACTATTAATTAGACAGTTTTTATTTTTATTTAGTGTTACACATTTGCTTAATGAAGTATATGTAATTTATTTTATAATCTATGTTTATTTTATTCTATTGCCCAGAGGTCTACAAGGCAATTGAGCATGTAATAAGTTTAATGAAATAAATACATAAATTTGTGGCTATTTGCAATACATAGGGACCTATAACTAAAGAAAGATTAGAATGCATGCTAATTCTGGCAGCCCCATCACTCAGATGTATGCTTAAATATGTTCTGCTAAGTCACTAGGTCATGTTTCTGCTCTTTCCACATTTAGCAATGAAGGATCTTTTGTGCATACCTTCTTAAACACTGTCACTGTTTTAGTATCACCATCCACCTTGGCAAAGTGTTCCATGTTCCCACCATCCATTTTGTGAAAAAAATATTTGATGTTTCACCTTAGTCTACCCCCTCAGTGCATATCATAATTTCTTGTTCTAGAACTTCCATTTTTTTAAACAGGTTTGCTTCCTGTGCATTAATAACTTTTAGGTATTTGAATGTGTCTAACATATCTTCTTTAGGGAACCAAAGGCAATTTTTACAGAGCTTACTGAAGGAAATTCTCCCTCCCCTCCCCACAGACAAAAAACAGATGGCTCTAGGGCAGAGAAGAGCAAGTTTGCTTACTGTAAACGGTGTTTTCCGTAGATAGCCAATGAATTAGCCATGCTGTCTGGGTACGTCTTCCGTGCCACTAGGTGGCGGAGCTCTCTAAGTATAGTAAAGTCTTTTAGCCAGGTGTTCCCTCTTATATCCTCTCTGATTCACCTCAGGCTCCTCAGTCAGTATTAAAGCAAGTGCAGGTGTTGCTGGAACTGTTTGGGGAGGCAGGTGGGTCAGCATGGCTAATTCATCTGCTATCTACGGAAAACATAAGCAAACTTGCTCTTTTCACATAGATAAGCAGCTGAATTAGCCATGCTGTCTGGGAGTCCCCAACTGAGGTATTGAGCTGTCATCTTGTGTGATTTGTAATTAGCTCAATACAGAATTTTTGGCGAATAGTTCCTATGAAGGCTGTATATGCGAGGAACATGTGCTCTTCTGTAGGATAGTCCTACCCATTACTGCATCATTCACAGTTTGTTTGTCCAAACAGTAATGGGATGTGAAAGTGTGCAGTGATGACCATGTTGCAGCTTTGCAAATATCTATGATGGGAACTTCATGGAGATGGGCCATCGAGGCTGCCAGTGAACGAACTTGGTGTACTTTTGGATTGGAAGAAAGAGTTTGCGACCGTTGCTGGTAGCAAAATTGAATTTAGTTCGAAATCCACGTGGAAAGCATTCGTTTAGTCACTGGATGTCCTTGCGCGTTTGGGTTGAAAGATAGAAAGAGTTGCAAAGGTCTGTTAGGTGAAGTAGTTCACTGCTTGTAGTAGGCTAGTGCATGTTTACAGTCCAACGTGTGAGTTTTCTATCATTGTCATTTGTATGAGGTTTCGGATGAAAAGTTGGTAAGGTTATGGTCTGGTTAATGTGGAAACTGGAAATAACCTTTGGTAGGAATTTAGGGTGAGTGTGAAGAGTCACCTCATCATGGTGAAATTGAAGATAAGGCGGATAGTGGACTAGCACCTGCAGTTCACTTTCTCTTCTTGCTGAAGTTAACGCAACTAGGAAAAGTACTTTCCATGAGAGATATCGAAGGTGACAAGTGTCTAATGGTTCAAAGGGGGGACGCATTAGTTGTTCGATAACCATATTAATGTCCCATGGTACTGGTGGTTTTTGTAATGGAGGGCATAGACTTAATACTCCTTTCATGAATCTGGAGACTAAAGTATGACATGAAATGGGTTCTCCATTAAGGTAAGTATGGTAAGCTGCAATAGTGCTTAGATGAACTCGGAGTGAGGAAGTCGCTAGGCCTTCATTATAGAGTAAATGAAGGTATGAAAGAAGCTGTTCAGGCGGGCAAGTGAAAGGGTCTGTATCTGTTGCTGAACACCAAGAAGCATAGCGGGACGACTTTCTTTTGTAATTGAGTCGAGTTGAAGGTTTTCTCAAAAATACTAAAATATCTTGAAGAGCAGGAGAAATAGCTAGGTGTTGTTATGCGATCCGTTCAACCTCCAGGCTGTGAGATGTAGGGAGGAATGAAGAGGATGTAGGAGAGACCTGTTGTCCTGGGTTAGCAGCTGAGGGCTGTTTCCCAGGGGAATGGGGTTGCATATGGATAGACGAACTAGGTAGCTATACCATGATTGTCTTGGCCAAGCTGGTGCTATTAAGATTAGATCGGCTTCATCTTCGATGCATCTCTGTATGGTGCGGGAGATAAGAGGTATCGGCGGGAACGCATATAGTAGGTTGTGAGACCAACTTACGAGAAAAGCATCCGACGCGATTCTTTGTGAGCTCGGGTAAATTGAACTGAAGTTTTCCAGCTGGGTGTTATTTTCTGTTACAAAAAAGGTCGATTGAGGGATGACCCCAAATCATGAATAGGCATTGAACTACTTTTTTGTCCAACTGCCATTTGTGAGGATGAAAACTCCTGCTGAGTTTGTCTGCCCTGGAGTTTTGAATTCCGGGCAGATAAGTTGCTTGAAGAGATATTGTTTGTTGATGAGCCCTCTCCAGTAATTGAACTGTTTCCTGCAGAGGTTCCAAGAACCGGACCCTCTTTCCTTTTTTATGTAAAGCATCGTGACTTGGTTGTTCGTGTGAATCATTAGTATCTTCCCTCGAAGGGATTCTTCGAAAGCTCGAAGGGCGTTTCTGACCGCTCTTAGCTCTAGTAGGTTGATATGCTGAGCCCTTTTGAATGTCGACCATAAACCCTGAGTTGTCAATTGGTCGAGATGAGCTCCCCAACCCTTGGGGGGAGGCATCTGTGGTTAGTATTAGATGATGTTGTAATGGTCTCAATGGAGCCACTGTCTGTAGTGTTGATGGAGAAATCCACCACTGAAGATCTGTTTTCATACTGTTCGTCATGATAATGGGTGTAGACAATGGGTGGAAGAATTGACTCCATTGGTTTTTCAGGCCCCATTGCAGGCGATGCATGTGGAGTCGTGTATGAGGGACTACATATATGGAAGCTGCCATGTGGCCGAGAAGGGTTAGAATATGGCGAGCAGATGTTATTGAAGTTTGAAAGAGATCTGTAGCCAGAGTGGAGAGAGCCACTGCTCTCGGATGGGGAAGGAAAGCCTTGTCCTGTATCATTTCGATGACGGCTCCTATGAATTGTAAAGTTTGAGTGGGCTGCATATTTGACTTTTCGTAGATTATGAGAAGGCCTAGATTTCTAGGCAAGAAATAGTTCGTAGGAGATTGGCCCGCAGCAGAGTCTGATTGGAGGCTACCAGGAGCCAATCGTCCAGATAAGGAAATATTTGCATCCCCTGACGACGAAGGTGCGCCACCGCCACTGCTAAACTGTTACGACTGTTGCTGCCCAACGTCTCCACTCCGCCCTCCTGACCTCCCTGGCAACTCCTCCTGTGGTTGACGGACGTTTGGCTGCCACGGCGTCTGCCTGCCATCCTGTCCGGCGTCCCCAGTCCGGCTTGGGCACTGCCTCCCGCCATGCTGTCCAGTTGCCTTAGGGCGCGCGCGGCCCTGCTTCAAGTACCTTCTTTGGCGCGAACCTCAGGGGCGTCCCCCTGTGATGACGTCACGCATACCAGATACAAATAGCCTACGCGATTGCTAGCCTTCGAGTTAGCAAAGGTTTCCTTTTTTTTTTTTTTTTATTCAAAATAATTTTTATTGCCAGGAGCACAACTTACAAACACAGAAATCAGTAACACAGTACCAAGACAATAGCTGACATGCAATACAAAAACAACTATAGATCCTTCAGCATGCGTACTCCTTTGCCAGTTTTTTCATTTTCTTGTCCCCCCCCCCCTTTCATAGCACCACCCCACAATTGCATCTACAGTCATACCCCAGTCACTCACCATTCATAACCTCCCCCCGTCCCAGGAACCTCCATTTAAGACCAGATAAGTTTATAACCAGTGGACGACACGGCAAATTTGCTAATTTGTTATGGACATCGTCTCATATGGCGCTAGAATGAAGCCATGTGAGACGTCGTGCAGCCAGAGCGTTTGCTGAACCTCTTGATGAGACATCAAAAACTTCATAAACGGTTCTTAGTAAGTGTCTTAAGCCTTCCTTCATACTGTGATATTGAGGAGGCAAAGCCATATCCGGAAAACTCTGCTGGAGATTTGTCTTATGTGCCTGTAAATTTTCAGACAGGTACTGAGTAATATAGAATTGGTGATTCTGAATTCTTGTGTTTTTAACATCGCTAATTAAAGGGTTTCTTTGCAAATTCATCCAACAGCTTATGGTCTTTGTGAGGTGGTGTATTCGAATGAATACGAGATTTCCGTGCCTTCTGCATCACTGACTCAACAACAACAGAGTTATGCGGAAGCTGAGTGGAGGCATGAAAGGGAGAATCTTTCATCTTATATTTCATATCAATCTTTCTGGAGGTTGGTGGTGTGGAGAGTGGAGTGTCCCAGGATTTTTCTATTAGCTGTGTCAGAACAGAATGCTGTGGTAGGGCTATTGGCTCTGTGGGGGCATCAAAAATCTTCAGTATGCCCATCATTTCCTGACATAGGTCAGGTATTTTCCTGGTTTCTACATTTAGGGATTTACCAACCTTCTCTATAAATTGAGAATAAGATAAATCTTCTGGGGGTGAAGATGGTTCTGGAGGTATCTCGGCTGGGTCAGATGGGTAACCCATGGAAGTATCTGCAGAGGAATCAGTATCATATTCAATTGGGGATGAATGTGGTACTGTATGGACATTGGGTGCTGGACCCGGTGTGACAGGGACCACTGGCAATGTTGGTAATTTAGCAGGTTGAGGTGGAATATTTCATTTTTCTACTGATTGTAGAAACTGAGACAGAATGTTGGTAATTTGGGTCATGGCTTGAGTAGTGAGACTCAAAGTGGACGGTACTGGTGTTGGCTCAGTACTTGGCGGTAGAGTAAATGGGGTTATATCTTCTGAACCATGTCCTGGAGCCGGCTGAGGTTGACCAGGGCTTGATGCACCAATCGAAACTATGGATTCAGATGATACTGTTCCAGGTGAGGTAGGAGTTGTGGGCGAAATATGAGGAGGCGAAAACTCTGGTTCAGACTCCAAAATTGGCAGAGGAGATATGTCTCTTGGCCTCTTATGGCCCGAATGGTGCTTCTTATGTTGTTTTTGTGGAATTTGCGTCGGCTATGCACCGGTATGCGTCGATGACGCACCTATTAAATGAGGCGTTGAGGCAGAAATATCTGTACATCGATGCATCGGCGGTTTAGCCAGTTGCGCCAGTTTGATGAAGCTTCGACGCAGAGGCGTCTCTGCGCCGGACGTCTTTTGGTGCGTCAATGCGCCGCACTTCCTTTGATGCATCGACGCTTCGAAGTTTTTTAGCCGTGTCGGCGCATCTAACTGCGATCCCACCGACGCATCCCTGGCACCATG
The DNA here is from genome assembly GCF_901001135.1 of Rhinatrema bivittatum. Lineage (NCBI taxonomy): Eukaryota > Metazoa > Chordata > Amphibia > Gymnophiona > Rhinatrematidae > Rhinatrema > Rhinatrema bivittatum. The sequence continues at coordinate 67,034,995 of NC_042617.1, read as the reverse complement.
CCCCAGTTTTTCACGGGTGAGCAACAGTGGGTGTTCTGACCTGGGGGGATCAACTGCGGAGGCTCTCCTCGATGAGGGAGACCATTTTCTTCTTTTTGGTCCTGGTGATGACCTTACCGAAGCCTCAGATGGTTCATAGGAATCCGAAATCCTAGATTGAAAGTCCTGTATCTTTGCTGCCCGCTGTTGCTGGGCGCGTGGGGACATGCGTCCACAGTCTGCACAATTAACTTGGTCGTGGGAGGGTCCCAGACACAAGTAACAGGATTTGTGGCCATCAGTGGCCAACATAATTTTGCCACAAGAGCAAAATTTGAAACCAGGACGTGGCATTCTTCTTCCTGTTAATTCAAAGAAGTGCTGATGATTTTCACAGGTTTCTTTCCTTTTTTTTTTTTTTTTTACTACACAGAAGTTTCTCTCACAGGAGAGCAGAGCTCCGCGTGGCAAACTGACTGAGGAGCCTGAGGAGAATAGAGAGGATATAAGAGGGAGCACCCGGCTAAAAGACTTTACTATACTTAGAGAGCTCTGCCACCTAGTGGCATGGAAGACGTACCCAGACAGCATGGCTAATTCAGCTGCTTATCTACGTGAAAAAGGTTGGGCCAGATAAAGTAAATGGGGTGATTTCATTTTGAAATTCCTGCACCTGTTTTCTCCTGCATAGTTCTGTGCCTGTGAAAAACGTAGAGTAATGACTCCCTGTGGCACCGGTCAGCCACTGGAGTATTGTGTCCAGAATTGGACACAATACTCCAGGTGAGGTCTCGTTAATGACCTGTATAATGGCATAATCGTACATCCCAGTTTAACCTATGTTTTAGAGAATGTATGCTAACAAAAGATTAGCACAAGTTTTGGTGCACAGGCTGTCTAGTCACACTTTAATAACATATGACAAAACAGTACTTTACCTGTCCAGACACCTCAGAATAATTGTCGTCTTTCCCTACAGCAACAAAATATATAAGAAAGTTTTAACGTTAGTCAAGCATGAGAATTATATCAAATTAAAGTATATATTATTCTAAAAACTCCACTGAAACTAAGTGTATGAAAATAAGAAACACACACAATTATTCAATATTCTGATAAGTGCAAAATGTAAACTGCCAACTTTCCTTCAATCAGTGTGGATACTTATTATTTTAATTAGAAAACACCGACAGTGGCACATAACAAAAATAATTCACTACACAATCAGACATCACTTAAGTGATTAATCTGACCAACTGTGTTTAAATCTCCAAATCCTCATTACCTGCTGATGGATTAAAGGGATAATGGGTTTCCTGTGAACTAGTTAAATCTGCCTGAAAGGAAGATTGTGAAGGGAAGGTATGCACTAACAATAAACATCCAGGGGGAGCTAGTTAAAACTCCAAATACTTTATTTTTCAAGAACTAGACCATCTAACAACTAGCTAATTCCAGTAATCAAGTTCTATAACAACGTTTTATACTAATTTGAAAATGTACAAAATATTTTGTCACATGTGTAACACAGAGAGCATAGGGAATCCTATTTATTGAGAAAATGGGTACATCATTCGTAATATAGTGCAACAAATTTTCCTCCTGCATAATACAGTAACCTTTAAGAAAATAAGAACTGTTGAACTAGATCACACTATGGCTCCATCAAGCTCAGCATCCTGTATTTGACAGTGGCAAACAAATTACTTGTAAGCCTTGTTCTTTCAGCCCCGATTATGCAGTTTTTAAAGCAATCAATCAATCTATAGCACAACTTCCTCATGCTCATTTCTGTTCTGCTACACAAAGAAAAAGGGTCATCTTGGAGAAAGTGTCATCACCCGACTAATATGGACGTCTGAGTTCCTTGCTCCTCTACACTTCTCAACACCTTATCAAATATACCCCATTAAAGACTAGTGTACCCTGCCATTTTTGGTGGAATGGAAAGACTAGTGTGTGGAGATTAAGGCAACTAGGAAGAAATCTGTCGATCTCAAGCAGTTCTCCTCTGATGCGGGAGGATCCTGATACGAGGTCTTGAACAGCATGCCTGAGCTTGTAGTGGAAGCGGAGGCAGATGTAGGCCCTAATGAGAGTGATGCTGCCAGTAAAGGAGAAATACTTACCAAACAAGGCTGACAAAAATGGAAATTAAACATGATATTCGTTCACTGAAAGAGGAGTTCCAAGAGACAGTCTCAGACTTCCACTCTGATATGCTAGATATGGGAAAGTGAATAGAAGATGAAGAGGTCCAAGTCGAGGAACAAGCCGCTCATGTGAAACAGCTATCAATGGAGGTCTCTTAGTTGTGCAAGGCTAACAAGGAGATAGCTCTTACAATGGTGGACTTGGAAAACTGCTCGCAACAATCCAATATCACAATATGGGGATTGCCAGACAGAGGAATTTTCAAATGCATCACAGGTGATGAGTAAAATCTGAGGTGCAGTGCTGAAAGAGAGTGTAGCGCCTGGGGAGATGAGCAAGAGCTCTGAGATGATAATCGAATGGGTGCACAGGATGCTGGGTGCTGCTCCTAGCAACATGCTTAGAGACATTATAGCATGTCTACACAGCTTTCTTTTAAAACAGGATATCATGCACGCAGTGAGGAACTTGGGGAACATCACCTGGGAAGGGCACACAATTTCCATCTACAATAACCTCTCTCCTGCTACTCTGAAACAGAGGAGGGATTTATAGGCGGTGACTGCAATATTAAGGAGGGAGAATGTTCGTTACAGATGGTTGTAACCCTACAGCATGGCCTTTACTATCAGCAGGATGAAGTCCACAATTAAAATGGAGGAAGAAGCATTTACAATATTGAGAGCTGTAGGAATATCCATTCCATCTTCAGGGAAGAAGAACGGTAACATTAACTTGCCTGAACAACCTAAATGACAACGGGTAGGCAAAAAAGGTAGACATCTGAGGAAAAATTCGGGTGATACCTATCACAGCTGTCAATGCCTTCCCAAAATGATCAGAGACTCCTTTCTATCCAATCCTGGCAGGGGATTGGAGAAGGTGGGCAAGATAATGGAGAAGTAATTCAGGATTAAAATGTGCTTTGAGGACTTCTCCGGATACAAATCAGGGTGCACAGTCCAGAAGATCATTAAGGGGTAGATTTTAAAAGCGTGTGTGCGTCCATGTGCTCGTGCTTCCTGATGCGTATACATGAACATGGCGATTTTATAAAATCCGTGCGCTGCTCGCACATGCGCACCAGCTTTTATAAGCTGCATGCGTATGTGCAGGCGGCACATGCAAGGAGGGAAGATTTCCGCAAACTTTGCGCAGCGACACATTTCGGCTTTCCCCAGTTCCCTACCCCCCTACCTACAGGTCGATACTGTAACGTGCGGTTGAGGATTTCCCGTCTGTAACGAGCTGGGAGTGCACAATTCGGACGCATAAGGCGATCCAGCGATACAGTCTCCAGTTTCACGCGTCCTTAGCGCTTCTTAAAAAAGACGCATAACCCTTTCCGCACGCAGCATGTATATGATATGTAAATGAACGAATTAGCTGTATAATGAAGGAATTAGCTATTCCCCTCCGATACTGTGATGCGCGCTCAGATTATCTCCTTTGTAACCCGCTATTTTGCTGCGTCCTTAACCTGTTAGTTTACCGCCACCCTCTACTTGGTGTTAGTGTGGTGTTAGAAAATTAAAACGGGAATAAAGTGTAAAAAATGGGGGCGATTTCGGCGATCAAGGCCCCGTCCGGTCTCCGGTGCAGCCCCAGTCCTGTCCCCTCCTCCCGAAGCAAAAAAAAACAAACCGAAAAAGTAGCAAGGCTTGGGCCTGCTACGGTAGTCCCTTCTCCCTTCCTCCCGATTTCGGTGCTCAAGGCGGCCGGGTGGGCGTGCATTCATCCAGGCAGAGGAAGCCGGCGGCGAAAGCAGCCTCCGGCTCCCTCTGCCTGGATGAATGCACGGCCCCCGCCGGCAGTAAATGAATGCCCGTGCGATTTCGGCGCTCAAGGCGGCCGTGCATTCATCCAGGCAGAGGGAGCCGGCGGCGAAAGCGGCCGGCTCCCTCTGCCTGGATGAATGCACGGCCCCCGCCGGCAGTGAATGAATGCCCGTGCGATTTCGGCGCTCATGCCTTGAGCGCCAAAATCGCACGGGCATTGTTTCTGTTTATCCCAGGCTAATCGGTTGCCCATTCAGGAGCCAAAGTTATTTTCATTATGACTAGGGTTCAGTGGTCTTATTCTGATTAAAAAAAAAAAAAGGCTGGAGATAAATTTATTTGTTAGAAAGAGGTTTTCCTATAAGGAATTTGATGCATGAATGAATGCCCGTGCGATTTCGGCGCTCAAGGCATGAGCGCCGAAATCGCACGGGCATTCATTCACTGCCGGCGGGGGCCGTGCATTCATCCAGGCAGAGGGAGCCGGAGGCCGCTTTCGCCGCCGGCTCCCTCTGCCTGGATGAATGCACGGCCTCCGCCGGCAGTGAATGAATGCCCGTGCGATTTCGGCGCTCAAGGCGTGACGTCACGTCATGTGACTGCCTTGAGCGCCGAAATCGCACGGGCATTCATTCACTGCCGGCGGGGGCCGTGCATTCATTCAGGCAGAGGGAGCCGGAGGCCGCTTTCGCCACCGGCTCCCTCTGCCTGGATGAATGCACGCCCACCCGGCCGCCTTGAGCGCCGAAATCGGGAGGAGAGGAGAAGGGAGAAGGGACTATGGTAGCAGGCCCGAGCCTTGCTACTTTTTCGGGGTTTGCCTCGGGAGGAGGAGACAGACTGGGGCTGCACCGGAGACCGGACGGGGCCAGGGCAGGTGAGCGGGAGCTGGGGGAAAGTTTGCCGAGCATCGGGGAACATAACTGTCCACTTCCTGGTACCTGTCATTTCAAATGTCATTTGAAATGACAGATACCAGCGCGGCCGTGAAGCGTTAGGCCCGCGAACCCAGGATACTGTATAGGCGCTCTATACAGTAAAATGGGTTGCGCGGGCCTAACGCTTGCCTAAGGCTTCGCAGCCGCGGCATGCATTTGCATGCAATTAGAAGAGAGTATCGAGCGGTAGGTGAAGAGAACTGTGCGTGCGCCTGGCAATGCCGCACTCTTTCTACCGCGGCCTTAGAGTATCGACCCGCTAGTCTCCCTACTTAGCCTCCCTTCCCCTTCCCCTCTCCTCCCCACACCCTAAACCCTACCTATCTAACCTGAAGTAAGTTGTGCGTGCCGGCAACCGCGCAAGGCTCCAGGACAGCGATCAATGATGCCGTCCTGGCCCGCCCACCCCCTCGGCCAGCCTCTTGAAGGAAGGCCAGCACTTATGTGCGTACCAGTCTTTATGCGCATGGCTGGGCCTTTTGGAAAATAGGCTCGGCATGCGCAAGGCCCACTAACACACGTAAAGGCCGGATTTTACGCGCATGGCCTATTCAAAATCTACTAAGTTTGTAATACCTCCGAAGGGAGAGGTGTTGTTTTGGTTGGTTCAATAAAATGTTTATTTCAGTATACATCTTATCTGTGAAGTATTAGTGGGGTGGTAGTATAACGGATTTTCAGAAATCTTTGGAAGAGGAAGTGGAGGCAAGATGGTTCATTCCTTCAAGGGTAGGAGTCTACTGTAAATTAGTGGACAGGGATTATGGGGTTAGGGGACTATCAGAGGGATGGATAAGAATGGAGGGGAATGTGGGGAGGAGAAGGGAGCTTGTAATGGGATTGAGAAAAGGTAGAATGGGTTAGGTATTCTTTACAGGGCTAAAAATGTGGAAAATTTTGGGTGGGGAAGATTAGTAGAGAAAAGGTAGATTCTTAGGGTAAGAGGATTAAGGTATCATGGTTCCTATCAAATTTGTTTCACTTAAGGTTAAAGGGTTGAATACCCCCTGTGAACGTCAGCTTTTATATAGACATCTAGCACAACTTCAAGTTACTCTTGCATTTATGCAGGAGATGCATCTTAGGAAAAGAGATGAGCGTCTCCTGTCCTCTAAGTATTTTTTCACATCAGTTTTTTGCATCTGGTTCTCCTGGACATACGTATAGTGGGATGGGAATACTTATTGTTAGTAGCACATTAGTATAGATTTTGGCTGTCAAAAGAGTTGAAGGAGGGAGGTTCATTACAGTACATGCGGATATTAATAATAGGTTTGTCTTAGTTAATTTATTCTGCCCCAATGTGGCCCAGAGATTAACACTGGATGAGGCTGATAAACAATTAATACAGTTGGCAGGTGGGAGTTTAGTGGTGGTGGGGGGATTTTAATATCCTTAGACTCTCTTCTTTGGACAGCTCATCTGGGGATGATGAGTATCAAAAAAGGACAGGATTATCACTAAAAAAAAGTTGATGGAAAATTGGCATTTAATATATGACGTTTACTATATCACTCTAGTAGAAATTATTCTTTCTATTCTCATCCACACAACTCTTATTTGAGAATTGGCTTTTTTTTTTTTTTAATAGAAAAAGAGTTGATTCCTGAAACTAACAGGTTTTAGTCTGGTGGGAAGTGAATGTTAGGGTCATGAAAAATGTGCATCATTTCTGGAAACTGAACGATGTCTCATAAAAGATAAAACGTACAGTAACAATTCAGAAATATATAGAAGATTATGCTGTAGACAATGACACGGAGGAAATGTTTCCTATAACACTGTGAGAATACTTAAAAGCAGTGATCTGTAGGTTCTTGATTGGTTTGGGTACATATCATAAAAAAGAAAAAGTAAAAGAGAAACAAACATTACTTCAGGAATTAAAAGATCTGGTGCTGAGACATAAGGTACAGCTGGGTTCAATAATAGTGGGAAAATTGAGTATACGACATAAAATAAGTTTATTAGATGCAAAAAGGATTGCCTTCAATTTAGTCAAACAAACATATTATGAATTTGGGATTAAGACTGTGAAACTACTGGCTCTAAGACTGAAGGATAAAAAGGTTTAATCTCAGATTGTTTGCATTAAGGACAAAGGGGGAAATTTAATTCTGGATAATGGTGCTATAAAATCTAGGTTTGTTCAATTTTATGAAGAATTATACTCTATGGAGACTAAAGGCATCTAAGGAAGAAATAAGAGCTTATCTTGATGCAATAGACCTGCCAAAGATAACTGATGTGGCTGAGTTAGATCTGGGGAGACCTATCTCTGCATTAGAAGTTAGGGAAGCAATTAAAGATCTTAAACTGGGCAAGGCACCTGGCATAGATGAGTAAACCCTCTTGTTCTATAAAAAATTATATGGACATCTTGGAAGCTCTATTGGTTAGGATGTTTAATGAAATTAGAGAAGGGGGTCATTTGCTTCCCTCAGATAATGAGGGAAAAAAGAAGTCGGAAAAAAGAAGTTTGATCACATCTCCCCAACCCTAAAAAACCTTCACTGGTTACCTATTTCACAAAGAATAAAACACAAATCCTTAACCATCCTACATAACGAAATTTACAAAGACAACAATTCATCCCTGGACAACATGATTACAATTCACAAATCACCCCGCTCTTCAAGATCTTCTGACAAATTACAGCTATTCATTCCTCCTCTCTCATCTGCAAAACTATCCTCTACTAGACATAGAGCCTTCTCTATAGCTGGACCAAAAGAATGGAACTCTATCCCAGGATACCTAAGTTCCATCAAAGATTCCAAAAATTTCAAAAAAGAACTAAAAACATGGTTGTTTAGACAATCATACACAGAATGATATGATCTGTATATACCAATTCCAACCTTCATCTAAAACCCTAATACTTCGTTAATAAGTTTTATGCAAAATTAAACCTATATTGTCTCATTCTAACATGTTATACTCTGCTTTTGCCGAGATGTTATATATATATATATTTTCTCTTTGTATTGTGTTATAATTTATAATTTATAACTGTTCATTCTATGAATTTGTTACACTGTAAACCGGAATGAAGGCACTCAGCTATATTTCGTTATAAAAAAGAATATAAATAAATAAATAAATGTGGCTGAGATTACAATTCTACGCAAACCTGGAAAGGATCATACATTATGTAGATCATACAGGCCAATATCGCTGATCAATTTAGATCCTAAACTATTGGCTAATATTTTGGCTCAGAGACTGCGCGTGGTGATTAATGAAATCATTAATGAAGACCAGGCTGGTTTTATGCCAGGGAGAATTGCAGTGGAATTGATACATGTGGCCAACATGGAACATTTTCCATCAGTGCTATTAGCTGTTGATGCTGAAAAGGCCTTCAACAGGGTTCCATGACCATTCTTATTTATAGTAATAGAAAAGATGGAGTTGGGGGGATACTTCTTAGCATGGGTGAAGGAGCTATATAGGAATCTCAAGGTCAGTTTAAAAATAAATGGGAGTTATTCAGGAAATCTTTCAATATGGCAGGGCACAAAGCAAGACTGTCCCCTATCCCCATTATTTGCGATCAGTATTAAACCCTTGGTGGAGGCCATATGGTGCTCAAGAGAGGTCATTTGTATTAGAGTAGGGAGGGAGCAATATAAAATATCACTGTATGCACATGACATTATGTTCATCTTAGCAGATCCAGACACGTCCCTTCCAGCAGTAATAATGGAATTGCAAAAGTTTGGGATAGTTTCTGGATTTAAAGCAAATATGGATAAATCTGAAATATTGCTTATATGTGTATCAGACTCTCAAATCCATTTCTTACAGGGCCATCATTCTTTCAAATGGAGTAAAGATAAAATACAATATCTAGGGTTGAATATTTGCACAGAGCAGAAGGATCTAGTTAAGTTTAATTATACTCCCCTTGTACAATCTCTACTACAGGACCTAGGAAAATGGGACAGATTCATCTTGTCATGGTTAGGTAGAGTGGCCGCAATTAAGATGAATTTCCTATCCAGAATTAGTTACTTATTTCAGATGTTGCCTTGTATTATTACTGATTTTCACCTTAAGTCTTCAGAAGAAAGTATTTTCTTTTATATGAAAGAAAAGGTCCACAAGGGAAGCTAAGGGAGTATTGGATTGTTTCAAATCAGAGGGAGGACTTGGGGTTCCCAACTTGGCAAAATATTTTGTAGCTTCTCAATTTAAATCTATCGTAGAGTGTCATATTACTGTGAATAGGAAACAATGGGCTGCTATTGAACAGGAAAGGGTGGGACTTATACCTATTCATTATATTTTGGGGGGAAAGAAGTATAATAGGCAGGAATTGGAATCAGAGCTCTCCACGGTTAGGGTGTACCATTCACATATGGAATAAATGGAGGAAGAGGATTTTGGGGAAGGAGGAATTTTATTCTCTGTCCACTTCTTTTCCTACAGAGAGACAGTATGGTGTATTTAATAAATGGGAAAAGATGGGTTTATGAAGACTGGGGCAGGAATGGTTAGGAGGTGAAATGATAAAATTTCAAGATCTTGCTGAAACTTATGGTTTGGAGGATACTGATTTTTTTGGTTTATGCACAACTACATTATTTTATGAGTTCAAGTGCATTAAAAATAATCTCTTTGAAGGGTTTTGAATTTTTACAAATAATGTAACAAAATTAATTTCTAAAATTTATGCCATTTTGAATAAAGAGGATCCATATAATGCCAAACATATATAAGCTTGGGAAGTAGATCTAGGGGGAAATGGGAAACAGAGCTGTGGGATACATGCTTTCAGATAATTGGTCAGAACTCTGTCTTCATCAATGGTAGAAAATGAATATAAGATGCTGTTCTGATGGTACTTGTGTCCTCTCAAGCTACAAAAGTGATACCCATCAAGTAGTAATCAACGGTGGAGGGAATGCAATAACATTAGTTCTTTCTTACATATATGGTGGGAATATCCTAAATTAGCTCGATGTCAGGAGATGTGCTGGTGAGATGCTGGGAAGTGAAGTTTCTCCGAGATCCGAAATTTGGCTATTAAGTATGCTGAATGTTCATTTAGGTAAAACACAGCAGAATGGTGGTAGCAGCTTGGTAGAAACGGCACAATGCACCTGCAGTACAACTGGTGGTAGCTAAACTGAGGAAGCTGCAATATATGGAGAGACTAAAGGCTATCCGACAAAATAAACGTGGAAGGTATCTTGAAATTTGGAATCTTTTTGATTCATGGATTAAGATGAAATACCAAGAATGACTTCAACTTCTTTATTCTCTGTGAACGATAGTTATTCTTGTGGCAGGGAGGGAGTGGGAGGCTTAACAGGGGGGTGATCGGGTTGATAATTTTGAAAACTGTGTATGGATGTTTATACACTTTGAGATATGAATATATACATGCTTCTGCATATCTCTAGATGATTTAATATTATGTATTTGGCTTGTCTAATTTTCTTGTAATCACAATAAAAGTGTTATTTACCAAAAAAAAAAAAAAAAAAAGAATGGGCCATCTCCTGTCATAGCCTTCCAGTTTTCAGCAGTCATCTTTCAGGGATACACTTGCTATTTCTGAATAGCATTACATGGAACTTTATTTATTTATTTAAAAGTGTTTGTATACCGTCTTTACAAACAATGTTTAATCAAAACGGTTTACATAATTAAAATAAAAACAAATATAAATAAAACTTAAAAGAAACATAAAATTATTAAATTATAAAAGGGAAAAATTACAAAACATATTCAATAAATTAAAAAAGTATCTAAAACAATAATTAGTTTACATAATATAAATCAATATATAATAGTGTTGTGCCCAATATGAGAGAAAGAAGTTATGTTATTTAGGATGTGATATGTGGAAAGCGGATTGAAATAGGTGCGTTTTTAAGGATTTTTTGAAATGTTTGGTGTTGGATATAGAAATAAACTTGGCATTGCCAATCTGAGCTAAGTGACATTTTGCAAATTATTCAAGCACATCTGTGCAGTGGTTTTAAAGGATTTCAATTAGTTACACATACATTGCCTTGCAAAAGTCTTCATACTCTTCTACATTTTTCATAATCTGCTATTTAAAAGATACAAATCAAAACACTTTAAAGTAGGAGTTTCATAGATGTACACATTCACAATGAAAGTGAAGAGTAAGAATAATTATAGAAATATTCCAAAAATAATTAAGAATAAAAAAACCAAAAAGTCTTGATTGCATGTCTTCACAAACCCTTCTCAATACTTGATGGAATCCCTTTTTGCAGCAGTAACAGCCATGAGTCATTTAGAATATGTGTCTACCAAGTTTCCACAGTGGGACAATGCAGTTTTTACCCATTCTTCTTGACAGTAGAGCTCAAGCTCTATTAATTTGGCTAGGAAATTGTCTAAGAACTGCAGACCAAATCTTGCCACAAATTTTCTATTGGATTCAGGTCTGGGCTTTGACCAGACCACACAAGGACATTGACTTTCTTCTTGCTAAGCCACTCCATTGTTGATTTTGCTTTCTGCTTAGGATCATTGACCTATTGAAAGGTGAATCTTCTTCCAAGTCCAAGGTCTATGGCAGAATGGAATAGATTTTTCTCCAAGATCTACCTGTACTTTGCACCATCTATCTTTCCCTCAATCTTCACAAGCCTTCTTGTCCCCGCTGCTGCAAAACAAATCCGCAAAACATAATGCTGCCACTATGTTTTACTCTACCAAAAAGATCCACTTCAGTTTTAGAATATCACAAAACCTTCTTCTATATGAATGCTATGACCCCTAAGGGTTTTTCCCAAATGCTACACAGCATATCATATGGCTTTTTTTCAGCAATGGCCTCCCTCCAAATAGGCCATGTTTGTGAAGTAATCCTGAAATTGTTGAACAGTCAACATTTTCTCCAAACTATTTCCACTCTGATGATTTATTTATTTATTTATTTTTGGTTTTTATATACCGGAAGTTCCTGTATAAAATACATATCACTCCGGTTCACAGGTAACTGATAGAACAGACAGTGCCTCAAGGGATATCAAACACCTCGAAATTTTATTTTGTTTCCCTCAATCTGTATCTTTTTCGGGATGCTTTAACCTGTGTTTCAAATTCACTTCATGCAACAGAAGCAGCTTGATTCTTCAAACAAGAGTATTTGAATCAATTCAATTACTATGAATGGACACAGTTGGGTTCTATTTAACTTATTATGGGCTTGGAAATTTATTGAACTGGAACTAATTTGGCTTTGATATGACAACAGGTGCGAAGACTTATGCAATCAAGATTGTGTTTCTTTCTTGTTTATTTTATTTATTTATAGAGTTTTATATACCGTCATTCGGTATTGCCATCACAACGGTTTACAATTTTATCATTTAGTTAACATGGTTAGTGCTTTTTCATAGGCAGAGTGTTCAACTAGAGTAAGGAGAGAATCAAACAACAACATTAGAGGGAAATACAGTATAACGTTACATTTTTTCAAGGGTAATAAAGGTATAAATATAGAACAAATTAGTAGGAAATATAGTATAACGTTAACTTTTCAAGGGTAACAAAGTAAAATCTAGAATATGGCTTCTATTATAGATATAGTCTTGTAATGTGTAGTTAAACTTCAGAATGAGAGGTTTGTGTTTTTAGAGCCGCTTGAGTTGCGTAAGTTTATTGATGCAAAAATTACCTAGAGCTTGCTGAGATCTGTTTAGGGAATAGTTTGTAAGCACAGCATAACCTGCTTAATGTTTAGTTATATATGTTTTATTTTTGCTCATGTATAACATTTTGGATCTCCCTTTACTTTATAACGGGGGTTTGCTTATGTTCCCAGACTGCATTTTTGGAAAATAATTGTATGGAAATTTACCTTATACTTTTGGTTTAAATAGAGTACAGCTTAGGGTTGTATTACCTGTAATACTATAACTGTAACGGCTATCGGTATATAAAAACCTATAAATAAATAAATAAATAAATAAAATAATATATTATTTGTACCCAATCTGTGACATGCGGGAATTGCTGTCTATGTTTGTGAAATGCATATTAAAAAAAAAAAAGAAAAAGATATAGTCATGTAGCATGAATATTTGTGATCTTTCAGAATGATATGGGGGAGGGGGAAGTTAGAGGCAGTGTGAGTCTTGGTAGGTTTTGGTGAACAGCCATGTTTTCAGTTCTTTCTTGAAGGTTTTCAGGCTGGGTTGTAGTCTTAGTTCAGTCGGTAGTGTATACCAGAGTTGGGGGTTTGCGAGGGAGATGGCACGGTCATATATTGATGTCAGTTGTGTGGCACGGCGAGGGGGTGGGATTGCTAGGAGTCCTTTGTTGGCAGAGCGGAGGTTTCTGTGTGGTTTAATCACTTTGCTTAACCAGTCTGTTCGTTCCTTATGAATGTGTTTGTGTATAATGGTTAATATTTTGTAGTCAATTCAGTATTTTATTGGAAGCCAGTGTAGAGATGTAAGGATTGGGGTTATGTGTCGTGTTTTTTGGTTCCGGTGAGTAGTCTGGCTGCTGAATTTTGTAGAATTTGGAGGGAGCGAATCGTGGAGAGAGGTAGGCCGAGTAGTAGAGAGTTGCAGTAGTCGAGAATGGAGAGAATGAGTAGTTGTAATACTGTTCTGAAATCCTCTTGGGTTAGGAAGGGTTTTATGCGTCTCAGGGTTAGTAGTTTTAGGTATCCTTCTCTTATTTTTGCTGTGATGTGATATTTTAAAGGATAATTCGCTGTCTAAGATGACTCCAAGATTGAATGCATATGAGAGCGGGTAGATTACAGTTGTTTGATTCTCTATTATTAGAACGAGAGGAGCAGTTGTGAAGCTCGGCGGTGAGGTTGAGTTCTTTGTTTATAGTAAGCCAAAGCTCTTTTACAGTCCAAAGTATGGAGCACAGATTCCCTTTTGTTCTTATGATGTTAAAGGGAAGAAGATAGGTAAAGAAATGTCTTGATTAATGTGAAAAGCTGAGATGACTTTAGGTAGAAGCTTGGGATGAGCTCTGAGAACTACTTAGTCATGGTGAAACTGTAGGTAGGGAAAAAAGTGAACTAATGCCTGTAGCTCACTGACTCTTCAGGCAGAGGTGATTGCTATGAGAAAAACCACTTTCCAAGTGAGATATTTCAAATGGACAGAGTTAAGTGGTTCAAAACTCTCATTAGAGTTGATAAGACCATATTCAAATCCCAGGGCACTGGATGTTTGCATATTGGAGGATGAAGATTTAGAATTCCTTTCATAAAACGTGAGACCAACAGGTGTAAAACTATTGAAAGGTCTTTGATCCTTTTGTGGAAAGTAGCAATAGCACTTAGATGAACTCTGATGATATTGCTAATCCTGCATTAGACAGATGTAGTAAGTAGGAAAGGATTTCTGAGGGTGCAGAAGAGAAATTGGAATATTTCTATAATTGTTCTTTCAGAATGAAAATGAAAAATGAAACACCAACTTTAATGCATTTTGATTTGTATCTTTTAAATAGCAGAATTTGAAAAATGGTCAAGGGTGTGAAGACTTTTACAAGAAACTATGTAGGAGCTGCCCATATCAGCTGAAAAACAGTTACTTTTAATAGGTTTAATCTTCTTGCTTTGGCTATGGTCACAACATATGGTAAGGCATTAACCTTCAATATATATAGGGTCTCAGTGTCAGCCACAAAGTAAGAAGGGACTGTCCTCAGTTTACTGTTCAATCCATTCCAAACAAACAATCTTGACTTGCAGTTATGGCAGTTAAGTGCAGGATTTTCAGTAGCTGCCTGCTTGCTGGTCGTTTCTAAATGGCTAAATAATAAACTATACACTGTATATTCATGTATGTGATTTTATTACACCAAACAGCAAATGCAACGCAAGTATAAAATAAAGTTTAAAAGAAAACATCATGTAATTTGGAAAACCTAAAAGATGTCCTTATACTATGGAACTAGTAGTCTTTGCTTTTGTTCATTACCCTTGCTGTCTGATATGTGGCCAAGCAGTAAATACATTATAGCACTATAAAGCGAAGTTGCTTATCTGTAGGTGTCCTCCATGGACAGCAAAACAAATCAGCTATACACGTGGGTAACATCAACTGACAGCGTTGATGCAGAAAAAAGAACTCTCTCTCAGCAACCAAAGTCTAAAAGTCTTTGGGGTAGATTTTCAAAGGGTTATGCGCGTAACCCCCGAAAACCTGCCCCTGTGCGTGCCGAACCTATCTTGCATAGGCTCGGCGGCACGCACAAGCCCCAGGACGAGCGTATGTCCCGGGGCTTCGAAAAAGGGGCGTTCCGGGGGCGGGGCCAAGGCCTCCTCCGTTGCGGCCCTGCCGAGGGATGGCGCACCGGCAGCCAGCCTGCGTGCGCAAGTTATAACTGCCCGGAGGCAGGCGTAACTTCAACGATAAAGGTCAGGGGGTTTTTAGATAGGGCTGAGGGGCGGATTAGGTAGGGGAAGGGAGGGGAAGGTGGGGGGAAGCGGAAGGAAAGCTCCCTCCAAGGCCGCTCCGATTTCGGAGCGGCCTCGGAGGGAACGGAGGAACGCTATGCGGCTCGGCACGCCCAAGTTGCACAATTGTGCATCCCCTTGCGCACGCCAACCTTGAATTTTATAACATAAAGGAAAATTAGTTTCTTACCTGATAATTTTCGTTCCTGTAGTACCAAGGATCATTCCAGGACACCTGGGTTGTGACTCCGCACCAGCGGGTGGAGACAGAGCAAAACTTGTGGGCGGAGCCATATATAAGCCCCTGTGCCAGTCACAGCCCCTCAGTCATATGTAATGTCAAAGCAGCAATGTAACCAAGTAACAAACTGGCTAGAAAAATTCAAACTAACACCGAAAAACTCGAACTTGAACTGGGCTCCCCAACCGGGAGAGCTAAAAACAAGCGAACAGCAGAAATTAAGAAATTATGAGCGGACTCTCCGTTACTGTAGCGAAGCCCTGCGGGTGGGATCCTGGACTGATCCTTGGTACTACAGGAACGAAAATTATCAGGTAAGAAACTAATTTTCCTTTCCCTGTACGTACCAGGATCAGTCCAGGACACCTGGGATGTACCAGAGCAAACCTACCGAGGGTGGGAAGCAGAGAGTCCCGCTCGGAGTACCCTCTCTCCAAATCCCCCGGAATCGGTAGCCCGGACATCCAATCGGTAATGCCTGATAAAGGTATGCATCGACTTCCAGGTAGCCGCCCTGCAAATCTCCTGAGGCGATACCTGTGAAGCTTCTGCCCAGGACGCAGCCTGGGAATGAGTCGAATGAGCCCGAAGACCCACCGGAAGCGGCTTACCCTTTACCAAGTACGCTGAATCAATAGCCTGTTTAAGCCAACGCGCAATCGTTGTGCGGGACGCTGCGGCCCCTTTCTTTGGCCCTGAGAACAAAACGAACAGATGGTCGGTTACCCGGAACGGATTAGTAACCTCCAAATAATGAAGAAGAGACCTTCGCACGTCTAGCTTTCGCAGTTCTTTGAACTGGGGATCAGTGGACTCCCCGACCCTGAAGGCCGGTAACTCCACTGACTGACTGACGTGAAAAGACGACACCACTTTAGGAAGGAAGGAAGGAACCGTCCGCAAGGATACTCCGGAATCGGAAATCCGCAAGAACGGTTCCCTACAGGACAGCGCCTGCAATTCGGAAATACGCCGAGCCGAGGCAATTGCCACCAAAAACACCGTCTTCAAAGTAAGGTCCTTAATAGTTGTACGCTTCAATGGCTCAAAAGGAGCGGAGCTTAGAGCGGAAAGAACCCAGTTAAGGTTCCAAGACGGACAGGGGGGACGCAATGGAGGACGGAGGTGTTTAGCCCCTCGAAGAAAACGGGAAATATCAGGATGAAGAGCCAGGGAGGTTCCTCGGACCTTACCCCGCAAACAACCAAGAGCTGCCACCTGGACCCGTAACGAACTGCACGCCAAACCTTTGGTCAGACCGGCTTGAAGAAACGTTAGAATATCTGAGACTGAAGCAGAAAAGGGATCCAACCCTCGCTGCACGCACCAATCCTCAAAAACCTTCCAGACCCGGACATAAGCGAGAAACGTAGACTGTTTCCTGGACCTCAGCAAAGTAGCTATCACCGCGTCTGAGTAACCTTTTTTCTTCAGACGATTCCTCTCAAAAGCCATGCCGCGAGACAGAAGTGATCCGCATCCTCCAAACAGACGGGGCCCTGACGTAGGAGCCCCGCGAACCCCTGGAGACGAATGGGTAACGACACTGACAGCTGGATGAGATCTGCGAACCACGGACGACGCGGCCATTCCGGTGCTACCATGATCACATGAAACGGGTGCAATTCTATGCGCCGAAGAATCTTGCCTATCATCGGCCACGGGGGAAACACGTAAAGGAGTACATCCGTCGGCCATGGAAGTACCAGAGCGTCGACGCCCTCTGCTCCCCGTTCTCGACGCCGACTGAAGAATCGTGGAGCCTTCGCGTTGTCCCATGTGGCCATCAGATCCATGTGGGGAACTCCCCATGTTCTGCAGATGAGCCGAAAAGCTTCGTCCGCCAACTCCCACTCTCCGGGATCGAGGTGATGACGACTTAGAAAATCCGCCTGTACATTGTCTACCCCGGCAATGTGAGAGGCTGCTATGTTGCTGAGATTTTGTTCTGACCAGGTCATCAAGAGCTGTGCCTCTGCAGCCACCTGTGGACTCCGCGTCCCTCCTTGTCGATTGATGTAGGCCACAGTGGTTGCATTGTCCGATAGTACTCGGACCGCCTTTCCGCTTAGTAACGGTAAAAAGGCTTGGAGAGCTAGACGGACCGCTCTGATCTCTAGTCTGTTGATAGACCACTGGGTTTGAGAAGCTGTCCACAGCCCCTGGACCGACCTTCCTAGGCAAACTGCTCCCCAGCCGGAAAGACTGGCATCCGTAGTCACTACCGTCCATTTGGGTACCAGCAGGGACACTCCACAGGAGAGATGCTTGGAGTCGAGCCACCAGTGGAGGCTGGATCTCGCTTGGCCCTCGAGTGGAAGAGGCAGGAAAAACTCCTCCGAGACCGGCCGCCATCGGGATAGTAAGGACGACTGCAACGGCCGCAGATGAGCGAACGCCCAGGGAACGAGAGCTATTGTTGAAGCCATCGAGCCCAGGACCGTCAGATAATCGCAAACTCGAGGACTGTGAAGAGAGAGCAATCGTCGCACCTGAGACTGTAGCTTGTCCCTGCGTTCCTGGGACAAGATCACTTTGCCGTTCCTTGTGTCGAAAAGAGCTCCGAGGTATTCTAGGGTCTGAGTCGGTACCAGTTGACTTTTGCTGAAATTGACCACCCAGCCTAGAGACTGTAACACCTGGAGGACTCTGGCCACTGCTTGCTGACACAGAGGCTTGGATTTTGCGCGAATCAACCAATCGTCCAGGTAAGGGTGAACCAGGAGACCTTCTCGGCGTAGTTGCGCCGCAACTACCACCATCACTTTTGTGAACGTGCGAGGAGCGGTTGCTAGACCAAACGGTAGCGCCCGGAACTGAAAATGCCGCCCCAGGATGCAAAACCTTAGGAATTTCTGGAACTCCGGCCGAATTCCCACGTGCAGGTACGCCTCCGTGAGGTCCAGAGAAGCCAAGAATTCGCCTGGCCTTACCGAAGCAATAACCGAACGAATCGTCTCCATCTTGAAGTGAGGAACGCGTAGACATCTGTTTACGCCTTTGAGGTCCAAGATCGGCCTTGACGTGCCGTCTTTCTTTGGGACTATGAAGTAAATGGAGTAACGGCCTTTGCCGCGCTGATGGATAGGGACCGGAACGATAGCTCCCAAGCTTTCCAAGCGCCGGATGGTGTCTAGCACTGCCACCTTTTTGGTCGGAGCTTTGCAAGGAGAGACTAGGAACTTGTCCGCTGGAATTCGAACAAAATCTAATGCGTAACCGTGTCTTATCACGTCGAGGACCCACTGGTCCGAAGTAACTCTGGCCCAATCCTCGAAAAACAACGTTAACCGCGCCCCGACATTTGGGATCTCGTGCAGAGACTGAGGCGAGGATTGGACCGACCGCATTTCATTGCGGTCCCTTGTGAGCTCCCGCGGTCGAGGTTCCTCCCTGTTTGCCAAACCGCTTTCCTCGAAAGGATTGCTGCCACTGAGAGGCCCGGGAGGAAGAAGACCTGTACGAGGGACCCGAGGAACGAGAAGGACGTGATTTTCTGGAACCACGGAACCGTGACCTGGAGGAGAAGGAGGACCGCGCTCTGTACTTATCCTCAGGCAGCCTAAACGCCCTGTTCTCTCCTAGGGAGATCATCAGGTCATCCAATTCTTTGCCGAATAGCAGCTTACCTTTGAATGGCAGTGCTCCAAGGTGAGCTTTAGAAGAGCCATCCGCTGCCCAGTTTCGTAACCACAAAAGGCGACGCGCCGAAACAGACGCTACCATGGATCTGGCAGAGGTCCGTAATAGATCATGTAAAGCATCTGCTCCATACGCTATTGCCGCCTCAAGACGATCAGCTTGAGACGCCTCTTCCGGGGAGAGATCAGCATTCGCCTGAAGAACTTGGGCCCAGCGCAGACTAGCCCGCATTGCGAAGTTAGTACAGATAGCGGCCCGTACTCCTAGAGCGGACACCTCAAAAATCTTCTTAAGCTGTACCTCCAGCTTCCTGTCCTGGATATCCTTGAGAGCCGTCGCTCCTGTAACCGGGATAGTAGACCGTTTTGTCACCGCCGAGACTGCTGAATCCACTTTCGGAAATTTGAGAAGGTCTAGCGCATCTTCAGGGAGTGGATACAGTTTATCCATGGCCTTACTGACCTTGAGACCCAGCTCCGGGGTATCCCATTCTTTAAACAAAATATCCGTGGACGAAAAATGAAAAGGAAAAGCCACTGCCGGTCCCGTGAGACCTAGCAAAACCGGATCCATGTTGGCTTCCTGACGGACCCCCACTGACGGAGCCTCAATTCCTAGCTCCTTAAGAATAGCCGGGATTAGAGGTATCAGTTCGTCTCTACGGAAGAGGCGGACCACTTTGGGATCATCTCCCTCAACTGCCTGAGTTCCTTTGCTCGCTCTAGGCTGGGAGGAGCCGTCCGCCGTTGTGTCCTCAGCCCCCATCAGGGGCTCTTCGGCAGGATCCGTGTCCGTCGAGGAGGAAAACTCCGATTCCGAGTCCTGTGGGACTCCCCGCAGGGATTGCTTCCCCCGCGGGGGCTGTCTGGCGGACCCCTCGACTTCTCCAGTCGTCCGCTTCTTTGAGGCATGCTTACTAAGGCCCCCCTCGGAGGCTCCTTTTCGCCTACGCCTACTGCGCTTACACTTAAGGACTTTGCGTAGAAGAAGCGCAAAATCTTCTGAAAAAGAAGCCGAGTCCGAGGAATCGAGTCCGGAACCCTCCCGAGACCGAGACCTCTCCGGAGCGACCCCCCCCGCAAGACTTGACTGCGGAGAAAGCGGTGGAGGCATAGCAGAGTTCCCTGCCGGCTCCCGCCTGATTTCCTTGCCTGTGGCCAAAATGGCCGCCACTCCCGCACTGAGCAGGAAAAGATCCTGCTGTTTGTCAGGCAGAGCACTGGCGCGCGGTGGCGAACGCGCGGCCCGAGAACGGACCCCCCGAGACGCCCCCGACGAGCCTTCATCGCCCGGGAGACAAGAAGCACAGAGGCCGTCCCTCGAAAGCCGCGCGCGCGCCGAGCCGCAGGCCCGGCAAGAAGAGCCGCGAGGCATGGCAGCAAAAAAAATGCGGGAAATACAAGCGCTGACAGAAAAAAAATAGAAACTCTTTTTTTTTTTTTTTTTTTTACCAAAATAACGCCACGACTACCCCCCCGCGACCAGCACCTCCCCCCCGAAAAAACCGGAGCGGCAGCACTAAGTAGCAGAGAGCCGGCGCAAACAAAGAAAAATAGAAACTTTTTTTTTTTTTTTTTACCGCTTGTCGCTGTCCACGGTCCTGAAGCCCTGTTGCAAGAGGGGTGAGTGAACCGGGCTCCCCGGTGTCAACCCCTAGCGCTGCTACTAGTAAGCCGGGTCCTCGACCCTAGCAGCGGCCTCAACCAGGGGGGGGTGGTCCCCTCAGAACCTCACAGCCCCCCTGGGAGGCAGGGCAGACAGGACACCACTCACTAAAAAACAGCCAAATTTAAAAGGAAATTAAACTCAAAAGAGAAAAATCTGAAAAAAGAAACCTAACTACCACAATCAGTGCAGGCAGAGGCTGTGACTGCACCTGCACCACCTGCTGGAGACAGAGTAAGACTGAGGGGCTGTGACTGGCACAGGGGCTTATATATGGCTCCGCCCACAAGTTTTGCTCTGTCTCCACCCGCTGGTGCGGAGTCACAACCCAGGTGTCCTGGACTGATCCTGGTACGTACAGGGAAAATCAGGCGAAGATTTGTTCGCGCCAGGTTGTGCGAACAAATCTACGCCTGCGCGTATGTCTGAAAATCTGCCCCTTTGTAAGTACACCAGTATTCGTTGTACACCAGTATTCCCCAGAGAGAGGCTCTACAAATCATTAAAGCGGAGTTAGCAAACCTTGATATCTCACAGCGGAGGTTGAATTTTCTTAGTCTGATAGCAGAAATCGCTTTAACTCAGAATAGTTTTAGTTTCCAATCAGATTATTTTTTGCAAATCCAAGGTATCCCGATGGGATCACCAATGGCTCCCAGTGTAGCGGGATTATATGTTTCTGGTTTTGAGAACCATTGTGTTTATAAATCTACGTTGTTCCAACATGTAATATGCTGGAAACGTTATATTGACGATCTGTTCTTTATTTGGAGTGGTAATGAGGTACAGTTAGAGAGATTTTTGAATTTATTGAATTCTTGGGACCAACATTTAAAGTTCACCTTCACTAATCATGATCGATCTGTGGTCTTTTTAGACATGCAGGTGTATGTCCATGATAACAGACTTGTTACCTCAGTGTATAGGAAAAGTACAGACAGAAATACACTTTTGCATTATCAAAGTTTCCATCCGAAACAACTTAAGGACAATATACCCATAGGTCAATTTTTGAGATATCGCCGATTGTGTACCTCCACTGCAGAATTTAAAATCCAGGCGTCTTCATTGCAGGAAAGATTTATTGCCAGAGAGTACTCTAAATCAGTTGTAAAAAGAGCATATAAGCGTGCGTTGTATTCCAACAGGGATAATTTGTTGATTCATAATCCAAGAGAAACTTTAAATCGAATGATCTGCACGATTCCGTTCTCTTTGAAAAGCAATCAGATTAAAGAAATCATCTTGAACCATTGGCACCTCTTATCTTTTACACCGTGCTTCATTGAAAAGCCCATATTTGCCATTAAAAAGCGACAATCTTTATATGATAAACTTAAGAGTGGCAAGGGAATAGGGGATTCATCTTCACCATATGGACAGGTGCCTTGCGGATCGTGTTCTGTTTGTCCTCTGACGTTTCAATGTCAATCATTTTGCCATCCCCATTTGCGATATCCTTATCGGATTCCTAGGTTGTTTGATTGCAATACTAGTGACGTTGTGTACGCTATTATTTGTCCTTGCAATTTAATTTATGTAGGGCAAACAACGCGTTCCATCCGCTGTCGCATTATTGAGCATCGGAGCCGCATCAAAGCACTACGTGAGCATGCACCCTTAGTGAGTCATTGGGTTGAAAGCAACCATACTGTGGAAGAAATCCGGTTTTTCGTGATTAAGCAAGTAACTTTACAACATGGAGGAGACTTGTCTTTAACGTTAAGAAAAATTGAACAACAATTCATTTATAGCTGGCATACAATTGCCCCGGCAGGTTTAAATGGCCCCATAGAGTGGAATGCATTTTATTAATATACGGGTTTCTATATTAGCTTTTGGTATGTTGGGAATAAATGATTGGGATCCATCAAAAGATAATTGAATTGATTGTCTAAATGGTTAATGGTTCCTTTATATAAAGTTTCTCATACTCCGGTATTTCACTTTTCAGCGGGTGGTGACGTGTTTTCGTCACTTCCGGTTAGACGTGAGTATTGGACATTTCCGTATTTTGTAAAGTGAAGAACTTGGTGGCTAACGGTATGTGCTTTTATCATCTTTAATGGGAATTCTTTGGTTTATTTTTTCAGAATATGTTTCTTTGAGACTGCAAGTCGGCAGGTTCCCTAAAAGACTTTTAAAGAAGTGAGAGCTGATAGACATTTTAACGGTTAAGGGGAACGCCGTGTAATATGGACGCCTGGAAGATGAGTTTAGTACTTAGAAATGAACGCTGTGTTGCATGAGCCTTGAAGGAAGTTCTGAGGTGATACATATACGATAAGATTTTATATGCTTAGGTAGGTATGGCTTTTGTTAGTTTTACCTGAGTTTTGACTCGGGTGTTCAGTATGGGGTAAAAATAAAAATTGTGTGTTTTTTCAATTATAATTAGCTTGATTTGAATTTACGGGTAAAAAGGAAAGGGAAAATGAAGTATTGTAGTTGGTAGGTTATGCTTTCATATGTGATAATGAGTTTAAGAACATATGGTTAAAATTAGATTAATTGTTATGGTAATTATAGAATGAGGAACGCGGTTCAGTGTAATGTTGAGATAATTGTCCGTATGTGTTTTTCAGTGTGAAAGCATATCCAAAAGAATTGAACAATATCAGTCCCTGAGGAAGCCCCGAATGTCAGGGGTGAAACCAAGAGATCTTGTATCTTCTTTTGTCGGACACAGGATACATTGAACAAATGACTCTACTTAATCGTGGCAATATATAATATATGCAATTCATCAATTATGATAAACCATGGGCATTTGTGAAATTAACTTGTAATAACAATGTACATCTGTACTTTTTTGTATCTCAAAAAGACATTTTTTAATTTGTGGATATGAATGAGTGAGTGTGCTAGCTTAGTTTTAATGTCTATATAGGTATATATGTGTGGAATTTTCAATAAACTTTGTATGTTTTATATATACATTTTGGCTCTCTAAGATTTGTGTAAATTAATGACAAGACTATAGAGAGTTGTATTTATATACCCTTTGTGTAAATTTACCTTTGTAAGCATAAGCAGGAGATCTTGTGCCGCTATCCCTGCATGAGTATTTTAGTTATTCCCTAGATGAGCTGTCCACAAAGAATACCTATTACAGGTTAACTGCTCTTTCTCCATAAACAAGCAGGACAAATAGCCACACAAGTGGAGGACTCCCCAGTTAAGGATGGCATAGAAAAAAAAAATCATTTAGAGGTGTACATCCAGACATGGTCCGGATAGAAAAGTTACTGCCTGATTCACTAAGGCTTTTTTCCCATTCTGTGTTTATGGGAAAATACCTTGATGAATCAGGCCCTTAGCCAGATAAACTTATCTGGTTAACTTTGGAGGCATATTCAACAGTGCAGCCACACTACTGAATATAGCCGGCTAACTTTACAACAACTGTTTGACTCGACCAGACTTAGCTGGCTAAGTCAACTGGCTAACTGTGAATATTGGAGTTAGTTAATTTACAATCCAAAGCCACAAGATGCAATAAACCTGCACTTAAGCAAGTAATCAGCAACACAATAGTGCAAGGAAGCGTCAAAGTTCCACAAACAGTTCATCAAAAGGTATATATTTATTCACAAAGATTCATCCGGCAACTCCACTTTTTATATAGCATTCATCTTATAGAAGTCCCCCGACACGGACCCGTGTTTTGCTGTGGCTGCGTCGGGAGGGACCATGGACATCAAAAAGAATCTGAAAAAAATATATACATACAAATGTGGAACAAGAAAAAGAGGCTACTTTTATCATTATACATACAAGTAAAAAAGCATACCTTTTTTCATGCATTCCAAATGTCAATGGGGAGCGCGTATAGCCTCCTCAAAGGTAGGCATTTAAACAGAAAAAGGCGCGAAAGAGTAATCCATCGCGAGATTCACACGGTCCAATCACACCAGAGAGATACTTTAAACCAATCACAGTCACACAAACAGGTGCCATTCAATCTCTCTATTCAGTCCTGCCGGATTTACAGTCTCAAGTGTATGAATCCATCTCTGTTCTCTTCGACCAAGGTGGTCCGCGAAGTCACCTCCCCTGGAAGGGGGTGTGACCACCTCCACAACAAAGAAGAAGAGATCAGAGATGAAATGGGATGCCACGGACCAATGATCCACCAAAGGTTCATTTTCCCGCTGAGTACGAATATTTGAACAGTGCTCAATCATACGTGTCTTAACCAGAGAATGATTATTATTATTCTTGAAATATTTGTGATTATATTCTGATTTATTACAATATCTTTATACAAATACAATGTTTTGTTATTGATTTTTAGAAATGCAGAAATAAAAAAAAAAGATACTTCAAAATTAGCTGACTCAAGACCTCCGCTGGGTTAAGATCTCACTGAAGACCTGAACAGAATTTTACCTGAACAATACACAGGAGGGGTAATTTCCAAAGGGACTTCTGGGAGTAAAGTAGTAATTTACCCACAGAAATGGCTTTTTAGAAAACTGCACAATGATACGTGCATAAAATTATACACAAGAAGTCTAACTTTCACACCTATTCGCAATATAGACCGGATTTTAAAACGGCTGCGTGCATAAAAAATGGGTGTTCCATGCGCGGTGGGGCCCTGCGTGTACTGCACGCATTTTCAATTGGCCCAGCCATGCGCATAATCCTCGTTACGCACTGAAGTGCCGGGCCTGCTGAAAGGGGCAGCCAGGGAGGCGGGCTGGGACAGCGCCATTAGCCGCTGTCTCAGGAAAGCACGCGCCTGCAGCCGGCCGACGAGTGGATGGTATTTCTGCTCTGGAGGAGCAGTAAGTAGTAAAATAAGAAGTTAGGGGCTAGGTAAGGTTAAGTTAGATTAAGGGTCGGGGGGAAAAGGTAGGAAGGGTAAGGTTAGGGTTGAGAAGTTCCCTCTCAGTCCGTTCCTTAATTGGAGTGGACTGGGAGGGAATTGAGGACCAGCCGATTGTGTCGCCACACGTAGGTTATAAAATTCCACCCCCTGTGCGCGCGAGTCGCAGGCCGCCTGCACATGTGCATGCAGATTTTAAAATCCAGCGGGCATTTGTGTGCAGCCATCAGATTTTATAACATGCGAGGACCACTGCGTGCATATTATAAAATCAGCACGTCCATGTGCACGCACCAGGAACCGCTCGCACGTAGACGCGCATGCACGGGCCTTAAAATCGACCCCTATATCATTTGCGTTTGTAAGTGGATGCCGAGATATTTATGCTAGTATTTTAAAACCTGAATGGCAGAAGCTCCAGTTTATAAATACCATGTAGTCCTTCACCAAAAGTACACGCCTATATTTCAATATGTGCAAATATTTCCAATTCAAGAAAATGCATACTTTCTCACCTATTTTAAGTGTATATTTATTATAAGTGTATATTTTTAGGGGCATAGAAAAATCTAACATGTTTGTGTAATAACCCTGATTTATATGTGGAGACAGATATTTTAAGAAGTTTGCACGTATATCATTTTGAAAATACTTGAAATCACCGGTTTGCCAATACTTACACCAGTTCACCTAGACCCTCTAGCACTTCAATCTGAACCCCCATCAGTTCACCAAGACCTCCCACCCAAAAATCGCAGCCAAGTCCAATTTCACTCACGCTAATCAGAGGTGCAAAATTGTACGAATAAATTCAGTAATGTATGCTTGTATCTCTCTTACAAAATAGAAACTTATCTTAAAGGTGAATTTTAAAAAGATGAGCATGTAAAAATCAGCATATATACAAGAAAATAGCATATACTCACAAATATGCTACTTTATAAATTTCAAAATAAGGGTCTGCGAGTAACTCTGCGAATGTAAATATAGGGCGGGCCGGGCGTATTCCAAGGCAGGGCCATTTACGCTAGTAAGTTGCTATTTTATAAGCAATTTACACATGTAGATTTGGCAGCTTATTTGCGTATATATATATATATATATATATATATATATATATATATATACACATACACCTGCTTTTTACCTGGAATAAGTGATCATAAATGTCTTAAAAGTGAAATGCTGGGGGGAGTGAGAGGAGACACCAAGAGAGGAGAGAGCACTGTGAGAATTGACCAGAGAGTGTTAGAAAGAACTGAGTGGCAGATGGATCATCGGACTGCGTGCCACTCTCCAGGGCTCCCTCCCATCATGTGATGTCATCAGGCCGTGCCATGCTCCGAGCATTTAAATACAGGCGTGCCCTTTCTATCCAATAGGAAAAAAAGATAAAGCAAGATCCTGACTTCCTCTCCCATCCTAGGACCATTTGTGGTTCAATGGTTAACCATTTTCAGCATTTGGGCAAGTTGCCTTTATTGGACAATAGTATTAAAACCTTTCCTGTTGAGGTTTCGTTAAGTCCTGGCATTGTTCAGCCTCCGCCTCAGCCATCAGGGATGCTTTTTGCCCCAAAATTGCAGGAATCTTACTCTATTTTGGAAGGTTTTATTCCTTCAACTTCCAATATAGTGCAATTTAATGTGCTATCTTCTGACTCCCATTTGAACTTAGTGCAAAGCCCGGCTGCTCTTCCTTCCAAGATATCTCATGGAGTTCACTTACTATCAATTATATCTATTTCTCAAGGGAATTTCAGTGATATGGAGGAAAGACATTTGGAAGATGGTGGCCAAATTGGATCAAACCTTGACCCAGACTATATCTCAGCTCAGTAATTTTTCTCCTGAAACTAGAGCAATGTTTGGAGGTACAGGATAATAGATTGAGCTCTTTGGGAAGTACCATACTACTCTTAATGCTACTATGACATTGTACAGAATGCTGGACTATCCTCTATAATAAATAGTTTGATTATACGTAATCTGGAAGCTTTGGAAAATTTAATGTGATCAAGGAACCTTCGGTTACTAAACTTTCCTGTTACCAGATTGTCACCTACCTTAAGAAGATCTTAGCTGTTTCAGAGGATCAAATTCCATGCATTTCAAATATATATTATTTACCTAGCAAAGAGTGTTAAATGTGAGAGAAGAATCATCTGTTCATGGAAGTCTGAATATATCTAATTTTCTGGAGGCTTCTATTGATATTGAGCCCACTAGTGCTATCTTAATAGTTTTTTTCATTTTAGAAAAAGACAGGGATTTAGTATTCCAGAAGTACTGTCAGAATAAAGATTTTTCCTTTCGTGGGAAATACAAGTTTTTCCTGATATTTCGTGGGAGACACAAGTAATAAGAAAACATTTTCTTTCCATGAAGCAGAAGGCTTTGTCCATTGGGGCTTTTTCTTTAAATTCCCCTGCAAATGTTTAATTTCATTTCAAAATAATAAATTTGCATTTTATGACCCATTACATTTGCAAGCATTTATCTCTGATAAGAGCTAGAAAGTTTGGGGAGAGGTTATATTTACTAATGTGGGAGTTACTGAAATTAAGATAGTTTTATCCATTACTCTCTTTATCTCTCTTTGTCTGTTAATTTTTTTCTTTGGTATTTCCCCATTTTTGTAATGGGGACCTGATTTATGACAGAAGGGGACCTGATTTGTGACAGAAGATATGTGACTTTATTTTTTCTTTCTTGGGTCCTGATGTTCATATTCTTATTCTTCTTTATAATTGTCTGTAATTATTTATGGAAATTAAATAAAGATGACATTGTTAAAAAGTGAAATAATGACTGGGTGAGGGATCTGGGTGAAATGGGGGGATTTGGGGCTGAAGAAACCAGGAGAATCTCAATGACCTGCAGATGGTCTGGACAAACTGGTAGACCATTTGGTAACACTGGAAATTTCATTGCTGTGCGCATGTTAGAAAATTTCATGTAAATTATGCAGGTAAAACTCCACGTGTGCCATTTATCTGGCTAAACTCCACGTGTGCTATTTATCTGGCTAAATCTTGAAATGGGCACTTATCCAGACAAGACCAAAGTTATCCAGATAAATAGTTGTAAAGTTGTTACTTATCCGGATAAGGCTTAAGACACTACTTATCCAGCTATCTGACTTAGGGCAGGATTCATCATTCCTCCCGGAATGATGAATCCCTCGAAAAAGGGGGCGGGGAGAAGAGGGGGCAAGCCTGTGAAAGGCCGCAGCCGTTCACACCGCAGCGGTGTGATTTCACCAGCCACGGTGGGGCTGGATGCAGCCTTTCGCAGCGAATAGTGACACCATAAAAGGTGTAGTTATTCGCCGTGCTACTGCCGGCGATAATGTTCCTCATATTATCGCCGGCAGCGGTGCCACGGCCGACTCCTCCCCCTCCCCACTCCGACTTCTGCCCGCCCCGACTGCTCCCCTCCCCCTAATTTGCATTATATCGCATGCGAAAAGGCACTTTTCACATGCGATATGGCCAAACGCACGCGATAAAGCTTTAGTAAATAATCCCCTTAGGCAGGTAAGTGGCATTTTAAGACATATCTGGATAAATAGCAGCTTTGCCATTACTTAGGCAGATAAATCGGAACTTATCCAGATAGGTCAGAACTTATCCAAATAAGTGCAATATGTATTTACGTTTTTTTTTTTTTTACATGGCACACATGTTGCCGGGTACATTTACATGTATTTTATAAGCTGCGGACATCATATACGCGCAGGTTATAAAATACAGGAGCAGATCTTTGCACCCATATACATGCGTATTTGGGCACAAACCCAAGTGTTTGAAAGTTATCCTCCTAGTGTAGACATACATTTCCAAAAAGAGTTATAACTTTAGATTAACTTCTAAACTAAAAGTATTTTCTCCTTTTCAGAGTGCATACTGCTCTGTTTTAATACTAGGCAACATTTTAACCCAGATGACTTTTTCAGCTGATTAGATCATTATGCCTTGTTAGCAGTAACAACAGTCATACAAAATCCCATCTTTTAGTACATTTTCTTTTACCCCATTTTTATTGCCAACGAAGAACACTGATCTTTCCCAAATTTCCACTCCATCTCCATCCTCCTTTCCATCCACATTTTCCTTTTTCTGAACTTCAGCTAGTGCTATATCCCAAAGGTTGTCACTGTTAAAGAAAACAAACAAGATTACTGTAAGATTCATTTCTTTGTGTCAGTATATTTTTCTAGTTAATGTATGGCATAGCTGACTGAATTATCAATGCACTTCACTTATTTCTAGATATACTCTTAGGCGCAGCTAAGAGAGCTGCTGAGAGTTAGGCTACCATGACGAGAGGTAAAGCTGATTAAATGTTCCTTTTCACTACATTCGCTCTCTTTGTATTTAGAAAGACAAGCGTTTTCTCTGGCTTAAATTTAAAAGTTAAGGTTATAATAAATGGTTAAGAATTACTAGCTTGAATTAAAAACTAGGATTTGCCTGGACTTGCTAAGACTGCTAAGGCTGAAACAAATTAGATAAGGTAGCTCAACTGGACAGGATAACAGGGAGCAAAGTCAGGAACCTGGCAAATAAGCCACTGCAACAGCAAGTCCTGGTTGTTCCTTTTGGCTTTATATCTTTCTCCTTATTTATATTTTGCTTTTTTGGTACTTCAAAGTGGATTACATTCAGGTACTGTAGGTTTTTCCCCATCCCCAGAAGGCTTACAATCTAACAGGTTGAATTTAAAATGAGCGTGCATGCGCCCATACACGCGTGTAACAGCGCACAAGGGCGGATACGAATGGAATTTTTAATTGTGCGTGCACTTGCATGCATATGTTTTAAAATGCACCAACCGCAGATAAGTATGATCTTAATTTTAAGATGTTACTCACAGTGGCCTACCTAAAGTATTTGGCACCCCACATATATAGTTTTTAAATGTCCTAAACATCGATAAAATATTTCAAAACAGCAGACACATCAAATAACGCCCAATAATTAAAACTAATAAGGATTTTAAGTATTTCCCGCTCTCCAATTCTGTCATCCCAAGATTGTCGTAAACTGGGGGCATGCATGCACACACACAATGGGGTAGATTTTAAAAATTTGCGCGATCGTGTACTTTTGTTCGCGCACCAGGTGCGAACAAAAGTATGCTGGATTTTATAAGATACGCGCGTAGCAGCGCGTATCTTATAAAATCCGGGGTTGGCGCGCGCAAGGGGGTGCACATTTGTGCAACCTGCGCGCGCCAGGTTGCACAAATGCGCGCGCCAGGTTGCACAAACCTTCCCCTACCTAACCCACCCCCCCGGCCCTATCTAAACCTCCCCCTACCTTTGTCGGCAAAGTTACGCCTGCCGGCCGGCAGCCCCACTCCATGTTCCAGTCCCGGGGGCTGGTCCGGAGGCCGCGGCCACGCCCCCGGAACACCCCCAGGCCAAAACCACGCCCACGTCGCCCCCCCCAAAATGCTGCGTCACTTCGGGCACGTCCCCGACACGCCCCTTTTACAAAGCCCCGGGACTTATGCGCGTCCCGGGGCTCTGCGCGCGCCGGCGGCCTATGCAAAATAGGCGCGCCGGCGCGCGCAGGGCATTTAAAATCCGCCCCAATGTGCGCCCTCTCTCTCTCTCACACACGCTTGGTGAGAGACAGAGGAAGCATGTGTGTGTGTGACAAAGAGAGACACTTCCAATGTCTCTCACAACACAGACATACTTCCTCTCTCTCTCTCTCACACACACACACACACTTACATACACACACACACACACACGCATGTAGACAAAAACTGAACTGGAAACCACAAGACAGATTCTGTATGCAGTGCACTAGAAAAGCAGAACATCACTAATCCTCAAAGAACTACAATCAAGAAATATAAATCAATAAGAAAAGACTATACTAAAAAGATATACATATCAAAACAGCTGATGAATAGAATTATCAAACACTAATAAAATATTTCAAAATAACAGACACATCACATCTAATAATTAAAACTAAGAAGGATATTTTTTTTTTTTTTTTTTAATATTCTGCTTTACTTGCTTTTTCGGCACTTCAAAGTGGATTACATTCAGGTACTGTAGGTATTTCCCTATCCCGAGAGGGCTTACAATCTAATAGGGTCATTCAATAAAATGTGTTATGGCATTAACACCCGTGATAATGTGTTAACGCATGCGTCAATGCCATAACTCATGCGATAGTCATGTTACCGCATGGCATGAATGCAAATTTTTTGAAGAGGCAGGATTGGGGAAGGGTTTGGGCAGGATTAATGAAAATGAGGGGAAATATTGCATGTTAACGCCAGAAATAACTACACCTTTTTTCCTGGCGTTAAGCTGTGCGATATGCCCAAATCTGGCCATTACACAATTTGCGATAAAGATTGTAAATTGCATTTTGGCCATTTTTGGTCTTGGGGAGCGAGGGAGAGGGAAGTGGAGAGGAGTAGAGTGGAGTAGAGAGCGAGAGAAAGAGAGAGTGTCTCGGGAGGCCGTCACAGTAATAACTCGAGGTGAGGTTTTGATGGTGGTTTAGGGTTTTGGGGCCAGTTTTACAAGCAGAGACATACGAACAGCACAGTACACCTCAGTGAAGATTTGATGTCATTTGGAGTGAGGAAAGTCTTAGAAAGATAAGATTTCTACAATGTTCTCTCGCCCTAGCTTGACAGTACCCTGTTACAGAGTCCATCAGAGGAAAGGCCGGCGGCACCGCAGGGCCTCCTCTTCTGCCGCCAGCTCCGGGAAAAGGCCGGTGGCACCGCAGGGGCCTCTTCTTCCACCGCAGGACCTTGCTTTTGCTGGTGGGGAATAGGAACCCCACCAGCACAAAACTTCTCTGCACTGCTGTGAGACCTTCATACATGCTGGCTGCAATGGCACCCTCCCTGTTATCACCTGGAGTGGATCGCACCTCCCCCCCCCCCTTAGTATGCCATTGGTTGCTCGAGCACAGCTAGTGCTCATGTCCTCCACAGGACCTTACTGGCTTTTACGCGTGTATGTCAGCAAATTTTAAAACTTGTTTGTGCGAGCACATACCCAGTTTTGCAATTAGTCCACTAGTTTGTCCAGTTAATAGTGAGGTCTTTCAGACCTCTCTAGTTCTTCATTTTATATGTCCCTGAGTTGACCCGGACCCCTTACCCTGTTCTATAAACCCTAACAATCAACATCTACAGACTTGGTCCTCATTAAGAGCAGCAGTAATGTTACACGAATATCTAGCATATGTGCCTTGTAGTTTTAAAATTCAGAGTTACACGCGTAAGCCTTGCCCACACCCAAAACGCCCATTCCCCGCCCCTTTTACATCCCTTTATTCCTTTCGCATGCACGGGTACATACGCGTATATTTTGTACCTTTTTTAAATCCCCGTTGCTTGCGCGCAGCCCACATACATGTGAATGTGGCCATTTTTGCATGAGCAATGCTTTTAAAAATCGCTCTTAATTTGTACCTGAGGCAATGGAGGGTAAAACTATGGCCGCAAGTGAGCAT
The DNA here is from genome assembly GCF_901001135.1 of Rhinatrema bivittatum. Lineage (NCBI taxonomy): Eukaryota > Metazoa > Chordata > Amphibia > Gymnophiona > Rhinatrematidae > Rhinatrema > Rhinatrema bivittatum. The sequence goes on along the minus strand of NC_042617.1, from coordinate 67,001,834 downwards.
CACTGCACATCTGTACATGTAACATTCACCCAGAGCCCAGGGACTGGCCTCCACCACAAGCTTCAGGGAGCGAGGCAAGTTGCTGCAGGATTGGTGCCATAGTGGGGCTGGCAGCAGAGAGGCTGTTGGTGTTTCTCAGGCCTCACCAACTGAAGAGAATGAAAATGCTATGGTGACAAGTATGCTGGGGTTTCTCAGGCCCCAGCAGAGGCAGGAAGCTGCCCAAAATGAAAGGGGAGGGTTGAGTGAGAGAGGAATGAGTGTGAGGAGAAAGGTAGAGGTTACAGAATCAACATTGCATCTGCAGGTCTGGCAGCAAAAAGGCTGGTTAGACTTTCAAGACCCCAAAAGTGGCAGAAAGTGGCTGGTATGGAAGGGGGAAGAGGAAGAGGGAGTGAAAAAAGAAGAAGAGAGAGTTGGGTGGGTGGGAGGCAAGTAAGAAGAGTGTCAGAATGCAGTAAGATGGGAAGAGAAGGGAAGGGGAGGGGGGAGGAGAGAGGGAATAAGTGAGGTAGAAGGGAGGAGGAGGAAAGAGAGCATGAACTGTACATATACCCCTCCACACCCCTTCCTATGCCCCAAACATGTATCCTACACACATACACCACCACCACACACACACACAGGGGTAAGAAGGGGACAAATTGGCAAGTACAAGGTGGAAAGTGTGCGTCCAGCCATAACACTTACCTCCTCACCTAAAACACTAAACCCCACACACACACACACAAAGGGAGGGGGGGAGGGAAAGAGGGAGGAGAAACCTACAATATGAAAAATGAGTGCACATGCACAGATCACCTCACACACCCCAAATCACCCCCTGCGCCACATCCTCTGCACTACCACCTACCCACACACTGACAAATCCCCCCACACACATGGTGAGACGAGGAAAGAATGCTCTCACCCATACACCCCCTCCCCCCCACGCACACACACACACGGGGGAAGAAAGAGGGGGCTATAAAGTGGAGAACTGGAGGGTGGGGACAAGGCAACAGGAAGGAGGAGGAGGAGAAGAGAGGACAGGCTTGCAAAAGGGGGAGGGGAGAACAAAGTGGGGAATACAAAGGTAAGATGTGGGGGGAGGAAGGGGAGAATGAAAGAGTGTGTGCATACACTCATCCCCTGCATCCCAAGATACCTCTCCACATGCCACACACACAAATACCTACCCAACCACCTATCCCTACTCCCATTCCCCACCACACCCACACACTGGAGGAGAGTACATCCCCACTCATATACACAGTCCCAACACTCATACCCCCCCCCACCCCCCGCACAAGTGAAAGGGTGACAAAATGGAGTGTGAGGGGGAAGAGACAGTGAAGGGGAAAGGGTCCCCACGCACACACAACCAAATGGGGAGGGGGGAAGGACAGCATTACAAAATGGAGAAGGAAGGAGTATTAAAAGTGCATAAGTATTCGTCACTGTTTGTTTATGCTTGAAAAATCAATAAAACAGATTTAAACATAAAAAGTGCATAAACACACACACATATTCTAGCTACATGACCATTTCCACTCCTCCCCCTTCCTACATACACTCCAGGGATGGGAAAAGAGAACAAAGTGGAGAGTGCAATACACACTCACTTCCACCTCCAATACTCACCCTGTCACACCATCTACAACACCTCCCACCTACCACAACTGTATGGTAGAGGAGTAGAGAGCTACAAACTGAAAACTGACCCCCTCTGAACCCCTACAAACATCCCATACACATTAACACCTCTACCCCTCCCCCCTGCACACACAGGGGTGAGGGACAAAAGTGCCTCCACCCATAGACACTGCATCTATACCACTAACCCCCCCCCCCCACACACACTCACTGGAGTGGGTAGGAGAGAGCTATAAATTGGAGAGTGGAAGGAAGGGCGAGTGAGGAGGAGGGGAACAAGCTAGGAAGTTTGAAATGGAGGGAAGGGTAACAAAGTGCATGTACATGTTCACCACTCACACCACTCCAAAACACCTACCTCCACAACATCCCACACACACACAAACCACCCTACTACACCACCACTTCCCCCAGACATACACACATCTCCACCCCCCACAAACACACAGAGATAAGGGGGGAAAGTGTAAAGGCAAGAATGCTCTTATCTATATACAACCTCTCAACACTCATATTATCCTACACATACACACACCACACACATACACAGAGGTGAAGAGAGGGTGTCAAAGTGAGAATGCAAGAGGAAAATACAATACCCCCCATCCACACACACACACATACCTTATTTACCTCCCCCATCACCATCCCTACACCCCTTTCCTCACTGGCGAGGTTGGCGAGCAAAGCGAGAAGAGCACAGCCCCTAAGGTAAAATTTAAGCTTACCTTTTAATTTCCTTTCCTTGAGTCTGGACACACTAGTCCGGACACATGTGTTACGCTCACCCACCAGCAGATGGAGGAAGAAAAGATATTTTATACCTACATCATTATCTACTGTGTAGTTTGGTGTAGCAGAAGTTAGCAGCAGCCTCTTGGCCAAGCTTATTATTTATTTAGTGATTATACCGGCATTCATGTTGATACATATCACGTCGGTTTACAACATAAATCAAATGTTAATTACTACATTTGCGTATAAAAGAAGGGTAACTTTTAAAATGGTTTATCTAAAATATAAAATCTGTCTCAACATAAGCTAAAATACAATAACAATGGATCCAAGTACATCTTAAAAATACAAATAACACTATAGATCAAAACACATCTTAAAATACAAAATGTAACATTAAAAGTATATCACTAAAAATTATAAATAAAATAAATCAATCCTTGTTGCTAAAGGCTTGGTTAAAAAGCAAGGTTTTGATTCCTTTTTTTTTTTTTTTTTAAAGTCTGATATCTGTTTCCATCCTCAGCTATAGTGGTAAAGAGTTCCAAAGGTTGGGCCCGGCTATAGATAAAGCTCTTTCTCGTACAGTGTTCATATGAGCAGATTTTATTGTCGGAATTGGTAATAGCCCAGTGTTCACAGATCTGGTTATTCGTGCTGGTACATGATGAGCTTACTGAAACTGTGTTTTATGTAAACAGCAGGATGAATTAAACATGAGCTTTGAGCTCTACTAAGCATGTGCAGGAGTTCCCAATGGGGCATTGCCTCAGAGTCTCCTCAATCTGTTTCAAAGTTGATAGAATAGGCTAGTCGGCTGTCCAGGGAGGAGGGCAGGGATCTCATGTCTAATTCATCCTGCTATCTATGGAAAACACAGTTTACAGTAAGCAAACTTGCTCTTTTCCATCGATAAGCAGGGCTGAAGTAGACATAATCTGTAGGGAGTCTCAAACTGAGGGTTGCAATGAAGCAGTTTTGTTAAACAATCAGGACTCCAGTATGGATAGCAGACTATTTGTGAATGAGATGGTGCAGAACCGCTTTCCCCACTGCATTGTCCATAGAGGCTACAGGATCCAGACAGTAATGTGAGGTGAAAGTGTGCACAGACGACCAGGTAGCTGCTTTACAGATGACCTCACTTGGAACATCTCGGTGATGTGCAACAGAAATAGCAGCTGCTCAAACTTAGTGAGCCTTGACTGGGTTAGTGAGATCAAGACCAGCGGCAGAATAGCACTGCTGAATGTAGCTTGTAATCCAGTTAAAAAGAATTCGCCAGGGAATGATAGCGGCGACTCGCAGAGACGTGATACAGAACCTCCCTCCCGAGCGGAACTGCGCTCCTGGTTCATGGAGATCCACCAGGACATAAAAACTTTTAAAGCGGAGATAGCCGCCACCCATAAGGAAATGCGCGAGGATAATGCGGAGTTATGCCGGAGGCTTGATGAAGCAGACATCCAGCTTGAGGAGCACGAGGACAAGTGGAATCAACAGCAAAAAGACCTGACATCACTGCGATCCACCCAGTCTGATCTAGCAGATAAACTTGAAGACCTGGAAAATAGGTCTAGGCGTTGCAATCTACGCTTTAAAGGTATACCTGAAGGGAGGACTAGACTAACTGTACCTTGGTTATTCAGAAAATCTGTACTATGATACTGAGTGAGTCTACAGTGTGGGATCTGTACTATGATACTGAGTGAGTCTACAGTGTGGGATCCCAAGACAGCACACAAACTGAAAGGGCACACAGATCACTGGGCCCCAAGGTAGGGAATAAGCCGCATGACATTATTGTCTGCTTCCACTTGTATGCCTACAAAGAAAGGATAGAGGCTGCAGCGAGACAACGCCGGTTTTGGCGCTGGGAGGCGAACGACATTGCCATCTACGCAGACTTAGCCACTACTACCTTGCGAAAACGCCTGGATTTTAAACCTATCACCTCCGCTCTGGTGTCTGCGAAAGTTCACTATCGCTGGATGTTCCCCATCAGATTGTGGTTCCAGATCGAAGGCAAGTCCCATAAGGCCCGTACTTTGGATGAAGCTGCACATGCCTTGAAGGAAGCTGGACTTTCAGTGGAGATCCCTGCTTCCAATATCATCGCTCCTGCTGGCACCAGATCTGAGGTACCATGGTGGCAACGCATCACTAAAGGAGATTGCAGACTCCAGAGGAACACCAGTGACAATGTGCAGGCTGACATTCTCACCTGAACTGGTTTACGTGTTAGAGTTCCGTCGTGGAGCTCCTGGTTTTCTATCTGACCAGGTGAATAGACACCAGATGGATAAAGTGTGATTACTTTATTCTCTGTTTACAATGTCTGCTGACTTCGATTCCTGGGTAATCATAAGCTGAGTTTCTTTCGTTTACATACGATGAATCACTCTAAGCTGCTCCGGGGGCAGGAAGTTCCGTTCACAGCATGGGTTCTTCCTCCAGTAGCTACTGGGAATGATGGAATCTTTCCTAGGTACTTCAGTGGGAAGGGTGGGGGATGGGTGTCTAGCCTCATCATATATATATATACACACACACATACGGTACTTTAAAACGGGGGAGTTACTGGGGTTCTGACCCGGGGTGGATACTTTTCTCAGTTTCGGTTTGGGGACTTTTACAGGTTACAAATGATATGGCGGACATTACAGATTTTGCAACATGAACAAAGGAAGGGGTACAATCAGGGTCATGATGTCTACCGTTAAATTTGTGTCCCTTAATGTTAAGGGTCTGAATTTGGGTAGTAAAAGAAGGCTTTTATATTAGGAGATGAGCCGCTTACATGCTGATGTGATTTATCTTCAGGAGACACATCTCCGGAAACGCTATGAGGGTCTAATGAAATCTGACAAATACCCGCATCAGTATTGGGCGGCAACGACAAAAGATGCTAAATATTCATTGATTGGTATTTTAATTCATAAGGATTTGCATTTTGAACTACTGAATTCACATCATGACCCCCAGGGTCACTACCTCTTACTTTTTGTGCTGTATACGGCCCACCTCTCATAAAGAGGCTTCCTATGCTACCCTTTACACCACCCTAGCCGACAAGTCAGAAGGGAGCGTAATCATGGGGGGGATTTTAATGTCACTCTTAACCCACACAGATAACTCGACGGGGACCAGCTCTGATTCACCGGTGACTAGGAAGGCCCTCAAAAATATAATCACTTATTGCTGGGATAGACATATGGAAGTCTTGTTTTCCCACATCTAGATGTTATTCATTCTATTCTCAACCTCACAACTGTTACTCCCGCTTAGACATGTTTCTGATAGATAAAACTAGAATAAATATGGTTCGAGCGGTAGAACTTGAACCAATAGTATGGTCCGATCATGCCCCGATATGGTTTTAATTACAATTACAAAATTATGACATTGGTCAGCGATATTAGAGACTTAATGATTCCCTACTAGAGGACAGTGAATTTCAAAAACAGATAACAAGGGACATACAGGAATATCTGCGCTTTAATGATACAGAAGATACTAACCCAGGGACTGTGTGGGAATGTCTGAAACGTGGGCTGCGGGGTTCCTTCATTGCTAGGGCCACCTTCGTAAAAAAAACAGAGAGAGAGGGAAAGGGATCGTCTGATGACAATTTTACACCAGCTTGAAATTACTCATATGCGGGATACATTCAATTCCCACCTAAAACAGGATATTCAGGAGATACGGGACAAAATTATAGAGCTCGATTCGGATCGGATTGCGCATCAGATGGAGCTGGCCCAGCAGAAATTTTTCAAAGGGGGGAATAAAGCCAGGAGATATCTCACACAAATGCTTACACGTAGACAGGCGCAAACTTCCATTCCTAAAATCAGAACGTCAGAGGGCACACTTCTAACTGATAATACTTCCATTAGACAAAGATTTTATCAATTCTACGCTCAGTTATACAGTGGGGACCCGAACATTCAGGGAGGGGCCATCATAGAATATCTGTCCGATATACCACTCCCAGTGCTGACTACTTCCCAACGGCAATTTTTGGACAAAGATATAACGATAGGGGAAATCCATGAAGCCATTAAGACCTTAAACCTGGCAAATCACTGGGCATCGATGGCTATACCCCAAGGTTTTATAAATAATTCTCCACAGCACTGGCACCAGTACTCCTAAAATATTTTAATTCTTTGAGAACGGGGTCTACGCTGTCGCCACAAGCCAATACGGCAAGGATCACTATTTTGGTAAAACCAGGTAGAGATCCGACACTTTGCGGTTCTTACCGACCCATCTCTCTCCTGAATATCGATGTTAAATTATTGGTGAAAATCCTTGCAAATCGTTTGAATTGTTTTATAGCTCAGTTAGTTCATTCTGACCAGGCTGGGTTTATTCCTGGGAGAACCACGGCTGACAATGTCCACAAGATTCTTGACAATATCTGGTATGCGAAACAACATGATACCCACTATAGCCCTATCCATTGATGCCGAAAAGGCATTTGATATGGTGCATTGGTCTTATCTTTTTCATACCATGGAAAGAATGGGATTTGGGGCCCCTTACCTTCAGTGCTTCGGCAGTTATACAGCGCTCCCAAGGCATGTCTTAAGATTAATGGTGGATACTCCCCCACCTTCATGGTGGACAGAGGGACCAGGCAGGGATGCCCTTTATCACCGTTAATGTTCGCCCTCTTCCTTGAACCTTTTGCGGTTAACGTCCAACGAAACGCTGAAGTGACTAGGTTCGCCATTGGTAGGATCTCCTCCAAACTCTACCTATATGCCAATGATATTCTACTTACGCTTACTAATCTTGAATCCTCCCTTACGCATTTGACAAGCGAAATGGAGGCTTTTAGTTAGGTATTGGGATTTCTTGTTAATTGGGAGAAATCGGAGATACTTAATGTCACTATCTCACCCAATGACGCCACTCTACAAGGGCTGTTCAAATTTAAGTGGGCTAAAACACAGATAAAGTATTTGGGAGTACAACTTAGTGCTACCCAGGATCTGCTCTCCATAAATTATACGCCCTTGTGGAATTAATTAATTAATTAAAGATATGGTAGCGGCTCCATTCTTTCATATTTCTTGGATGGGTCGTATGGCTGTATTCAAAATGACAATCCTTCCAAAACTTTTATATCTGTTTCAGACATTTCCGATTCTGATCCCAATACCACTTTTAAAGCAATGGCAGAGGAAATGTATGGCCTTTATCTGGGCAGGGCGAAGGCCCCGGGTGGTTCAGCGGGTATTATTCCAACCTAAAATTCAGGGGGGACTTAATGTTGGTAGACTGGCACATCACACGACAGCCTAAACAATGGGTGCAAACTACCCAAGAAATGCTTGGGCAAGTTCCACTTTGCAGCCTCCTGTGGCAACCCAGGGGTACTTGGTTTGTTCACCCGGGAACCAAACTTCCCCCATCTTCCCTTCTTTCTCCAAACTTGTGGCACTAATATGGGACTCGTCTATTGGGTCACCGGGAATACCATGCTAGCACTTGTTTATATGTAAATAAAGCATTTAGGCCTGGCTTTGAGAGTGCAGCATTGCAGGTGTGGAGGCAGCAGGGGATTCGGACCTGGGAGCATGTCTGGGGGCCACAGAGATTGCGTTCTTTTATAGATCTACAACAAGCTAACGATTTGCCTGTGGCCGCAGCCTACCCCTATGCACAATTAACTCATTTTGCACAAGCCAGCATGATTGCATCGCACCTCAATCTGGGCAAGTCTGAATTTGAAAAGGTCTGCCGAAAAGCAAACAGTTTTAAAAAGGTCCTTTCCGTGCTCTACCGGCTATTGGCGCCCCGGGCTGAGTCCGTTTCCGCTTCCCAGAAGGCCTGGGAGCGGGATCTACAGCTCGATTGGTCTCCCAGGGACTGGAAGTATATCTTTCAGAACTTGGGAAGAGGGTATATTGCTATCTCCCTCATAGAAAATTCCTACAAACTATTATACCTGTGGTATATCTGCCCTCTTCAACTACATACATTTATTCCACATATCTCAGATAAATGATGGCGGGCTTGTGCAGCTGTGGGTATTTTTTTACATATGTGGTGGGATTGTTCCTACTACAAGAGATGTGGCAAGGGATTTTTCAATGGCTGGGGGAAATGATTCCAGAATTGCCTGTTCCCACACCTGCTCAGACGTTGCTGGGTGCTAAAATTCCAGAGATCACGGACGACCATAACCGTTTAGTTCATTATATTTGTTGCGTCCGTCGGTCCTAGACGGCTTTGCCCTGTTTGCCTCAGCTTGTTCACAGCTCCTCCCGCTTACCTTGGGAAAATGGCTACCACTGTGTCTGCAAGCCGCCCTCTCCGGCATCCCTGGAATGGCTATGGTGCTGCCTCCTGCCATGTTCCTCCCAAGGGCTTACTAGGGTGCACACACGCGCCACCCACGTCTTTATTCCAGCATTGGCGCAAACCTCGGGGGCGTCCCCCTCAAGTGACGTCACGCCATCCGGGTATATAGCCTGTATTCAATTGCTAGCTCACTGAGTTAGCAAAGACTCGGATTCGTCCTGTCTAGGCTATTCTGCCGCTGGAAGCTCTATCTCTGCCCTTCGGGGTATTGACTAACTTGGGTACCCACTCCTCAGGGGCCCTCTGCTTTATTTCAGGTGCCTTACAGGGGTCAGGTACTCGCCCCTCGAGGGCCTGCTCTCATTGCCTCGGTGCTAGTACCATCTACTTCAGCCTGGTGGATTTGCATACCTACAGCTACCATCTAGTGAGTAATCTAACTCTCAGTCTGTCTCCTCCACAGCATTGCCTTGCTGGGAAACCTACACTGGAATTTCCCTATACCAACGGGGTGAGAAGGGTCCCCTCTGCTGAGGGTCCCGAGACTGCTACATCCAGACTACCTCACTACTGCCACCTCTGGTAGTATACCTCAAGCTATACAATAAAAGATCTAATTCTGTGTTTGTGCGTACTGAGTCTAGCCCAGTACTGTGGCTCCCCACGGGGCCCCTCCCCGTGGGCATGGTCATTTGCCACAGCACCCAAGAATCCACCCAAACACCGCTTAACCATAACAATATTCTGACAGCCAGTCAATGTGAAATAGCTAACGTGTAGAAGTCAATAAAGATAGCAATAAAGGCAGTCATACAACAAAAGGTGGATAAAATATATTTATTATCTCACATCACAGCATATAAACATAAAAGTATCCTTAAATTTGAAAAGACTTGGCAAGCTTATCAGCTATGGAAGTCTTCGCAAGACTCATCTACTCTCAAATTGTCGGTAGCCTTAATTAGCCCTTAGTTTCACTATATTAGCGGGATCGAAACCTGATATGATCAAACGCATCTATGATCTCTCCCATAAATATTATGAATGCCTTGACAAATGTGACATATACGAGAGGCAAAAGGGGGGGGGGAGAATAGGGATATAATAAATTGGTTTAATAATAAGAGTGTGAATCTCTCAATAGCTATTGTTCTTGATGCTATGTGACTAGGTCATTATTCCAATCAGGATTGCTGTTATTTACTTTGACATTGTGGTATATTTATCCTGTTCTGCCTGTAAGTGTATCATGTTTGATTCACTGTTTACTCAATAAAAACCTTTAATTTAAAAAAAAAAAAAAAATTCTCTTCATTACGCTCACTCCCAGCTTGTTTGGATTGTATGAATTGAAGCGTTGGGACACTTTCCTGTGAGGCTAAGTACGGCATTTGTAATATGCCAATGCTCTCTTGCAGTCCAATGTGTGAAGTGTCTTTTCTCCTTCATGTAAGATTTACTGGTTTAAATGGAATACACAAACAACTTTTGGAAGGAATTTTGGAGACATTCTTAGTACTACTTTGTCATGAAAAAATTACAAGTAGGGGAAATAGCGATCTAGAGCTTGCAGTTCATTGACCCCTCGAGTGGAAGTAATAGTTACCAAGAATAGAACCTTCCTTGTCAGGTATTTCAGATGAGCTGTATCTAGCAGTTTAAATGGAGGTTGTGTAAGGGTGGTTAGGACTATGTTAATGTCCCAAGGTACTGGTAGTTTCTTTTTGAAGGCACTAGATTTTTGCACCAAGTGCATCAATAGTTCTAGATGCTTTGCCTTTGATATAATTTTTTCAGAGCCTGAAGACTGAGGTCGCTGTAGACAAGAATTTTTCCTATTCAACCCACTTTGTTCTTCCCTACCTGTGGACTCTACCCTCAAGTCAAAGTTTGAGAAAAGGAGGAAGAATGATGACTTCATGGTGCAGATTTAGTGGAGCATTTCAACAAAGCTATATTTGATGCTCTCACTCTCTGGGATCAAGGGGACATTTGTCACAGGCAATAGCAAAAGTCATGGCCATCTGTTTTGGACATAAGGTGCCTGCAAGGGGAAACCTTAAAACCACTGGTCGGTTTTCTTGACTTTTTCTGAGTGGGGGGGTGGGTAGTACTGAAAAGTACTGTTTGGAAATCGTTACAAGTTGATAGAGAAGAGTTTCTCTTTTTTTTTCTTTTTGTAACTAAGTCAGTCATGGAGAGACTGTTTTAACCCTTCGTGCGATAGCTCAGACTAAAACAGACTGAGGAGACAGACATAACACATGCGGGAAATCCTGCACATGCTCAGTAGAGCTTAAAGCTCTACTAGGTTGGAAAGAGAGTTCTGTTCTGTGCCATCGGATGGCGTCACCCACAGATCATGTCTAATTCAGCCCTGCTTATAGATAGAAAAAAGAAATGAACCTCCCCCCTCACCCCCCAAAAATCAGTTAATTTTATCTCTTCATCCCGAGACAATGAACAAGTTCTCCAGTGTAAGGGGTAGCTGGTATGTGAGCCCTTAGTTCTGCAGCATAGTTGACGCAGCCTCGAGGGCAAACCCCCAAGGCCTATGTCAGTAACTGGCGAACACACCCTGTAACGGAACAGTCTGGAGCTTCACCTTTACTAGCTGCCTCCTCCGCAGTTTGAGCTCTTGGATTATGGCAGCCGGCAGGACTTAGGCGGGTCCCTAAGGCAGTGATGGTAGCTAGAGTCAGAGACACACCAGTGTCAGAGTAAACAGCAGGTTTAACAGTGTCGGAGATAGGCCAATGTCAGGGCATGCAGCGGGCAAGAATAGTCAGGTCCAGGCAGCAGGCAATCATGGTCAGGTTTAATTGAGAGGTCAAGATATGGAGGGTCAGGCCAAGGGAGGACAAAGACACACTGAAGAGACTAATAAGGAAGACAAGGCTGGAAGGCAAGGCTGGACTGGAAGGCAAGGTTGAACAAGGCTGGACTGGAAGACAAGGCTGAATGAGACTCAACTGAAAGGCAAGGCTGGACAAGGTACAAGGAATCAGGAACACTGCAACATGCACTACTATGCAGAAGACCCATTACTAAGGGAAGATAGGGACGTCGGGCAAGCCCTAATATAGGGCCAAGGTGTGAGATGTCATCAATAGGTGCTGCAGCCATTTCCCATTGCAGTCCTTTAAATGAGGAGACATAGGGTGCGCAGGTGCCTAAGAAGTGGGTCGGGAGGCAGCGGCACTGGCAGTGTCCCGTAGAGATGTGAATCGTGTCCTCGATCGTCTTAACGATCGATTTCGGCTGGGAGGGGGAGGGAATCGTATTGTTATCGTTTGGGGGGTTAAAATATCGTGAAAATCGTGAACTTTTGGCAAGTCTTGTGGGGGTCAGGAGGCCCCCCCAAGCTGGCCAAAAGTCCCTGGGGGTCCAGCGGGGGTCCGGAAAACGATCTCCTGCCGCGAATCGTTTTCCGTACGGAAAATGGCGCCGGCAGGAGATCGTTTTCCGGACCCCCGCTGGACCCCCAGGGACTTTTGGCCAGCTTGGGGGGGCCTCCTGACCCCCACAAGACTTGCCAAAAGTCCAGCGGGGGACCGGAACGACCTCCTGCAGTCAAATCGTGTTCGTCTATGGCCGCCGCCATTTTGCGCCGCCATTTTGAAAAATGGCGCCGGCTGAAGACAACACGATTCTATTGAGGAGGCCGTTCCGGACCGCTGCCGTTCCGGACCGCCGCTGGACCCCCAGGTAATTTAAGGCATTTGGGGGGGGGGTTCGGGAGGGTGGGGGATTTAATTTAAAGGGTCGGGGGTGGGTTTTAGGGGGTTTTAGTGTGCCGGTTTTCCTGCCCTCCCAGTTCCCCCGATTTATGATTTTTTGACGATAAATCGGGGGAATTGGTATTGTATCGTGGCCCTAACGATTTTTGACGATTTAAAATATATCGGACGATATTTTAAATCGTCAAAAAGCGATTCACATCCCTAGTGTCCCGCCACGTGAGGAAGTCATTCCGCCGTGGAAGAAGGACCCGAATGGTAACCAGGGTAACCACTGCCAGCCAAATGTAACATCCAGTTCTTCCCTTTCCAGAATTGCCTTCCAAATTAAACTGTAAAGAGACACTATGTGTGTGCATGTGTATGTATATCTCTATCCATTTTTTCTAAAACTCCAGTTTCAAGTGCCCCTCTTCATTGCAATTGGGTGGGATCTGGACTAGTCTGTCAGAGCTCAAGGAAAGAAAATTAAAAGGTATGTTATAATTTCACCTTCCTTATCCTCCTGCCAGATGAGCCCCAATGCGTGGGATATACCCAAGCAGTGTCTAACCCAGGTGGGGAGAAGCCAGCGCAGCCTTGAGGACGCCAACCCCAAAGACTGCATCCTTCTTAGTTACAGATCTAATCTGTAATGCTTAATGAACAAATGCATTGAGACCCATGTTGCTGCCACTGGAGAGACTAGCATACACTCAGCTCAGGACAAGGTCTACACTCTAGTAGAGTGAGTCCTCAATCCCTCTGGCACCTGCTTTCTATTTCTAATGTATGTAAGGCAATCATCTCCTTAATCCAGAGCTTTCCAAAGTGTGTGTCGCGACATTTTAGTGTGTCACCTGCAGTGTGCCGCGCAAGCCCGGTGCATGTGAGGGGGCGGAGCAAGTGGTATACCGAGGGGAGGTCAGGGGGAGCCAATGCGGCTGCCGGTGGACCTCATCCCACTGGCGGCTGAGCAGTGAAGTACCGCTGTGCTGTGCTGTGTGCCGGACACACACAGCAGAAAGATCGGCAGGGCCGTGGTGGAGCTCATGTCACCACGGCCCGAAGGAAAAGGTCGCATCCAAACCTGCAGGTGCTCCTCCTCCTTCCTGCCCGCGTGGCTCTGGAAGAAAACATTGCCGGAGTCGCACAAGCAGGAAGGAGGAGGAGAATCAGCCGCGTGCAGAAGAGGAGCAGCGTTGTTGCAGCGGGCTGAGAAGAGGAGGAGGCCCGGTAGCATGGCCACCGCCGCGGATCCCACATTGCGGGCAGCCCGAGAAGATCAGGGCCGCTACAGAGCCCATCCTGCGGTAACCCGTGAAGAGGAGGCCCAGAGGCAAGAGAAAGGCTGAGGGCATGTAGAGAGTCTGTGTATGAAATGAGTTGAGAGATTGTGTGTCTGTGTGTGGGAGTAGGACCTGAATGTTTGCAGAGGCAGCATGCGAGAGCCTCTGTGGGTGTGAGAGACAGCATGTGACAGTGAGAGCCTGTTCTTGAACAAGACAGCATGTGGGAGTGAGAGAGAGCTTGTGTGTGTGAGTCAGACAGCATGTGACAGTGAGAGACTGTGTGTATGAACGATTGTATGAGAGAGAGCATGTGACAGTGAGAGCCTGTGTGTATGAACGGTTGTATGAGAGAGAGCATGTGACAGTGAGAGCCTGTGCTTGAGCAAGACAGCATGAGGGAGTGAGAGAGAGCTTGTGTGTGTGTGTGAGTCAGACAGCATGTGCAAGAGAGAGACTGTGTATGAATGATTGTATGAGAGAGAGCATGTAAGAGTGAGAGCCTGTGTGTGTGTGAGAGAGAGAGAAAGCATGTGAGAATGAAAACCTGACTGTGTGTTTGAGGGAAGAAGATAGATTGAGAGAAAAGAAATAGAAAAAAAAAAGACAAAATAAAAGAAATTGGCAAAAAAATAAGAAAGGGAAAGTGGAACAAAAAAGCCTGTGACCAACCGATTAGAAAACTAAAATCAGACAGCAAAGGTAAAAAAAAATAAATTACTTTTTACTGATTGGCACATGTAATCTTTGGGAATGTGCAAGAATAGCACTTTCTCTATGTGGATCTCACAATGTACGGCCCTGCATAGAGAAGGCAGCAGAATGGGCTTCAGTGCCAGAAGCAGCAATCTGCACCTCCCCAATAGCCATGCGGCAGCAGTGACAGTGGCAGCAGAGGAATGAGAGAGGCTCAGAGGTTGCTGGCAAAAGAGGGGGGGGGGGGGGGCTGCCTTTAGTGTGTACATGTGTATGAATGGGAGTCTGCCTGGGGGTGTATGTGTGTGAATGCATGGGTGCCTGCCTGAGGGGGGGGTCTGTGTATGAGAATGAATGGGTGTCTTCCTGGGGTTTGTATGTGTGAGAATAGGTGCCTGTGTGTGGTGTATGTGTGTGTAAGAATGAATTGGTGCCTGCCTGGGGATCAGTATGTGTGTGTGTGTGTGAGAATGATTGGGAGCTTGCCTGGGTGTGTGTGTTTGTGGTATGCGAGGGAGCCAGTGAAAGTGAGAGCATGAATGTGTATGAGAAAATCCAGGGGAGTAAGAGTTTATGTGGGGGGGGGGGGGTGTGTGGAGGGGGAGAGTGTGTCTTAGAGCCTGAGAGTGTGTCAGTGTCTGTGAGAGCGAGAAGTTATGGTGGGTATAAGAGCATGAATGTGTATGTATGTGACAGTGTATGTGTGAGAGAGAATGGACATGCGAGTATGTGAGAGAGAGAGAGGATAACCTCCTAATCCTCGACAATATCAGGGTGACTGGAAATCAAGAGCTCCCACATATGGAGCAGGGGCTTTTTAAAATCCTTATTAGTTTTAATTATTGGGTGTTATTTGATATATGTGCTGTTTTGAAATATTTTATTGGTGTTTGGGGAAATTGTAAAAAATGTATATGATTTTAATTAATAGAAATTCTATTTATCAGTAGTTTTAAAATATTCTTTTATTAGTATGGTTTTACTGTTATAACTGATGCTTTATGTTTCTTGATTTTGTTTGTTTTATGAGGAATGGTGGTTCTGTTTTTCCATTGTTAATACACAGAGTCTGGCTTCTTGGGGTTTCCATTTCAGTTTTTGTCTAATTTGTGCTCCTTTATTTTGTATTCTGTATTTGGTGAGGGTCTGTTCTGCTCTGTGTGTGTGACCATGATGAAAGATTCTGCTAGCATGTAGTGTCTGTATAGGGATCTATAGCAATTGGGTTTGTTTTGTTTTCTCAGTAGGTAGTGCATTGGTATTCTGGGACCCAGTGTAATATTGACAGTGCTGCTTTTTCACAGGTAGGGTTAATGTTGTTTGAGTCCTTGGTGTTCTTACTATTATGTTACATTAGGATTGCAGTATAGATTTTGAATGTCTTTTTTGCTGGGTTTTGAGTTAGCTCACAATGTGCCTGGCAGTGGAAGGTGTTTGTGCTGCTGTTACTGTGAGGTGACACCAGAATTTGAAAATATCTTTTAGTATGATGAGCTGTAAGGGAAACATCCAAGCTCCATTGTTAGGGGGAATTTCAGTGGATGCACAGAGTTACAGAACTGGAGGTGCAGGATTTATATTGACATTCTATTCCTTCCTATATATTCCAGACTTCACTCTCATAGCCATATAGAATTAGTTGAATGAGGCTATCAAATAATTTTATAGTGTGAAACTGGCCAACTTTTTTAAATTACGCAGAAGACCTTTTGGATTTTTTTAACACCAAATATTCAAAAGCTGTGTTCATCCCATCAAGCTCATACATCTCATTAAAGAGGTAAATTGAATAACACAATTTTGTTTTATTATTGTTACTCATAAATTATAACAATAACATTAATCTTGGAATATTATATATTTTTAATATAAATGAAAGGTTTTCACAAGATAGGTTGTGTCGTGAAACATTTTATTTATGTATATATTTAAGGAAACATACATAAATTGTCGAAATACAATTCGTTAGTTTAACCTTTAACCTCTGGTTTGCTAGTAGACTTAATTACTGTGTCATGAAATTATGTTTGTCTAAAAAGTGTGGAATATAAAACAAAGAAGCCGAAGTCCTCAGAAGTATTTTATTAAAGAGACAATATTCCAGTTAGTGCCTAAAGTAGATTCAAGCAACAAAATTGCTTGAATCTACTTTAGGTAAAAAGGTTGGAACTGAGCGAATTGTGACTTTCTCATTTGAAAAAATTAAATAGGAATCTCTGCAGGATAGTGCTTGAACTTCTGAAATTCCTCTGCACCATTGCAAGACCTGCAAAATGAGCCTGCAATACTGCTTTGCTGTCAGATGCTGCACTTGTGGCAATTCCTTCCTCTCTCCACTATAGCTACATGCCAAGGGAAACGGGGGGAGGGGGAAGCAAGGAAGACGGTCAATACCAACAGTCCTGAAGGCTCCATTCTCAGAGCTGCCTAAGCAGCTGGAAACTTCACCGTTAGTGTTTTGTTTTGGTGTTTGTTTTTTTTAATGCTGGACTGTCAGCACAAAGCATAATGAAGGGTCCTGAACCAATCACGGCTGCATCTACCAGGCCCAAATGGAACTAGATTTACTAGGGAAGAAGCAGCAGCCAGACCTGACCATTGCTCAGAAACCCGTCTCTGTATTGCCCTTAACCAAAGATAGCAGCCCTCAAAAAGCTGTCATCCCCCATGCCTATCTATGTCTGCTACAACAGCATGATCACTGCTGGATGCAAAAAATTATTGACAACCTCTTCTGCTACACCAGACTATACAGTGGATGATGACGTCTGTATAAATTATTTTCTCTGCCTCCATCTGCTGATGGGTAAGCATAATCCACGTGTCTGGACTGGTCTGATAGGACAATATGGAATGCATATTAAATATATACTTATCAGGGTTTCTACTACCCTTGTGATTCTGCAATATTACTTGGTCTGCTGCTGATGTTTGCTGGTTTATGTCCTGGAGTTGCTGACACTTTCCTACTTGCCACCATTTCCCCTGAGTACGGTATAACAGGAAAGAATCCTCAACTGAATCTCATCTATTTGTCCAGTTACTCCATTTTCTATTCTAGCAAATGACTCCCTGTCACGATGCCTCTCCTCCTATGGCAGGATTCTGGCAAGGGTCAGTTCTGGGTCTTCTCCTTTTCACTATCCACCTGACTAGTCTTGGTGAATTTTCTCTTTTTAATTGTCACTAATCACCAATACTCAGATATGCAGATTTACTTCTCTTTTTCCTCACCTTCTTCCCTCTCCTCTTCTTCCAGACTTTTGGCAAGTGCTATTTAGCTATGCTCAATGCATCAAAAACAGACTCTGTATCCCAGTTAATCTTTCTAACTTTTTCATCCTCAGGATTCATCACCCTTGCCTTCACCCTTCTGTCTTTTTCCTCTTTAGTAAAACTTGTGATGTCTTCATTGATCCCTCATTATCCCTTTCTTAGGGTGGGGGTGAACTGAGGTGACTGCTGTAACCTCATGATGTTGGACATTACTTCCCATTCCCTGCCAACGCTGCCACTCTTCCAAGCAGAGGTATCAGGTGGTTTTACCCTCCCTTCACGCACAATTTCAATCTTGGAGAATCCACTCTGGGTGATTTGTCCTGTGCCTCACATTTCACTAGGGTCAGCCCTGTTTGTTGATCTTCCCCAAACTTCTCTTCACCCCCTTCAGGTTTTAGAAAATTCTGCTGTTCTTTTCTCTCTCCCAGATATTCTCATACAGCTCACCTATTACATGCTTTCCAATGGCTCACTATCAAATACAGATA
Source organism: Rhinatrema bivittatum (assembly GCF_901001135.1). Taxonomy (NCBI): domain Eukaryota; kingdom Metazoa; phylum Chordata; class Amphibia; order Gymnophiona; family Rhinatrematidae; genus Rhinatrema; species Rhinatrema bivittatum. The sequence goes on along the minus strand of NC_042617.1, from coordinate 66,983,675 downwards.
CCAATACAAAATTCTCCTGCCTACTTTCAAATGTATTTATAGTTTAACTCCCTCTTATTTATCATCCCTCATACTAAGCTATGTCCCTTCTTGTTCACTCTCCTTTATGACACAATACCATCTTCCAGCCTTCTACTCACTATCCAGCTTTAGAACCATCTTCCTATAAATATTCAGAAAATGCCTGTTCTATCTTCCTTCAAACCTTTATTTATTTATTTACAAGTTTATAAACCGCAGATCCAAAGGTCTATTCAGCGTACATGTTAAGAAAAATCAAAACATAAAGCACATAAAATAGAATAATATAAAACTAGTGCGTAAACAATAATACAATATAAGATGAAATAACCAGTACATAAAACATGAGACAATATAAAATAATAAAAAAGTAAACAGTAACAAACTGAAATACTATTTAGTTCTGGGAGTTATTCATAAATCTGCTTGTATAAATGAGTTTTCAGGCTTTTTTTGAAGGTGGAAAAATGTTTCCTCATTTCTTAAAAACTGTTGAAGGGAGTTCCATAACGATGCTCCAGCAAAAGAGAAAGTATGCTCTCTGGTGTCACATACATGAGCCAATTTTGCTGAGGGAATGTCTAACAGGTTTTGATTGAAGACCTAGGGCCCATGAGGGTTGATACGTTTAAAACTCTAGTTTTGGCCTATTTTCTTACCCGGAAACTTTCACCATAAAATCATCGTGTCTGTTTATCCACCTGGCCCTGTGCCCCATAACTTTTGAATCATTCTTCAATTTCATTAAAATTTCTGCCGCTGACAATACAGCACCCCGAGACCCTTGGCTCAAATGATTTCATGTGCCATGACACTTAGAATCTGTTTCTTTCCTACAAGGAACCAATCCAGCTAAGTTGTTTTAAGGAGATCAGAGCACACTGTAATATCATCATGTAATTTCTTTCTAAACAATTTTTCTTCAAAACCAAAAGGTGACATTACAGTCCAGGAGAGTACAACTACCAATTATAACAACAATTACAAAAGGAATTTGTTACCTAATCAGGTTACCAGAACAGGCCCCAATCTTTGTCATATTGATCTGCTATTCATATTAATCTTAGCCATAATAAAAGTTATCTACCAAACAAGGAAATTAGGCATCATAAAAAGTTCACACATCTTGCTTTTAACTAGATCAACATTTTTCAAATGTGGTTTTTAGTAGACTATTTTGCGGTCATCAGTGGGAAAAAGCAGCTCATGTGGGGCAACAGAAACAGAAAAAGAAGTGGCTCCCACTTGTGTGGAAAGAGCAGGAAAGCTGCAAGAAGAGCTCATAGAAGAAGAACCACTTTCAGAAGGGCGGGCAAAAGAAAAAGTACCACTTATAGAGGTGGATCCTGCAGCTGATTGTCATTTGAAGAGCAAACTAGAGGAGGGGGGGCCAAAGAAGAGGCAGAGAACAAGAGGACACGAGAGAAGGGCAGAAGAGGAAGGGGAGGAAAAGAGGAAAAGGAATGGAAGTGAGGGGAAAGGGAATAAGATGAGAGAGAGTATTTTAGGAAACATTACATCAGCTTTTTTTTTTTCTTTTCTTTTATGTACACTTTGAAATGATATGCTGTCTGCTCTGTGCGGGCACCATATAAATATTAAAATAAAATAAAAATCAGTCCACTTTATGCCTAAAACTTCTATGCTTACATTTGCTGATTCAGCAAACAATAAACCTGGCCTGGCTATTCGGGGAAACAGATTCTGCTCCATATCTTAACTGTGAGTGATGTAGATAAGGAGGATGAGTATTTTACACTCAGTAAAACAGGCGATTTCAAAGCATTGTTTTTGCACAACCACTTCCTGAGAAATTATGGTCCCTGTAGTTAGTGATTTTGTGCCAGCTCAGCCCAAGTCACCAACCCAGAACATTTTTAGCTTGCCTGCCAGACACCATCTGTGGAAAAGAGTGGAGCACATGGCTTCTGGTGGCAAAAATCATGAGCTGCAGATCAATGGTGCTGCCCAAGCTTTTATAGTAGCTACACCAGCCTCACCCCCAGCTAAGAATGCTAAGCAAATCATGATGCCTCCAGGAGCCAGCAGAGCAGCTGTTGGCAGAGAAGATAACAGCCAGACCGATCACACCCCCAGGGCCCACAGAGCCATGGCAATTCTAACAGAGCAGTAAATTTTGCCCCCAGGAGCCCATGCCTACTGGAAGCTATGCCAAACAGCGAAGGGGGTGGGGGCAGCAGCAATAAGATGCGATGGGCTGCAGGATAGGGGACAAGAGAGAGGGAAACTGGTGGGAACTGACTGAGGGGATAGGGCACGAGAAAAACTGGTGGGGATAAGCTGGGGAGAGAGACAGCAGTGGATAGGGCCAATGTAAGGATATTAGATGCCCTAGGCAAAGCTCAATTTTGCACTGCCCCCCCCCCCCATCTGCCTATTGGTAGCAGCTCTGGCAAAGCATCCCTCTCTCTCATCCTGCTCAGCATTCATCTCTCATTCTCCACTCACTTCTGCCAAGTCCTGCATACCCCCTCCCTTTGCCCCCATCCACAATGCCCAGAATCCCTTCTTTCTATCACCCTGTTCAGCAACCTGCCCAAAATCCTCTCTCTCCACAACTTCCCATTCATCCAGCTTCCTCTTTATCACCATCCCCCACATCTACCCAGCATCTATGCCTCAAAAATGGGTAGGTAGGAACTGGAAGTCACTGAGGTTCTCCTCCCTCTCTCCAATGTTGGCACCTTAGGCATAGTACAACCGCCTAGTTTGTCTAACGGAAGAACAGGCCCTGATACCAACCTTTTTATGGCATAGTGGAAGTGATTTTTTAAATAAATATAATATTGGACCCTTCAAATATTACTGGTATATTGACAACATATTTCTGATTTTGATAAAAGGAGAAGAGACACAAACAATTTTTCAATTCTTTTAATGAATTCCATCCTTCAATCAGATTCAAAATGGACTAGTCTACTGAGAGTGTTAACTTTTTGGATACTACAGTCTCTATCAGATTCAGATTACTTTACTGGCATGGCATCTACATGTGTTGCCAAACTGATATGCATAGATTAAAATAAAAAAAGGTATCAACAATGACTATCTGCACACAGGAAACCGACTGACAGATGCCACTTACCTTCACAGTTCAAGCTACCACCCCATCACATACAAAAAATATCCATTACACACAGTCAAGCCACACAATATCACCGATATGACACGACAGGGACGAATACCTCAGAGTCCTGATTGAATCCTTCAAATAAAAGGGCTACAATCCCAAAATCATTTCAAGAACACTGCTTGTTCGCTTAAAACACCCAGGACAAGTCTGCAATACAAAGAACCCTTTTAGTTACATAAATAAAACTGGAAGGAAGAGGACTACAAACACCGCAGAAACTCTTTAAGAACAAATAAAACATAAGGTACACCGAAAACTCTCTCTCTAGAAACCGAATCAGTGCATGGTCTCGAGCGCCCGAGATCCTGCCCCCTCGTATCTCAGCCTTCAGTAGGAGTCCTGTTAGCAGGCGGCGTCCCTGTGCCCTCAGGCTAATGACCAACCGACGGCAGCTCCGCCATCAGCAGCGTCCCCTAAAGCAGCTCAGCGGGGCAGCCCCATGCACAGACATGGCCGGTCCCTGCTCTCCTTAAACCGTGAAGCACGGCGATGAAGCAGCTGCAGCAGCTCCGGAGCCCGCCCGCCCGCCGGCCGCTCCGGCTAGCAAGAGGAAGCGAGCGGCGCTTCGGCCTCACCTGGCTTTGGGCATTTTCGTAAACGTTTCGCGAAGAGACGACTGCCCGCGCGCCCGCTTGTAACAGTTGCGATGGGAACCGCGCAGCATCTGACGACGACTCCCGCAAACTGACGTTTTGTCCCGGAGCAGGACGGGAGTTGTAGTTTTGTTGGGGGTGGGACAGGCCTGAAGGTCGTAGGCCTCGCTTGCTAGCTGACGGAGCGTAATAGTTTCTCGGCACGGTTTTCCCTAGTGGCGTTGCAACTCTGCCCAGGAGAGTGAACCTCAGTTTCACGCGGTGTACCACAGAACGGGGCGCATCGGATTTACCGGCTGGCTCAGCCGTAGAGTTAGCTGCGTGTGCTGGCATGTTTTTTTGTTTTTTTTTATAGTTTTGGTTAGAATAAGAGAATCGGGAAAAAATTGGATGAGGCGACGTTGTTAGTTCTGAAAGCTCGTACATTTAAAGATTAGTTTAAACAATACATTAATGAAATTAACTTGACCCAGATTTGGTAAACTGAATCTGATACAGTACTACTGGCAATGGCATCCAAGAAATAAGACCTACAAACTGATAAATATATTATGCATAGCACAGCCAGTCTATGCAAAGCTTGAACAAGACAATTATGATAAGCAGATAAATAATACCAACACTATATAAATATTTACTGATTGTTGCAGTTGGGTGCTGCAGGCAGGATAGTGGACCCTTGGGCTGGTCTACCCAGGGTGACAGGGTAGGCCGGGAAGCGGAGCCACAGGCTGGCGGTGTTCACCCGGGAACCAGGAGCCCCCCAGGAGGAGCCCGTAGGGTCCTGGAACCTTGGGACTTGGGATATCAGCTCAGAGTCAAGTAGCAGATAAAGCCTGGGCAGGGAGTGTAGTAAGCAAAGTCCAAAGAGTGAAAGATAGTCTGTAGGCCGGCAGTGCAGGTCGAGGGCCAGCTGATGACCGGACAGCGGGCGGCAGCGATACCAGTAGTAAGCCGGACCGTGAGGCAGGGTTTGTAGAATACTGGACCGGGAACAGGCTGAAGGCTGAGGTAGAATCGATAGCAGACTGTGGACCGGAACAGGCTGTAGACTGGAAAGGAGTCTGCAGCTGGCTGTGGATTGGAGCAGAACATAAGAGAGAACATAAGAACATGCCATACTGGGTCAGACCAAGGGTCCATCAAGCCCAGCATCCTGTTTCCAACAGTGGCCAATCCAGGCCATAAGAACCTGGCAAGTACCCAAAAACGAAGTCTATTCCATGTTACTGTTGCTGGTAATAGCAGGTTCTATTATCTAAGTCAACTTATTTATTTATTTATTTAAAATTTTTATATACCGACATTCATCCAGGATATCATATCGGTTCACATTGTAACGCAAAACAAACGCACGGAATGGCGCTTTACATTGAACAGTAATTAATTAACTTAATTAATAGCAGGTAATGGACTTCTCCTCCAAGAACTTATCCAATCTTTTTTTAAACCCAGCTACACTAACTGCACTAACCACATCCTCTGGCAACAAATTCCAGAGTTTAATTGTGCGTTGAGTGAAAAAGAACTTTCTCCGATTAGTTTTAAATGTGCCACATGCTAACTTCATGGAGTGCCCCCTAGTCTTTCTATTATCTGAAAGAGTAAATAACCGATTCACATCTACCCATTCTAGACCTCTCATGATTTTAAACACCTCTATCATATCCCCCCTCAGTCGTCTCTTCTCCAAGCTGAAAAGTCCTAACCTCTTTAGTCTTTCCTCATAGGGGAGCTGTTCCATTCCTTTTATCATTTTGGTCGCCCTTCTCTGTACCTTCTCCTTCACAACTTATATCTTTTTTGAGATGTGGCGACCAGAATTGTAAACAGTATTCAAGGTGCGGTCTCATCATGGAGCGATACAGAGGCATTATGACATTTTCCGTTTTATTCTCCATTCCCTTTCTAATAATTCCCAACATTCTGTTTGCTTTTTTGACTGCCACAGCATACTGAATTGACAATTTCAATGTGTTATCCACTATGACACCTAGATCTCTTTCTTGGGTGGTAGCATCTAATAGGGAACCTAACATTGTGAAACTATAGCATGGGTTATTTTTCCCTATATGCATCACCTTGCATATAGAGACAGTGGGAAGGTGTGTGTGTGTGTGTGTGTTTGAGAGAGAGAGGAAGCCTTTATGAGGGAATGTGTATATGAGTGTGAGAAAGAGGGAGGGAGTTTGTGTGAGGTTGTGTGTGTTAGTGAAAGGGATTGTGTGGGTAAGAGACAGCAATGCTGATAGTGAGAGAGAAGGAAGGAGCTTCTGTGAGAGTGCATGTGTGAATGAGACATGGAATCTATGTGTGTGTGTGAGATGGCACCTGTCTAAGTGAATGAGGGTGTGTACGAGAGGGAGAGAAGGTATGAGAGAGCATGTGTGTGTGTGTGTGTGTCTGCTGGAGTGTGCATGTGTGAGAGAGCTTGTATGTGTTTGTGTGTGACAGAACAAACGTGTATAATTATGTGTTTGTGTATATGAGAGAGAAAGGAGAAAATTTGTGTGCAACAACCTCCACTCCCCACACCATCAGCTAATGCACGACATTCTCAGGGCATCTGGAAATCACAAGTTTGCAGGTATGGTGAGTGGTTCATTTTATATCCTTCTTATTTTTAATCAATGGATGTTAATATTTGATGTGTGCACAATTTATCAATTTTTGTTTTGGAGATGGAACATTTTATTTCTATTTTCATGAGTTTTTAATTATTGAAACATAGAAACATAGAAATGACGGCAGAAGAAGACCGAACGGCCCATCCAGTCTGCCCAGCAAGCCACGCAGTTTATCCATTCCCCCCCCCCCCCCTTTTTCTCCCTCTCACCCGTCACTATTGGCTTCCAGCACCCTCCGGCTTCCAGCACCCTCCAGGCTGTAGACTGGAACGGAGTCTGTAGCTGGCTGTGAACTGGAGCAGGCTGTAGACTGGAACGGAGTCTGTAGCTGGCTGTGAACTGAAGCAGGCTGTAGCGGAGTCGGGAACAGACCAAGGTCAGAGGCAGGCGGCAGGCTGAAGCGAAGTCAGGAACGGACCAAGGTCGGCGGCAAGCTGAAGCGAAGTCAGGAACGGACCAAGGTCGGAGGCAGGCGGCAGGCTGAAGCGAAGTCAGGAACGGACCAAGGTCGGCGGCAAGCTGAAGCGAAGTCAGGAACGGACCAAGGTCGGAGGCAGGCGGCAGGCTGAAGCGAAGTCAAGGCAATCCAAAGGTCAAGTCAAGAATGAGGAACAGATGAAGCGCAACTCAGAACTACTAGGCAGTAGTGAACCTCGTTGCAAGGCAAAGAGAAGGCATCCAGACGCCGGTTATATCAGGCTTAGGGCGTGGCGTCATTAGCACAGGCGGGGCCAGACTTCCGGGAGCTGTGCGCACATAGTGTGCGTCCTCACGCGCGCGCGAGGCAGCGGGGAGACGGGCAAGCAATGGCGGCCGCCACGTGTAACCGGCAGAGCTGCAGGAGTCCCGGGCATGCGGAACGCGGCGTTTCCAGCAGCGGAGGTGGGCACTGTTCAGAGCTAAAGAAGGGGAAGCGGTGGAGACCGCAACACTGATAACAAATATATTTTAGCTAGAATTTTCATCTTCTATGAACCACCTGATAGCCAGTAAAAATGTCAATGCTCTAGAAATATTTGCTGATGGAACAAAAAACCGGAACTAAAGAAAATAAGTAACTGGATCACACAAAATGAAAAATGTTTAAACGACATATATCAAAGCATTAGGAATGTAAAAACATAACTTTTGGGAATGTGAGGATTTTCTTATAAGTTATATTTAAAGCTAAGCAAAAGGCTACAGAGTGAATATATCAGTGATAAAATATGAATGTGAAACATGGTCTAATAGTAAGAGATTAAAGAACATACAGGCATTTGAAATGTGATGCTGTAGTAGAATTCTGGAGATTACCTGGAAGGGCATGATCTCAAATGAAAGAGTACATGAGACAGTTGGAGATGGGAAAACCATGGCTGAAGACCTGGCCCAAAAGAAAATGAGAGATTTTCTAGTCATTTTCTGGTTCTCATATGCTCTGGTGACAAATTAGCCAGAGATGGCTCAAAGCAATCTGCTGCCTGAAATGAGGAATGAGATGGTGCTCTTTCCCACCCATAAAGGTGCAGTGCAGGTCAAATCACAGAGGGCCAAAGGGGGGGGGGGGGGGGGAGTGTTCCACCTTGGAGTCTGTCTCTTTCAGTGATTCAAAATAATGGAGACATGAGGAGGCAGGAGCCAGCGTGCCCAGAGAAGTGGCAGACAGAATGTAAGTGATAAAAATTTCTAGGAAGCTGGCAACCCTACCACACTCCCAGAAACCTTATCACCTGCCTCCCATTCTTTCCCGGTGTCTGTGTGTGGTGCATTTTCTCAGGACTGATGCAAGGATTTTAGAGCCTTGCACCCACTTCCCCCTGCCCTCACCACACGCAATTACAAATTATGCTTTTATAGTTATAGATTTTACATGAAAAAGGACACTCAAAATACAGTTTTCTGAGGTAAAACTATCACAATAAAATTTATTCTTATATTTACATTCACTGCTGTGGTGCCGTAGGAAATATCCCAATTCTTGCTAACAAGGACAAGCAGCTAAGATGGACTCTGAAGTCAGTGAAAATGGACATTGACCTATGTGAGCTATGTATAGCCAAATGCAGAGAAAAAAAGGGATTATGCAGTGCTATGTACATGACTAACCCCGATGAATTTATTGGCCCTTTCTAGCCTAAGTGGCACTTAAAAAAGGCCAAAAGCAACATGACCATATGGTACTGTGTGTGAATCTGTACCAGAAAAACATTTGGGGCCTCTCTTTATGGCTGTAAGTCCCAATCCGAGATCAGAGTTTTATCAGTGCCCTGTCAAACCTAGGCAACTGTCATTCATCAGAGCTGACTGCTGAACTGTGCCAGCAAACAAAGGATTGGCAAAAGAGGGAAAATCTGTTAAAAGCCTTAATTATGCATTCACCTGACTGTGGATGAAGCTGCTGAATTATGCATAGGTGAACCCTTAAAAAGGAGCAGGGTACCAGCACTCACAGCCGCCATCAGACGATCGTTACTCATCAAAGAGCAGGAGGTGGTCCATCCGAATGCTGTTGCCTCCACCCTGGCCGAGCTCCCTGCACCAGCTGCAGAGAGAAAAGACTGATCCCCTCCCAGATGTCCCTGAATAGAGGAGCTAAGCGCACCTTGCTGCTAGAAAGTGAAAGGGTGAAGCCCTTCTCAGCACGGGACGTTCTGGTCTGGGGAATAGATCCTGCCACCTCAGACTTCGGAGTCCCGGTCACAGCGGAATGCAGCGTCGAGCCGCTCCGGGGACGCCAGAGGAAGACGGCAAGAAGACGCTGCGGCAGCCAAACCTCCAATTGAGCAACAGGGAGTCGCCGAGGAGGTACAGTGGGCGTAGTGGAGACGTCGGGCAGCAACGGTCGCAACACTTTTATTATGGTCTGTGTCCCTAATTGCCTGGGTGTTTCCTGGTGAAGTATTAAGCTTAGCCCTGTGTAACTTAGAAATAAATAAAATGTGCTTCATTCAGTCTGGGTAATTTCTCTAAGCAAACGAACAGAAGAGTCACTGGTAAATAAATAGTAGGTACCTACATGAAGGAAGGTGCGGTTGGAACTCATAGCACTTCTCCCTGCAGTGCCATAGAGGAAACCCTGCAAAGAAGCCACTTGGAACCCCATATGGTATTGGGCCGAATATAAAGTGCTTTGGGTTTGGGCTGGACTCTCAGAAAACCAGGAGTAAACTGAACTAAAATTGTAATAAAACTCCCATATCAAAACAGCACTAACTGCCAGCACTCTAAACAGTAAGAACTCTACCCATGAAAATGCAAACTGCAAATATTGCACCAGGCCCTAAAACACCAGTAGACCTATTAGGAAAACAACAAGTTAGGCTGCTATAGAACCCTACACATAAACTACACAGTAGCAGAATACCTCACTTTGGTCACACATGGAGAACACAGACAGGCTAAAATAAAGAGACTATAAATTAAAATTAAACTCATATAAAACTTTTTTAAAAGTTCCCAAGAATCAATATAATATTTCAAAATAGCACATACATCAAATAACATCCAATAATAATTAAAATTTATTTATTTTATTTATTTAAAGCTTTTCTATACCGGCATTCATGATACAATCATATCATGCCGGTTTACAAAGAACAGGGGGGTGCAATAACTTTGTTCTTTTAACAAGTGCAGTGGAAGCAAAAGTTACAATATAACAGGGTTGTTGAAACTGGGGAAGGAAGAAGAGAAGCAATAGACATTAGACAGAATAATAGAATCTTTACAGAAATAAATTAATTTACATTGTGCGGTAATGTCTCTTTGTGTATAATATTTACATAATGCAGTAAAGTCTCTCAATGGATATTAGACTCGGGAAAGGCTTGTTTAAATAGCCAAGTCTTAAGCCTTTTTCTGAATGTTAATAGGCAAGGTTCAAGTCTAAGATCAGGTGGTAAGGTATTCCAAAGAGAGGGGCCCGCTGTAGAAAAGGCCCGGTCTCTGAATGCTATAAGATGTGTTGATTTAGTTGGGGGAACAGTCAGGGATCCTTTGTAGGCTTCTCTGATGGGTCTGGATGATGTATGTAGTTTGAGGGGGATTTGTAAGTTGAGAGGGGCTTGGGAGTGGATGGATTTATGGATGATGGTGATGGACTTGTGTAGGATTCTGTAGTATATTGGCAGCCAGTGTAGATTTATTAGAATGGGAGAGATGTGGTCTCTTCTTCTGGAATTTGTCAGAATTCTGGCTGCCGCATTCTGGATCATCTGAAGTGGTTTGATGGATGAGGATGGGAGACCCAGTAAGATGGAGTTGCAATAATCCATCTTGGAGAATATTATGGATTGTAGGACTGTTCGGAAGTCATGAAAGTGTAGGAGTGGTTTCATTCTTTTGATTACCTGCAGCTTGTAGAAGCAGTTCTTGGTTGTATTGTTAATAAATGTTTTTAAATTCAAATGTTTGTCTATTATTACCCCAAGGTCTCTAGCATGTGTAACCATGGTATTGACTGGGGCAATTTGTGGGGAATTGCTGTTTTCAGGGGTGATGAGGAGGAGTTCCGTTTTGGCTGAGTTTAGAATTAGGTTTAGGTTTGCGAGGAGTCAGTTGATCTCTTGGAGGCAGTTTTCCCATTGTTTGACAGTTTTTGTGATAGATTCTTTGATGGGTATCAGAATTTGAACGTCGTCGACGTATAAGAAATGTTTTAGTTGTAGGTTCGTCAACAGTTGGCATAGAGGAAGAAGGTATATGTTGAATAGAGTTGGGGATAGTGAGGAACCTTGAGGAACTCCTTGTGAGGAATTGTAGCGTGGGGATTCTTTATTGTTGATTTTAACTTTGTAACCTCTGTTACAAAGGAATGTTTTGAACCATGAGTGAGCAGTGCCTGTAATTCCAATGTCCGAAAGGCGGTTAAGGAGGGTGGCATGATTTACAGTGTCGAAGGCTGCCGACAAGTCCAATAGAATTAATAGGAAGGACTGTCCTTTGTCCAAGCCCATGATGAGGTGATCTGTTAGCGATAAGAGTAGGGTTTCGGTGCTGAAAGCCTTGCGGAACCCGTATTGTGTGTGGTGTAGTATTTCATGATCTTCGAGGTAGTTAGAGAGTTGCGAATTGACCAGTTTTTCCAAAATCTTTGCTACAAAAGGCAGGTTGGAGATTGGGCGGAAGTTATTTGGATTCTTGGGATCCAAGTCTGGTTTCTTTAGTAGCGGTTTAAGAGAAGCGGTTTTTAGGGCGTCAGGGAAGATTCCCTGTGTTAAGGTACAGTTTATAATGTCCGCTAGTGGTTTGGAGATGGTTTCGGGTATTAGCAGGAGCAGTTTTGATGGTATTAGGTCGAAGGGATGGGAGGAAGGTTTCATTTTCTTTAACAGAGATTGGATCTCTAATGCTGTAGTAGGTTCGAATGAATCCAGTGAGATTTTTTTGTTGAGGAGGTGGTAGGAGCTGGTTAGAGGGGTGGGGTTCGGTGGCAGGAGGGTTAAGAGATTAGTGATTTTACTTTGGAAGAATAGGGCTAGTTCATCGGCTTTGGATTGAGCTTGTTCATTGGGGATGGACGGTGTGTTAGGTTGTGTTAGTTCGGATACGTATGAGAAGAGGGCTCTGGCATCGAAGGTAAGGTCGTGAATCTTGAGAGCGTAGAAATCCCTTTTTTCTTTTAGGGTAAAGTTCCTGTAGTGGTGGAGGGCAGTTTTGTAGGTTGAAAGTGTGCTGGGACAAGGAGTTTTGCGTCATAAGTTTTCCTTTTTTTGAGGATTTGTTTGAGTTTCCGTAAGTTCTCGGTGAACCATGGTTGTCTTTTTGGGGAATTTGGGTTGAGTGTTTTTGTTGACAGTGGACATAATTTGTTTGCTATTTCCTCTGTGATATTGCTCCAGGAAGATAAGGCTGAGTTGCTTGTATCATTATTGTATCATTATTACAATGCTTGTATCATTATTAATTAAAATTAATAATGATACATAAATTCTCTGCTTACCCTTCCTGGGAACTTTTGATTTCCAGTCACCTTTTGTCCTGTATTAGTGGGGGGAGGGGGCTGCAAACAGCCTTTGTCCACTCTCTCTTAAACACACACACACACACATGTTCATTCTCACACACACACTTGCTCATTCACACAATCTTCTTCTTCTCTCCAGAACGCATAAGTGCCAGCAGCCTCCACCTTCAGCCTACGCAATCGAGAAGACTCTTCTTTCCTCCTGGGGCAGGAGCCAACACTGCTCCTGTTCCTTCCGGCCATGATAATTGCACCTCCTTTTTCCCATCCGTGCAGGCCCATGTGACACAACTTTCTCTTCAGGGTCCATGCAGGAGGGAAGAATAAGGAATCACAATTTTTGGAGTCTTGCCACTACTGTCCCACCTCCAAGGCTTTGGTTCTCTAGGTGGTCACCTAGTGCTTCCACAGGCCCTGCACTCTCTCTCATTCACAGCCCCCTCCAGTGTTTCTCCCTCTCTACTTCCCACCCTTTCCCCTTTACTCTCACACCCCTCTTTTACTGCACTTACAGCCCCTCCTTTCTCTCTCACTCGAACCTCTTCCCTCTCCTCTCATTCATATCCCCCTTCCTTCTCACTCACACCTTCTCTTTCCTTTTCTTCCGTCCCTTTTCACTCATCTCCTTCCATCCCCTCTCATTCAGTCACCCTTTCTCTCTCACTCACCCATCCCTTCTCTTCTATCCCCACTCATTCTCTAACCCTTCCTTCCCTTCCCTCCTCTCTCACTTATACTCTCCCTTCCCTTCCTCACACCACAACAACACACTGGGTCTTCTTTTTCTTCTTACCCGCAGGGTGTGGGAACCTCGTGGGCATGTCACCATCCCTTCTTCTGCACAGGGGATGAGAACCCTGCACACACATCATCATTCTGTTCTGTCATGGGGTATTCTTCCTGCCTGTGGGGCGTGGGAACCCCACAGGCACAGCATTTAGTGATGTTGCTGCCATGCCCACTGGGGTCTTCTTTCTGCCTGCAGGCATCCTTAAATCTTGTGGCTCATGTTTTTCATTGGGTGCAAGGTGAGATGGCTGCCTCAAGGAGGTTTTGGAGGCACTTGCCTTTGCCCCCAAAATTTGCCCCCTGAGACGACCAACTTGCTCTACCTAATGATATAACCACCCCTAAAATTAGCTGATCTAGGGACTGATGTAATTAGCTGAGTGCTGGTGGGCATGGATGGGTGGAGATGGAGGAACACTGGGGTAAGGAGGAAGAAAAGTGTGTGTGTGAGAGATTGTGTGTGTCTGCCTCCACCTCCATGCACAGTCAGTCCCGACATGACTGGGTGTGCATACCGTGCATTTGCACGGGGCGACACACCTGGGAGGGAGACGGGCTAGCAGCAGCAGGAGAGGCTGCGGGGGCACTGGCGGAGCCTAACCTGCCAATGGCCAAAGAAAGAAAGAGGCTGCAGGCAGCTGGCAGATTGCAACCTGCCAGTGGCTGAAAATGAGAGACCCGTGTTCCCTTTATTTTCGTGTGTGCATGCCTGCGCACACAGCTTCCACTCACTGCCCCCCATACCCAAGCAGTAAGGTCAGTGGCGATGGTGGACTCATCCCACCATGGTCTGAAGACAACAGGAGGCCATGTGTGTATGTGTATGAGCTTGTATGTATGTATGACAGCCTGTGTCTGAGAGTTGTATGTGTGTGTGTGTGTGTGTCTATGTGTGTGTGAGTCTGTGCGAGAGCCTGTGTGCCTGATATGTCTCTGTAAGAGCCCGTGTACTTGTGCATTCGTGTATGTTTGTGTGCCTTTGAGAGCCTATGTGTAACAGGCACGCACACACACACACAATGTAGCTGTCAGGGAGAGGAAGCCTGTGAATGTGAGAGAGGAAGTGTGTGAGAGAATGAATTTGTTCCTGTACATACCCAGATCAGTCCAGACCAGTGAGTTATGAACTCCTACCAGCAGATGGAGTCAGAGAGCAAAGCTTCGAGGCACTGGTATCCCAAGTGTGCCACCTGCAGCTCATCAGTATTTCTCTGACTCCAGCAGATGGTGGTCATCTATACCTGTAGCTCTGTGTGAGACAGATTTTTCTTGCTCCCTGAGGTGCTAGGTTCAGTGTCTGGGCCATCCCTTAGGTTAACCCTGGCGGTGCTAGCCCGTATGGTTCCGGGTCCCCTGATAGCCAGGGGACCTCAGCGACCTGAAGGCTTCCCCTCAGTGTCTGCGGTACAGGGAAGTAGCCCCTTTGGGGATTTTTTTCTATTTTTCTTAGCTTAGGCTTTATTTTTTTTCTGTTAATGGACGTTTGTGTGTTAAAAAAAACCCAAAAACAAAAAAAAACAGCTACAAGTTCCCTGTTCATCGTGGCTTCCAGGGTAAATCAGTCTGCCCATTGGTGCAGAACCAGGCAGACCCCTGAATAGGAGGGGAGAGTATTTCAGCCTTGGTATGAACCTTCGCCCAAGAAGCCATTTGCGTTCTCGTCAAGTGAGCTTTCAAACTAGTCGGGATGGGGCAACCCTTCCCGATGTAGGCCAAGAAAATTGTTTCCTTCAGCCAGCGAGCCAAGAACATAAGAACATGCCATACTGGGTCAGACCAAGGGTCCATCAAGCCCAGCATCCTGTTTCCAACAGTGGCCAATCCAGGCCAAAAGAACCTGGCAAGTACCCAAAAACTAAGTCTATTCCATGTTACCATTGCTAATGGCAGTGGCTATTCTCTAAGTGAACTTAATAGCAGGTAATGGACTTCTCCAAGAACTTCTCCAATCCTTTTTTAAACACAGCTATACTAACTGCATTAACCACATCCTCTGGCAATAAATTCCAGAGTTTAATTGTGTGTTGAGTAAAAAAGAACTTTTTCCGATTAGTTTTAAATGTGCCCCATGCTAACATGGAGTACCCCCTAGTCTTTCTACTATCCGAAAGAGTAAATAACCGATTCACATCTACCTGTTCTAGACCTCTCATGATTTTAAACACCTCGATCATATCCCCCCTCAGTCGTCTCTTCTCCAAGCTGAAAAGTCCTAACCTCTTTAGTCTTTCCTCATAGGGGAGTTGTTCCATTCCCCTTATCATTTTGGTAGCCCTTCTCTGTACCTTCTCCATAGCAATTATATCTTTTTTGAGATGCAGCAACCGGAATTGTACACAGTATTCAAGGTGCGGTCTCACCATGGAGTGATACAGAGGCATTATGACATTTTCCATTTTATTCACCATTCCCTTTCTAATAATTCCCAACATTCAGTTTGCTTTTTTGACTGCCGCAGCACACTGAACCGAAAATTTCAATGTGTTATCCACTATGACACCTAGATCTCTTTCTTGGGTTGTAGCATCTAATATGGAACCTAACATTGTGTAACTATAGCATGGGTTATTTTTCCCTATATGCATCACCTTGCACTTATCCACATTAAATTTCATCTGCCATTTTGATGCCCAATTTTCCAGTCTCACAAGGTCTTCCTGCAATTTATCACAATCTGCTTGTGATTTAACTACTCTGAACAATTTTGTATCATCTGCAAATTTGATTACCTCACTCGTCGTATTTCTTTCCAGATCATTTATAAACATATTGAAAAGTAAGGGTCCCAGTACAGATCCTTGAGGCACTCCACTGCCCACTCCCTTCCACTGAGAAAATTGTCCATTTAATCCTACTGTCTGTTTCCTGACTTTTAGCCAGTTTGCAATCCACGAAAGGACATCGCCACCTATCCCATGACTTTTTACTTTTCCTGGAAGCCTCTCATGAGGAACTTTGTCAAACGGCTTCTGAAAATCAAAGTATACTACATCTACCGGTTCACTTTTATCCACATGCTTATTAACTCCTTCAAAAAAATGAAGCAGATTTGTGAGGCAAGACTTGCCCTGGGTAAAGCCATGCTGACTTTGTTCTATTAAACCATGTCTTTCTATATGTTCTGTGATTTTGATGTTTAGAACACTTTCCACTATTTTTCCTGGCACTGAAGTCAGGCTAACTGGTCTGTAGTTTCAGTCCATCTGAATCATTACCCATGAAAACCTTCTGCAGTACGGGTACCTGCCCAACATCCTCTTCAGTAAACACCGAAGCAATCATTTAATCTTTCCGCGATGGCCTTATCTTCTCTAAGTGCCGCTTTAACCCCTCGATCATCTAATGGTCCAACTGACTCCCTCACAGGCTTTCTGCTTCGGATATATTTTAAAACGTTTTTACTGTGAGTTTTTGCCTCTACGGCCAACTTCTTTTCAAATTCTCTCTTATCCTGTCTTATCAATGTCTTACATTTAACTTGCCAACGTTTATGCATTATCCTATTTTCTTCTGTTGGATCCTTCTTCCAATTTTTGAATGAAGATCTTTTGGCTAAAATAGCCTGTTTCGCCTCCCCTTTTTTTATGTTTAAACGTTTTTATTGGGTTTTATAAAGAAAACAATACTATACAGGAGAGAGTAGACTCAGATCTCCCTCCGCAAACAAAACCCAACATAATACAACCGTTTCCCCCCCCCCTGTCCAGAACTCCCACCCCCCTCCCCCCGAGGGCAATACAGTAACACAATAGTAATGGAAAGTCGTATAAGGAGGCCACAATTGTATAGTCCATAACAGGGGATTGATCAGTCATTCAGTACCATGCTCCTGGCTCGGGGTGACAATCGTTGAAGATATGGACCCCAAACACTGGCAAAGCGACGTCGACGGCCAGGGGAGCCACGGGCCTCCAAACCCTCCATGGTCATCAGAGCATGCAGTTGATTTCTCCACGTCCAAAAAGAGGGAGCTGCCGGAGATCGCCACGTCAGTAGAATTGTCTTCTTTCCCACCAAGCTCGCCTTTTGTATCAACATGCGATAGCCAGGATCTTTAACCCTAATAGGCGAGACGCAACCAAATAAAAACCACAAGGGGGATATAGGCAATGCCACATCTATCAGATCTGCTAAATAGTCCGCAATCCGGCGCCAGAACTCTCGGATCCCGGGGCACGTCCAAAAACCATGAGACAAATTGCCCACCACTCCGTGACAACGGACACAAAACGGTGTGGCAGCCACGGTCAGTTGATGGGCTCTCTGGGGAGATATATAAGCCCGGGTTAAAAACTTGTATTGCATCTCCCTAAAATACATGTTGGTAGAGATCCTGGCTATGCGCCGAAAACAAACACGTAAAATAAAACCAGTTAGTTGAAACACTCCATCAGCATGCCAGCGAGCAACCAGGGTAGAGCAGACATCTACCTGAGCCCGCTTCTGAAGGGCCCTATAGTAGCGGGACAAGGAGGGTGTAGCTGTCGCCCCAAAATGGAATATATCATCGAGAGACTTATAAGTGGCTATCGCCTCCCCTTTTAACCATGCCGGTAATCGTTTTGCCTTCTTTCCACCTTTCTTAATGTGTGGAATACATCTGGACTGTGCTTCTAGGATGGTATTTTTTAACAATGACCACGCCTCTTGCACACTTTTTACTTTTCTAGCTGCTCCTTTCAGTTTTTTCTAATAATTTTTCTCATTTTATCAAAGTTTCCCTTTTGAAAGTTTAGTTCGAGAGCCGTGGATTTGCATACTGTTCCTATTCCAGTCATTAATTCAAATTTGATCATATTATGATCACTATTGCCAAGCGGTCCCACCACCATTACCTCTCTCACCAAGTCCTGTGCTCCACTGAGAATTAGATCTAAAATTGCTCCCTCTCTCGTCGGTTCCTGAACAAATTGCTCCATAAAGCTACCATTTATTCCATCCAGGAACGTTATCTCTCTAGCATGTCCCAATGATACATTTACCCAGTCAATACTGGGGTAATTGAAGTCTCCCATTATTACTGCACTACCAATTTGGTTAGCTTCCCTAATTTCTCTTAGCATTTCATTGTCCATCTCACCATCTTGACCAGGTGGATGGTAGTATACTCCTATCACTCTAGTCTTCCCCAACACACAAGGGATTTCTACTGATAAAGATTCAATTTTGCATTTAGCCTCATGCAGGATATTTATCCTGTTGGACTGTATGCCATCCTGGACATAAAGCGCCACACCGCCTCCCGGGTGCTCCTCTCTGTCATTGAGATATAATTTGTACCCTGGTATAGCACTGTCCCATTGGTTATCCTCCTTCCACCATGTCTCTGAGATGCCAGTTAAGTCTAAGTCATCATTCACTGTTATACATTCTAATTCTCCCATCTTACTTCTTAGACTTCTGGCATTAGCATACAAACATTTCAAAGTTTGTTTTTTGTTTGTATTTTCATTCTGCTTTTTAATTGATAGGGATATGTTAGAAATTTTTAGCTTAGATGAGTTTTTAGTTACATGCACTTGGACTACTTTTCTTATTATTGGAACCTCACTGTCGGGATGTCCTAATTCTAATGCATCATTAGTATCCTTTGAAGATACCTCTCTCCGAACCATGCGCTGCTGAGCGACTGTCGGCTTTCCCCTTTGTTCTAGTTTAAAAGCTGCTCTTCTCCTTTTTAAAGGTTAGCGCCAGCAGTCTGGTTCCACCCTGGTTAAGGTGTAGAAGGGCTCACTTCCCATGTGTCCCTCGCCTTCACAGCCTTTTGATGTGAGTGACGTGATCGCCTATGGTGATGGCGTGACGATGATCCTGTGTGGATTCTACTTCCTGACGGCGATCGTCTTATGCATTTTGATTTCACCTCTGTGGAACTGGAATCTGAAGAGGTGGAATGAGGTACATCCGGAGACTGATGTTTTCGTTTTAACCCATGTGGTACCGAATGATACAGGTGTTTGGACTGTCTTAGTCCACTGTGCTTCGATTTCTTTGTTGTCGTGTGCTCCAGTGTCTTCGGCGCCATGTGTGCCGATGTTTTCTGTAAGTTGTGCGCACATGGTGACTTATGCACATAAGTCTTTGGCGCCGTGCACGCAGATATCTTCGGCGCCATTGTTTCCGGCACCGAGCGCACAGAAGTGTCTAGTGATGTGCGCGCAGACGTCTCTGGCGCCGTGCGCGTGGACGTCTCCAGGTCTATGTGCGCAGATTTCTTCGGCGCCTTATGTGCGGATGTTGTCTGTGCTGTGTGTGCCGATGCGTTGTGCGCTGATGTCATTTTGGGCGCAGAAGGTTTATGCGCCAACGGTGATTTGAGCGCGGAAGGTATTTTGGATGCAGAAGTTGTGCGCGCTGAAGTTTTAAGCACCGTTGTTTCCTGCGCTGATCTCTGAGGCTCTCTCGGTCCTGTCGGATCCGATGACCCATGTCGTCTCGGCAAGTCCTTACCTCCAAGCCTGGAGGGGTGAGGATCCCACGACGATGATTGTTTTTGCGATGGAGCCGTTGTTGTCGAGGGGCCAGGTGAAGAATGAATGAGCCTCTGATGGCTCAGAACGTGAACAGTTCCCGTATCCTGTAAGCCCGCTGTTTTTGGGCTCTAGGAGACACTCGGGCACAAAATTCACAATTTTGTAAATTGTGCTCTGGCCCCAGGCATCGGTAACATCGGTCATGGCCATCCGTGACTGACATTACCTTGCCACAGGTACAGGGTTTAAACCCCGCTTTTTTGACATTTTTAAGAAAAAATAATAAATGCTGAGGAGAAGTCAGCCTCGCGTGTGATCCCGCTCGCAGAAAGAACAGACTGAGGAGAATCTGTTACTTTCCTGCTTGGAATACACGCGCAGCCGCAGAGAGCTAAAATCTAAATCTCTGCTTGGTAAAGCTCCGCCTCCCGGACCTGATTGACAGATCCCATGACAGCATGGCTAATTCAGCCCTGCTATCGACGGGAAAAGATATTCACACAATTCAAAAGTAACTTTCTCACTGTCAGATGTCAGAGAAAACTTTAAAAGTTCATAACGTGTTTTACATTTCTTTGCAGCTGAACCAGCAAAAGTACAGGATAACACTACCTAAGCAGGTAATCACTGCTATCCTTTGGATAATTCAATTTTTCCTTACCAAAGATTTTATGTAATTAATTACACATTTCTCCTTTTCAGGTCCCTATCCCAAACCTAGATTTACCATAGGCCAGTTTAGCTTCCCTATACACATCTTCCCTCTATAGGTTCAGGTAAATGTCATAGTCTGGTGGTGAGAGCTGGTTTTGCACGGGTGTCCATTTGCCCGCGATTCCTTGCCGACGCGAGCATGTTATAAAATCAGCTACCTGCTAGCTACCTGCATGCCTGATTTTATGACGCCGCGCGCATGCCAACTCACCCACGTAAGGGGGGAGATTTCGGTAGATGCACACAGTGATGCATTAGGCCCTTTCCCCAGTTCCCTCCCAGTCCAGCTAAACTTCCTAAACCCCCTAGCTAATCTGCCTCCCTTTTCCCCTATCCACCCTGACCCCTAAAACCCCACTAACTACTGTTCTGTTTTTTGTTTCTTGGGTTGTTAGCTGCTCTCCAACGCAGCAATAACTTGCACGGGCTGGTTGGCTGCCAGTGCGCGCTTCATCAGGACAGTGATTAATTGTGCTGCTGGCCTGCCCATACCACGCCCCAGCCCTCTGCTGGCCCGCCCCTTTTTTCTAAGCCAGTTCTTCCGTGCGTACCAGCAGATACGTGCATGGCTGCGGGCGTTCGAAAATCCCTGCGGCGCTAGCTTATCTCCCGGTTCTAATGCGTGAAGTAATTTTAAAATTAGCCTGCAAGGTTTAAAAAGCATTTTATTGAGAAGGAATAGTGACACATAACAAAGGACAGTATATACCACAGTTTTGACTTTTTATACAATACTGTTCTGTAGGAAAAGGTAGAAAAATTGCCATACAGGGCCGCTCTACATCATTACCTTCACTACATCTCTAGTTATTTGCAACCCTTGCCTCTTCCTTTCTGAAAAATAACAGCAAGATATGTTTGCAGTGTTGGGGGAGGTAAGGGGGGGGGGGGTATCTCTTGCATTTATCCGTAACCCCCTTCTTTAGCTATCAATATCAAGGTAGAATTGCACCGAGATGGAGTTTGTACTCATTTAAAACAGGTCAGAAGGAGTAATGATGCTTTTTAAACAAGCATTTGCTCATTGCCAATGAGGTAAAGATCTGGCATTACAAACAGCAGAAATGGTCTCCATGGCTGGGAAGTTTTAAAATACCTGTTTTCATACTACTAGTGTTTGATCACGTAGCTCGACCCAGTTAATCTCAACAGCTCTGGATTATACAAGAAAGGTTTGGTCACATTTTAATTTCTGGCAGTTGGATAGCAGGAGGTATTATCTTGTTTTTACTAATACTTTCAATTTGCAAAAGAAAAATAATCTCTCTCTTTTTTGGGGGAAGAATCTGGAAAGTAAAAACATTCCAAATTGTAGTTAATTGGAGCAAAATGTGTGCCATATATTCAGTGATAATAATTTGGAATATTGAAGCAGCAGTACTAGCTAGATTTGTCAAAGCATGCACTAGCATGTGGAGGACCTGCAGTCAATACTTTGATCAGGTCTTCTGGTCCCCCCAAGTGGCTAGGTTTGGGGATACTGCAGAGGCAGTATTCATAGCCCCTGGCGCAGCTGAGGGAATCTCAGACCTTGTGCAATGATGACCCTTAGTGGCTGGACTTAGGACCCATGACACTAGGGATCTGGAGGGAGCACGAAGGCATGGCCCCTGATGGAGGATTTTCACTATAGCGACTGGGCTAAGGGAGTTGGGAGGGAAAATCTCCTCCAGGTAGTTGAGAATGAAGTCTTATGGCAATGAAGCCCACCAGAGGCCAGTTCAAATTGAACTGGAAGCCGAAAAAGAGTAGGAGGAAACTGCTGGGCCAAAAATATTTTATATACATACCAATATCTATATCTATCCATCCATATATGAAATCAGTTCGTCACGGGTTTTCGTGTTCTGTTGGGTCTCATTCCTTCATTATGTCTTGATATATTCTGTATTTTAATAATTTCAGTAATAGTTTGACTTCTTTTTAGCACATTTAAAAAACTGAAAATTGATATTAATGATGAGGTGGGCATCTGTCCGTTTAGTACAGGAGAATTGGAGGACTTCAGTTTCCAGTAAGCACTAGAATTCATCAGAGACATTTAAAAAAAAATCATTGTGAAAACTAATAAATAGACCTTACCTCATTTTATCTGACATTCTACCACTTCATTTTTCTATTTATTTATATATATATATATATATATATATATATATATATAATTTATACACATACATTTTACAGCAGTATACCCCATGTTAATAATTTTGCATAAAACTGTACCATTAAGACATTTCCATATAGCTCACTAGATATTTTGTGATCAATGGCCTAAGATTACTGTGACGAGCTAATTACAATATACAACCTTGCAAACAATATTTATTGAAAATTGTAACATAACCATATAACCAGTAAAATGTTACTACCGTGTTTCCCCGAAAGTAAGACAGCGTCTTACTTTCTTTTTACCCCAAAAAGTCCCACTATGTCTTACTTTCAGGGTATGTCTTATATTGGAAAAAACCTGTAAGACATCCCCCGAAAGTAAGACGTAGTGTTCAAAAAAAAATAAAATTTTTTAAATACCTGTCGGAGGGCCGCGTGGGTCCAGGCGGCCGGCGGCGGGAGCCGGGTGGTCGCGTGTTAAATCTAGGCCGCGGGCGGGTGGGCGCTTGTTCCCGGGGGGGCGGGTGGACGCGCGTTAGTTCGAGACGGCCGGCGGGCGGCGGGTGGTCGCGTGTTACATCTAGGCCGGGTCGCACAGGCGCGCATTCATTCACTGCCGGTGGGGGCTGCCTCGGCAGCCCCCACCGGCAGTGAATGAATGCGCGCACAGGCCCACAGCGCCTGTGCGACCCCTGCGATTCGGCGCTGGGGGCTGCCGGTGGGGGCTGCTTTCGGCGCTCGCGCCGAAAGCAGCCGAAAGCCGAGGCAGCCCCCACCGGCAGTGAATGAATGCGCGCCTGTGCGACCCGGCCTAGATGTAACACGCGACCACCCGCCGCCCGCCGGCCGTCTCGAACTAACGCGCGTCCCCCCGCCCCCCCCCCCCCGGGAACAAGCGCCCACCCGCCCGCGGCCTAGATTTAACACGCGACCACCCGGCTCCCGCCGCCGGCCGCCTGGACCCACGCGGCCCTCCGACAGGTATTTAAAAAATTTTATTTTTTTTTGAACACTACGTCTTACTTTCGGGAGATGTCTTACATTAGCCGACCCCCCTAAAATTCCCACTACGTCTTACTATCAGGGGTGTCTTACTATCGGGGAAACACGGTATCTGTGCGCGAAGGAGGGTGAGAGAGAGAAAAAGTAAAAAAAAGAGCGAGATGGAGGCTGGATTAAAGTCCGGACTGGAAGGAGAAGGTTGGGAGTAGTCGTTTCTTCTTTGCTGTTTTGGAGGTACGTTTTCCATAGGGGTCACCTAACTGGCAGAGCCCATCTGCACGCGCTTTTCAGCTCGCAGCATACAAACCCAGTTGACTTTTAAACATAAGATACTTGCGGGCACCGTGTCCAAAACGTGTATGCATGGTCTGCAAGCTTGCCGCCAAACTCCCTCCTTCATTCCCCCGCAGAATGGCTCTCTTCTAGGAGGCCAAAAGTACGTATGAACTTCCTGGTGGCTAAAACTCCACTTACCAAAATAGGGTTGATTTAGGTAGATTAATTCTATTTTTACCTGTGGAAGAGGTGTGTAAGCCTTTAAAAATCTAACCCTATGTGCGCAGAGATTTTGAGCTGCCATTGAAGACTATAATATTATTTCTTTGGTCCTTACACCTAGCTACAGTTAATTTACACCAGTCATTTATTTATTTATTTAACATTTTTCTATACCGACCTTCATGGTTAAATACCATATCAGGACTGTTTACATCGAACAGGGGTAAAAAATAACTAGGTAAAGGAGAAACAAAGTTACATTAAACGAGGACCGTGAACTTGGAAGCTTAGGTAGCTGGAAGAAAAAAGATAAAGTTAAGTTAAAAGGAGAAATAACAAATTCCGGACTAGAGATAGTTCGGATTAGAGTTAGTCCACATGTTAGAGTTGGTATCCATGCTGTCCAGGTAATCAGAGGAGTAGATAACGTCTAATGTGTATCCCAGGGTTCTGGGAAGGCTAGGCGGAACAGCCACGTTTTGAGTTTTTTCTTAAAAGTTAGCAGGCAAGGTTCCAGCCTGAGTTCAGCAGGGAGGTTGTTCCAGATGGCTGTCAATGGAAAACCTAAAGCCACGTACAAATAAGGCAGTGAATGTACTGTGCGGGGCTCCTGGTTTCTTGATGTCGACCCGGAAGGCCTACTTAGTCCACCCAGTCTATTACTCATAGAGTGAGAAGCCAACATTTGCTGACAGTATGCGTCCGCTCTTTATAATAAGGTCGGGCCCTTGGTTGGTCTGCTGTTGGCCAGAAGTGGTTGACTTCCCATTTGCTTTGTTTTCTGCTCTTCTGGCTGGCCAGAGAGCAGTGCTGGAGCAGAGAGGTGATGAGTTGCCCCCTTCTGCTGATGGAATGTATTTATATAACTGGCAATGAGCAGGGTGATCTCCAGGATCTGTAACCAGAATGAAAATGAGCTTAGTTGGGGTCCAAAAAGAAAATCAGTAGGCTTCAGAGGATTTCTCTCAATCCTTGTATACAGGGAATAGCCTTATATCAGGCCCTGTGCGGTTTGACTACTAGAGAAACAACAAGCATGGATAATGAGATGCTGATTATTGAAATCAAAATTAGTCTATAAATGTAATATAACATAAAATAACATAATAATTAACTATGATGAATTCTGGAACAACAAAATCTGATTCTGTCTTCAAAAACTGAGATCCAGTGAAAGCACATTTAAATTCAGAGTTTCAACAAGATTCAAGGGATGCACTTCAGTTTTGTTTCACTTTGGAAACAAAACAAAAGAAAAACCAACAAAATTGTGTTTGGTTTTTATTTTGTTTACAAACCCAACCCTCTCCCATGACTAAATGCACCATAAAAATTTGTAAAAAGCACCCCTCCCCCACTCATTGACATCTCACATCACCTTCCCCGGGAAATCCTCAGCATCTTATTCCATCTGTGGGGACCCCTGGGGGCAGGGCCTATTCTCAGGCATCTAGGCATCTAAATTTAGGCACCTAAAAAGTAGCCTGGGGGAAACATTAAGTTAGGGGAGTAAGTTAGACTGCTAATACTGATTTTCAGCACTAGATGCCTAACTTGCCCAGCCAGATCTAGATGCTATCATAACAGGCCTAAATCTGGCTGGCAAAAGCCTCCCTCCCTGGCATCTAATGTACAAAGTTAATCTAGGGGGGTGAGGGCACACATGCCCCTGGAATTCACCCTTCTGCTGTAAATCACAGTGCATTGGAAGGTTTTAGAGCAGGGCTTCCCAAACTTATAGCCAGCATGACTCCCATGTTAGCAATTGAAAATTCACGATGATGACTAAAACAAATTCTAAAGATATGGTCCCTTTCCAACAATCAGTCCACTCCCACTCTCCCTGCTCTACAGCTTTCCACCCTCCCTCAACCTCCAACCTCTTCAGCCGCTCCTTTATCTCAATATCCACCCCCTCCAGTGGACCCTCTACCTACTTCTGCCTTTCCAACTGATCACCTCTTACATCTCCCTACTTCTCATCCCCTCCAACCTTCTCTTAGATGAACCCCTTTGACCCCCAAGCCTTCATATAACCACCAACTGATCTTCTGTCATCCCCCCTTACCCATCTCCCATTCCCTCCTCATTCTCCTCCCCATTCCCTTTCACTTCCCAGCCTCACTCCTCCCAAACTTTTTCATATCTCCCCAGCTGATCCTTCTCACCCCCAACTTTTATATCATCAGTTGATCATGTCATTCCCCATCTCACCCTCCACAGCCAATTCTCTTCCTATCACTATTAATCTTCTCCAGCTGATTCGTCTTCAAACCTCCCCCTCCAGCTGATCTCCCTTCTAAAGTCCCCTGCTTGCTGATCCAACCCTAAATTCCTTCCTGCATCTGACCCCTCCTTTTAAAACTGGCTTTTTAAGGCAGCTTATAATATCTAAAGTAAAGAGACACACTGAAGACTTTACCAGCAAGAGGGTTTAGAGGGAAAGGTCAAGAGTCACTTTTTCATGTTGTATTGATATTGTATTTTATTTAATATAAAAAATTTAGGTATATAAAATGTGTAATCTGCCTAGATTGATGATAGACGTTATAGAAATAAATAAATAAACAAACAGCCTCTCCTCCAAACATTGTCCTGTCAGCAGCAACATTTCCTTTGGGCCGAGGGCCAATGGATGAGAGGGCAGGCTGATGACGGGCAACATTTTTCTCTCAGGTAGGTTCAGTGATGGGGGAGAACAGAAGAGTAGTGGCAACCTCCACCTCATCCCAAGCCCAAAGATGATCTGCATGAGGCATCAGTGTTAGCAAGGAAAGTCAATGCATGCTCACAGGCTCTACAGCAGCATTGATCCTCTCTTGCACACAGGTTTATGTTACTACAGAAACTCATTTGAGGGTGGAGGGTGGAGCCACTGTAGAGCCTGTGACTGCATGCTGGCTCACAGGCTCTAGGTTAACTTCCATTATCAATGCTGCTGCTGGCACTTGAAGAGTGCTGCTATTTGAAGCACTTGTGTGTCTAGCTGAAAGTTTTGTGACCCCATTTGGGGTCACATCCACAGTTTGGGAAACCCTGCTGTAGAGGGAGGTGAGAGCAATAGTAGCAGAAAGACAATCCCTTCCTACCTGTCAGCCATCCCCTGTGGCAATGCAACGTGAACCTCTCAGCTCCTTGACACAGTGAAACAGTTTGCTAATTACTGGAGCCACTATAGCACCCACACACAGCTGGCACCAATGTACAGGTCCCTTTTTCAGATGTATCTGCAGGGCTGCAAGAAGGAAGGTTTGCTATCTAGAGGATATTGTGGAGTGAGAATTTCTATCAACAATGGGCCTGATACTGAAAGCACATTCAGCACTCAATAGCAAAGCCGCTCAATATCCACGGCCACTAGATAGCCGGATAAGTCACTTAGCTGGCTTGAAAGTGGGCAGATCTGAGTGGTACTACTTAGCTGGATAACTTACCTTGCTAAGTAGCAATATTTAGCCTTAGCCAGATAAGTTAAACAGGTAAGTTAAAGATGCCAACCAGCTAGGTAGCAGCATGTACGGGGATATTTAGCAGCATAGCCATGCCACTGAATATCCCTTGTAACTTAGAAGGTTAAGTTGAAACCCTGTGGGAGGACAATTGTAAGAACAAAGGAGAGCTCATTGTATAATTTTATTACCCTGTGCTGTGACTTTAATTGCTTTTTCGTAAAAACGTCTGACAAGGTTAATAAGTACTCCTTCCACGAAAGCGGTGGCCACTGCAGCTTGTACCTTTGTGCTTAGCATGACGGACACTTCAGTGTTAAATGCAGAGTAGCCGGACAATGCCCCACAGATAATGTACCAACCTTTGGCTTTGTCATAGCAAAGAGCAGCTTTTCAGTCGGTTTCTCCTTTGCATGGCTTCTGCTAACAACCAGCATAAGGCTATCTCGATAGCCACCGAAGGTCATCAGGCTTTTGTGCAGGTACGTGACTACTGAGCGCTTACAGTCAGAAGGGAGAGGGGGAGAAGAGCAAAACATTAGTTGTTAAACTTTAAAAAAGAGACAACAAGAAACATGAGAGCCCTAAAACACCAGGACCAGAAATAAAAAATCACTAAAAAAAGCATTTAAGATGTGGCTACTTAAGGGTCCATGTTCAGTAAGCCGGTGAGCAGAAAAGCATCCAACTAAAGTTAGCCAGATAACTTGTCCCAAATGTTCAGCAGCTGAAGACTCTCACTGAATATACTCACCTAACATTATCTGGCTAACTTTAGCCAAATACCTTTAAATCTAGCGGATATGTTCTGAATAGAGCTGGATAGGTTTAAAGGTATCCTGGTATTTTTACCCGGTTAAGTTTAACCATACCCAGCAATATTAAGAATATAGATAGATATTGTGGCACTGTGAGCTGTCTTGGGATAGCCAGAGAACAGACTCAGGCTGGACTCTGGCAAAACATCTTTCATAAACTTCTCTATTAATGACAAGAAAAACAAAAGCAGCTCTACTATTCTTCTTTGCAGTTCAACAAAACAAATGTAGCATCTTTGGAATGGTTTCTCTGCGTGCGCAAGGCTTAGTGAGGAAATCCCTGAACTGACACCATATGTGGCACAGTGAGCAATCTTGGGGTAGCCAGAGAACAGACTCGGGCTGGACTCTGGCAAAAAAGTCTTTCGTAACCTTCTTTCTTAGTGACAAGAAACAAACAAAAGTAGCTCTGCTACTCTTCGCAGTTCAATAAAACATGTAGTATTTCAACTTATAGTTACGCAATATTCTCTTTCTCTAGGCTTCCTTCTCTCCCCTGGGCCTTCTGCTCCCTCCTGGGCTTGGCTAGTTATACTGCTTTCCTAGGGATGTCCACCAAGAATCAGGATGCCCTGCTATATTAGGTTTAAAGTGGAGAAGGACATTTCTCTGGCGTTGGTCTTTTAAGGAGTTCTGAGGTTTTCTCCTGTTTACCCCTTTACATGTACCTTGAAAAAAACCCTTCTAGACCTTCAGGCCTGATTCCACCCCATCCCAAAAACATACTTAAAAGGTACTGTGAGCTAGCATCAGATCTCTCTGAGAACCCTTCTAACCACCAAATTAAAGAAAAAAAAAATGCAGGTATTAGCAACCCAAGACTGGCCCCCCTCGCTCCATGACATTGCAGGAAAATTCACTGAGCCCCTATGCCCCAATCCCACAACCTTAACATAATCTCCCCATTCCCCCCACCCTTGGACCACATCAAACCCCAGCCAGGAATGCAATACTGTCTTACCTCCTCCCATTGCTCTGATAACAATACTAGAAGTGTACGCTAATGACAATGTT
This sequence comes from Rhinatrema bivittatum, assembly GCF_901001135.1. Taxonomy (NCBI): domain Eukaryota; kingdom Metazoa; phylum Chordata; class Amphibia; order Gymnophiona; family Rhinatrematidae; genus Rhinatrema; species Rhinatrema bivittatum. Next base: position 66,954,467 of record NC_042617.1, on the reverse strand, counting down.
ATCAGAGACTGCTCTCACACTCATTTTTCTACAAGTCCCAACCACCACCTCACTGCTCACATGTCACAACCACCATCCATCTTTCTGTACATTACAGTCATCACCACCCCACCTCCTCAATCCACCTACCACCTGATGCCTGCACATCCCAGCCACCCTTTCACTACTCACATGGCCCATCCACCATTCTGCTAGATTTTCGATTTTTTTTTTTTTTTTTAATATTCCGCTTTTCGCAGTTTTTCGGCACTTCAAAGCAGATTAAATTCAGGTACTGTAGGTATTTCCCAATCCCCAGAGGGCTTACAATCTAAGTTTTTGTACCTGAGGCAATGGAGGGTAAAGTGACTTGCCCAAGGTCACAAGGAGCGACAGTGGGACTTGAACCCTGGTCTCCTGGATCATAGGCTACTCCTCCACTCCACTTTCCATCTACCACCCCGCTGCCAGCATGCCCCAGCCACCACGCCGCTGCCCACACATTCCAGCTACAAGCCTGCTGCTTGCACGTTCCAGTCACCACTTGTTGCTCACCTTTGTTATTAGGATCGGTTAGTCTGGTGCCCATGTTCAGTACATGGGACAAAGTGCCAGGCAACATTTTAGGTAGAACATTATTACTAAGAAAGGACTTTATAAATAAGAAGTATCTGTTGATTCAACATTTCAAGGAGAGGATGAAATTACCCTATTCTGTGGATTTTTTTGTCACAATAGACAGCAATGCAGAATAAGGCTTATATACTCTGCACATAGATATTAAAGAAGATGCTGGGGTTAGTGCCTTTTACACTAAGGACAAAATTAATTGTCTCTTTTTTTTTTTTTGTAATTTATTGAAACTTTGTTGATCTGAAAATCCGGATTAAGACAAAAGCTCAGTTTTTCTCATTCTCTTGAAGCATGAATTTAACTATACGGCATCCTATTTCTATAATTTAAGCAATGAGAAACACAAAGTCATTTTATGGGTGGTCAGTTTGGAAATCTTGGGAACAACTGTGCCAATAAACTACAGAGAGAGTCAAACCAAGCCCATATGTGATCAGCAGAGAGGAAGCCCTGACAGAGGAGAGCAGGAAGGGAGCCCTGGTTCCTGGACAATGCTGTGGGGTTTAAAGCCTTTAATAAATCACTAATAAGTAAAGAAGAAATGCTCGTATTCTTCGAGGCATTGCACAAGTCTTAAACAGACAATGCAAATGCACCTTGCAGCCACTTCACAAAAGCCCACCCAAGGCACTGAAATGAAGAGGCTGGTTCTCTTTGAACTGCCAAATGTCATTTTCCTGTATTCATCGCTGCCTGTCAACACCCTCCGCCCTGACTGGTACAGCTGGAAGGTCTGTGTGCATTAACTTATTGGGAGAGGATATGTAAAAAGGAGAAACATCTTACCATGGTGCTGTATTCCAGGATGCTAATGCCATCTTCATGCACTGCAAGCCATAGAAGGGTATTCTCTAGTGGAGATGGAGGTAAGGGCTGGAAAGAAAGAAGTCCTCTCTGTTAGAATTACAGATGCCCTGGGAAGCCCAGGTGTAGAAGATATGCAGTATATTTACATTTACCAAACAATCTGTGGTCCTGAAAATCCCACTATTAATTCTGATGTTCTGTTTCACGCAGAAATAGGAGATCAAATAAAAATGAACTTTCCTCCACCACCTCCAACTCATACTTGGCCACACCATGCAGCCAGTGTTTAGGTAGCAAAAACAGAAGTATGTGCAACACCTCTAGTGAAGGGGTCATCATAATTGATCTAAAAGAATGGTTGAGCAAAGGATCTCTTGTGATAGGACCTTAGTCACCCAGTTGATGCAAGGCGTTCAGGTTTGGAATTTTCCCTTGAGACAAACTGTCCATCAAAACGCAGACATATTGGGTTTCAGATAATTCTGGATAGTTTTCATCAGTATTCATCACAATTTTTCTCACAGAGAGGTATAACATGTAGCACGCGCATGTTATAAAATACAATTCCCACGGGCGCATGTGTGGGCAGGTCAGGACTGACGTGCTCAGGGGCTGAATTTTAAAAAGCAATGCACGGCGACGCGAGTAGGCCTTCCCCAGTTCCCTCCCAGTCTGCTGCAATTAAGGCCCGCCCCTTTCTTTAGGCCCGGCACTTCTGCACGTATCAGGGGTTACCCGCGTGGCCGGGCCCTTTAGAAAATGCGCTCGGCACACGCAGGGCCCGGCAATATGCGTGACCCCTGGTATTTGCACACGCGGGCCTCTTAAAATTCGGCTGTTAGAATCTGGATTTAATGCTCATAAAACTATGGCTCTGTTTGGACCACTGAGCTAGCACCTTTTGATGGCCTCTTCATTGGATGGGTTCTGTATCTATAATGGTCTGCTTCAAGTCTCTGAATTAATAGACAGGTGGACTATTTCTCCCAAAGCGAATACACTTTTATGATTGCTCTAACACCATTTTGATCATTACGTAGTGGCACTAATCAGGGCCTCAGTTCCCTAAAACTTGGAAGATTTTTTTTCTTTTCTCCAGCAAGGGCTTGATTCACCCAAATTCATTTTTGGCCTCTGCACGGCAAACTAGTGGAGATTAACACTGCAGAAAACAGAGAGCCCTCTTGTAGAAGAATCTTTCACTGCAGACTGGATCTGGACGAGCTGACACAGAAGAAAGTCCCTGTCTAGGTTTCTCCTGTCCGGTCCTCTCTGTGAGCAGTTACATGAACAACTCACTTCCCATACGGGCCACTCTCACTTTGTTTGTCTGTTGATGTGAAAGTGCCGTCTGCTCCGTGTGAGGGTACTTTCCCAAGCCATTTCTGCAGGTAAAACAGCATTTTATTTTTAGAAATGACCTTTTACAAAATTGCCTGACCGATACGCTGATAAGCTTGCATGTGCGTATGTCTGGTATGCATATAAATTTACCCACAGCAGAAAAGGCATCCCCTGGAGCAGTGTTGGAAAGGGGTTTACTCTTACACTCACACTTTGGATTTTCAAATGAATGTATGTATTCCCCCCCCCCAAAACAAAAAAATTACCCACACAAGTTAGCAAATGCAAAGCAAATGTATGTGGGTAGTTTTAGTAGGATAATTTACAAATGAAAAGCACATGAGAACGACTCAGAACCAATGTCAGGAAATATTTCTTCACGGAGAGGGTGGTGAATGCCTGGAATGCCCCACCAGAGGAGATGGTGAAGATGAAAACAGTGAAGGAATTCAAAGGGGCATGGGATAAACACTGTGGATCCCTACAGGCTCGAGGATGGAATCAAAGAAAAGAGTGCACAGGGGTAACTTGCTGGTGCAGCAGTTGCTACCCTTAACAAATAACAGTACCAAGGCTTAATGCTACTCCATCATTGCTCTCTGCTTCAATGGAGTGAGAAAAGGGGAATTGGATTCAGACAGCAACCAACAAAGGCGCCAACTTTTGGGTTTGGGGAACAAATACTGATGCGGCTTTTACTACCCTTAATCATTAAGCCTGAAAATTTTGATGCGGCTCCATCATTGCTCTCTGCTTCCACTGGGTTAGGGAAAACTGGATTCAGACAGCATCTGAGGGCACTGACTTTTATGGTCAGAGAAACTGATAAGCATGGGGGTAACCTGCACAGTGCAGCAGATACTGGCATAAGCTTGCTGGGCAGACTGGGTGGAACATTTGGTCCCTTTCTGCCGTCATTTCTATGTTTCCTTTGAAACTTGGTGCAGACTCTGCAGGTAACTGACTTTAAATGTATGCAGTCAGCTACAATATTACCCTCTGTGTGGCTACCTGCTCCTTTCAGAGAGTATCAGGATACATGACTGGCCTCAGATAGTCCTCTGCATCCAGATGGGTCAGCTCATGGTGCGGGTGTGGCACTTTATGTCCAGGAGGGTATATAGTCCAATAGGATAAAGATCATAACAAGAAACTAAATGCTCAGTAGAATCTAAATGGGTAGAAATCCCATGTGTGTTGGGTAAGAGTATAGTGATAGGAGTATACTACTGTCCACCTGGCCACAATGATTAGACAGATGATGAAATGCTAAGAGAAATCAGGGAAGCTAACCAATTTGGCAGTGCAGTAATAAAGGGAGATTTCAATTACCCCAATATTGACTGGGTAAATATAACATCAGGACATGCTAAAGACATAAAATTCCTGGATGGAATAAACATCTGCTTCATGGAGCAATTGGTTCAACAAGAGAGGTAGCTATTTTAGATTGAATTCTTAGTGAAATGCAGGATTTGGTGAGAGAGGTAACGGTGGAGGGGCCACTTGGCAATAGTGATCATAACATGATCAAATCTGAACTAATGACTGGGAGGGGGACAATATGTAAATCTACAGCTCTAACACTAAATTTTCAAAAGGGAAACTGATAAAATGAGTAAAATAGAAAAAAACTGAAAGGTGCAGCTGCAAAGGTTAAAAGTGTACAACAGGCATGAATCTGAAAGGGATCCATCTGAAGAAAATAGGAAAAAGAATAAGTATTGTCAAGTTAAGTGTAAAACATTGATAAGGCAGACTAAGAGACAATTTGAAATTAAGTTGGCCTTAGAGGTAAAAACTTTAAAAAATATATCCGAAGCAAGAAACCTGTGACAGAGTCGATTGGACCATTAGATGACTGAGGGGCTAAAGGGGCATTTAGGGAAGATAAGGCCATAGCAGAAAGATTAAATACATTGCCATGACGCGTTTAAGAAGGGAGCAGGTGCGCGCGTGCGTGCCTAGGTGACCCCAGATGTAAGATGGCTGCTGGGAGCGCCCACGCCATCCCGGGCCTGCCATGAGGGTTGGCATGTGGAAGCAGAGGCCGCCATCCTCCCCAGACTTGGAGCTGAATGAAAGAAGGAGGTGAGCAACTAAGGTTGCAGCCGCCTGCGACCGATGGGTGCAACAATTTGTAATCATAAGAACATAAGAAATTGCCATGCTGGGTCAGACCAAGGGTCCATCAAGCTCAGCTTCCTGTTTCCAACAGAGGCCAAACCAGGCCACAAGAACCTGGCAATTACCCAAACACTAAGAAGATCCCATGCTACTGATGCAATTAATAACATGGCTATTCCCTAAGTAAACTTGATTACTAGCAGTTAATGGACTTCTCCTCCTCCAAGAACTTATCCAAACCTTTTTTGAACCCAGCTACACTAACTACACTAACCACATCCTCTGGCAACAAATTCCAGAGCTTTATTGTGCGTTGAGTGAAAAATAATTTTCTCTAATTAGTTTTAAATGTGCTACTTAATAACTTCATGGAATGCCCCCTAGTCCTTCTATTATTCGAAAGTGTAAATAACCGATTCACATCTACTCGTTCAAGACCTCTCATGATCTTAAAGACCTCTATCATATCCTCTCTCAGCCGTCTCTTCTCCAAGCTGAACAGCCCTAACCTCTTTAGCCTTTCCTCATAGGGGAGCTATTCCATCCCCTTTATCATTTTGGTTGCCCTTCTCTGTATCGTCTCCATCACAACTATAACTTTTTTGAGATGCGGTGACCAGAATTGTACACAGTATTCAAGGTGCGGTCTCACCATGGAGCGATATAGAGGCATTATAACATTTTCCGTTTTATTCACCATTCCCTTCCTAATAATTCCTAACATTCTGTTAGCTTTTTTGACTGCTGCAGCACACTGAGCCGACGATTTTAAAGTATTATCCACTATGATGCCTAGATCTTTTTCCTGGGTGGTAGCTTTTTTTCCTGGGTGGTAGCTCCTAAAATGGAACCTAACATCGTGTAACTACCGCAAAAGTTATTTTTCCCTACACCTTGCACTTGTCCACATTAAATTTCATCTGCCATTTGAATGCCCAATCTTCCAGTCTTGCAAGGTCCTCCTGTAATGTATCACAATCCTTTTGTGATTTAACTACTCTGAATAATTTTGTATCATCCGCAAATTTGATTACCTCACTCGTCATATTCCTTTCTAGATCATTTATATATATATATATATATATATATATATATATTGAAAAGCACCAGTCCAAGTACAGATCCCTGAGGCACTCCACTGTTTACCCTTTTCCACTGAGAAAATTGACCATTTAATCCTACTCTCTGTTTCCTATCTTTTAACCAGTTTGTAATCCACGAAAGGACATCGCCTCCTATCCCATGACTTTTTAGTTTTCTTAGAAGCCTCTCATGAGGGACTTTGTCACCGCCTTCTGAAAATCCAAATACACTACATCTACCGGTTCACCTTTATCCACATGTTTATTAACCCCTTCAAAAAAATGAAACAGATTTGTTAGGCAAGACTTCCCTTGGGTAAATCCATGTTGACTGTGTTCCATTAAATCATGTCTTTCTATATGCTCTACGATTTTGATCTTGAGAATAGTTTCCACTATTTTTCCCGGCACTGAAGTCAGGCTCACTGGTCTATAGTTACCTGGATCATCCCTGGAGCCTTTTTTAAATATTGGGGTTACATTAGCCACCTATTGAAACTGAGTGGGCTCACAGGACCCTGGGACCATGGCAAGACAAGCGCCCTCGTGACATTATACTTTGTTTGCACAGTTTCATTCAAAAGTCAGCAATATTCGAGGCTGTGAGGAAGAAAAATGAATGGCTCTGGGAAGGACATACTTTTATCTATTTTCAGCGATTTAGCTCCGTCTACTCTTTGCAAACGTTAAGAGATGAGGGACGTCACAATTGCGTTGAGATCAAAGGGTATTCGTTACAGCTGGACCTTCCCTTTTGGGCTGTAATTCATGCACTAAGGAATCACATATTTCCAAAAACGATCTTTGAAGCTGCAACAGCTTTTAAATAGACAAATCTGAGTGTTAACTTTACTGTGCCTAAGATGGCGCCTGGTGCTTCAAAGATAGATACTCAACCTAGATGGCAACGGGCAAGGGAGACAGGAGATTGTGACGCCATTCGGAGGAGTCCCAATTGGTGCTGTCTGACCAGGGTTGAAGGAGTTCCTGTTCCTTCCTGAATATGAGACTTTTTGTTTGCCTTTCAGTTGAATTATTGATGTCTTTTGATATGCTCTATTTTTGCATTGTAGGGTTCAATTCTTAATTCTTCTTTTCTTTTGCGATGGACATTGCTCACTGTCAGTTTTTGCTGTTTTGCAGGGGGGGGGTTTCTTGGGAGTACATCTTGGTCTGATGTCCGTGCTCCCTGGGAGGTAGAAGCATTGCCATTCTGGAGGGGCGGTTCATGTTGAGGGATTTGGGAATGGTTTGGGGGGGACGGTTTTTCACTACCTGCGTTTTATCACATACAAGGCTGTGGTAATATGCTGCTTTTGTTTTTTTATGTCTTGAGCGCATTCTTCTTTTTTTTGAATGTTTTTCTATTTTTTGCTATGACAGGCTTAATACTTTATTTAAATGTTAAGGGGTTTAACACCTCCCAGAAGCACCATTTTTTGCCTCAAGAATTAGATTATCATAAAGCTACTATAGTGCTTATTCAGGAAACGCATTTGTGTAAAAGACATGAGCGTCTCCTCTCTTTGTCAGCTTATCTGCATAAATTTCTCTCTGCTAGCTTTAAGGGGACTAGATATATAGGAGTTAGCATTTTGATCTCTTGTAATCTTACCCGTGATGTGCTTATTCAAATTCTTGACCCACAGGGCTGATTCATTTTGGTAAAATTAAGGGTGGCAGAGATGTTTTTACTATTGTAAACATTTATGTGCCTAATTCAGATCAAGCTTCCTTTTTGAGAAAATTAGAGAGCATTCTACTAGTTCATGTTGAGGGATTATTAATCTTGGGTGGGGATTTTAATTTCACCAAGAATCCTAATTTGGATAATTTTCATCTCACTACTTCGTCCTTGCAGGGGGGGTGGAAATCGCTGACATCTGTAATGACACAATGGAGCCTTGTTGACATCTGGAGACTTCAATACCCCACTTCTTGTACCTATACTTTTTACTCCACTCCTCAAGGGTCTTATTCCCGTATTGATTACTTCCTTACAGATAAGGCCTTGCAGAATCGTGTGGTGGGAAAGGGAATTGGGAATATTACTTGATCTAACCACCTGCCTATTTAGATAAGTGTTTTACTGCAGGATGTGGACACTGTTTACGTTTCTGCTGCTTACATGAAAGTTTATTAAAAGACAAATCTTTTTCCAACTACCTGGGTCAACACTTAACAGGAATATTTTAAGATTCATGTCTCTACGGAGACTTCTGCAGCAGTGGTTTAGGAGTGCTCTAAATCAGTGATGAGGGTTTATCTAATTTCTCATGCTACCTTTCACAAGAGAGAGAAAAGGAAATCTAAGATCGCTTTTCTAGACCAGATCTTTCATTTCTCATGTTTACATATGTTAACCCAGTCTAAAAATAGCTTTCAATGACTCTTCCAAGCTCAATCTGAGCTTCAGCCCAAGGCTCTTCATGATGAGTTAATGAATCATAGACTTGACTTAATTAAACAAACATATTATGAAGGGGGAAATAAGGCTGGGTGCTACTTAGCTAGGTGATTGAAAGCCTTTTATTCTTAAGGTTCTATAGCAAAAATAAAAAATTCTCAAGGTGTTCTGGCGACCACATCCTCTGGTATATGGGAATGTTTTACAAAGTTTTATGCCTCTCTCTATTGGAAAGATGAGGTTATTGATGATACTAATATTGAAGAATACCTTGCCTCAGTTTCTTTGCTGTCAATTACCTCAGAACAACAACAATACCTCGAATGTCCCATTAATACTCTTGAAGTTTCACAAGCCATTAAATTACTGAAGTCAGGGTGGGTTTTCCAGTGGGTATTACAAGCAGTATTCCCATATCTTGGTAGTCCCTTTAACAGATATGTTCAATTATATTCGGGAGGGGATCATACTGCCCGATCACTTTGATTGACTTGAATCTGAAGATACTGGCTAGGGTCCTTGCCGAACGGCTGAATAAGCTCTTGCTATCCTTAATACATTTTGACCAAGTGGGCTTTTTTAACCCAATTGTATGGCGGCCGATAATGTTCGTAAAATTATTGATTTACTCTGGTGGGTTCATAACGAGCTCATCCCCTCTGTATTGCTACCCATAGATGCTGAAAAAGCATTTGACTTGGTTCATTGGTCCTTTCTATTTAAAACCTTAGAGAAAATCAAGTTTGGACCCTTTTTCCTTTAATGGTTAGTGAAGTGATATGAACTCCCGACAGCTAGAGTTAAGGTTTATGGTGGCTATGGTGCCAGTTTTGCAATTGGGAGATACGAGACAGGGGTGCCCACTTTCTCCTTTATTATTTGCTTTATTTTTGGAACCTTTTACTTCTAGCGTTCATTCCTCTTCTTTAGTTACAGGGATTAAGTTGGGAAATTTTCATTTTAAATCATCACTTTTTGCTGATGATATCCTGTTTACACTAACTGACACTCACTCCTCATTAGCAGGTATTATTGTTGAGCTGAGTCACTTTAGCAGGGTCTCGGGTTTCAAGGTAAATTTTGATAAATCTGAGATTCAGAATGTAAATATGACTGGCACTGAAGTTAACAATCTATGTTACTGCCGCCGGCCGCAGCGGTCTGCGACCGGGACCGGCCACTCACCCACGGCGTCGGGCCCTTCCTGGGACGGCTGCAGGAGCCGGCAGCCGTCGCTGAGATTTCTTCGCGGCGTGCTGAATCCAAGATGGCCACCGTTCAGCTGACTCCGCCCCCGCTGGGCCGCTGTTGTGATTTAAAGGGGCCATGACAGGAAATGGTCATGGCTCCTCTTCGGGACTGCTTCCTGGTGCCCTGTATTTAAGGCAAGGTCTGCTCCTCAGACCTTGCCTTGGTATCTTGGCTCTTGGTCCTGTGCCTTGAGTTCTCGGTTCATAGCCTGCTCGTCTGGTTCCTGTTCGTCTTGGTCCTTGTTCCTGGTTTCCCCTCTTTGGACGGATTTCTTCTGGCTTCGACCCCTGGACCAGCTTCCGACCATTCTATGGCTCCGATCCCTGGACCGGCTTCCGACCATTCTCTGGCTCCGACCTCTGGACCGGCTTCCGACCATTCTCTGGCTCTGACCCCTGTACCAGCTTCCGACAAGTCTTCTGGCTTAGTCCCTTGGACCGACTTCAGACCTTTCTCCGAAGAGCTACACTTGAATCTACTTTGACCTGCTGGAGGCGCCAGCCATCTGAACTACACGACCTGCAGGAGGCGCCTGCATCCAGATCTTCTTCGGTCTCCAGGGAGTCTCTTAAGTCCCAGCGGCCGGGTTCCTACGGGCTCCTCCTGGGGGAATCACGAGCTTCCAGGGTGAAGTCTTCATTTCCTCATCTACATCACCAGGCCTCACCTTCCGACGGTAGGGACCTAGAGAGTTTACTCTCCTAGGTAGCGCTGACTCTATCTCAGACCAAGGGTTCACTGCCAGATCCATAACAATCTAACCCCTAGATTCATCAAAAAGTGTTAATAATGCATTGATAACAAAAAGAGGTGTGTTTATGGAAATCTTTGATTTACCACACCATGCAGTAACTTACTGCTTTGCATCGGTAGTATGGTAAACTTAGCATGCCCTGTGATAATCCCTATTTTCACTAAGGAGAGAGAGAGACTATTGACAAGGCCCTCATAGTAATGAAGTATTTATATCTCTATAACAACCATCTAATAGGTCGAGGTGAGGTGTTGGTGGTGGTTTAGGGTTTTGGGCCAGTTTCGCATGTAGAGTTAGATGTACGGACAGCACAGTACACCTTGGTGAAGATTTGACGTCACTTGGAGTGAGGAAAGTCTCACAAAGATGAAATTTTTACTATGTTCTCAAACCCTAGCTTGATGGACTCTATAACAGGATACCATCAAGCTAGGGTGAGATAACATAGGACAAAATTTTATCTTTTTGAGACTTTTTTTTACTCCAAATGACATCAAACCTTCACCAAGGTGTACTGTGCTGTTCGTACATCTCACTCTACATGTGAAACTGGCTCCTAAACCACTACCAACATCTTACCTCGACCTATTAGATAGCCCTCCTACAGAGGTATAAATAGGTGTACACAGTGAAGCCCTCACTAGAGGTTTTCTCTCTCTCACTTGTCTACCCCCCCCCCCCCCCCCAAGCCCAGAAATGGCTAAAATGCAATTTAAAAAATGCATCACAAATTGCATTATGGCCATTTCAGGCATATTGCACAGCCTAATGCCAGGAAAAAAGGTGTAGTTATTTCCAGCATTAAAACTGTGTGATAGGGTGCATTATGCTATTGCACGGTGTGATACTGCCCCTCATTTAACTAAATCCCACCCAAACTCCTCCCTGATCCTGCTCCTCCAAAAAAATTGCATTCGCGCCATGCGTTATGAACAATAATGCATGCGTTATGGTGTTAATGCATTATCACGTGTGTTAACGCCATAATGCATTTTGATGAATGACCCTGTTAGACAGCAATTTCCCTTCAAGTGGGCCAAATGGTCACTTAAGTACTTGGGGTTCACATTTGTGCGAGCATAACAGATCTCTATGCCCTGAACTATATTCCTTTGTTGAAGGTTATAGAACGGGATCTGGAGAAGTGGTCCAGGGATATTTTCTCTTGGTTGGGCCACATAGCGATAGCTAAGATGAATGTTCTACCAAGCTTTCTATATTTATTTTCTACTCTCCCACTTTTCATTTCTACTGCAATACTACACTCATGGCAGAAGAAAATGTTTTATTTTATTTGGCGGAAATGTCCTTCAAGCGTGGCACATCTAACTCTCTTCAACCCAGATTGAGGGGTGGTCTTGGAGTTCCCAATTTGATTTGGTACTTTGGTGCTTCTCAGTTGAGGGCTTTGATAGATATGCAACGGAAGAAGATTATAAAGCAGTGGGTACTGGTTGAGCTCTTAATGGTAGGCGTAATGCCCTTATCTGCTTTACCATGGCAGCCTCATTCTTCTTGGCAACCCTTGTAATGTCTACCATTTACATTGCAGGTTACCCTGAAGATCTGGTCTCATTGGTTGGTCATAGTTCTTACCATTATCGTACTCATCTATTTTACAACTGGTTCCAGTACCCGAATCCTGCTACAGCTCCTGCCTGGTTCCAGTACCCGAATCCTGCTACAGTTCCTGCCTGGTTCCAGTACCCGAGTCCTGCTACAGTTCCTGCCTGGTTCCAGAACCCGAACCCAGTTACAGTATTGCTACTGTCTTAGTCTGGTTCCAGTTACCTGTCCTGATCCACAACCCACCTAAGTCCCAGCGGACGGGCCCCTACGGGCTCCTCCCGGGGGGGCTTCGGCTTCCAAGGGTGAAGCCACCTAAGTCCCAGTGGTTGGGCTCCTACGGGCTCCTCCCGGGGGAGTACCAACTTCCAGGGTGAGAGCATCTACGTACTGCCTGAACATCTGCCTCCCGGCCTGCTATTCACTAGAGACATTGACCATCTTTCCCAGTCTCCAGCAGGTCGGCCCAAGGGTCCACTAAACAGAGACTCCCATAACAGCGAGCACGTGTTATAAAATATGGTTCCTGCAGCTCATGTGCGCCGGATTTTAAAATCCACGCATGCATGTGTGGGCGGATCGGGACTTGCACGTGCAGGGGGAGGGGGAGGGGGAATTTTAAAAAGCAATGCGCAACGCGGGTAGGCCTTCCTCAGTTCCCTCCCAGTCAGATCCAATTAAGGAGCTGACTGGGAAGGGAACTTCCCTTTACCCCTCCCTAACCTTCCTACCTTTTCCCGTCTCCTCTCCTCTCCTCTCCTCTCCGACCCCCAACCCCTACATATCTACCCTATTTTTTTTTGTTTTTTAACTTACTTGCTCCTTCGGAGCAGTAGTAAGTTACATGCACTGGCTGGCTGTTGGCGCATGCTTCCCTGAGACAAGGCCTAATAGCCGTTCTCTCCGCTGGCCCCCTCCCCGCCCAGATCCTGCCCCCCAGTCCACCCCTTTTCGATGGCCCGGCACTTCTGCGCTTACTGGGGGTTACGTGCATGGCTGGGCCCTTTCAAAAATGTGCTGGGTTCACGCAGGGCCTGGCCACGTACATAACCCCCGGATTTTAAGTGCATGGGCCATCAAAAATTCGGGGTTAAGGGAATAGCCACTGCTATTACTGGCATCAGTAGCAAGGGATCTTCTTGCCAGATACTTGTAGCCTGAATTGGCCACTGTTGGAAACAGGATGCTGGGCTCGATGGACACTTGGTCTGACCCAGCATGGCAATTTCTTATGTTCATGCTCATGGGTGTCCTATATGGCTGCATACATGCCTCACTACATCAAGTACTTATGCACTCAGCAGAAGAGTCAGAAGTATAAAGGGACTGCCAAGAGATAATTTTTGCCTTTTTACTTTATTTGCTTCCAAAATATTGTTTCCAAAGAAAAGCATACAGATACAGAAAGACACACACAGGAGTACAAACACACACACACAAGGACCCCAACACAGACAAACAGATATACACACACACAAGCAACACACTGGTTAAGAGGCAGTGACTTACAGGCACACGGTATACTAGATGCAGACTGAAGACAATTTTCAAGGCAATATAGGCAGGGACAAAATACTTCACCCACATTAAGTACTCTCCCTTCAACGCGGCTAAAAATCTGCATGTTGTTTTCGGGGGCATGCATAGGGCAGAGGAGGGAAGATTGCATTTTCAACCCTACTCGTGTTATTTTCCAGCAGAAAGGGCTGGCACAAACTTCCATGGGTGCAGCAAGTTTCAAGTTTCACCCTAAAAATTGGTGAACAATCCGTGGGTTAAAAGTAGCCGCTGATTTTTCCCCAATGCAGAAAGTTCCCCCCCCCCCCCCATCCCCCACATAGGGAACAGACACAAGAGTCTTCCTGAAAGTTTTCAAAGCGGCACTATTTCCAACCTAATAACTTTCTACTAAGAAAGAATGACATTTTATCCCAAGCATGCCATACTCACGGTTTCCTGACCCAGCATTTCATGGCTCTACACTCTTTGCAGGATGCTAAAAGAAATATCTCCAAATTGAAAGACTTTACCTTTGCAGAAAACAGCTTGGCGCCAAAGAAGGGCCACTTCCTGGCGACGGTCAGATAAATGCGCACACAGTCTGCGGCACCGTGCCCACGGAGAGCGGTCCACCTTGCAGAGAGCCGCTGATGAAGCTGCCTGTAGATCAGGAAGAGACACGATGTTCACAGCCAAGCTACAGGTGCTTATGCCAGGACTTGGGCTGTTCCAAAACCTCCAAGCTTTAAGCCAAGCTTGCAAGCCGTACACGACACAAGACGAGCAGGTGTCCAAGTCCCCAAACACACAATAATGCTGTAGAGCCCTGGAGCTCCGAAGGGGACAGTTCTCACATTTTATCAGCAGATTGGTGAATGCGTACTAGGCAATTCACCAGAAACTACACACGTTGAGGGCAATACACAAAAAAAGCGGCGAATGGACAAAAAGTTAGCTGGATATGTTGTCAGAGATATTTAGCGGGATAAATGTCCTGTGGAATATACTCACCTAAAGTTATCTGAATAATGTTACCCGGCAAACTTTCAAACCAAACCAGCTATGTTTGAATATAGCCAGTTATTTTTGAAAGTTATCATGGTATGTATAGCCCGATAATCAGCTATATTCAAACATAGCTGGTTAAGAGGCTGCAAAATTACACTAAAAATAAGAAATCCTAGTGGGCTGCTGGCCTAATTCCCTACCCTCTTAATAAACTAAAACTGTCAGGCAAAGTGCCCAAACCCCCTTCCCCCTCAAACAATTTTCAAAATATTGCAGGCCTACTGGCCCAAGGAGTCTCCTTGCCCCCATTCCTCCTGAAACTGGAAAATTAATGTGGCTTTCAGGTCCCCCTCCTCACGTCCTTTCCTTTCCAGCTGCAATGCTCCCCCCCACCTCAATTGGCACCTCCTAAATCCTGCAGGGAGCACAGTAAGATCATTGCTGCCGCTGGGAGTGCTATTATACTACTGTGCAGCCTGAAGGACTGGGGGAAGTGGGTGCCAGGAGGGGCAGAAGGGTTGGGGTTGGAAACAGGAGGGCAGGCATGGAGAGGGACCCACAAACCACATTAATTTAACAATTTTGGGAAGGGGGAGGGAGTGGGGAAGATACCCAGGCAATAGGCCTACAACATTTGTTTTCTTTTGGAGGGGGCTTGAGAAGGAAGGAGTTATTTGGGTGCTAGACTCCACATCACCAATAGCCTTTTTTAGCAGAGTGGGAGTAGGGGGATCAGTCCTGCAGGCTTACAAACCTTTCTATGTTCCCTCTTTTACAGCCACTTGAATAGCTATCTTTCAATATAGCTAGTTAAGGCTAAAAATATCCGAGTAACATAAGCAAAAAAACTTTAGACCTGCTTTCACCATGGATAAACTTACTTGGCTAAACTTATCCAGCTTGCCTCCAAATTCCTCTTTTTTTTTAATCTGAATAAGTTTTAGCCTGATAATGACTTATCCAGCTAAAACTTATCCAGACACTTTGGGGACATTGTTAAACCCCTTGTTTGTGTGGCTCAGTTCTGAACTTAGCTAGTCAAACCATTTTGAATATGGACATTGTTAAGTTTTATTACTAAAATTAGTTGGTGGTGTTAGTGCATATTTGACCACTACCTCTGGTCTGATTAGAATCATTTTCTCCCACTTTCTGCTGTTTTATTTGGAGTAAAGGGACAGTTTCCCTAGTCTACAAGTGCATCATGGGATGCATGGATGGCTGTGGAAATTGTGAATGAGAATAGTTTAACTTAGTTACTGAATATTCATAAAGAATACCAAATTTGCTAGCTCTGAGATGCTTTCCATCCAATGAAACTTCACGTACTGCTGTCTGGTGCAAGTGTTCAGCTGGTTATTTCAGGTTAGGTATAAATGTATGTAGTGCAGGGATCTACTAGCCAATAGACCTGGAGAATACAGGTGTCTTGGTAGATGTGATATCTTTTACTGAGCTGACATAAGAATGATCAAATGATGTAGTTCATGAATCTCAAACTCTTCAATTATTTGACTGAAGATCAATTTAATGGTGGTTAAAGAGGATTGGTAAGGATAGCTTTGGGAAATCTTTGGACTTATACAAGTTTGGAGAAAGGTGAAATAGTGGGATATATTCTTTAGAATTTGTGTGTGTCTGAGGTAATAAGCAAGCCATAGATAGTTAATTCTAGTGTCTGTCTTTCCCACCCACTTAACCCTTGATTTTTAGGCAAGAGACACTTTCTCATTAAAAATCAATCAGGCTCTTATCTATGTTTTATTGTGAATCGCCTAGACCTTTTGTGAAAGGCGATCAATACATTTTAATAAAAATGAAAAATGAAATAAAATGAAAATGTACCAGCCGACATTGAACGTTTAATCATGCCGTTGTAAGACACTAGCAGATTAATTAGTAAATTCATCTGTAAATTTAAAGTACTCTAATTCCAACTCCCTTAGTATCCTAAACTTAACTAACAGATTAATTAGTAAATACACCTGTAAATGTAAAGTACTCTAATTCCATCTCCCTTAGTATCCTAAACTTAACTAGGATCTCAATAAAATTAAGATGAAGGCAGCAGTCCAGCAGCAAGAGGGGGGCTTTCCAGTCTTTTGCATTGAGTGTCACATGTATGATTTTTTACCCACCAGTGAGAGATTGTATATGTGCATTTGGTGCAAAGAGCTCCTGGCTCTCAGGGAACGAGTCCGATCTCTGGAGGCTAGACTAGCAGACTTGGAGGAGCTGAGGCAGACAGAAAGGTACATTGATGAGACCTTCAGGGACATAGTAGCCAAGTCCTAAATCCAGTCTGGCAGCCCCAGTGCTGCCTTGGATCAGAACAATCTTCCAGTAGGAGAACATCACCCTGGTGTAGCAGGAAGTGATCCTGTAGCAAGAACCTGCTCTCCAGGTGATGTATTGTCCTCTCACACTGAGGACAAGTCTCCCAGGGATACTTCCCAGGAGGGAAGATGTTATGATAACTTGTGTTTTGTGGATCCTTGGGTGCTGTGGAGATGACCATGCCCATGGGGAGGAGCCCCGTGAGGAGCCACAGCACTGGGCTAGACTCATACACACAAAACACAGGAAAGTTCTTTATTAGACAGCTTGATCATCTCCACCAGAGGTGGCAGTAGTGAGGCAGTCTATGGTTATAGTCTCAGGGACCTCGGCAGAGGAAGCCCTTCTCTCCTTGATGATGTCAGGAGGTTCTGCAGCAGGTCTCCCAGTGAGGAGATACTGTGGATGAGATAGACTGAGAGTTAAAGTATTCACTAGGGGGTAGATTTTCAAATAGCGCGATTTGGCGTACTTTTGTTGGCGCATCAGGCGCAAACAAAAGTACGCTGGATTTTAGTAGATACGCGCGTAGCCGCTAAAATCCGAGATCGGCGCGTGCAAGGCTATCGATTCCGTATAGCCGGCGTGCGCCGAGCCGCGCAGCCTACCTCCGTTCCCTCCGAGGCCGCTCTGAAATCGGAGCGGCCTCGGAGGGAACTTTCTTTTGCCCTCCCCTCACCTTCCCCTCCCTTCCCCTACCTAACCCACCCGCCCGGCCCTGTCTAAACCCCCCCTTACCTTTGTCGGGGGATTTACGCCTCCTGGAGGGAGACGTAAATCCCCGCGCGCCAGCGGGCCGCTAGCGCGCCGGGACGCGACCTGGGGGCGGGTCCGGAGGGCGCGGCCACGCCCCCGGACTGCCCCGGGCCGTAACCACGCCCCTGGGCCCGCCCCCGAAACGCTACGTCCCGCCCCGAAAACGCCGCGCGGATCGGGCCCGCCCCCCGACACGCCACCGACACGCCCCCCTCGGAAAACCCCGGGACTTACGCGAGTCCCGGGGTCTGCGCGCGCCGGTAGGCCTATTGAACATAGGCGCACCGGCGCGCAGGGCCCTGCTCGCCTAAATCCGGGCGGATTTAGGCGAGCAGGGCTCTGAAAATCCGCCCCTAGGTGTTGGCTGTTGGTATGCGATTCCACCAGGTATGTTGTAGAAGGTACAGGCACCGAAGCAGGGAGAGCAGGCCCTCAAGGAACGAGTACCGGTTCCCTGTAAGGCACTTGAAATAAAGCAGAGGGCCCCCGAGGAACGGGTACCCAGGTTAGCAATTACCCCAAAGGGCAGAGAGAGAGCTTCCTGCGGCAGCATGGAAGCGGCAGAGTAGCGTAGACAGGAACGGATTTGAGTCCTTGCTAACTCGGGGAGCTAGCAAATGAGTGAAGGTAATATACCCGGATGGCATGATGTCAGCATGAAAGAACGCCCTCGAGGTTCGTGCCAAGGGTGGAAAAAAGACATGGGTTGCGTGCACATCCTAGTACATACCTGGGAGGAGCAATGGCGGAAGGCTGCACCATAGTCGTTCTGGGACGCCAGAGAGGTCGGCTTGATGACGCTGCGGTAGCCATCTCCCAGGTAAGCGGGAGGAGCCGTGAATAAGGTGAGGCAAATGAGGCGAAGCCGTCGAGGCAGACGGATGCAACAGAAGGGTTAGGCTGGCCATCATAGTTGGTGATTCAATTATTAGAAATGTAGATAGCAGGGTGGCTGGTGGACATGAGGACTGCTTGGTAACTTGCCTGCTTGGTGCGAAGGTGGCAGACCTCACGCATCACCTAGATAGGATTATAGACAGTGCTGGGGAAGAGCCGGCTGTCGTGGTAGATGTGGGCACCAACAACATAGGAAAATGTGGGAGAGAGGTTCTGGAAGCCAAATTTAGGATTTTAGGAAGAAAGCTGAAATCCAGAACCTCCAGGTTGGCATTCTCTGAAATGATTCCTGTTCCACGTGCAGGTCCCCAGAGGCAGGCAGAGCTCCAGAGTTTCAATGGGTGGATGAAACGATGGTGCAGGGAAGAAGGATACAGTTTTGTTAGGAACTGGGGAAACGTTTGGGGAAGGGGGAGACTTTTCCGAAAGGATGGGCTCCAACTTAACCAGAGTGGAACCAAGCTGCTGGCACTAACTTTTAAAAAGGAGATAGAGCAGTTCTTAAAATAGAACAAAAGGTAAAGCCGACAGTCACTCAGCAGTGCATGGTTCGGAGAAATGTATCCTTGAAGGATACAAATGAAACAGGAGAGTTAGGACATCCCAACAGAGAGGCTCCAATAAAGCAAACATAGTTCATGTGCCTAAATATAAAAAAATAACCAGAGCTAAAGATTTCCAAATTATCCCTAATAACTGAAAAGCAGGTTGTGAATACAAACAAAAAAACACACTTTGAAATGTCTGTATGCCAATGCTAGAAGTCTAAGTAGTAAGATGGGAGAGTTAGATTGATGAGATGATGAGATTGACATAATTGGAATCACAGAGACCTGGTGGAAGTAGGATAACCAATGGGACAGTGCTATATCAGGGTACAAAATATATTGCAATGATAGGGAGGATAAACTTGGGGGGAGTGTGGCACTTTATGTCCAGGAGGGTATAGAGTCCAACAGGATAAAGATCATACAAGAGACTAAATGCTCAGTAGAATCTATATGGATAGAAATCCCATGTGTGCTGGGTAAGAGTATAGTGATAGGAGTATACTACCGTCCACCTGGACAAAATGGTCAGACAGATGATGAAATGCTAAGCGAAATCAGGAAAGCTAACCAATTTGGTAGTGCAATAATAATGGGAAATTTCAATTACCCCAATATTGTCTGGGTAAATGTAACATCAGGACTTGTTGGAGACATAAAGTTCCTGGATGTAATAAATGACTGCTTCATGGAGCAATTGGTTCAGGACCCAACAAGAGAGGGAGATATTTTAGATTTAAATCTTAGTGGAACGCAGGATTTGGTGAGAGAGGTAACGGTGGTTGGGTCGCTTAGCAATAGTGATCATAACATGATCAAATTTAAACTAATAACTGGAAGGGGGACAATAAGTAAATCTACAGCTCTAACACTAAATTTTCAAAAGGGAAACTTTGATAAAATGAGGAAAATAGAAAAAAACAGAAAGGTGCAGCTGCAAAGGTTAAAAGCATTCAACAGGCATGGTCATTGTTTAAAAATACAATCCTAGACGCGCAGTCCAGATGTATTCCACACATTAAGAAAAGTGGAAGGAAGGCAAAACGATTACCGGCATGTTTAAAAGGTAAGGTGAAAGAGGCTATTTTAGCCAAAAAAAATCCTTAAAAAATTGGAAGAAGGATCCATCTGAAGAAAATAGGATAAAGCATAAGCATTGTCAAGATAAGTGTAAAACATTTCTAAGACTGGCAAAGAGAGAATTTGAAATGAAGTTGGCCGTAGAGGCAAAAACTCATAATAAAAACTTTTAAAAATATATCCGAAGCAAGAAACCTGTGAGGGAGTCGGTTGGACCATTAGATGACCAAGGGGTTAAAGGGGCTCTTAGGGAAGATAAGGCCATTGCAGAAAGACTAAATTAATTCTTTGCTTCCGTGTTTACTAATGAGGAATTTGGGGAGATACCAGTTCCAGAGATGGTTTTCAAGGGTGATGAGTCAGACAAACTGAACCAAATCACTGTGAATCTGGAAGATGTAGTAGGCCAGATTGACAAACTAAAGAGTAGCAAATCACCTGGACCAGATGGTATGCATCCTAGGGTTCTGAAGGAACTAAAAAATGACATTTCTGATCTATTAGTTAAAATTTGTAACCTATCATTAAAATCATCCAGTGTACCTGAAGACTGGAAGGTGGCCAATGTAACCCCAATATTTAAAAAGGGCTCCAGGGGTGATCCAGGAAACTACAGACCAGTGAGCCTGACTTCAGTGCCGGGAAAAATAGTGGAAACTATTCTCAAGTTCAAAATCGTAGAGCATATAGAAAGACATGGTTTAATGGAACATAGTCAACATGGATTTGTTATGCGCCCCGTCCGCGACCGTCCCACTCACCTGCATAGCTCCTCAGCGGGTCCCGGGACGACCTCCCTCGCGGTAGTTGCTAGGCCCTGGCGGTCCGCTGTGGCGGTCGCCGTGCCTTCCACTGCACACCAGGCCTCGCACCGAGATTTGGCGTCTTCCTCCATGCTAGCCACGCCCATACATGTGCGCGACCTGCCCCGAGACTTGTAGGGCCGAGGGCGGAACCGGGTTCCGCAGCACGCCCAAATTGAGCTACGATATAAGGAAGTTCCTGACTTCACTTCCTTGCCTTGGCAATCGGGTCGGCTTATGCTAGATTGTCTTTGCGTTTGTTCCTGCTTGTTCCTACTCTCGTTCCAGGATCCTTCTGTTCCAGTTCCGTTCCTGACTTGTTCCTGTATCCTTGTTCCTGAGTCCTGCCTGTTCCTGTGTTCGTCTATCTACCTTCCCAGGTAATTCCCTCGGACTGTCTTACTGGTACTGACATCGGCTTGCTCCTGACCTGCCTGCCTGCTTGCTGCCTGTCTATGATCCCAGCCAGTTCCTGATCTACTCATCTGTCTGACACCTGCCTCAAGACCCAGCCTGTTCCTGATCTACTTGTCTGTCTGTCTGCCGCCTGCCTCTAGACCTCTGCTTGCCTCTGATTACATCTGACCTCTGGTATCTGACCCTTGCTTTGGTGACCATTCCTCGGACTGACCACGCCTCCAGATTCTGGCTCTGTTCCTCGCCTTGTCATCACCAACTCTGTTCTGGTTCTCCTTGCTCCAGCTCGAACCTGACCGCGCTCCTTCTGTGTCTATGGGCACGCCGGACTATCATTATCCCAGGAGACTGCGAGGCCCACCTAAGTCCAAGCAGCCAGGGTCCCTACAGGTTCCTCCCGGGGGAACCTCGGGCTTCCAGTGGTGAAGCTCTACCTAGCCTCTGTCTCCTTCAGTGCTCCACCCCCTGGGGCCAGTTACCTCCTGTTCCCTTTCAGTAGCCATTCCACCCTTGCCCCAGGCCAAGGGTCCACCCCCGAGCGCAACAGGATTTACCCAAGGGACGTCTTGCCTAACAAATCTGCTTCATTTTTTTGAAGGGTTTAATAAACATGGATAAAGGTGAACCTGTAGATGTAGTGTATTTGGATTTTCAGAGTCCCTCATGAGAGGCCTCTAAGAAAATTAAAAAGTCATGGGATAGGAGATGATGTCCTTTCGTGGATTACAAACTGGTTAAAAGACAGAAACAAAGAGTAAGATTAAATAGTCAATTTTCTCAGTGGAAAAGGGTTTACAGTGGCGTGCCTCAGGGATCTGTTCTTGGACTGGTGCTTTTTATTATATTTATAAATGATCTGGAAAGGAATACAACGAGTGAGGTTATCAAATTTGTGGATGATAACAAAATTATTCAGAGTAGTTAAATCACAAGCAGATTGTGATACATTACAGCAGCGGTTCTCAACCTGTTGGTCGCGACCCCGGCGGGGGTCGAACGCCCAAAACACAGGGGTCGCCTAAAGCAGGGGTCCCCAACCACCGGACCGGGACCGGGCCGTGGGAGTTTTTTGCCGGTCCGCGGCGCCGCCAAGCACCGGCAGGTGTGTCGCGCGCTCCCGGTCTCTCCCGCTGCCGTTACCACCGGGCTGTCAGCACGTTCAAGCCCAGCGGGAACGGCAGCGGCGCTAGAAGAAGCTCTGCACCCGCGGCTGGGCCTTTTCTTCTTCCTGCGCCTGCCCCCCCCTCCCGTGACCCGGAACAGGAAGTGAATCGCGGTGCGCGGGAAGGAGAGAGAGCCGCGCCGTGCGAAAAAGTAGCAGCAGCGGCTGCAGCATCGGTCCCCGAGCAATAGAAGCAGCCGGTAATGGAGAAAGGAGACAGCAGCATGAGCCTCCCGCGGCCGATGGGATTCTTCTTTCTTGGCCAGCGGAGGCTGCTGCAGCTCCCATTTGTGCTCGGGGGAGAAGAGGAAGTGAATGAGAGAAAGAGAGAGAAGCAGCCGGCCAGCCTGTGTGTGATTGACTGGTCAGAGAGCTGATGTGTGTGTGTATGTGAGAGACAATGAAAGTGATTGCTCAGGGAGATGACTGATGTGTATGTGAGAGTGTGAGACATTAGTCAGGGAGGTGACTGATGTGTGTGTGTGAGAGAGAGAAAAAGCATGGAAGTGAGAAGTCTGGGTATGTGAGAAAGCATGGGCGTAAGAAGCCTGGTGTTGTGGGGGTGAAAGAAAGCATGGGAGTGAGAAACCTGGGTGAGTGTGCATGCATGAGAGAGAGAGACTGCTTGGTAAGGTGATGGTGTGTGTGAGAGAAAAAGACTGGTGTGTGTGTGTGAATATGAGAGAATGTGATTCAGGGAATGAGAAGCCTGTGCACGTGGAGAGTGAGCATGGAAATGAGAGAGACTGGTGTGTGTGTGTAACAGAGAGAAAGTGATTATGGGAATGAGAAGCCTGTGCATGTGGAGAGAACAAGCATGGGAGTGAGAGACTGGTGTGTGTGTGTGTGTGTGTGTGAGAGAGAGAGAGACAGAGAAAGTGATTATGAGAGTGAGAAGCCCATATATGTAAGTAGAACACGGGAGTGGGAAGCCTGTGTGTGTGTGTGTGTATGGCATGAGAGAAACTGTTCAGGAAGGTGACTGGTGTGTGCGTGTGTGAGAAAGTGATTATGAGAGTGAGAAGCCCGTATATGTAAGTAGAACACGGGAGTGGGAAGCCTGTGTGTGTGTGTGTGTGTGTGTGTGTGTGTATGGCATGAGAGAAACTGTTCAGGAAGGTGACTGGTGTGTGCGTGTGTGAGAAAGTGATTATGAGAGTGAGAAGCCCGTATATGTAAGTAGAACACGGGAGTGGGAAGCCTGTGTGTGTGTGTGTGTGTGTGTGTGTGTGTGTATGGCATGAGAGAAACTGTTCAGGAAGGTGACTGGTGTGTGTGTGCCAAAGACTGTTTGGGAGATGATTGGTGTGTGAGAGACAGAAACTGGTCATGGGGGCATGACTGGTATGGTGTGTGTGTGTGAGAGACATGGGCACTAAGGAAGAGGACCATAAGTATAGAGCTTAGCTTCTACTGCTGCTTCTGGTGAGTGCCACGGCCTGCAGGGAAGGGGAGTAGGAGAGCTGCTGGAGGGCGTAAGTAAAGGTGGCTTTTTAAGTTTATTTTTCTTGACTGCCATTTTAATTGTGTGATGTCTGCTTTTTTGAAATATTTTATTGGTGTTTGGAGAATGGTTAATAGTTTTTATGAGTTTTTAATTGTTGGATGTTCATAGCTGTTTTGAAACATTTATTCTGCTTATTAGTATAGTTTTACAATTATTTCTGTGTGGGGATCTATAGCTGCTTGCTAGTTCTGTTTTCCTAATAAGAGGTGTATTGGTTTTTAGGACCTGATTTAATATTTGTAGTGTTGCCTTTTCATAGATAGGGTTGCTCCTGTTTGAGTGTATTCCATAATACAGGTGTAACTGTGTGCGGATTAGTTTATGTGCATTACTACAGATCCTGGGAGTATGTTAGGTCGGTTCTGTGTCTGTTACCGAGATGAGATATTTTGCTAGCATGTAAGCGTTTGTATCGGTCTTATTTGTTGTGTTTTCTCAGAGGACATGCATTGGTGGTAAACTGCTGTCTTTTCATAAGTAGGGCTATTGAGCCTGGAAATAGAAGGAGTTTGAGTTGCTGTTACTGAGATGTCACTAGAACCAGAATATCTTTTTTGTAGGGTGAGTTGTATGGGGAATGTCATAATTCTGCTTTACATCCATTATTGTGGGTCAGGGGGGTTCCTGTGGATACAAACTGTACTTTTACATCTAGCCCCGTGATGATCATGGGTCAGTGTGCCATGCATGTGAGAACCTATGGTGAGTTGAGTTACATTCACATTATAAATGTCATAATTAAATGATAAGTGTGCACTAAAATCCAACCCCATCCATAACCCCGCCCCCATATGAAAGCCCCGCCCTCACCCCACCCTCACGGGGCGAGGGCGGGGAGAGGGGTCACCGCAACATGAGGAACTGTATTGCGGGGTCACGGCATTAGAAAGGTTGAGAACCACTGCATTACAGGAAGACCTTGCAAGACTGGAAAATTGGGCATCCAAATGGCAGATGAAATTTAATGTGGACAAGTGCAAGGTGTTGCATAAAGGGAAAAATAACCCTTGCTGTAGTTACACGATGTTAGGTTCCATATTAGGCGCTACCACCCAGGAAAAAGATCTAGACATCATAATGGATAATACTTTGAAATCGTCAGCTCAGTGTGCTGCAGCAGTCAAAAAAGCAAACAGAATGTTAGGAATTATTAGGAAGGGAATGGTTAATAAAACGGAAAATGTCATAATGCCTCTGTATCGCTCCATGGTGAGACCGCACCTTGAATACTGTGTACAATTCTGGTCTCCACATCTCAAAAAAGATATAGTTGCGATGGAAAAGATACGGAGAAGGGCAACAAAAGTGATAAAGGGGATGAAGCAGCTCCCCTGTGAGAAAAGGCTGAAGAGGTTAGGGCTGTTCAGCTTGGAGAAGAGACGGCTGAGGGGGGATATGATAGAGGCGTTTAAGATCATAAGAGGTCTTGAATGAGTAGATGTGAATCGGTTAAGACCTTGTGAAGTTAGCAAGTAGCACATTTTAAGACTAATCAGAGAAAATTCTTTTCCACTCAACACACAATTAAGCTCTGGAATTTGCTGCCAGAGGATGTGGTTAGTGCAGTTAGTGTAGCTGGGTTCAAAAAAGGTTTGGATAAGTTCTTGGAGGAGAAGTCCATTAACTGCTATTAATGAAGTTTACTTAGGAAATAGCCACTGCTATTAATTGCATCAATAGCATGGGATCTTCTTGGTGTTTGGGTAGTTGCCAGGTTCTTGTGGCCTGGTTTGTTGGAAACAGGATGCTAGGCTTGATGGCCCCTTGGCAATTTCTTATGTTCTAAGATGGCAGAAGCCTCTTCTTCAGATGGGATTGCAAAGTTGAAAGAAGTATTTCTATCTTGCGAATGCTATGAAGTAGTAAAGTTTTTCCTCAGGCAATGCCCTGGAAATACGGCTAAAGTCCCTTATATAAGGACTAGAACTGGTGATAGGCGGGATATAAATCTTTTGAATAAATAAATAAGGGAGCTAAATACAGGTTGAGAAGACATGTAGAATATGAATTACGGACTTCACCTGCCTCTGTATGACATCAACTGACGAAGGGATCTTAAAACATAGATTAGCCTGACAGAAGTATACTGCCTACCCAACTACTTTTGTTGCTTGTTTTTTAATTTAAATTTTATTTTATTAAAGATGCAATATTACAACTTGGCACAGCATATAATTGGTTCTGTTACACAGTATGCACTCAACAAATAGAAACAACCCAACATATCATGTATTTTCTATATAATTAACCGTAACCATATCCAAAGCCCTTCTCACCCCTTCTCTCATTCATAAACCGGTCAAACAGTGACTTTCAAAGTTATTATCTACAATTCAAATAACGCTCCGTAATCATTAAGTATCAGACTTTTGGCCCTGTGCGGTAAGGACAAAATGTAAGGCATCCATAAGTTTAAAATCACTTTCTTTCCTCTTTGGTATTCCATCTTTGCCAGATATTTTTTCCCATGAGCAATACATTGTGGACACTATTCCTCCATTGTATAATAGATGGAGTTTCAGCTTGATGCCTGCAGCACAGAATGGAGTTTTTGACAAACAGAAAATCCTTGTGGATCCATAACTTTTTAAGCACATTTCCTCTAGGTAAAAAGAATATCCCCAAAGTGTTTGTAGCCATAAAACTGACTTTCAAAGCTAGAATGGAGAATAACAATATGTCCTCGCAATGGTCTCATTTCATGACCAGATTACCACAAGGTTCAGCTCTATCTGCCATGTTATTTAACTTATACCTAGCCCCATTGTGTAAGGTCTTGACAGGCCTCTGTGAAGGATATAAACTATATGCTATTGCCATCCAGTTTTTTATTCACGTACATCCATCATGGTCAGAGGCAGTAGATCTTGTGAACCTATGTTTGGCCACTATCAAGAAATTAATCTTCTTTAATAAACTAACTCTGAATCTTGCAAAAACACAATGCATTCTGATTCAGTGCTCTCCAATTAAGATCCAACAAATGTCAACTGTGATCTAAAATTCTGTGTTCTCACTAGACTTCTGTATCCATAATTTAGGAGTTGTTTTCGACCCCATTCTGTCTTTCCGTCCCCTTGTAAGAAGCCTGCTAAAATTTGGTTTCTACAAACTTCAGGTTACGTGTGGTCTTAAACGTCTCTTGGAGAAGCCAGATTTTAGGATGGTTGTGCAAACATCAGTTCTATCACTGTTGGATTACTGTAACTCCATCCGTCTCGGCCTACTTTCTATGACAATCAAGTCTCTGCCACTATTACTTAATGCCGCTGCCCATCTTATCTCGGGGAGCAAAAGACGCGACCACATTACCCCCATTCTTGTGGACCTTCATTGGCTTCCCATTACGGAACAGATTAAATATAAAATTGCTATGACTACTTTTAAACTGATTTCTTCAGACAAGTTACCATAGGGCAATGCACTTTTACATATATATTGCCCCACATGCAAGCTACGCTCTTCTCAGAGGGGCCTTCTGGACGTGCCTTCAATGCACGAAGCAAGATTATGCTGCACCGGGGATTGTGCCTTCTCTGTGGCAGTTTCAATTTTGTGGAACGCTCTACCAGAGGCCTTACAACTAGTTGATAGCCTAAAAACCTTCAAATCTATGCTGTGTGATTTGATCTAAGTAGTTTCTAACCAAATTATTAACTGAATTACTGGCTGTAACTGAGCTTGTCTTATTTATGTGTTTTACATGTTGCATAGGTGTTAATCATTTTATGATTGTATTACCTGTACATCGCCTAGTTTCTTGCTTTAGGCAGTTTATAAATACAATAAATGCAAATAAAATCTACCTCTCAGTGCATATTGTAAGAGCTGTTCATGCGCATATGTGCACCCGATTTCATATTGATGCCCACATGTGCGCAAATGTCACCTTGCTTGCGTAAGTGGGGGGGATTTTACCAGACATGCGGGCTGACACTAGAAACCATTTTCCCAGTTTGTTCCCAGTTTGCCCGTTAACCAATCAGCCTTTCTAACCCACCCCTTTTACTTTGCCTACCTTTTACCCTATAAGGCCAGATCCCCTAAACCTCGCTAAGTAATCTATTTTTTTTATTTTATGACTTATATGCATAAGAAGTAAAGCTACATGGTAGGGGACCCCCAGCGCGTGCTTGTGCGCGTAAATAGGTATGTGCAGAGATCATGCCTCAGCCCCGGCCACCCCATGCCATGCCCCACCCCTTTTAGCAAAAATTATTTTTGTGCGCGTACCGGGAGATACACACATACCTGCGAGGGTTTTAAAATCCGTGTGGCGTGTGCCGCACCAAATCACGCACGTATCTCCCGGCTACGGAACGCATAGGGCTTGTAAAATCAACAAGATATATTTTATTTGCAAAAATAAATATTCCATATATGCAAAAAAAAAAAAAAGATTTATACATGGAGGCAGGTATATTTAAAAGTATGTGCATGTACTTGAAATCACCCATATTGCCGATTCCTCCCCCCCCCCCCCCGTTCACCCAGTTCATCTCCAGTTCACCAAGACCCTCTAGCACTTCATCTCGAGCACCAACTAGTTCACAGATCTCTTACCCAAAAATTGTAGACAAGTCTGATTTCAACTGTGCTAATCAATTAGCAAGTGTAAAACTGAATAAGTAAGATAATTTATAAGCGAATATCTCTTATAAAACAGCAACTTCCAGGCTTACCTCTTGACCCTGCCCCAGAACACCCCAGAACACCCCTAGACCTCCCCCCCCCTTTTGTTCACCAGTAAATTTGCATGTGAAACTAAAAATACATGTGCACGTACTTTAAATGTTTATTAAATAGCATGTACACAAATACAGGCTACTTATGCAAGTATATACTAATTTTCCACTCGCAATTCCTTTGAAAATTTACTCAGTGGTCTTCAATTAAGAGCCAGTCAAATAAGGTCGAAATAGTTGTACCACATGGCGTTTATGCCAGGCCCTTTTGACCATAAATATGTTGCTTTAGCTTTAACCACGAGGGCACAATCACCCCTAGAATCTTGACGTGAGATTTAAAAGACAGCGGCACCCCATCCAATGGTTAATCTGTCACACTTTGGTAACTTGCACCCCCCTGCGTGTGACCACACTAACATTAACTTAAAAAAAAAAAAGAAGCCACACTTTGCATAGGAAAGTTTTTCCAGCTAGTTCGTTAGATTGTATCTCACCGTAATTGCTCCTCTGAGCAGCCTTGCCTGTAAAGCTTTGGATAGAATCTCTCCAGTGCTTGTTTTATTGCTTGGTTGCCCTTGGACTGCAATGTCCCTTGCCCTGCTGCGGTGGAGCACGGCTGTTCACAGTCCCCATTTTCCACCTAGTGGGATGATCAGAGAAGGCAGAATGTAGAATCCAGCAGCTTAGGACACAGCACCTGATTATTAGCCCTATTGCTTCCTCTTTTGGTCTTTCGTAGTTCTCTTTCTTTCTTATCCTTATATATTCTTATCTTGTGTATCTTTTTTTTTTTTTTAGTTTAATACACTTTACTTATTACATCATAAAACAATACAACAAAACAAACATGGAAGGAGAAATGCAGTAAGCAAGACTGAGAAGCACTTATCTATGCTGCTTAATCTTTATACATTTTTTGTAAAATAAGAGATTTGATTATGGAATCCATGTCCTTCCGAGACATTTTACAATGGGAAAATCTCCTGAAGCAAACCTCTGGTAGAAAAAAAAATTGCTCAGCAGTAGAGGTTACTTTAATGGGCACATCACTTCTACTGATTCTTTCATCTGTTTCACAGTTCAGCTACATGGCTTACAATTACTTCACTACAAGGACAGAAATACATGGCACCAGGTGCTTTCAAGTTGTGGCAATCAGCAGCATCCTGCAGCTATGCCAGAGAGGGCTGTTGCAACCCGCGGCAGCACCAGAAACAGCCAGAAGTTTATACCTGTCGCCATGGTACCTGTGTGCCACCTTTTTTTTTTAAATTTATACTTTTATTCAGATTTTAAAACAAATTTATAACATTTGCAAAAAATCAAGAAAATAACTTCAGTACAGGAAAATACAAAAAAAGAAAATAACACTACAATATGTTCTGTACTTCAGAAATAAAGTCCCCAATATTGGGAGGATAATCTGGAAATTTATAAACAAGTTATATTATAGGAAATTGTATATGAATATCCCAAGTGAGACTATTACATTTTTGCCTACAGTTTTCTCAGCCCTGCTCTTTATCCGCCAAAAATACCTCAAGATGGGTAGGATCTAGAAAAATAAATTTGTTTTTTTGAAGAACAATTAAGCACTTACATGGGAATTTCAAGTAAAAAGATGCTCCTAACGCTAAAACCCTAGATTTTAATAACAAAAACTGCTTTCGCCGTAGCTGGGTACTTCGTATAACGTCAGGAAACACTTGGACTTTACATCCACAGAAAAGAAAGTCTTTATTTCTAAAGAACTTTTGCAATATTAAACTCTTATCCTGTTCTCTACACAGAGATACTACCAATGTAGCTCTACATGGGATATCATCAATCGATGCCTCAAGGAATGAAGTTAAATTTGGGGATTCCCGTTGTATGGTGTCTAATTCTTCTACCCCCTCTTGAGGTTGAATTTTTGATTTGGGAATGAAATACAACTTAGAAATACTTTTTTCATCAATATTTGAAATTGACAAAATTTCATTCAGATATTTTTTCAGCAATTCAAATGCTGATAACAGTCTAGACATCGGAAAATTCAGAAACCTTAAATTTCTCACTCGGTTTTCATTTTCTAACATTTCTAACTGTCGGTGGATAATCAAGCTATCTTTAATAAAAGCATTATTAGATCCTTGTAAAGTTGTTATCTCAGTATTAATAATCCCAATATTTTCATCATTCATATTCAATCTAATTACCTGCTGATCTATCTTGTTATTAATCACTACTATATCTTCCTTAAATTGCTTAGTAGAATTAATTAAGGTTTTCTTTACTTCCATAAGAACCTTCCAAATATCACTTAAAGTAACATTTTGAGGTTCTAATGATTCAATATCAGTATTTCCCCCAGGTATCACTTCCTGAGGTACCAACACATCCTGACTATCTTGCACACCAGCATTCTCCATATTTCTAGTGTTATCAATATTCACTGAGGCCCCAGTCCCTTGTACCATTCTCTGTTGGTCGGAACTCAGGGTCTCCATCAACCTCAGGGTTGACCTTAGTATGGCAGGACTCTCTGGTGAACCTGATGAAAAGGAAATTTCAGGAATAGAATGTCTCTCAAACTGTCCTATTCTTCTTACCACATGGGAGTCCATCGGGCCTCTAGCTGGTGTGACTCCTGGAGATGAAGTAGCAAACTTTGTCTTTCTTTTCTTACCCATAAATGGGTATTAAGATAGACTAAAAAAAATTTCAGAAGGGGCACGCCCCTTTGGCGCGCGGCTTCGGCAGCGCGCAGCCCTTCTGGTTTTATTGGGGAGTCCCGTCGCCGCTGGATGACGTCAGCGGGGTCGGCGCAAGGAAAAGATGTTTTCTCTGCTCCCAAGGCTCCCTGTATTCCAACAGGGTTCCCTTCGCAGTCCTTCACGCCTCCTCTCTCTCGAAAGGCAAGTCTCTCCAATTCCTCCGAATGCGCGCCGCAGCCCTTCCGGTTTTATCAGGGAGTCCCGTCGCCGCTGGATGACGTCAGCGGGGTCGGCATGAGGAAAAGATGTTTTCTCCGCTCCCAAGGCTCCCTGTATTCCAACAGGGTTCCCTTCGCAGTCCTTCACTTGCCTCCTCTCTCTCGAAAGGCAAGTCTCTCCAATTCCTCCCCTGTGTGCCACTTTTAAACCACTCAGCTTCACCTGCTTTATTCTCTGTAGCTTGCTTTCACAGTCTAGTGTGGAACATGTTCTAATCTGAGGTGCTGTAGAAAACGTTCTTCAGGAAACAGAGGGATTCTTCATCCAAAGGTTCATGGCACTGCCTTTTTAAGTATTGTCAAGTGTACTATAACTATGAGTCATTTCTTCCTCTCCAAGGTAGGCATTCCTAGCAGCCAGTGTCTCTCCTCATCTGCCGAGGAGAAACACTGGCTCTGCTGCATCCCTCCTATAATAGGAAAATGTAAACTGTACTACGGGTCTGGTTATTCTGTGCTAATGAATAGGGCTCATTCATCCCCTGGAGGTTTGGGCTTCCCCTAGGTGAACAGGAGCCAAATACTGGATATTCCCAGATATCTATTGTTGTAAATGCAGTTATTCGGCTGCTATTCGATGTGCTTTCACACTGGTTACAAAACTGGTCAGTCTTTCATTATCGGAGGGTGTACTTCCCAGTTCCTTCAAAAGGGCTGTTGCTCGTGCTGTTATTAAAGGCGTGATCTTCCTGTTGACCTTCCATCTAGTTATAGGCTGTTATCAAATCTTCCTACATTAGGGGAACTCCTTGAAAAGGCAGTTCTTTCTCAGCTGCATTCATTTTTATCTGATAATGACGTTCTGAATCAGTTTCAATGTGGTTTTAGAAGTGGGCACAGCACTAAAACTTTAATACTGGCCCTACTTGGCCAGGTTCTGAGATTGATACACCACAAGGGGCAAGCTGTTATAATTCTGCTTGATCTGTCAGCAGCTGTTGATATTGTAAATCATTCGATGCTTATTGAAAGGTTGCAGAAGGTGAGTATGGGGGGACAGTTATTCAATGATTTATGGATTTTTTTAAGTGATCACCAGCAACAGGTCAGAACTGGGGTGCGATCTTCATCCTAGAAACTAATTTGGGCGTTCCACACGGCTCTGCCCTATCAACACTTATTTAATATTTATCTTCAACCTTTCTGTGATTTTTTGGGTGGACTTAAAGTAGACTTTTGAGTATATGCTGATGACATTCAGCTATTGTTTTCGCTAGGAGACCATGTATCCACTGTGTTTGTTAGAATTTCTCAGTGTTTGCATGCAGCATCTGTTCAGATATGCAAACATTTATTTTGAATTTAAAGAAATTCCAATAGAATAGCTACTGTAATTAATTTTTTAAATAAAATTATTTCATTGTCACATGAGAGGAAAGGACCTCAGCACTTAATGGAAACAAAGAACTGGATTCAAACTCAGATAATTCAGTCACAGGTTCGCAAAAACCTTTTATTTTGTTTTTTAGCTGATACTCTTTTTTAAATTTTTTGTGTTCTGTGAAGATACAAATTAATTGTCAAAATTCAGAAGTCTTTACCCTATGAGTTACAAAGCCTTTTGAAAGAGTTGAAGATCCACTTATTCCAGGAGGCATTTTAAAGTGCCTGTGCAATTTTATGAAGTTTTGCCGATTTTCAAGCTGTTCTATTGTTGTTTTATTTAAGTATGATGTTTTTACTATTTGTATGTTCTCTGTTATTATGTGTCTGCATACTGTCAAAGTTATTATGTTATCCGCTCAGCATGGTTTGCCAAATCAGCAGACTATAAGAATTTAAAGTAAATAATAAATAAATATTTAAGTTGAAACAGTTATTCAGCAAGACCCAACAAAAGATATCTGGAACGTGCAGGATCCTGCCTGCATTGATCATTACTGGTCTCCACTCTCACCCACAACTGGCGATTTACCTGCATATCCTAAATCCAGCTCAGAGCAGGAGTACATTTGGCTGGCTTCCTAGCTCTCATCATTTCCTATGGGAGGAGAAACTTAAGGGAAATAAGGGGAGCCAACCCACGCCACACTACTTCCTTTTTCTCGTCTTGATTCCATTATAATGCAATCTGAAAAGAGTCTCCGGAATAAAGATGAAAAACAAGGTCCTGCTTGGAGCTTTTCTGCAGCACATCCTGGCTATTGAAGAGCGGCGTTGGGAGGGCACCAGCCAGCACCGAACACTTTAGTCCCCAAGCTCCTCACCTCCACCTCACACAATTTCAAATAATCAAATGACAACCCCAAAATATTAGCAGATTTTGAGAGGGTGCACATGAAGCTAGGGCTTTGAAAAATAAAAATGGAGTATGTAAAGCAACGGGCATTGGCCGGAAGGCCCATGCAGTTCATGGCCGGAAGGAACGAGCAGCCACTGAAGTCGCTAACAGCTCAGGAGATGTGTAGCAGCGAAAGGCAAAAGGAAACTTTTTATTCATTTGTATAGCACTGCCAGGTATATTCAGCGCTGTACACAGACACATAATGGACAGTCCCTGCTTCTTGGAAGCTTAGAACTTAATCAACAGAGACAGCCAGCCACATAAAAACCAATAAAAGGGTCTGAGTTAAACAGAGAAGCCATGATTGAGAAGAACTAAACCTGGTGCATTACAGATGAGACTGAAAGAGAAAGGGGCAACTTTAATGTAAGGAAGTCTATGTAAGAAAACAATCAGTGGGACTGGTAGGTGTGGTTGTATGTCTTTACTATAAAAAGTTTGATTCTGATTAGTCTTTGACACGACAGGAAATGCTCTAATGTCACACTTCCTTTGGACTAAGTAATGAGAAAATGCACTTTAAGAGCATGTCTCACAAAAATGAGCACACCAGTATGTTTCTAAAGATGATTTCCAATATAGGAATTTTGGCTGTTGAAGTTTGCATTGGATGTATGCAACTTCCTCTGCGGTGCAAAGCAACGCAGTACCCTATGCTTCTAGCAAGCCTTTCCAGCGGCTACAGCAACGTTTTTCCTGCATGGACTTCTTTTGTTGTGACAGAGCAGACTTGACATTTATCTTACTGCACTCAGCCACTAAGTAATGACTTCCAGATCCCTTTCAGCATTTTTCTTCAATATCCATACTGTGCAGTTTACAAGTAATATTCTTATTATATATGAAAAGAACCAACAAATTCTACTGCTCTATACTGAAACCTGCCATTCTTGCAGGTGGGCAAGCTTTCTTATTAAAGTTTGCTAAAGGGGATTCCGTGAGTTCAAGTGGAAGTTTAATGGGGTTTAGCTTTTCCTTAAAACGTGGTTGCTGAGAGGGCGGGGGAGGAGAGCGTTTATTGAACTAAGGAGCAGTAACATAAAATCTACCATCATCATCAAACATTTCAGAGATTACCTGAGACACAAGCGCTGCCATTTCCAATGCCAACTCCTTGTTAACAGGGAAGAGTCCCTGCACGATCTGGTCGTTTGTCTGGAACATCAACAGCAGCTTCTCCCTGTCTGTCTCCCCACAGGACTGCATCGAGAAGCAGAGCCTACAAAGAGAAGCTGGATCCTTAAAAGCCAAAAAGAGAAAGGATCATGCCGATTTTCCCTTCTCCTTGAGGAGATAATGGGAGTTTAATTGCTGTTGGCAAAGTAACAGACCATATTACTTTTATATCCCCAGACAAAGTGGAGGGTAAGAATGATGGTGAGCTCCTGGAATTCAGTGTACTTTTTCTTTTCTATTCCTGGATGTTAGTGACACTGCTGATGACCACTTTTGTCCTAGCAGTGAATGCTGGGCATTTTATTCATGGTCATCATATCAAGAGCTCTGGATATCAAACTCTCTCTCACTAAAGGCAAAGGGACCTGGAAGGAATCGGTAATGAATACCTGTTCTTGTAGGTGAGGCGCACGGTCCTTGTACTTTCACACTTCCCAGGATGCTGTTCCTTGGAGGCCTGCTCCCACTTTGAAATAATGTCACAGATCTAGGCAGAGAAGCAGTTTTATGAATCTGAGGCAGCCACATTACCTCGCCGTTGGAATGAAGTTAATCAATATTTTGTGCCAGTGCAAAAACTGCTCCAAAATTCCGAATTGAAATAGCCCTGAACTCCGATAATACCTGTACAGTCATGACGCAAGCTTCCCAAAGCCATTCTAGCACCGCACCTATATGATCACAACACCAGCAACTTAATTCTCGGACAGCAAGGGGGCTCAGGATAAGGTTGCCAACTCTCCAGGACTGTCCGGAGGCTCAAGGAATTAAAGGTTAACCTCCAGGAAACTGTTAAAAGCAACCTTAGGAAATCTAAAAAGAAAGAATACTAAATCATACTTATCGGTCAGTAGCCTAGTTTCATATATTCCTGGAGACTATCGTCCAGGAACAATACAATGTGAGTAAAGACACTCATTTACATGAGAGAACCATCTTGATTATTTTTGTCTAATGAAGGTACTTTACATGTATCAGTAAAAATAACTGAATGGCATTACACTAACATTGTGCGGCGAGAGGCTGCAGAGTGAGACTTTGAAGCGATCATTTATGATATTGTCATCTACTGATACATAAGTTTTTTGAAAGAATTTTTTGAAAAAAAATTTTTTTGACTTATATGATTGGATTTGTATCCTTTTCCCTCTCTTTTTGTTTTGTTATTTGATTACACTAACATATACACACAAGCCATTTAAGCATACATTAAAGAATAAAGTAAACCATCATCCTTTTAAAATTAAGGTTCATAGCTCTAATAGTGAGTTTTCAATATTGTTTTGGTTCATGTAATACAATTGAACTGCTCATGCTCATGGAGAATTTGGCATAAAACACTGGTGATTATTTTTGTACTGGAGAAAAAAATGTAAATAAGCCACTATTTTTATAGTACACAAGTTTCAAGTTTCCAGTCCCTGAGCCATTATATCACTTTGTACTTCACTGTGATGGAGAGAGTGAACTATCGGTTGCTGAGGTAGAGTGGGCAAAACTGGCTAAGATAAAGAAGGCCTCCAGGGCAAAGTTATAACAGAAGATGAGAGGGACTACAAATCCCATCATCCCTAGAGAAAGTGAGATTTAATAGGGTGAAGATTCCAGCTTCACCAACATTCAAAAGGAGAGGCAGTTATTCTTATTTCCAGAAGGATTAGCTGGAGGAAAGGAAGAGAGCCCAGAGGATATAGAGATAGGCTGCAGAGAGATTAGTATCAGAGGAGTTGGAGACTGGGTGAAATTTAAAAATTGCTATTTGTTTTGCTTGCTGAACCTGTTGCAGCTACCTAAACTGTGAGATTTGAGAGGCTACTTCTCAGTTGGTTACCACTGGATTGCTTGTAGCATCCTATTAAACTGGGATACTGCAGGGAGAAAGGAGATTACAGACCCAAAGCTGCTGTTGGAGACACATTTTAATTCCAATTAAGCAGAGAGAAAAAAATGAAGACTTCATACTAGCACGGCTCAAAACAGTCCAGAGTTGGGAAAGTAGCGGCCAGCCAGACTTACAAAGGGAGTGATAAAGAAAATCCCAGAGAAGCAGATGAGGAAGATAACTGAAGTATTGACATTTTAAGAAAGTGAGGGACAAAGTACAAGAGGCAACTGGGAATTGTAATCCAAGAGAAATCTGAACCAAATGCAGCCAGAAGAAGGAAACTAATGTCAGGAAATATAACATTAATTGGTGGGCCTAGGTGAGGCTCATCAAGGACTTATTTAGCGAGCAAGTTCTCTCTGTTGCGCCCTATTGCACAGAAGGTGAACCCTTGAGCCGAGGTGGCATTAACGCTACCCGCAGGGCAAGTCCTACAGGTCCCCACCATCGGTAGGCAGAGCTGGCTGACTGACGGAGGCCGGCTGGAGCTTTGCCAATACCAGCCCTCGTTCCCCTCAGGTTGAGCCCTTGGGTACTGGGGCCAGCTGGAGTTAGGTGGGCCTCCGTCCAAGGTCTTCTGATGGACGGGGAGGAGGTCAGCCAGGGACCAGCAATTGTAGGAGTAGCAGGTCTGATCTGGAAGAGACGGAGTCCCAGAGACCCGGGCGCCAAATGGAACGAGAGGCAGGCAGGGGGCGCCCGAGTAAGAACAGGCCGAAGCCCGAGAAGCCAAGTTCAGAATGAGTTTAACAGAGGCGTCGTTGAACAAACTGGAGTCAGGGCTGGCAGCAGGCAAGGTAGCATGGTAAGGCAAGGCAATGGTCAAGACCAAGAGGTAGTCAATGGCGTAGTCAAACAAAGCAGGGGTCAGGTCCAGGAGAAGATCAATAGTGTGGTCAGGCAAAGCAGAAGTCGGGTCCAGGAAATGATCAGTAGCTTGGTCAGGCAAAGCAGAGGTCGGGTCCAGGAGAAGATCAGTAGCGTGGTGAGGCAAAGCAGAGGTCGGGTCCAGGAGAAGATCAGTAGCGTGGTGAGGCAAAGCAGAGGTCGGGTCCAGGAGATGATCGGTAGCATGGTCAGGCAAGCAGAGGTCAGGTCCAGGAGATGATCAGTAGAACGAGTAGAGTAATGCAGGGACACAGGAACAAGGAGAATACTGGAACTAGGATCAGGAACACGAACAAGACAGGAACCAGGAACACAAAGGAATCACCAGGGGAAGCAACGATGTCCCCATGGAGACCTGTTGCAAAGGCAACTAACTGTGGCTGGGCCCAGCCTTATATACCGGGATCCCTTTAAAAAGAAAGGAGATGTGCGCGCGCCTAAGGAGAGGTGCAGCTCGGGACGGCGGCATATCCTCGCGGACCGTGCGGGGAGGCCTGCCGCAGAGCATGGACATCCATCACAGAGGTAGGAGCACCGGAGTTGGCCCGAGGTCGTAAGCAGCAGCCCATGGCTTGAGAGAAATGGAGCCAGACGGTGGAGCAGGCAAACGAGGGTAAGAGGGCCTGGCCATGGGCCTGCCGCGGCCGGCATACACAAGAGTACCCCCCCCCTTACGCCCCCCTTTTGGAGGTCTGGGTTTGCTCGGATGGGCACGATGAAACTGCAAGAGGAGGCCTTTATCCAAGATGTTACGAGCTGGCTCCCAAGAATTTTCTTTTGGGCCGTAACCCTCCCAGGCAAGGAGGTATTCCCACCGAGGTCGGACGCCGTGCAAGCGGAATACATGGAGAAAGAAAAGGCGCGCCAATTCTGGAGCAGAATGTAGGCCAGGCAGTGGAACAAAATGGGCCATTTTAGAAAACCTGTCGATGACCCATATAACAGTGTTTCCTTTAGATAGCGGCAGGTCCACAATAAAATCCGTGGAAAGTTGTATCCACGGCTCCTCCGGAGCAGGAAGTGGCTGGAGGAGGCCCCAGGGCCAACCAACCGGGGTTTTTTGCTGGGCATAGATATTACAGGAATCAACATATGCCCTGGCATCCGTGGCCATGTTAGGCCACCAGAAGAATCGCTGGAGTAATGTAAGCATTCGGGCACGTCCTGGGTGACTAGTGACTTTGGAATCATGCGCCCACTGGAGGACTCTCTCACAGAGGTGAAGAGGCACAACTGTTTTCCTGGCAGGGACTGGGAAAGTTGCAGATAAGCAGATAAATAAGGGATCGATGATGTGACTAGGCTCTTCAGGAACATCTTTGGGTTCAAAGGAACAAGACAGGGCATCAGCCTGGAGGTTCTTCTCTGCTGGCTGATACCGGAATTCAAAATTAAATCTGGAAAAGAACAAGGCCCAGCAGGCCTGGTGAGCATTGAAGCACTGGACATGACTCAGGTGTACGAGGTTTTTGTTATCAGTGAAAATAGTAAATTTATGCTGAACGTCCTCTAACCAGGGACACCACTCTTCCAAAGCAAGTTTAATTGCAAGCAGCTCCCAATCCCCGATACTGTAATTCTGTTCTGCTGGGGAGAATTTGCGGGAGAAGAAGATGGAGTCATGGTCCCAGATGTCGAATGTTGGCTCAAGACTGCCCCAGCCCCAAAAGCAGAGGCGTCTACCTCGACCAGAAAGGGGCAGTTTGGTTCTGGGTGACGTAGACAGGGTCCATCAAGAAAAGCCCTTTTAAAGCGTTGAAAAGCTGTAAAGGCCTCAGAAGACCAGTTCCGAGTGTCACGGCCCTTATGGGTCATGACCGTGAGGGGAGCCGCCAGGGTAGAGTAGTTGGCGATGAAGTGGCGGTAGTAATTAGTGAACCCTAGGAATTGTTGTAGGGCTCGAAGACCCACCGGTTGGAGCCAATTCTGGATTCCTCTGAGTTTTTCTGGGTCCATGGAAAACCCACGTTGGAAGATGATATACCCTAAGAAGGGCAGACTAGATTGCTCAAAATGGCACTTGTCCAACTTGGCAAAGAGATGGTTCTCATGAAGACGTTGGAGAACCATATGGACATCTGCACGGTGCGTAGCCAGGTCCTTAGAAAAGACGAGAATATCATCTAGGCATGCAACTACTTTAACATACAGGAAGTCTCTGAAGATTTATTATTTATTTATTTATTTATGTATTAGATTTTATAAACCGCGGTTCCTGTATGAGATACAGATCGCCTCGGTTTACAGTAAACATTAACTTCGCTCGTAGGCCGTACATAGAACAAAAGTAAACAAGAACAGAAGGAAACTTAGCTCGCAGGCCGTATAAATAACAGAGGAAAAACAAGAGCTGGCACAAACTGGTACAAACTGGTACAACGGGTACAAACTGGTACAAACTGGTAGGGATGTGCAGACCAAAAGTTTAAGTTCATAAGTCCATAAGTCGAAAGGGGGGGTCATTTGCGGTCAATATGGACATATGGAGAATTCCATAAGTTGAGTCTATGTCCATATGTGCAAATAAAAATTTAAACCCCTCACCCGCCTTAATCCCCCCCCCCCCCAAGACTTACCAAAACTCCCTGGTGGTCCAGCGGGGTCAGGACGCCATTTCTGAACTCCTTTGCAAGGAGCACGTGAGGTCGGCGTCACGTCGGAGTGACGCGGCGTCACGTGATTCCCCTCGGGTCCGCTCCCGGACCCTCGTTGGGCACAAAAGGCACTTTTGGCCAGCTTGGGGGGGCCTCGGCGTCACGTCTGAGTGACGCGGCGTCACGTGATTCCCCTCGGGTCCGCTCCCGGACCCTCGTTGGGCACAAAAGGAACTTTTGGCCAGCTTGGGGGGGCCTCCTGACCCCCCCAAGTTGGCCAAAAGTGCCTTTTGGGCCCAACGAGGGTCCGGGAGCGGACCCGAGGGGAATCACGTGACGCCGCGTCACTCCGACGTGACGCCGACCTCACGTGCTCCTTGCAAAGGAGTTCAGAAATGGCGTCCTGACCCCGCTGGACCACCAGGGAGTTTTGGTAAGTCTTGGGGGGGGGGGGGGATTAAGGCGAGTGAGGGGTTTAAATTTTTATTTAGATCAACAATCACGATTTCCAACGTATTCAACATAGCTATGTTTAAGTTGGAAATCCGATCGTTTACGCCTCATTACTTTTTTAAGTTGCGTTTTCCATTTAAGTTCAAAACGAATGCACACCCCTACAAACTGGTACAACGGGTACAATTGGTGCAACTGCTTGGGAGAAAATATTAGAACTGGTACAGTTAATATCTCGAGTGAGTGGAAATATAGCAGGGGGCAGGCGTTAGGGTTGGATGTGAAGAACAGTGAACAGCTTTGAGATCAGTCTGGGGGATCGCATTGAGGAAATGGAGGGGAAGTTTAAAACAAGTGGGAGGCACAGGGGACATGTGTAGGTGAGGTAGCAATGCTTCATGGAAACTGAAGGGATAGTCCTCGCGGACACTCAGAAGAGGGGGAGGAATGGGGAGGGGCACGACTGTTAAAAACAGTCAGAGGCAAAGATTAGGTGTCAGGGAAAGCTTGGGTGAAGAGCCAAGTCTTAAGTTTTTTTTTTGAAAGTCAAGTGGCATGGTTCCATTCGAAGGTCTGGAGGGAGAGCGTTCCATTGGTGAGGGCCTGCTGTTGATAGAGCTCGCTTCCTTCTTGAAGTTTTCGCTGGCGGGGCATACAGTGTGCCTTTGTATGTGGATCTGATGGGTCTGGCTGACGTGTGAGGTCTCAGTTGGATGCTTAAAGAGAGTGGAGCAAGGTTGTGCATCGCTTTGTGAATAATTGTGAGAACTTTGAAAAGTATCCTGAATTTGACGGGCAGCCAGTGAAGGGAATGTAGGATGGGGGTGATGTGGTCTCTTTTTTTGGAGTTGGTGAGGATTCTAGTGGCGGCATTCTGTACCATCTGAAGAGGTTTGATGGAATTAGTTGGGATACCAAGCAGGAGGGAGTTACAATAGTCAATCTTAGATAGAATGATAGATTGTAGCACAAGGCAGAAATCGTTGAAATGAAGGAGTGGTTTAAGGTTTCTGAGGACTTGCAATTTGTGGAAGCATTCCTTTGTGGTGTTATTTATAAATTTTTTTAGGTTTAGTTGGTTGTCTAGCCAAGTTCCTAGGTCCTTGACAGCAGATGAAAAGTTGATGTTAAGGGTTGCAGGTTGAGGGGAGCTAGGAGGGTTGAGCTGGGTAGAGGTGTTGTCCTCTACCCAGCTCAAATGTTGTTGATCATTTGCTGGAACACAGCAGGGGCATTACAAAGGCCAAAAGGCATTAGCAGGTATTCGTAATGCCCATCCCTGGTATTGAAGGCCGTTTTCCAGATGTCATTGGGGCGTATACGCACCAGGTTGTAGGCTCCACGTAAGTCAATTTAGTAAAGATGGAAGCCCCTTGGAGGCGATCGAACAATTCTGAGATCAGAGACAGAGGATACTTGTCTTTATGAGTTATGGCATTTAAGTCGCGATAGTCAATATACGGCCTTAAGGATCCATCCTTCTTCGTGATGAAGAAAAGTCCCGCTCTGGCGGGAAAAATTGAAGGTCAAATAAACCCTTTAGCCAGGTTCTCTCGGATGTACTCCATCATGGCATAGGTCTCGGGCTGAGACAAAGGGTAAGTCCGGCCTTGAGGAGGCGTGGTACCAGGTAGAAGTTCAATTGGACAATCGAACCTGCAGAGAGGTGGAAGAATATCAGCCTTCTGTTTTGAGAAAACATCCTCAAGGTCTGCGTATGGAGCTGGAATGCCGGAGGACGTGGTCACTAGAGAAAGTGTTGGAGGTGGTACCACTTTTTTCAAGCAGGTCTGATGACAGGCTGGACTCCATTCAATGAACTGAAGAGATCCCTAATCGAACTGGGGGGAGTGACGCTGGAGCCAGAGTAAGCCCAAGACCACGGGTGAATTGATTTTTCTAAGACGAGGAATTCCACCTCTTTGACAAGGAGAGCGCAAGTG
The DNA here is from genome assembly GCF_901001135.1 of Rhinatrema bivittatum. Taxonomy (NCBI): domain Eukaryota; kingdom Metazoa; phylum Chordata; class Amphibia; order Gymnophiona; family Rhinatrematidae; genus Rhinatrema; species Rhinatrema bivittatum. Next base: position 66,911,617 of record NC_042617.1, on the reverse strand, counting down.
AGAAGGCGAACTGGCTCGATGATCAAGAAAATCCAGCCAGGTAATGACTCACCATAAATAGATGTAATACATAGAGAAGTCTCTAGGGAGTGGGTAGCAATACCCAGGAGCTGAACTAAATCCTTGAGAATAAAATTCCCTCCTGCTCCAGAATCAATCAGAGCAAGGACTGGAAAAGACCGGGAATCCCAGGTTAACATTACTGGGAGAGATAACTGAGGGGCCGGAGAAGTAGTGCCCAAGTTCAGGACCCCAACTGAACTTAGGCCCGGTAGTTTTCTGGATGGACTGGACAGGTCTGGAGACAATGGCCTGAAGCTCCACAATATAGACATAGGCCTGACTGCCTCCGCCGGAGGTGATCTTCGGGGGACAAACGCCCACGGCCCAACTGCATAGGCTCTTCTGCTTTCGCTAGCAAGGGAGTCCTGTGAGAGGTGGGACTCGTAGGTGGACCTCCAGGGCGTTCGAGCCTCCTGGTGGCGGATCTCGAGCAAAGCAGCTGGTGGTGGACCAAACCCTGTCTCGGTTGAAAGCCCTGGGAGCCATTCTTCCAGTTCTGCCGGCCGATACTCCATATATTTCGTGGTTCCCAAGAAGGAGAGCTCCTTCTGCCCCATATTAGTTCTGAAGAAAGTGAACAAGGCGCTTGTTTTCGCATGGAGACTTTGAGGTCAGTCATTGCGGCCGTCCACAAAGGAGAATTTTTGGCCTCGTTGGATCTGACGGAGGCTTACCTTCACATAGGGATCCAGGAGCATTATCATAGATTTCTGCAGTTCATGATCAGGGGCGAGCATTACCAGTTCCAAGTGCTTCCGTTCGGGTTAGCAACTGCTCCCCATGTCTTTACCAAGGTGATGGTAGTGGTGGCAGCGGCTCTCAGGAGAGAAGGGATCTTGGTTCATCCCTATTTGGGCGACTGGCTCATTCGAGCGAAGACAGAGGAGCTTTGCAAGTTAGTGGTTTGTTCGGTCTTGCAGCATCTTCACTCGCTCAGTTGGGTCATCAATTTCTCCAAGTGCCAGTTGATCCCGTCCCAAGTGTTAGACTTCTTAGGAGCCCAGTTCAACACGGCTATCGGCAAAATTTTCCTCCGGCAGGAGCGGATAGACAAGCTGACGGCTCAGTTACAGCGGCTGTTGGACCTATCGATGCCCAAAGTGTGGGACTACTTGCAAGTTCTTGGCTCTGTGGCATCTACTCTGGAATTGGTCCCCTGGGACTTTGCTCATATGAGACCTTTGCAAAGGGCATTGCTTTCCCGCTGGGAACCCAAGTCGGAAGAATTTCACTTAACCTTGCCGCTCATGGACCCCGCCAGAACCAGTCTAGAATGGTGGTTAGTTCCTGAACATTTACAACGTGGGGTGGATCTGGAGAACCTCCAGTGGGTAATTGTGACGATGGATGACAGCCTCTCCGGTTGGGGAGCAGTTTGTCAATGGCGGTCAGCACAAGGTCGGTGGACATGTCAGGAGGCAAAGTGGTCCATAAATCATTTGGAAACGAGATTGGTCTGCCTCGCACTGCGCTCCTTTCTCCCGCTCGTCCGGAATCAGTTGGTACGAATTCTGTCCGACAATGCGATGACTGTGGCGTACATCAATCGTCAAGGGGGCACAAGAAGTCGGCTGGTGGCCGGGGAAGTGGATGAGTTGATGGTCTGGGCGGAACGCAATCTGACTCGATTGGCGGTGCCACACATAGCCGGCGCAGACAACGTGCAGGCGGATTTTCTCAGTCGCCAACAATTAGACCCCGGAGATTGGGAGCTGTCCGAGGAAGCAATACAGTTCCTGACTCGTCGGTAGGGAGTGCCCCGTCTGGACTTGATGGCAACTCTGTGGAACGTGAAGGTGGCTCGTTTCTTCAGTTGCAGAAGGGAGCACGGGGCAGAAGGAGTAGATGCCCCGGTCCTTCCGTGGCCCCGCGACGTTCTGCTCTATGTTTTTCCCCCTTAGCCATTAGTGGGCAAAGTCTTAAGAAGAATAGAGACCCACCCAGGGTTGGTCATCCTCGTGGTCCCGGAATAGCCGCAGAGGCCGTGGTTCGCAGACCTGATCAACTTGGCGGTGGATGGCCCTTTGTGTCTCAGTCATCTTCCGAATCTACTTCGGCAGGGTCCAGTATTTTTCGATCAGGCGGCTTGCTTCTGTCTAGCGGCTTGGCTTATGAAAGGAGATAGTTGAGGAAGACTGGTTACCCGGATTCGGTTATTTCCACCCTCCTATGGGCGCGCAAAACTTCCACTTCGCTCACATATGTTCGGATGTTCGGTCTGGAAGGTTTTTGATTCATGGTGGGATGAAAGTTTTGCTGGGGCGAGCCACTATTGGGCAAATTCTAGCCTTCTTACAAGAGGGGTTGAGGAAAGGTTTGGCGTACAGCTCTCTTCGGGTGCAAGTAGCGGCTCTGGGTTTTTTAAGGGGAAGGTTGACGGTACATCCCTTGCGACCCATCCGGATGTGGCACGTTTTTTTGAGGGCTGCCAAGCATCTGAATCCTCTGGTCCGTCCAGTCTGTCCTTCTTGGAGTCTGAATCTGGTTCTCTGGGGATTGTGAGATCCTCCATTTGAACGCGTCAAGTGGGCCACATTAAAGGACTTAACGCTCAAGGCTGTTTTCCTCATGGCTATCTGTTCGGCCAGGCAGATATCTGAGATTCAAGCGTTATCATGCAGAGAACTGTTCTTGCGGATTTCAGAGTCTGGGGTATCGCTTAGAACAGTACTCTCCTTTTTGCCGAAGGTCGTGTCTGCGTTTCATTTGAATCAGTCAGTGGAGTTGCCGGCCTTTTCAGATTTAGATCAGGACTCCCCTCAGGCTCACGATTTGAGGAAATTGGATGTCCGGCGGGTCCTCCTTCGGTATTTGGAGGTGACTAATGATTTTCAGTTGTCGGACCATCTTTTTGTCTTATGGAGCGGTCCTAAGAAAGGACGTCAGGCATCTAAGGCTACCATTGCCCGACGGTTGAAGGAAGCTATAGCTTCGGCATACATATGTCACTGGTGGCCGGTGCCGGATGGTCTAAAAGCTTACTCGATCAGTTCTTAAGCGGCATATTGGGCAGAAAGCCAGTGTGTTTTCACCACAGGAGATTTGGCGAGCAGCTACTTGGAAATCTTTACACACTTTTGCTAAGCATTACCGTTTGGACGACCGAGCCCCGGATGTCGATTGTTTTGGTAACAGTGAGCTTTGAGCGGGACTCTCCGGGTCCCACCCCATTTAGGGCAGCTTGGGTACATCCCAGCGGTCTGGACTGATCCGGATACGTACAGGGAAAGGAAAATTGGTTCTTACCTACTAATTTTCGTTACTGTAGTACCATGGACCAGTCCAGACGTCTGCCCGGGGTATTCTGTTATGGAGAGTCCGCTCGGTTGTTTTTTTTATTATATTCTGCAGGATGTATCGAAGAATACGAAGATATCGAAAATATGCAACGCAAAATGTTCAGGTCAGCACTCCATAGTTCTCATAGTTTTCAGAGTTTATTGTTCAAATAAGTTTTTGGTCTAGCCATTGGTTGTTAAATTTTCTTCATTCTGCTTTGATACTGATTATATTGAAGGATCGCAGGTGGCAATACCAGGCTAAGAGGGGGTGCCTTTCAGCTTTTTCTCTGACTCCACTGCTGGAAGGGAGGCACAACCCAGCGGTCTGGACCTATCCGTGGTACTACAGGAATGAAAATTAGCAGGTAAGAACCAAGTTTCCTTTCTTGTATGTTCTAATAACATGACTGCTAGAGGTCCTAATTTACATAATAAGATAATCACCATTTTCTATCAAAAGTAAATAAAACCTGATCAGTAAGAATGAACAATAGCTGTTATCTTGGTTTGTGGGAACCTTGGCTAATGGTCAAGTAAGCTTCCAAAAGGAGTCTAAATTGTCCCTTTTGAAAATTTACTAGGGCTGAATTCCTAAATTTTGTGGGTAGCTACAGGGATGGAGTTAGGACAAGAAAACAAATTAGGTGCTTAGCATTGATATTCAGCACTAGGCATCCAACTTTGAAGCCTAAATCTGTGCAAACAAATAGGAGTCCTACATTTTAAATTCCCTAAATTTTAGGTTCCTAAAAGTAGGTGAATTTCCAGCTGAAAATTTAGGTTCCTAAGTTTGACTGAAAACAGGTGCCTAAATTAGGGTCTCATTTACTAATCATGTTTCTCATAGACACAGAATGAGAGGGAAACCTCAGAAAATCAGGCCCTTACATCCCTAAACTTAGGGGCTCAGGGCTTCTTTTAATATCAGCCTCGTAGTCTCCATCTCAGGAGACCTTGCAAGATGGAGAAATGGAAACAAGGGAAGAAGGAGCAGAGGCTTCCTTGATGACGGACAATTTGGTGGTAGTAAGAGTCACTTGTATTACATGAAGCAATTAGAAAGTAGATTATCTCTCTGACGTACATTTTATCTACTGCAACAGTGCTAGATCCTGGTTAGGCCAGCATGCTGTGAATTAAGTACATTCTAAACAGAGCTGAGTAACTTATAGTATTCTTACCTACTGGGAATGGTTTGGGATAAGATTCTGGTCACATGGAACTAAGAAGCTATTTATAATGTACACACAAAATAATGAGAAACCCTCTTATTTCTAAGAAGTGTCCCTGAACCATAGACACTAAAGAGAGGAAGAGAGCAGAGGGCCAAAAGGAGGGGAAATAACCCCACTGATATCAACACAGCAGTCACGTGATGAAAGCTCCAGGAATAGATACAACCAGAGTTGAGAGTCCTAGATCAGCATTTTGGAGAGGCATTAAAGGGGTTTCACTAAAGCCGATTAAACTTAACCCCAGGACACCGTATCAGAATCACCATCCTCTCAGAATGAGTATTGTTTTGACCGCTGTACACTGGGGCAGAATGCTCGCCAACTGCAACTGTTGTATTGTTCTGAAGCCAACTGGGAGCACTGGAAAGATATGAAATCAGGTCACTGAAACTGGGCTTCAGGTTCCAACCTTGGGTCTCTCTCGTTGTTATCCACAAAGCTGCATGGTTGTACCTTGAATAAAAACAGCCCTGAAAAAGTGTAGGTATTTTTATTCTGTCTCATGGCTGAATAACAAAACAGTTCTGCTTACCTTTATGTTTCCTTGTAAGCAGTGCTCCAACTCCTTCCCAGAAGGATCATCGGTAAACAATGCAAATCCTGACTGGGCTGGTCTCCTCATTCCCATGCCCTGGTTTAGTGTGTGCAGAAATTCTTCCACAGTAGTGGATGCATCAAACCCAACTACCTAAGATGGGAATTTAACTGATGTGTAAACAGGTGGATTCAGAAAGGAAACATTCCTAGTAATATACATCCCTCTATTTGTAGAAATTTGAAGGCAAGCAAAAAGTTACACAAAGGAGCAGACACAACCCAGTATCCCTTAACCCTGCGTAAATAACCTTTGTACAGTCTAAAAATGACTTTGACCACAATTCCCTCTAAGATGTGCGCATGCACACAGGTTGTGAACCTGGCGCACAGGTCAAAACATAGCATGTACAACAACTTTCAATATTATTTGCATTATACTGGCTCGTAGCGTACAAATCTGAATTCATCTTATAAAATGTTATACAAAAGGAATAGTTTGGTGCACAGGGACAGTAACTTTCATAGCGGCACTTGGGTGTACGTGTGTATGTTTGTGGATCACGCCTAGCGACACGGCCATTTTATAACATACGTACGTATATGTGCACGTTATAAAATAGCCTGGCCACGCACACATGTGCACCTGATTTTAAGTGGACACGTGCCTCTACGCACAAATGCCACTTCTACTGCTAAGTGGGGGGATTTTAAAAGACACACACACTGACACCATTGCCAGTTTTCCCAGTTCATTCCCAGTTCGCCCAGTTAAGGGATAGGACTTCCAAACCCCTCTAGTTTAATACCCTTCCTTCTCCCCCTTTAGACCCAACCCTTAAAACCCCACTGATCTGCCTAGAGTTTTTTGTTTTATAAATTACACGTCGTCCATAGCAGAAGTAAAGTTACGCGATAGGGGACCCCCGATGTGCGCTAGTGAGCATAAGTATTACATGCTAATTTCAAGTTTAAATCCAGGAACGCCCATGCCACGCATGTACCTGGCATAGTGGGAACATATATAAATTACACAGACTGCTGAATGGCCACTGATGGCAAACTCTTCCAGGACCTCGTCAGCCGTACTTTAAAGGTTGCTTCCTCTGTGATTGGCCAACAGCAGCCATTATCCTACAGCAGGACTCTGAACCCCGGCTCCTGTTTCATGGGGAAGCTGTGGCTTCAGTGGTTGTTCCCAGCCTCCAGGAAGAGCAGGGTCTCCAGAGTCTCTTGGCAGCGACACTTCCCAACTAACCACCCAAAGGACTGCTGCTACCCCAGTGGAGTGAAAGGAATAAAAGGGGAAATGCCCATCCACCTTAATGACTAGACTTTCTCAATCTCAGCTTCCTTCCCCTTTCCCAGTATCGTGAAGCCGAGCCAGGCTGGGATAAGATTCCTCCTTAATTCTGAGATAGTAACTAAGCAGGAAATTGACAGAGCTGCACCCCATGCTCGCATTTTTTTTTTTAAAACTGATTTGAATTTAAAACTTTATTTCCTCTGTCAGTACTGAGTTTAATTCTACTTTTATCCTGTTTTTGCCTGGGGCTCTTCACCCCAACCCAGCTGTGACCCAGAAACACGCCCTACCTGGTATGTGCCATTCAAGAAGTGCACGGGGATGCTGAAGGGAAGGGAATGATGGTAGGGGTTTCTCAGTAGGATTGAGAGGATTTCCATCCTGGAGGGGCGGGCTTCCCGGTCCCCATTCTGCTGTGTTCTCTCCACGCAGCGTTGACAATAGACAGCATATTTCCCTATTTCTGTCCTGTAAGAAAAGAGAAATGTTCTGGACCAAATACTGAAAAAAGTAAAAACAAAACATAAGGAGAAAGCCAGAGCATAAGAAAACGATCTTCTAATCTAATCCAGAGTTTATATATTGCCTTTCCGGTCCAACAAGGAACCACCCAATGAAGTTTACAACAAACAAAAAAATAAAAAATAAATGTATTAATCAAATATGTTTTATTATAATATAAATATATATATATATATATATATATATATACTCACATGATCAGATACATGATACGTAATAAATAATCACATGCATAATCTTAGCACTATGGTTAAAGGAAACTGAAGTCTATGTTATTTTAATTAATGGGATTATTTTCCTAATAGTGCCAAATGACGCGCTGCCGCGACACGCCCCCCCCAGGAAAGCCCCGGGAATTACGCGCGTCCCGGGTCTTGTGCTCGGCGCGTGCAGGGGGAACGTCGGGCAGGTTCTTGGGGGGTACGCTCTTATCTTACGCGTGTACCCCTTTGAAAATCTGGCCCTTTGATTTTTGGCACCAATATTACTGCATAAGGATCTAATTAGGGACCTTCATTTTCAGTTTTTATTTTATTTTGCTGGGAATTTCAATATTGTAACAAAAAAAATGAATGGAAAAATGACTTTTCCGCTGATTTTTCTCTTGCTAGATCAAAGTCATTTTTCCATTGATTTTTTTTTTTATAATACGGAAATTCTCAGGAAAAATAAAATAAAAACAAAGGTCCCTAGATATCATGCAACATAACGGACAGTAGAATTAATCACTATAAAAAAAATCAGAATGAAAGAGAATCCAGTGAATAAAGTACAAATATTATTTGGGCAAATACCCGGTAAAATACAGAATGCCAGTACTGCAGAGGAGGAAGGGAACATGTCATTGAAATAATGTGACTGGTGTGGGGAGGGAGTTTGCATAGCACTCAAGTCATAGAAATCAGGAAGCAATGGGATAAACAGGTGTGGCTTCCACAGGAAAACTTATAAGTGGACCATAAGAAGGTCCAGGATGAGGTCAATGACATCTAAATGCAATCCATGGCAGAGTATCCTGTGACCCTGCATGAGAACAAGCTAAACCACAGCAATCCGGTGAGGAGACGCCATTCCAAAACTGCAGTTAACCGATTCGGCTCCTGTAAGCAGCTGCTTTAACCAGAGAGATTCATGCACACCTGAGATCCGTGCTCCTCTTCAGGTGAAGCTTCAGAAGCCATAGGAACGGATGCTGGGGCAGGAAGAGGCCAACACAGAGCGCTAACAACTGCCAGCCCTGCAGAAAGGGAAAGCGCAGGCTTTCATTGTACAGAGCTGAAAAGCTGTTATGCATTTAACACTTTTACAATTAAGTTATGGATGACTAAAAGCTGAGCTGGTAGGGCCAGCCCCCACGGGTCTGTTGCAGCCCTGCACACTGTGGTACAAGGAGACCCTTGTCTGAGCCTCCCATCTGTTGAGGATGATGGCACTTTAGAACAAAAGTAGGCAAATCCGGTCCTTGAGGGCCACAAACCAGTCGAGTTTCCGGGATATCCCTAATGAACATGCATGAGAGAGGTTTGCATGCACTCTTCCTCAGTTGTATGCAAATCTATTTCATGCCTATTCATTAGGGATATCCTGAAAACCCGACTGGTTCGCAGCCCTCAAGGACTGCAATTGTACACCCCTGCTTTAGATCATGAATGCCCTCGGGCCCCGGAAGGAGAGAAAATGACACCTGCTGGCACCCCCTGATGATGCAAGAGCAATACTGAGGAGCCCCTGGCCGGCAAAGGGGGACCTGTGCTATCCCAGGAATAAGGAGTGGAGAAAACAGGAAAAGACAAGGAAAAAGCTCAAATAGCACGTGCAAGGGAACAAGCGGCTGTATGGGGACTGTAAGAAAACAAGTTTGGGAACATTGTGGACAATAATTGTCATGGCTCTGGTTTCAATAAGAGATTCTGTATGTTAAAGAATATCATGGGAGTTTTCAGGAGTGTTTTTTAAGCTAATTATGATTACCTGGTTATATGACTGCCATTGCAGTCCAAACACATTTTTGGAATTTACTTCCTTATTCACTCTTTTCTAATGGTTATTGTTTCATTTTTGAAAGCACTGCTTTTTAGATAAAAAAATCAAAACTGATATAAAATTATTGATTAAGAGAGAGAGAGAGAGAGAGAGGTGGTGTTTTATAATATTTGTGTATTAGTTTTAAACACCTCCAAATAAATACGTGGGAGCATCCTGTGTCAAGTTTCAGTGCAAGGGTTTGAAGCCACCCTATGCCATGATGTCACAGCATATTTTCTCTCTCACTCTCTCACTCTCCACCTATCGCACTCCCTACCTCGCCCTCATCTCCTCTCGCTGCCACTCCGATCAAAAATGTCGCCCTGACCTCCAACTCCACCGCCCCTCCCACTTCCAGTGCCCTAGGCAGTTGTCTAGGGCGCCTAATGCTCCCACCGACTCAGCTTCAAAGGGGCACTGCCATGGCACTCTGCCTGTGGGCGCCAAAATCTTAAATCCGGCCCTGATGGCAGTTCTTGTCATTAGCTAAAATGGCAAAGAAAAAAGGCTTTGATAATGTAAAATGAAGAAAAGACTTCAAGAAACATTGTTTCAAGGAAAAATATTTTGAACACCTTTTTTTTTTAAGTTCCCTCTCAAGTGATCACTGGTGCTTTAAAAAGATTTTGTAAGACGTAGAGAATTACTGTAATTGTGCTAGTCTGAAGAATTCATTTCTTATTCTCAGTAAATCATTCTGGGAATGTAGGCGGGTTTAATTTTCATTTTTCCAAAATGAGAGTAAAAGGCCCAAATGCCATGTCACTGTACTGAGGGCATAGCACAGATGTTCAGATCATTTTAATGAAGTCTTACAGAATTCTTGCTTTCTGTGAAACACAGACTTCTGTAGGGTCCCTCTGCAGGAGTCTGTGTGATTAAACTCTCATCTGCAGATCCAGGCTAAAGGAGCTGCAGAACCTTTGGCCGTTTTCATTCCAGGAGAGAGGGGGGTGCCATCATGGCCATTTGGCTAGGGCCTACAATGTTCAAGGGGCCTACTTCTGTTGGGCAAAATTTAAAAAAAAGCTAAATATATCTATTTCTAACATGTATAAGTAAAAATGTCAATTGTAATTGAAGAATTTGCTAACAAAAAAGCTCGTAAAGCCTTCTTAAATAAATAAAAATTATTTGGGAAATTTAGAAAACAACTTCTCTTATTAAGTATCACATCAGAAGCTTACATAGGGGCCTACTTTTCTTAGCTGGCATGGGTCTAATTCCTGCATGCTCCGGCCCCGGCCTTTTTCTGATGATCCACTTGCAGCTCACTCGATCATCGGACAGTGTACATGGTGCATGTGCTGCAGCTTTGAGAACTGTTCCCGTGTATGCAAATACCCTGCTCGCTATGAAGGTGATTCTGTAACATCGTGCACGTTAACACCAATTTTCAAAGTGGACTTAACCTGCTTAAGTCTGGTATGAAATTATGCTGGCAAAGTCGTGCGCAATTAAAGCTGCTACTTGGTGTGCGTAGTTTTGCAGAGAGAATTTATGTGTGTGCTTTTTAAAATCAACAGTGTATGCGTAAATCCTAACCCCTCCCAGACTCTACCACCATGGCACACCTCTCCCCTGCACACAAAAAAGTACATATGGTAGAGTAAACTTTCAGAGAGGTTTCGCCTATAAAAATAGCATGTGCGTGCATTAAATAGCAGGAACTGGTAGATATGCTATTTTATAAACATCAAGAGTATGCGTGTATTTTCCATTTTGTGTGTATATTTTACTGTCGGAAAAGAGAGGCATTCTGGGGCAGGGTTCAGAAGAACAAGCGGTAATTGCTCTTTTGCAAGAGATATGCACGTACACTTTGCTGAACTCATCTGTACACTTTTACCCCTGCTCATTGGCTGGCAGAAGTGAAATCGGACTTGCCTGGTGGCTGCAGCAGTTTCTGAGTGAGAGGCCTGCGTGAACTGCTGGGGGGGTTCAGGGTGAAGTGCTACAGGGTCTAGGTGAACCGGAGACAGACTGGGTGAACTGGTGGAAGCATTGGCAAACTGGTGATTTCACGATCACGCGTACGTAAGAAATTTCAAAACGGTGTGCGCGCATACTTTATAAATAGGGACCATTGTTTTCGGTTTTTATTTTATTTTGCCTGGGAATTCCAACATTAAAAAAAGTTTGTGGAAATATGACTTTCATATAATACGCAGGAGTTAAAATCAGTGGAAAAGTCATTTTTCCCAGATTTCTCTTTTGTTATACCATTGAAATTCCGGTTTGGACAGCAAGAAGAGTCTGAGCAGCCATAATAGAAGCATCATGTGACTGATGAAATCACCTCCCCTGATAAGAACAAGTAATTCAAAACCTGGACTCGGGGACAATTGTCAAAGCTGCAGCACATGCAATATATACAGTGTCCGATGGTCGAATGAGCTGCGACTGGATCATTAGAAAACAGCCAAAGGTTCTGCAGCTGCCTTAGCCCGGATCTGCAGATGAGAGTTTAATCACACAGACTCCTGCAGAGGGACCCTACAGAAGTCTGTGTTTCACAGAAAGCAAGAATTCTGTAAGACTTCATTAAAATGATCTGAACATCTGTGCTATGCCCTCAGTACAGTGACATGGCATTTGGGCCTTTTACTCCCATTTTGAAAAAATGAAAATTAAACCTGCCTACCTTCCCAGAATGATTTACTGAGAGTAAGAAATTAATTCTTCAGACTAGCACAATTACAGTAATTTTCTACGTCTTACAAAATCTTTTTAAAGCACCAGTGATCACTTGAGAGGGAACTTAAAAAAAAAGTGTTCAAATGCTTTTCCTTGATACAATATTTCTCGATTTCTGTTCTTCATTTTAAATTTTCAAAGCCTTTTTTCTTTTCATTGCCATTTCAGCTAACTACAAGAGCTGCCATCAGGGCCGGATTTAAGATTTTGGCACCAACAGGCAGCGGGCTATGGCAGTGCCCCTTTGAAGCTGAGCCAGAACATGGCCCTAAAGTATGCAGAAGCAGGCTCCTCTTTGGCCCAGATATTTGGCACCTTTAAAATCCGGCCCTCTCGGCAGTCGCCTAGGTTTAAATGCAGGCCTGGCTCCCATGAGGCTTTTTTTTCCCCTCTGCCCAAAGCATCCACAGCGTATCCAGTCTGCTCTCCTCGGCCCTGCTGTCCAACCAAGAGAAACCCACATACCACAATCCAAGGGAAGTATGACCACAACCTGGAAACATCTGAGCTGTACATTGCCGGCTATGTTTAAACTGGGACGGATCCTCAAATACAATTCTTTGCAGCATATTTCTACTGTTTCTGAGAAAAGTGGGAATGTAGAATATCATCTGGATTACACAGAGGCATGAAAGGGCACCAAGTTGTGCACAAACCTGACGAAAATTCAGTGAGTAGAAGGAACGGCTGCTTTACTGTGGCTATGTGCTGTACAAGTCTCTACATTGCCCCCGTACCTGCACTGGTCCTGATGGGTTCTGGGCCTGCCTCCTCCGCGTCTGTTTGATCAGCTGGCAGTAGACCTCGTTCTGTAGTTCCGGATGGGTAAGGCAGACCTGCAAAGCACTCTGGGCCAAGGACACGTGGTAATCGATGGCAGGGGAATCCACGGCAGCATTTATAAACAGCTGGCAAGTCTGCAGAGAAAAAAAAGGGATCAAGCACATTACAGCAGCACTTTATTAGAACCGCCACATGTCACTGCAGTTCTGGTGTGGGTTTTGTCATCGCCAGTGCAGGGGTGTGGCCAGCAATGTCATACAAGACGTCTGGGCTCATGGTGCTTGGAAACCACTTATGCTGGCACTCCCTCCCGATGTAACCAAAGCAGGGATTCCTATGGTGTGTCCTCAAGACCCTTAGGATGTCCACCATAAATACACTTCATCTGAGAACCAGGTTCATTTGCATCTCTTTGCCTCGGTTCCTTTGGACCTGGATGAGGGTCCAGAGGTAACTGAGGATGGGGAAACCCTGACCTACAGCATTCAAATACATGCAGCTGTCATGGAAAGCAGGGCAGGGTAGCCTTCATTCTGAACAGATGGAAAGCGGGGGGAGGGAAATATCAAGCCAGATAGGAGACCTATCCCTGGGCCTTTTCCCTCTTCCTCTGCTGCTACCTATTGTGTCTTGCTTCAGAGACAACCTCCAGATGTATGTTTAAAAATGCATGTACCTGGATGTATAACCTACATGCTGTAGCAGGCTTTGAGCTCTCATTGTTGGGAGAAATGTGAAACAAACAGATAATGAAGATGTCGATGATGAAGTGCCCGATGTAAGCAGTCCTCAACACTCCTGCTACATAAACCGTGTGTGAAATTTACGCCTCAAACGTCACACAAAAATGCTGCAGAGTGCGGCCATAATGCTATTCTATTTTCTTTGTTTTTAATCTGACAACAGAAAAAGAGTTTAAGCATTCCCCCTGCAATATACAGACATTTGCTATGAGTGAGAGGGGCTGCATCTCAGGGACGTTCAGGGATTCATCAGTGCTTTCCAAAGTAACCCTTCGACTAATCCGCTTGAAATGCAGATTGTTTTGCACTTTCATCGTTGGGATACACCAAGTCAAGCCACCTTCTGTTTTGTTGCTCTTTAACTATAAACAGAATCTATGAAACATAGGAAAGGGCAGATGGGGACTGCACACATTTTTTTTTTTACCTTAAATAGTTTAATAGCTTCTGTCTGCAGGGCCTCGGAGGGCAGGGTCGTGAGAGGGGATGTAAGTCCTTCTTTGCTGTGACACAGGGTGGGGTGTCGCCAAACCTGAGAGCCTGAACAAATGGTTAGAAACAATTGAAAGAGAAGTAATCTTTGTTACTTTGCGACCTAGGCAGGTCCCGGTTCCCTGGCTATGGAGCTGTCACTCCTCCAAATGAGACACCCTCTGCATTTTATAATATTATTACTTCAGAAACGTACACCACTCTGGAGTGAAAGGGTATGGATAAAAGGGAAGATAGTTCTAATTACCTAGTTACCACTGGGTAGACATGTACACGGGGGAGACAGTGTGACCTGCCCATTATCACACTGAAAGTTGAAGGGAGAAAAGCCGAGGAGCTTACTGTCCCAAGTCGCATACTGTGAGATGACACAATGTTAGTCATCGGGGCAGTGGCAGCCAGCAGCCATCACACATTGACATCATCAGTTCCGGGCAAGAGGGTAGGGATCTGACTCAAGACCACCCACACTGCGGAGCCACATGAGATTCTCCTGAGAACAGCGAGGAGATGTGCTTAAGCACATAAGAACATAAGAAAATGCCATACTGGGTCAGACCAAGGGTCCATCAAGCCCAGCATCCTGTTTCCCAGTGGCCAATCCAGGCCATAAGAACCTGGCAAGTACCCAAAAACTAAGTCTATTCCATGTTACCATTGCTAATGGCATTGTACTATAAACTTCAGAGAATGTTTGGAGCAAAATGCCTCATTTTGATTGGTGTATCAGGATGCCCTCATGTCACTAATCATGCATGTGGAAGTCATTCATTGGGTGCACGAGTGCTGGATGCCTGCGCAAGCTGGTAGCAATCCCAAAATGTTGCTGCTGCCATGTGGCTCAAAAACAAATTAAGTGCATGCTGCTTATTTAAATGAGGGAAATAATGAGCTTCTAAGCTCATATCCCTCTTTGTATAAAAGTGCATTAACTTTCTCACATTCTCTCCGGCAATCCCCAACCACCCAACACAATAACAAGACTGCCCAGATCCTGATTCTCCCCTGCAACCCTTCATCCCATGACACAAGAAGCTTGCTCTGACCCCCAACCCACCCTCCCCCAACACAACAAGGCTTCCCAGAATCCCTAGCAGCCCACCCGGCCCACAAGTCTTCCCTATTTCTGTGGGAAATATGCGCTTGCCAGCAAGCCATTTCATCAGGGTTTAAACACTAACTTCCCTTCTCCCTGACATTTGCCTGAATAAAAGCATCACTTGTGCTTAAGTCTCTGCCTAGGAAAGGATACCTGACTTCATGTATTTCTCTGGCTTATAATTAATCCTGATAGCCTGAAAGTAGGGCTGGGTGTTCCCTAGTCAGAGGCAGGACAAAGTCAGGAGGTATAGATTTCATCAGCCAATGAAATGATCCGTGCACACCCCCTGAGCCAAAGCCAATAGTGTAGGGACTCGTCTGTTGCTATGGGAAAGTAGCCAATCATGTAATGACACATCATCTGCCTTTGTATGAATGTACAATAAAAGGAAGAGCCTCGTGAGGGCTCACCCCTTCCCTTCTCTTCCTACCTGCGATGAAAGCTGCCTCAAGTGTGTTCCTTGCCTCCATACTCTACATCTGGTGACCCGCAACGAGATGATAAACTCCATGCTTATTTCGGCTGGTCATAGCCTAGGTACGTACCGTTCAACAGATTTGCAATTGTAATATATTTAAAAAAAAGTACTTCTTAGTAATTTTTAAAGTATTTCTCAGCAAGTTTGTTCCCCACACTCGTGAGCATGGGCAATGATTTGACTGTACAGCAGAGGCTACATGCCAGGGAGCTGCAGCAAATCATCAATAATCATTATTTCATCACCAGAAGAAAAATAGCGCAAGTCAGCCTGGGGGACTTAGAAAAATTAATAAGTGAAATAGCTTGCCGTTGCCCTTGGTATTCCATGGAGGCGGGAACTCTAAATACCCAGGAATGGATTTCAATCGGCAATTGTCTTCATATGGCTCCCAGAGCTCCCATAAAGCAAAGATTAATCTGGCAAAAATGTACAGAGGCCATCGAACACATGGAAAAAAAAAGTTCCAAGACAGCAGTTTCAAACCATGTGCTTTTAGAAGCAGGCAGACTCAATCAGAATACCCTTCCCCCATCTTATGCTCAGTCTTCCTCAGAGACAGCAAATTCTTTGTATCAGCTCTCCATACCCACACCCAAGCCCATTCACACCTCTTCAGAAAAGCAACCCTTGAGAACAATAGAGCCACAACCTGGCCTGGGTGGGGTGATTAGCATTGAATTTCAGCAGAAAGAAAACCTTACAGAAAAAGAATTGTTGGAAGGACTTCAAGCCTTCCCCATCACAGAAAAGAACCATGAACAAAGGGGGACAGAAAATGAAATAGAACATCTGGGGACACACACTCACATGGCTCCTGTGGCTTCCTCTGCGTCCATCTCAGAGAAAAGGCCCCAGGAAACTGAAAACACTGAGGTCAGAAAAACTAGCCTTCCTCCATCTTGCCTGCAACCCCCTTCCCCCACCAACCACTCCCTGTACCCTCATTTGCCATTGCCTGAGACAGTCATTAATTCTGCATCACCAATTTGTCCAGGTAAATTACCATCTCAAACCACTGCTCCCGGTAACAATTTATGTGCCGTGGTCAGCATGGGATTTCATCTAGAACATGGAAATCTCACAAGAGAGGAATTATTGAAAGGGATTCAAGCCTCTCCTATTACAAAAGGGATTAAAGAGCTGGGTGTGGCAGCAATAGAGTTGAGTGCAGCTCGGAGCGCCATGAGCAGTGGCTATGCCCCCAGGTCTTCAAAGAAATCAGCATATAAGACCTTGGGCCAGGCAGCTGCACTCCTGCGTTACAAGCAAAGAAAATATCAATATGAAAAAAAGGATTTAATTTGACTCCTGCGTTATCACTATGAAAAAAAAAAATAAAAAATGGTTTCTCTTAACAAACAGTACAGATTTGAAAAAAATGGTTTCTCTCAACAAACAGTACAGATTTGGAAAAAATGGTTTCTATTAGTCTTTGAATTCAGTTACAAAAAATCTGCATACTTTGAGAGTATTTCCCCCACAAAGTGTATGCAGAACCTTATGTTAAAACTGTACTGAAATTTGAACAATTGCTGTGTGACTTTCCTGTGAAATGTTCACTTTTTACAAAATTAATTTGGCACATTTAAAATGACTCCATTTCTCTGAGATTTAAGTTTATAGTTTGAATTGCTAGCGTACAGAACTTATATTTTTACTGTGATTCTCCCTAAAGTAAATTAAAATAGAATCTGTCTGCAAGGAATCAGCAAGTCCTTGCCAAGCCATTGTCTGTGGTCGATGTTATCAATTGTTAAACAATGCTATCTTTAAGTTCCTATTGACTGAAGGATTAACTCCTTGGGTGCAGTTCTTTTCTTTTGAGAAACACTGCTCCTCCCCCCCTTTACTGTAACTCTTGCTTGCCACTCATGGGGGAGGGAGGGAGAACTTTTGAAAAGAAAAAAAAACTGGACTTAGTACTGCAGTTTCTCTCTCTAGTTTATATATGTTATAACTCAGACAGATTAATAGTAGTTACAGTCACTTTAGCGTGCAGCAGACAGAGCAGAGCGAACAGCGTGTTTAATTTCCTATTCCAATAATTATAAGAAGAAATTCTATTCTGATATTCCACATTGAAAGTAAGCTCAGAGTATTATTGATTGCAACCTGGAACTATAGTTGCATTCTATAAAGTAATGATGGTGTCTCCACTAGGAGGCGCTATGTTATTCTACAAGTTATATTATATTATTGTTTTAATAATTCTGTTGTATAATAGTTTTTATTTTTCAGGCCTACAGACCTTCTGTATTAAGGAAACTTCAGTTTTATTTTCTTTTTCACAAATTTTTACAGAATTCTGAACCTTAAAATTTTTACTGACAGAGGTTGCTACATCTAAAGCAATCCCTCCCAAGCCTTTTCTTGCAAATCCAAATTGATTTTATTAAATTGAATAATAGAATTGATTCTCCAAGGTTAAAAAAAGTAAGAATTTCACTTTAATCCTTACCTTAGTAATTTTTTGCTGTATGCCAGTTTTTAATATTTTCCAGATTTACAGCCTTCCTGCCATGAGGAGATGTGAAGGTGAACACTTTGCAGTTTATTTTAACATTTTTCTAACGCCTTTTGACTTTTGATTTTTGATCCTTGATCTAATTTTGTTTTTGATAACTTTTTGATAATATTTTTAGCTCAAATTATGTGTTATCTGTTGTCTGTCTTGATGTCAAGAAGACTAGTATGAATGAATATTTGCAGAATGAATATGAATATGTGTCAGTTTTGTGTAAATGCATAATGAATATGAATATGTGTCAGTTTTGTGTAAATGAATATTTGCAGAATGCATGAATATGAATATGTCAGCCTTGTGTAACATGTTTAATGTAATGTCTAATATACTTGTCATTTGATTCAGCTTACTGCAAATGACTTTTCCTTTAAATGATTAATTTACACTTATTGCTATTTTACTGAATGAAAATTGATCACTGCATAAAAACTTTCTTGATAATGGGGCTACCCTCTGTCCTGAAAACTGATAATGGCTCTATTTACTGCAGCCATTCCTTTACATGAATTTTGTCAATAATTGAACATTAAATATGTATTTGGCATCCCCTACAACACCACAGGGCAAGCCATTGTGGAGAGAGCCAATCATACCCTTAAGAGCTCTTGAAAACAAAAACAAAAAGGAGGGATAATTGCCCCTGGACTTCCCCCTAAGAAGGACTGGCTGAACAAGAACAAAGTATTGTTTTAAATCACTTTAAATCATCTAAACATATCAAATTTAAGACCACAGCCATGAGTAATCATTATGGGACTAGGGTTAGTCACCCACAGCCATCAGTTTTGTATAGAATATTTAATATCTGGTACAGTCCCGTTCCCTTAAAATGGGGAACGAGGATATGTTTCTCTGCTTGCTTCCACAGGTATCAAGCCGTGGAAAGATGGAAAGGTGTCCAGGTCTACAGGACCCGATCCCCAACTTCTCCATGAGCCTCCACAGCCCTCAGAAGGACAGAGACCGGACTCCTTGCAAAAAGCAGCACCACATGACCTGGGGACAGATCAAGGCCCTATCCAACCAATCTGCACAACTCTTAGAACAGCAAGGCCTTGAGAAAACTCCAGAGAACTTATTAGCCGCTTTTTCTTGCCTGAATGCCTAACTCATTAACAATTGTGTTCTGCATCCTCATCTTTTGCCTTATTTCTCCAGCTATGGCGATTTCAGAACAAGGACTCTGACAGAACTTTTCACACCTGTTGAATCGAACAGACTGTTGGATCTGCACACACATGCCAACCCAAGTCTGCGGAGAACGACTGATGCATGCTGTACCATTTAACCTTACAGTATGGACTCATTATCCTTTACAGAGAGGTTTTCATTAACTCTCCAGTTAATAATACCATACTACACATTGGTAGCCGTATTCAAGAGACTGCCGCTCTTTGTTGGGACTATGATACAGGGGATGGGAAGGGAATTCAGGTGGGAAATATCCATATTGTAACCGAACCTTTGTATTAATCACTGAACACTTGCATAGTTATACCACATATGTATGCAATTGGCAGATTTCAGGATGTGCAGTGGGAGACCCAAGCAGGTACAGAAAGTATAGAGGGGACGAGGGATTTACCCTTTGTAGTTATATAGCCCAAATGATAACCAATGACATGTCCATTAATCTGTTAGGAAACATATGGATGTTATGTGGGCGTAGAGCATATATGTACATTTCCCCAAGATGGAGAGACAGATGCACTTTAGGCTACATCCTCCCCTCATACTATGCAGTCAAAAATTTACCCAAAGCAAGGCTCTGTAACAAAAGGGAGGCGATAAATAATCCCATAGAAAAGTATACAGAAACTCAGATAGCTAGAAGCCTGTTTCCCCCAATGGGGACAGATATGAATTACAGAGACTTACACATCCTAGCTAACTGGACGACTGCCATATTTAATCAGACAGTCCATGCATTAAAACTACTCACAACAGAAGTTTCTCAGATTAGAGAAGTAGCATTACAGAACAGCTATACCTTAGAAACCATTTTAGCCTTAAAGGGTGGTGTTTGTGCATTAATTGGATCTCATTGCTGTGTATACATATCAGACTATAAAGCAAACCTCACACATACCATAGAGCAGATAGAAACCATGGTTGCTGATGCACCATTTTCAGGCAGAATACCTACTTCTCCATGGGACTGGCTATGGTCCTGGCTCCCTGATATTTCTGGTCTCAAAAAGGGTGATTTCTATTATAATTACTGTAATTGTCTTAATTATCTGCCTGTGATGCTGTATTCAGTGCATACCCAACCTCATATCCATATTGAAACCTTGCTCTCAGCCCGGATACAAAGATGTCTTGTAAGATGCCTAATAGGGAATCATGAGCCCTGCAGCGTTGGCACACCACCTGCACCAGCTCTGGGTGATATGGAGATTCAGGAGCTCATCGGCAGCTGGCACACCACGTCGAATTAGCTTTCTTCTCTCCATAATCCCCCTTCCCCTATTTCCAGCCCATACCAAGACATAACAGATTTCAATAAGGGTCTAAAGCTTTATTGAGCTGCCTAAACAAAACCAGAAAGGGTGAGATGTGGGAAATATGCGCTTGCCAGCAAGCCATTTCATCAGGGTTTAAACACTAACTTCCCTTCTCCCTGACATTTGCCTGAATAAAAGCATCACTTGTGCTTAAGTCTCTGCCTAGGAAAGGATACCTGACTTCATGTATTTCTCTGGCTTATAATTAATCCTGATAGCCTGAAAGTAGGGCTGGGTGTTCCCTAGTCAGAGGCAGGACAAAGTCAGGAGGTATAGATTTCATCAGCCAATGAAATGATCCGTGCACACCCCCTGAGCCAAAGCCAATAGTGTAGGGACTCGTCTGTTGCTATGGGAAAGTAGCCAATCATGTAATGACACATCATCTGCCTTTGTATGAATGTACAATAAAAGGAAGAGCCTCGTGAGGGCTCACCCCTTCCCTTCTCTTCCTGCCTGCGATGAAAGCTGCCTCAAGTGTGTTCCTTGCCTCCATACTCTACATATTTCCCTTTACCCCTCCATAGAAAGAAGGAAAGATGCTCACCTTCTGCAGTCTTGTCCATCGCTGTCAAAATGGCACTAGCTCAGCACAATCCCATACTTTGATCACATGTATGTCAAAACATGAAGAAGCACTGAGCCAGTGCCATTTCGACAGCGAAGGGTAAGACAACAGGAGGTATGCACCTCTCCTTCTGCCATAGGCAGCCCTGGGCAAGTTAGTGGATGGCAGCCTTGTTACAGACAGCCCAAGTTTAGATTGTGAACTACAGGTTGATAGGCGGAGTGGGATGGGGCATGACTGGGAAAAGCAAAAATGTTAAAATGTACATATGACCCCCCCCCCCCACACACACACACACCCCAAAAATAGCAAAACTCATTTAAAAAGCAAGACAGGCAGCACAATATTCAAAGCCCTTTCTGCAAGTAAAATTATGCATTTTATTTGTGGAAGTGCAGGCTTTGTATTGCCCAACCTGTCTGTAGATCTAAGCATGTGTGCTGTTCAATGTGAATATTCTTATTCACAAATTCTAGAGGCAGTCTCAGAGGTGGAGAGAGGGCAGAGAAAGGAACCGCACGTGTAGATTTAATTATTCAAATTTACACGCATTGTTTCCAATTAAAAAACCACCCACAGAGAAAGAAGGCATGATCTCTGCAAGCAATTTTTCCCGGGGCAATAAACAAAGCAAAAACCTATGCGGCCTTTCGCTTTGACTATTGTTGCAAACCCCTTTTTTAGGAGTATTAACTCCCTTCAGGGCACCCAACTAATTTATATCTTCTGAGGCTGCTCCAGCTAGCATGTTACATCCCACACTGACTCTCAATCCCTAGGGGGCATTCTTTTTATGCAAGGAAGCTATCACTTATGACCCAGAAAATGAAAAATGGTCGCCAGTGAGTGTCGACTGTAATGGTGCTTCTCATGAGGTGAGATGCTATAATAAGTAGACAGAACCAGGTCTGGGTGTTCAAATAAAGTTTACTGGTTGGTAATAATAAATTAAAGTTCATTATCCAGAAGTGTGAGCTTACATCTGATTGATGGTACATTGGGGTTTTTCCTATGAAGGTAGGTGTCCTTAATTCAGACTTCTGGGTAGAGCCCATGGTGATTTTAACTCTCCCAGACGCTGTATGGGAATCTTAGGGGAGGGATCCCCACATTTACTGCAAAATCCTACCTTTTGACATTTTCTTCTCCTTGAACACCCAGCCTGACCAGGTCCCTTTGGGAGGAAATCTGGATGGGATCTCCCGATTCTTGTTCTTTCTTCCTTTAGTTTAGTTGTTTCTTTCATCTTTGATTGTTCTTTTTTCCTGGGGCCTTTTCTTGGGGAAAAGTCAGTGGGAGCAGGTAAGATCTCCACTCTGTAATCCCAGTGGGGAAAGGGGATCCAAGAAACTCCCCATTTTGCTAAAGTCCAAAAAATACTCTAAATCTTAGACCAGATATCTCTTCTGCCTTCATTGTCTCTTGCAGCAGGATCCATCACTGGTGCTTGCCTACCTAGGGTTTAGAATAGACTCCAGGTCTTTGGTACCCTGGTAAGAGCCCTTTCCCCCTAAAGGGTATCAGGTTTATCTCTCTGTAAATTACAAGAAGGACCCTCAGGCCAGGAGTGCACTGGGAGTTATCACTTCTAAAAAAAACTCCTTTGGGTGAAGCTGGGAGACCCCACCAGAGTATGACTGCTTCCTCAAACTGAACCCCCCCAAACATTAGCATGGTTGGGCAAAATAGATTTGAGGCATCCAATCCAGAACCTCCAGGTAAGAGGGACTCAGAGGGATGGATGGCTGTTAAGTAGCACAGAGAGAGAGATCTATTGGGGAATGGGATTCCCATTCCACCCTGTCAAATGTTTTTTTCAGTGACCAGGGAGAGAGCAATCAGTGGAAACAGATCAGATTTAGCTAGTTCAAGCATGTGAAGAAATAAATATGAATTGTTGGAAATGTAATGGTCTTTGATAAATCCCGATTGATCCTTATGAATTAAAACCCCTACTATATCTACCAGCCTTAAGGCTAGAACTTTCACAAAACGTTTGTAATCCGTATTAAGGAGTGAAATAGGTCTGTAATTAGAAACAAGCTTGGGGTCTCTCCCTAGCTTTGGTAACACCACTATTCAGGGTTCAGAGAATAGAGGATCAGAGGCAGGAGACGTCATCAAAGCAGAGAAATAAGCATGCAGTCTTGGAGCAAGGGGTTTCTGAATAACTTTGTAGAAATCAATAGAAAAACCATCTGGTCCAGGCGCTTCCCCCATTTAAATCAGAAAGAACACTGGAAATCTCTTGCAGTGTAATGGTCTATCCAGCCGTTCTGTTGATCTAAATGTAGAGATGGATGAGATACCTGTGAAAGAAATTGGTTAATGGGAAAGGAGGCATTAATTAATTCAGATGCACAGACGATACGATAAAACTCCTTAAACTCCTCCAGAATGTCTACATCAGAGGAAAGCCACTGGCCATCTGTAGCATGGATCGCATGAATATGTTTCTTTTTGTTGTGTTTGTGGAATTGTGGACCCTTGGTCGCTGTGGAGATGACTCAACCCATGGGGAGGGGCCCTGTGGGGAACCACAGCGATACGCTGAACTCAATATAGCAGACACAGGATGGATGGAAGGCTTTATTGTACTGCTGTAGATAGATGATGTAAGCAGGAAGATAAGGCACTGATATCCGCGAGGTGCCAAAACGTTCAATAGGCTCGGATGTAGAATCTCACCCAGTTGTTCACGATAGGCGGGAGCCCACAGAGCAGGTAATGCCGTGACTGGTGGGTGGAGTTGGAGCACCGGATCGTAGAGGTACTCACAAGAATGTAGGCGTCTTCCTGATGATGAGATGGTGGGACCGAAGGTCCGTGGTGCAAGATACATAGGCTGGTAGGCCCTCGAGGAGCGAGTACCTGATAGTCCGATATCCTGAAATGTAGAAGAGAGAGAAAGACCCCAGAGGAGCGGTTGTCTAGTTAGTAGAGAACCCCAAAGGGTAGTTGGAAGCGAGAGACTCCCGAGGAGAGGGTGTCTAGAGCTTCTAGAGGAGCGAGGCCCTTGAAGTGAAAGCAGCGTCTAAGCGTGCAGCTTAGAGTGGTCAGAGTAGCTAAACTGAGGTCCTTGCTAACTCAAAGGTGGTAGCAAAACGGAGGCTTGATATAACCGGAGGTATTGATATCATGCGGTGGGGATGCCCCTGAGGTTCCCGCCATGACATGTATTTGAGGGTAGGAGATGTGTGCACGCACGACCAGGAGGCCACGCGAGTGAGCATGGTAGATTGGAATGTCCATGCTAAGTTGGAGATGCCGAGGCCCTCGGCACTGGAGGCAGCCAGCTTTCCCAAGGAGAGAGAATAGGGAAGAAAAGAGGTAAGGCAGAGCGGTCGCAGCCGTCTGCGACCAACAAATGCAATAGTACCCCCCTTCAAAGGGCCCCCTCCAAGAGATCTTCCAGCTGGTCTGGGCTTGCGTGGATGTGCCAGGTGGAAATGGCGTATCATCTCTTATTTGTAATATTGGCCAGTGGTTTCCAGGAGTTCTCCTCTGGACCATAGTTCTCCCATGAGATGAGATACTCCCATGTCTTGCCTCTTTTACGTACATCAAGGATGTCGTCTACAGCATATTCAATGTCATCTTCTGTATCCAGACTAGTAGGTTCTGGGTCTCTCCTGGAGAATTCGGAGAGCATCACTGGCTTGAGAAGAGATACATAAAATGCATTGTGTATCTTCATTGATGGAGGCAGTTTTAGACTGTACGTCACATTTCCTAATCGCCAAAGGATGGCAAAGGGTCCCACAAAGCGAGGTGCAAATCTTGCTGAAGGAAGCTTAAGTCAAAGTTATTTGGTGCTTAACCAGACTTTGTCTCCAGGCTGAAACTGAGTTGCCTTTTGATGATGAGCATCATAGGTTCTCTTTGCCTTTTGTCCTGCTTTGAGGAGAAGCTCCTTCGTCTGTCTCCAAAGTTGGGATAATTCTGCTGCGGAAGCCTGTGCAGCAGGAGGGGCTACTGACAATGGAATTCGCACAGGAGGTAATGGTTGTCTTCCGTAGACAAGCTGGAAAGGGGAAGACCCCGTCGAGGTAGCAAGATGCAAATTGATGGCAAATTCTGCCCAAGGCAATAATTCAGCCCAGTCGTTCTGTCTAGAATTGATGTATGATCGTAGAAATTGTTTCAGCATTCTATTCATCCTCTCAGTCTGACCGTTGGACTGAGGATGGTAGGCAGAGGTTAAGTCCAAGGCGATGTCAAATTTTTGACATAATGCTCTCCAAAACGTTGCAGTAAATTGCACTCCCCTGTCGGATAGGATATGTTTAGGCATCCCATGAAGACGAAAGATGTGTTTAATAAAGAGTTTTGCTAACTCCGTAGCAGAGGGTAATCCTGGTAGCACTATAAAATGTGCCATCTTAGAGAAATGGTCGACCGTGACCCATATAGTGTTATTCCAGTTGGGTAATGGCAGGTCCACTACGAAATCGGTAGCTATATGGGTCCATGATTCATCCGGCGATGGTAGAGGCTGTAATAGGCCCCAAGGACAGCCGGGTGGTGTTTTTTGCTCGGCACAGACAACACAGGAACCCACATATGCTTGTACGTCCTTCTTCATGGTTGGCCACCAATAATATCTTTGCAACATAGCTAGAGTACGACTCTGTTCTGGATGGCCTGCCAGATGGGAATCATGTGCCCACTTCAACAGCTTCTTCCTTAAATTTCTGGCCACCACCTTCTTCCCGGTGGGTACCATGTGGGTGGCTGCGAGAACCACTCTTTCGGGATCAATGATATGACGGGGTTCATCCGGCACATCCTGAGGTGAGAATGATCATCACAGGGCATCAGCCCGAGTGTTCTTCTCCCCTGGATGATATTTCAGAAGGAAGTCAAATCTGTTGAAAAACAGAGACCATCTTGCTTTGACGGTGGTTGAGTCGTTGAGCATGTCGAAGGTACTCCAGATTTTTGTGATTGGTGTATACTACTATTTGGTGTTGTGTACCTTCTAGCCACGGATGCCACTCTTCAAAAGCCAGTTTGATTGCGAGAAGCTCCTTGTCTCCAATCCCATAATTTCTCTTGACAGGTGAGAAACGCCTTGAAAAGAAGGACCATGGATGGAGCACATTGGATTTGTTATAATTACTTAGAACCGCCCCCACACCAACGTCTGATGCATCGACCTCAACGATGAAAGAACGGTGTGGGTCAGGGTGGCGGAGAAACGGCTTCTTCTGAAAAGCTTCTTTGAGTGTCAGAAAGGCTGAGATGGCTTCTGGAGACCAATTGGCAGGGTAGGCTCCCTTCTTGGTCATAGCAGTTAGAGGGACTGTCAATAATGAGTAGTTTTTAATAAAGGATCGGTAGTAATTGGTGAAGCCCAAGAAGCGACGCAGTGCCTTCAGGCCTGTGGGTTGAAGCCAGTCCCGGATACTCTCAAGTTTCTTGGGTCCATTTGAAACCCATTCTTAGAGACAATGTATCCCAGGAAGGGTACAGCTTTTTTGTGAAACTCACACTTTTCAAGCTTTGCGTATAAGTGGTACTCATGCAGGTGTCTTAGGCCTTTCTTAACATCCTCCTGATGGTTTTGCAGAGCTTGGGAAAAGATCAGTATATCATCAAGATATACTACTATGCATTGATAAAGTAAGTCCTGTAAGATGTCGTTCATCATGTTTTGAAAGACTGCAGGTGTGTTACTTAAGCCGAAAGGCATGATGAGGTATTCAAAGTGTCCATCACGGGTATTAAAAGCAGTCTTCCATTCGTCTCCTTCTCGAATACGCACCAAGTTGTAAGCTCCTTTAAGGTCTAATTTGGAGAATGTTTTGGCTCCTTGAAGCCTATCGAACAGTTCAGAAATTAAGGGCAGGGGGGTACCTGTCCTTGATGGTAATCTCATTCAGACCCCTGTAGTTGATGCAGGGGCGTAAGGTGCCATCCTTCTTCCCTACGAAAAAGAAGCCTGCACCAGCAGGAGATTTGGAAGGTTTGATGAATCCCTTTTGTAGATTTTCTTGTATGTAGGTAGACATAGCTTTAGTCTCGGCTACAGAAAGAGAGTAAACTCTTCCCATGGGCGGCTCTGAATTTGGCTTCAGATTTATGGCACAGTCAAACTTGCTGTGTGGCGGAAGAACATCAGCTGCTTGCTTTGAGAAAACATCCTGGAAGGAGGCATATTGTGGAGCTAAGCCAAGTAGTGACGGAGTAGTGGGCATGCAAATGAGTGGTGAAACGTCCGCAAGACACCGACCATGACAGTCTGGTCCTAACCGGGACAGTTCCAATGTGGCCCAATTAAATTGTGGCATATGGTCTTGAAGCCACGGTAGCCCTAATACCACCGGATGCATGGCTTTTTCCAATACTAGAAATGAAATGGATTCTGAGTTTAGAGCTCCAGTCTGCAGGCCAATGGCCTGGGTGGTCAATGAAACTTCTCCAAGAAGTGGTACTCCATGGATAGAGGACAATAGCAGAGGCTTAGCTATTGGTGTGGTAGGAATCTGTAGATGTTCAACTAAGCACTTCAGAATAAAATTACCTCTGGCACCGGAGTCAATGAGAGCGAGAGTCTGAAATTTGAGACCTCCACAAAGCAGAGATACTGGTAAGGATAATGGAGGCGTAGGAAAGATGAGGCCCAGGAGAAGTTGTCCTGCAGATCCCAGGCCCGTCAGTTTCCTGGACAAATGGGACAGGTTTGGACAGCGTGGCCTGACTGGCCACAGTACACACACAACCCCGTGTGCTTGCAAAAACATCTCTCCTTGGAGATTAAATGGCTTTGGCCTATTTGCATAGGTTCTTCCTCCTCTAAGGTTGCAGACGGTAAACTGGAAGCAATAGGCATAGGTTTAGGATGGTTAGCCCCCACTGTAGACTTTCGTGGACTCTTAGCCTCCTGAGGACGGTCGCGGATTCGGCGGTCAATTCTCCCAGCCAGTTCCATCAGGGACTCAAGGGTGTCAGGCAAATCACGAGCCACTAATTTATCCTTTAAGCGAGAGTTGAGACCCTCCATGAATATGGCACATAAGCATCCAATGTCCCAGTGTACTTCGGATGCTAAACTCTTAAATTCAATAGCAAAGTCTGTAAGCGGCTTGTTACCTTGCTGAAGATTGAGCAAGGCAGATTCAGCGATGGTCTGGCGAGCCAGGTCATCAAACACAGACTTAAAAAGTTTTAGAAATCCTGGTAGGTCATTCAGGATAGGATCTTCATGTTCCCATAACGGTGACGCCCAGGCCAGGGCTCGTCCTTCTAGGAACGACAGGATGTAGGTGGTCTTTGAAGCTTCAGTGGGAAAGAGGACAGGCTGTAAAGAAAAATGCATGCTGCATTGATTAACAAACCCTCTGCACATCTTGGCTTCACCCGTAAAGCGGGTAGGTGTGGATAAAGGTACAGTGGTCTTAAGAGTTACCACTGGTTACAGCAATTCCTTCACAGGAGGAGCTGAAGATTTCAGTTAAGCATGTAACTGATTGAAGGCAGTAGCTAGGCTCTCCAAAGACTTTTGTTGTTCCGTGATCCGCTGGGCTAGGCCAGGGATGGCCTGAAGGGCTGCCAGCTGAGCCGAGTTCATGGAGTTAGCAATCTGTTGTGTTTGTGGCATTGTTGACCCTTGATCACTGTGGAGATGACTCCACCCACAGGGAGGGGTCCCGTGGGGTACCACAGCGATAGGATGAACTCAATATAGCAGTCACAGGATGGATGGAAGGCTTTATTGTACTGCTGTAGATAGATAGATGATGTAAGCAGGAAGGTAAGGCACTGATATCCGCGAGGTACCAATACTTTCAACAGGCTCGGATGTAGAATCTCACCCAGATGTTCACGATAGGCAGGAGCCCGCAGAGCAGGTAATGCCGTGACTGGTGGGTGGAGTTGGAGCACCGGATCGTAGAGGTACTCACAGGAATGTAGGCGTCTTCCTGATGATGAGATGGTGGGACCGAAGGTCCGTGGTGCAGGATACATAGGCTGGTAGGCCCTCGAGGAGCGAGTACCTGATAGTCCAATATCCTGAAATGTAGAAGAGAGAGAAAGACCCCCAAGGAGCAGTTGTTTAGTTAGTAGAGAACCCTGAAGGGTAGTTGGAAGCGAGAGACTCCTGAGGAGCGGGTGTCTAGAGCTTCTAGAGGAGCGAAGCCCTTGGAGTGAAAGCAGCGTCTAAGCGTTCAGCTTAGAGCGGTCAGAGTAGCTAAACCGAAGTCCTTGATAACTGAAAGGTGGTAACGAAATGGAGGCTTGATATACCCGGAGGTATTGACGTCATGCGGGGGAGACGCCCCTGAGGTTCCCGCCATGACGTGTATTTGAGCGTAGATGTGCTCCTGTGCGCCCTAGGAGGCCACAGGAGTAAGCATGGCAGACTGGAATGCCCATGCTAAGTTGGAGACCCGAGGCCCTCGGCACCGGAGGCAGCCATCTTTCCCAAGGAGAGAGAATAGAAAGAAAAGAGGTAAGGCAGAGCGGTCGCAGCCGTCTGCAACCGACGGATGCAACACTTTTCTTTTTGAGATAGTTCGCTAAAAGGTGGCCACATTTGTTATTTTCAGAATAGCGAGCCTTCTGGACAAATAGAGATTTCCTAGCTTGCATACTCAACCACTTGTTGTATCATACCCAGCTTTCTGAATAGAAAGTAGAGTACTATGGGTGGGATGAGAAATGTGAGCCTTTTCCAATTGTTCAACTAAGATCTGTAAACGGGAGAGATCTTTCTTCTGTTTCTTACGTGCAGTAATACTATAGCTAATAATTTCCCCCTGAATGGTGGCTGTCCACACCATTGGAAAAGAAACATCAGGTATAATTTTGTGCAGGAAAATTCCTGTATTCTATCTTGTATGCAAGTTGAAAAAGCAGGGTCTTCCAAAAAGCTTGAATTAAACCTCCAAAGATGATCCACAACTGCTGAGGAAGAATAGTGACATACTGGGAAACCGCAGCATGATCTGAAATTAAAATGGGATGAATTAAAGCAAAATCAATATCTGATACCAAATTACCAGAAATCAGAAAATAATGGGCCAGATTTTAAAACCTACGCACAGGCATATATTTACGCGTGCAACCCAGCGTGCACAAATCTACGCCCAATTTTATAACATGCATGCCGAGCCCTAGGGTAGCCCCGATGACTTTCCCCTTCTCTCCACCCTTCCCCTACCTAACCCGCCCCCCAGCCCTATCTAAAACTCCTCCCCTAACCTTTTTTAAATAAGTTGCGCCTGCCTCTGGGCAGGTGTCGGTTGCACACGCCAGCCACGTGCCAGCACGCGATCCCCCAGCACGATCGCTGTGCTGGAGGCCTCGGTCCTGCCCCGTCCCGCCCACTCCCCACCCCTTTTTTCAAGCCCCGGGACATACGCGCATCCCGGGGCTTGTGCGCATCACCGGGCCTATGCAAAATAGTCTCGCGCGCGGAGCAGGTATTCGCAGTTAAGCGCGTAATATACATGCGTAACCCTTGTAAAATCCGCCCCGATAAATTTTAGAGTAAAAAGAATGAGGGGACGAGTAAAAAGTGTAATCTTTGTCAGTGGGATGCAGAATCCACCAGGGATCAGCAAGACTGAGAGAATTAGCTTGTGATTGTTTATCCAAAATGGAGTCCAGGACTGATTGAAATCACCCCCTACAATTAATTTAGTAGACCCATCCATATTGTGTGAGAGGAAAGTTGCTTAAAAAAAAGTCAGGGTCATCTGAGTTTGGAGCATATATGATGAAAAAGGAAAACCTTCACCTCCAATAGTGATCAATGCTGACACCCATCTCCTGTAAGCGTTAGTTGTGTGGCTTAGAACTTGGGCCCCAAGGCACTTGAGAAGAATGGAAATTCCCCATTTCTTTTTAACTGCTGGGCTAAAAAGCACCTCACCCACCCAATTTGTTTCAGTTTAAGCGATTCTAAAGAGAAGATATGTGTTTCTTGTATCACAGCCACATCGACCTCCAATGATTTTAAATACATCAGTATTTTATTGTGCTTAATGGGGTATGAGAGACCATTAACATTCAGAGAAACAACATTAATATCATAAATGTAATCCATGGGGGGCGTGGCTTCTGCGGCCGATGGGCGAGGACATCTGAGGTTTGAGCTCCGTCCCCCACAAGACATAAAACCATATTTTTTGGGCATTAATACACATGAAACACCACCAAATACAGAGCACAGGCTCCTTCAAACATCCTGCGTCTCAGAATGATGACAAAACGAAAGACAGCTGATCTTAAGCAATTCTCCTATGGCAAATTGCTTCCGGATGCCGGGCCCGAGGACAATGATCAGGCCGGACTAAATTTAGTATCAGCCGACCTTAGCAACGACGCAGCTGAAGCCCTCACCAAAACCGGTATGAATCTTACAAGCGATTCACTATCGAGAGAGGAGATAAAGGAATGGTTTATGGAAATCCGTGCGGATTTGAAACAGCACAAGACTGACTTACTAGCTTGGAAGGCGAGCTTATCAGACAGGTGAACTGTGTCATACAGCCAAGTCAGCTCCCTGGGCAAGATGTCACAAGACCAGATCACGTGGTCAGATCAGCTCCCTCGCCAGATGTCACGCGCCCTGGTCAGGAACTATCATGCGCCAGAGGTGGGGTCCATCAGTCCGAAGTGAAAAAGAGACCTTAGTTCATGCTCCTATGTATGAGCTCTTACATATGTGGCACCCCTATGGGTTGGCAAACAAATAAGAGAGCATATATCTGATCCCCCCACACTGACAATAAACCACACTAAGGGAATCCTTCACTAACAATCAAAAGTTATGCCTCCCTTCCAGCAGATGGAGTCAGAGAAAAGCTGAAAAGACCCCCTAGATATACTGGTGTGCCACCTGCGATCCCTCAGTATAAAGAATATCAAAGCAAAATGAAACATAGAAACTATCCACTCTGTCTTATTATTAAATTTGTTGGGGGTTTTTTTAAAACAACTAATGACTAGATCAAGTAGAAAAAAGCGTTCTAAAAATACAAGAAAACTTGACTTCCCGTCTGTAACCCGAAAAAGTTGGAAAATTTTGCCGAAATTAACACAGCATCTCGCGTGTCTGTACTCTGCAGCGGCAGGAACTATAAAGAGAAACAACAAGAATACAAGTGGAGTCTCCTGCAATCAACTTACTTGGGCAGGCGTCTGGACTGATCCTTGGTACTACAGGAACGAAAATTATCAGGTAAGAAACTAATTTTCCTTTCCCTGTACGTACCAGGATCAGTCCAGACTGCTGGGGTGTACCCGAGCCGCCTTAAATGGGGTGGGACCCGGAGAGTCCCGCTCGAAGCACACTGCTTCCAAAAGAATCCACAGATGGATCCCGGACATCTTACCGGTAATGTCTAGCAAACGTGTGCAATGACTTCCAAGTGGCCGCTCTGCAAATTTCCTGGGGCGAAACACATTGACTTTCAGCCCTGATGCCGCCTGAGATCGGAGAGAGTGAGCCTTAAGACCGTCAGGGACCGGATGTCCATGACAGATGTACGTGGAAGCAATAGCGTCCTTTAACCAGCGGGCGAGAGTAGTCTTGGAAGCCTGACGTCCCTTCTTGGGACCATTCCACAAAACAAATAGATGATCGGATCGCCGAAAATCATTAGT
Source organism: Rhinatrema bivittatum (assembly GCF_901001135.1). Taxonomy (NCBI): domain Eukaryota; kingdom Metazoa; phylum Chordata; class Amphibia; order Gymnophiona; family Rhinatrematidae; genus Rhinatrema; species Rhinatrema bivittatum. The sequence continues at coordinate 66,879,138 of NC_042617.1, read as the reverse complement.
TACCATTCTGAAAAGCTTGAGCAAGGTAAATGTGTGCTTCCTCAAAGGCTGCCATGTACAGGCAAGCCACAGACGGGGCTACCGGGGACCCCGTGGGAATCCCCTTAAATTTGTCTATAATACTCATCTTGATATGTGAAAAAAAAATTTTGATGACTATCTCGGATAATTGCATAATAACTCCAGCCCGGACGCTACTGATCTCTCTCTTGTCTAATATCTGCTGGATAATCTCCAACGCACGTGTCTGAGGAATATTAGTATACAACGCCGTTACGTCTGCTGTAACTAATAACGATCCCCCCATAGATTCAGGAATGCCATTTAATTGATTAATGAAATCTGTGGAATCACAGATGTATAGCTCTTGAATTCTGTGAAAGTTGAGCTATATAGAAATTATGGATTATATATGGGTAACATTTGTGTTATATATTTATAGAGGAATATAACAAATACTGTTAAATTAAGTAAGTATGATTGGCTTTTGTGGGAATATGTCGGTGTTGTGAATTATAAATACAAAATTGTGGAGATATTTATTGTCTATGTATTTTCCAGATGCTCAGTTTTGAAAGAAATTTTTGGCGATACAACTAAGAAGTGGTTACATATTCCCCTGAGGAAATCCTAGTCAGGTGAAACAAGGAACCTTGTTGGGATCAATAATTTTGAATACAAGGACCAACTACTTTGAATGCAGGAGCCAATAATAACTAGTTGATGGGATGGAGTTATGATATAAAGAAGTGGAGAGAATTAGATTTTAAGGGCGAGCATTAAAGTATTTTATTGGGAAAGTGTTTTTAGGGGGTGAGCATGAGGTGTGAATGTGGATATAATTGTTATTAGTGGGGTATTGGGTATAGGTATGTCCGGGTAAAAAAATAAAAAATTGAAACAATATGATTCATGACTGTTGTATATTTATGTCTGTTAAATTAATACATGGTACAGAGATGTATGATAATTGATATATAAAATTTATTTATTTATTTATTTATTTAAGGTTTTTCTATACCGGCATTCATGAAAGCATTCACATCATGCCGGTTTACATGAAACAGGGGTGTGAAGAAACAACCAAGAACATAAATAAACGTGAAGAAGAGATGCAGTTACAATTAACAGGGGCTGATAACTGGGAGGGGGAAAATAGAAAGAGAAAAAGGAGGTTAATTATATACAATAGTACAGTATATATACACAATCCGAAATATACAGTTGCTGAGTGGAGTCTTTAATGGTGGGCGTGTTAAGTGGAGTTCGGGAAGGCTTGCCTAAACAGCCATGTCTTAAGTCTTTTCCTAAAAGTTAGGAGGCATGGCTCATTTCTGAGATCTGGTGGGATGGTGTTCCATAATTGTGGGCCTGCTGTGGAGAAGGCTCGGTGTCTTAAGGTACTGTGGTTAGTGGTTTTTGTAGGTGGAACAATGAGGCATCCTTTGTAAGCTTCTCTGGTCGGTCTTGTGGATCTGTGTGAATGTATAGGAATTTGTAGGTCAATTGTGGTGTGTTGGTGAATGATTTTGTATATTAAGGTGATAGATTTGTAAATTACTCTGAAATGAATTGGTAACCAGTGGAGGTCTTTTAGGACTGGGGAGATATGGTCTCTCTTCCTGGTGTTAGTAACGTGGTGTAAAATAACGTGGTGTAAAATAACGTGTATTGGATATATGGGGATAAGTGCAATAGAATAAAATTGTTTGCATTTGTAAAATGAAGTGTTGAGTGTATGTATTAGACATTGTAATATACTCATCTAATATACATGTATAAAAAAATATATATCTTGTTGTTTAGTGAGTTGGGAGTAATTAACTTTTGATTGTTAATGAAGGACCCCTATGGGTTGGCCACTAGATGTCATTATGTCCCTGCACAGAACCCACCATCTATGAACTTTCCATCCCTTTCAGCCCTTCCCAACATGGAGGATCTGGATTGGACACCTCATCCTATTTAATTGTTAAAGAATTAGAAAACATTTAATTGAACACCCAGTGCCTTGACTTGCCTGGTTTCTCCCAGCATCTCACACCCTGGGGTGCAGCAGCTGACACCATACAGAGAAACACACACCACTGTGTGGGCCATAAGTGAGAGCTTGCCCCCCCCACACACACAAAATGGATTACACCCTTGGGACAGAGAGTAAAGTTATGGGAGAAGTGCTAGCCAAAGCAGCCCGGAAGAAAAATAAATTTGCTTGTATGCCCTTGGGACTAAAACCCCACTAAGCGTTACACACACACACACAACACACATCTATATAATCTATCTATATCTATAGATAGATAGATAGATATCCTGGCTTTTAAAAACAGCCTGGGAGAGGGGCTCAAGGCAGAGGGTGAGAAGGCATACTTAACACCATCAGAAGATGTGCCTGAGCCATTGGTCCTTGCCCCTCCCTCTGACCAAGCAGACGAACTTCAGTATTCTGGAGAGCACTGCATGGACAGTAAACTACAGTATCTTTCACAACTCAGCAACTAAGACCTCTCCAGGGTGAGACTGAAAGTATCTTCTAAAGTTATGGGTATAGTTAACTCAGCTGATTAATAACATCCTAAGCAAGTCAAAGTTATCTTGATGTGTCTTTCTCTGAGTTCATCTATGAAATGCAAAGTTTTAATCATTGTAAGTACATGCTATGTTAAGGATTGTATTATAAGTTTCTTCCCTCAGAAGCATGAATTGTCTGTATTACTCTAACTGGTAATCCTGACATGTCTGACCATAAAAACGTCCGATTCTGAGATAAACAGTTATCCTTTCCTGGATTTTTCAGATTGCATATAAGGTAAATAGATAATAATTTGCAATAGCACTGCTATTCTCCAGAGAGCCAGGGAGAGAGAGAAGGGGGAGGAAATCAGGCTATAGCCTACAGGCTACTGGATACCTTTATATTGCTTACAACCCTACAGATTAAACACCATGGTTTAGAGAAACTGAAACCCATGTTAACCTTCTCTTGTCTATCAGATTAAAAAAGAGCTGGTCACTTAAGCACCAATCCCAAGGTTACTCAGTCTCGTAAACAAAAACACATGATTCATCAAATCAAATGCACCTGACTGATCCAATTGTGCAAGAAATCCAGAATCCCCTTTATTTGACACTAATCTAAGATCATCAACTACAGTTAATAACACCATTTTGGTGCTAAAAACTTCTCTAAAGCCAGATTATGAGTAATTCAAAAGAGAATAAACCTCAAGATACTACTGGAGCTGAATAGCAACAGCATGTTTAGTTACTTTCAATACAAGGGCAAGATTAGAAATGGGTCTATAGCTTTTGCATGGTGAAGGTTTCATCGATAGCTTTTTAACAATGACAGCCAGAATTGAATCATTTAAAGAAAGGAGAAAGCTACTCCTTTTAAAAAGAACACTAACAAAAGCAGCCAGCCAGCCAAATATTCATCAATTCAGTCATACCATACAATAAAGATGCTGGACATAGATGAAGACAACATCTTCCCTTATTAAATTTAGCAACATTGGACTTAATATCAGCAAGAGTGACTTCAGAAAACTCCGACTAGTGTTTCTTGATGCAACTAGAAGTAGATAACTAGTACCATCTGATTATAACTAAATTATCCACTCTCCTCTTTTCAGGATGTACTTGAACCTTTGAGGAAGAGTGATGCAGTTTATTCCTCTGACAAATAAAAGGAGATCTAAGTACTCCAATCTGCCTTCTAAAAATGAGTGCTATTTGCTCACAATTTAAAAAAAAAAAAAAAAAAAAAAAAAAAAAAGAATCACCAATATCTGGTTTGACTGAGGAATCCTTAAGGATCTGTACTTGGACTGGTGCTTTTCAATATATTTATAAATGATCTGGAAAGGAATACGACAAGTAAGGTAATCACATTTGCAGATGATACAAAATTATTCAGAGTAGTTAAATCACAAGCAGATTGTGATAAATTGCAGGAGGACCTTGTGAGACTAGAAGATTGGGCATCCAAATGGCAGATGTGTTGCGATCCCGGGGCGGCCCCGGGATCGGCACTCACCCCGCCGTGGGTCCGCGGGCACCTCTCCCTCTTCGGGACCTCGGGCGCAGCTTCCCCCTCGCAGCTCGACTCCGCGCGGGCCTGCAGGGCCCTCTGGCACCGTGCTCCAGCATCCTCTTCGCCGTCGGCGTCCTCCCGCGGCTAGCTCCGCCCCCTAGGCCCGCGCGCGCGTCTCTCCCTCCAATTTAAAGGGGCCAGTGCGGGAAATTCTGAAGACTGCCTCCGGTGACGTCAGACGCTGCAGGGCTACTTAAACCCTGCAGTTGCTCCTCTCCAGTGCCTTGCAACGAGGTTCCCAGGTTTACCCTGTCTCCAGTTGCTGCGTTCCTGTACTCTCCTGATTTCCTGTGGTTCCTGATCCTGGACTGGCTTACAGTGATTCTCGGCTTCTGACTCTGGACTGGCTTACAACGATTCTTGGCTTCTGACCCCGGTGCGGCTTACGGTGATCCCTCTGGCTCTTGACCTCGGACTGGCTTACGACGACTCCCTGGTCTCGGACCCCGGTTTGGCTTACAGCGATCCTTTGGCTTCTGATCCCGGACTGGCAAGCGACGATTCTCTGGTACACGACTCTGGACTGGTGAGCAACGACCTTGGACTCCGTCTGACTCCGCCCCCGCGGGCTCTCCTAAGTCCCAGCGGCCGGGTCCCTACGGGCTCCTCCTGGGGGGACGCCGGCTTCCAGGGTGAATCTCCTAAGTCCCAGCAGCCGAACTCCTACGAGCTCCTCTCGGGGGAGGGTCGGCTTCCAGGGCGAAGATCTTCTCACCATTGTACCAGCTCCACCGCTTCATCCTTCCTTGCCTCGGCCCTTGGTCGCATAGGGCTTCCCAGGATCTTCCTCCAGCCACCCACAACTCCGTCCTTGCCGCCTTCCGATCGGGACCTCCGCTGTCACCTCGCTCAGCGGCTCACCCTCTGGTTCCGATCGGTCCAAGGGTCCACGAATCCAACAAGATGAAATTTAATGTGGACAAGTGCAAGGTGTTGCATGTAGGGGAAAATACCCATGCAGTTGTTACATGATGTTAGGTTCCATATTAGGAGCTACCACCCAGGAAAGAGATCTAGGCGTCAAGGTGGATAACACATTGAAATCATCAGCTCAGTATACTGTGGCAGTCAAAAAAGCAAACAGAATGTTAGGAAATATTAAGAAGGGAATGGTGGATAAAATAGAAAATGTCATAATGCCTCTGTATTGCTCCATGGTGAGACAAGTACTGTGTACAATTCTGGTCGCCACATCTCAAAAAAGATGTAGTTGAACTGGAGAAGGTACAGAGAAGGGCGACCAAAATGATATAGGGGATGGAATAGCTCCCCTATGAAGAAAGGCTAAAGAGGTTAGGGCTGTTCAGCTTCAAGCAGAGACAGTTGAAGGGGAGATATGATAGAAGTCTTTGAAATCTTGAGAGGTCTAGAACAGGTAAATGTAAACCCGTTATTTACTTTTTCAGATAATAGAAGGACTGGGAGCACTCCATGAAGTTAGCAGGTAGCACATTTAAAACTAATCAGAGAAAATTCTTTTTTACTCAACGCACAATTAAGCTCTGGAATTTGCTGCTACAGGATGTGGTTAGTGCAGTTAAGACAGCTGGGTTTAAAAATGGTTTGGATAAGTTCTTGGAAGAGAAATCCATTAACTGGTATTAATCAAGTTGACTTAGGGAGTAGCATGGGATCTACTTAGTATTTGGGTACTTTCCAGGTATTTGTGACTTGGATTGGCCACTGTTGGAAACAGGATGCTGGGCTTGATGAATCCTTGGTCTGACCCAGTATGGCAATTTCTTATGTTCTTATTACCAATTGAAAATAATTCATGAGTGCAATTTTACCTTCCAGAATCAAATCCGTATAACACATTTTCTTGGCCATACAAATATCAATTTTGTATTTTTTTATATTTTGCACATCAAGAGGCTTTATTCTCCAGATCGCCAGAATGTTGCCAAATTCTCCTTTTTTGGAAACTTTAAGCAAATCTGAGTACCAGAATGAAACCTTCTTTTCCAATGGTTGCTTTAATTTTTAGAGAAGCCACCTTATGAAATGCCACAGTCAAAGCGGAATGCCAAAACAAGGCTTAACTCCTTTAAAGAACAATCCTGTTCCAAAAAAGGATCAAGAGAAACATCTTCACTAAAGTGCAGACCGTACATTTTCCCTCTAGACAACATCTTCACGCTGTTATATCTATCTACAGTAAAATGACAGACAGCGTGGATAGAAAACTCTAAAAAAAAATTGGTCAGACCAAATAGTGGTGAGGGTTTAATGCTAGAAATAAGATATTCATCCCCTTTGCATCTTCGGTGCCAACAACAAGCCAACAGTGTGTCTAGCCACATGAGTGGGCACAAAATTTATCTGACGTGGTCCAAGAACAGACACAGATGAGATAAAATGAGCTTCCTGAGCAACAGATGGGTCATGAAAATTCAAATTAATATACCTAACTACCAATACCAGTGAGTATTCCAAACTAACAAACGAAATATAAGAAATTAATTAATCTAGTTCAATAGCAGTACCCTTAGGCCACCTGTAAACCAGAAGAAAAATTACCAGCTGAAGTCCACAACTGAAAAAATGCAAATATTCACATCCAGTGGGGAACTGTTTCAAATCTAGGTTACAGAGCACAACAAATTTCTTAAAAATCTCTGCTAAACCTCCATCTCGCCTTCCTATTCTAGGTAAATTATTTATAACCCAGCCAGGGGGGTAAAGTGTGTCCAAAACAGGTCCCTCAAAGTGGAACTTAAAATCTTGGATCAAATCATGAATAGCTAATGACTTATTAATAACAGAGTGAGAATTAAAATAGACATTTAAACTTATTAGAGAGAAGTAACTCGAGGGAATACACCTTAAGAAGAACCGAGGGCCGTCCAGTAACTTACATGATTCTCCTTCTAAATTCAGCAGTTTGCAAACAAGCTGTTCAAATTCAGATCCGACGTTCACGGATGTGCTTCCTGCAGCGACGGTAAGGTGATACAGCCAGGTGTCCTGGGAAAACAGAACATGCATCTTCGGCTTTAGTGACTGCTTGTTTGCCAAAGTTTTCTCTCTCATCACATAACAAAAAAAAACAAAAAAAAAACTTGAAGGGAAAAAAAAAGTATCCAGAATCTGGGATGAAATTCTTGCCATTAAACACTCATGCATCCTGCAGGACAGCCAAGGCACAGCTGTCAGCGACACCAGGGGACCAGCCAGAGAGTATTATGGAGCATAGAGGAACGAGCATTGCTCTCGCCAGCACATGAACTAGCTGTGGTCTCCATGTTGTAATGGGAAGATAGAAAGAACAATGGAACAAACCAGTCTGTAGGGCTTCAAGGAAGGAGATGGAGAGGGTTCTTGCAGGAGAGGATTAACAGAAGGAATCACAGATCCGTTTAGGCAGAAAAAAAACTTTCACCAGCGGAACTGAGCAGTCTCGTTCCCGCTAATCTCAGTCAGAGCAGACAGGCCAGTTTGTGAAGGGCATCCCAGGGGAACCATGCAAATCATCCTGCCTCCTGAGCACACAGAGAGGCGAGGGTGGGGATGGAGGGTAATTTTCTAACAGTCCGCATCAGTCGGCCAGCAAATACGGGCGTAAGTTAACACCGATTTGCAAAGCAAATGTATGCAAGTCTGCTCTGAAAATGATTCCACCTGCTATTGTGCGCAGGGGAATTTTTCAAGAAAATCTACACACCTATCTTTGAAAATGCAAAAATCTGTGCGTAAGTGCATAATCCTCCCCAACCATGCCCTTGAGAACCCCTCCACTCAGTCTGGGTAAACTTATGTACATATAGGACACACAGTACCTGCCTACGTTCACCCGCATATCAGGCAAGCCATTTCCATGGGTAAAATGCTTTTCAGAATGACCCTCCCTATGTCAAAGTTAACAATACTGTTAACCCTTAATGGTGCACGGGAAGATCTGAAGGACGTCATAGATTTGGAAATTGCTAAGGGAGTGGGGAGAGGAAGCACTTTTTTTTACCGCAGCACTCCCTTTAAAATAAAACTACATTTAAACATGAGACTTTTAACTGCTGATCAGCTTGGAATGCTGCTGCTCCCAAATATAATGAGATCCATATTCGGTAGGCCGGTGAGCAGCAAAGTTATTTGGGTAAAGTTGCCTGGATGATTTTAGCCAAATATTCAGTGTGACTCGTCTTCCACTGAATATACTCAGCTAACGTTATCTGCCATAACTTTAGCCCTGCCTCTGAATATACCCAGTTAAAAGTTATCTGGGTAAGCTTAGCTGAACATCTCTATAACTAACCAGCTATATTCGAAATATACTAGTTAAATGAAAAACAAAACCAAACCCTTCCAGGAGAACAGGGATGAATCCCCCCTCCACTCCCCTAAAAAATGTCAGGGGGTAACCTGATTCCCAACCCTGTAAAGTAAAATTAAAAAACCATGGGCTATAGTGGTCCAAGGTCCCCCTACTCTGCCCCAATATCAAAAAAATACGCTCTGGCTCCATGACCCCTCCTGCCACCCACCTCATCCTCCCCACCCACCTGCCCCTCCCTGAGAAGTCCCAAAGCTACTGAGCGTGCGGAAGATTCTTACTGCTCCCGGTGGTGTCCTAGGTTGCTCTGACAGCAGTGCTGGTAGCGCACGCAGCAGAGAAAGCCCGTAGTATAAAAAGTCAGATGCAGATGAGGCTGAGGTAGCTGGGAATAAACAGGGCATAATATGGATGGCAAATCTACAGTGGCAGTCGGTATCATAATTCCACCTATGCAAGCCAAAGGTAAGATATGGTACAATACCTTCTCGTGTTTGGAGCCAATGAGAAGGTAGGTGGGTCCTTGCTCTTTGGGGTGGAGAGCAATGGTATAATGTGTCGATAATAAACTACGGCCGCTGGACTCATAGTCTTCATCAGAATCACAAGACCTGTCCACTTCTTCAACCTTTGCTTCCCAAAGCTTGATTTGACCGAGAGGAAACTGGGAAATAAGCATAAGAAATGATCAAGCCGCCTCCCCCCCCCTTTATCCTCCGCCCACAGGTAAAAACATCAGCAGATTTACAGGACAGTTCGTAGAAAAAGGAGCTCTCTCTCTCTCTCTCTCTGTGTGATTGTGCCAGCTGACATTACTGAGCGCCAACCGCCTCTGGCAGTGCTTGGAAGCCCCAGCAGAAGACCATGGCATTTTACATTATGGAGAGTATAATTTTAGGATAATGTCTTCTGCCAAGGGCGCAATCACTCTCACAAAATGAAACTGAAATTTTTTTTTTAATAAGTTTGAATTACTTTTATTATTTCAAAACCACTGCATCATAGTGAGATTCACCTGGCATCTATTGTCAGTTAATGAATGACTGGGAACAGGGTTCCATTTTCTGATCAACATTAGAACCTAAAGGGTCCATCCATATTCAAAGGGGTTTGTCTGGCTATGTTGGGGCTTAGCTAGACAAACCCTGGAATTTTAAATTTACCGCCAGTCTGAACACCCCAAGTTATCTGTCTAAGAGCTCGATTCATCAAGGTATTTTCCCCATAGACACAGAATGGGAGAAAAGCCTTAGTGAATCAGGCAGTAAGTGATTAACCGGATAAAATTTAGCAGGATAAGTCTGGGAGGGCCAAACTTATCTGGGTAAGTTAGCTGGACAATGATGATATTTGGCATCATCTGGCTAAGTTATCCAGATAAATTTAGGACTGCCTCAGAGAAGTCCTAAAGGTTTCTGGGTACGTTTACCCGGATAAAGAAGCTTAAGAGGCTATAGTGTCCATAGAGCTGGTTAAATAGAAATGGAAAAAAAAAGAAGGCGAGCAGAATGATCCCCCAGCCCCTCCCCACCCTCCAAAATAATTAAAACAATTTTGGGCTAGCACCCAATCTACCCCTCAACCTCCCAAATTAATTCAAAACAAGCAGCGGGCCATGGCCCCCACCGAGCCATTTCAATGTATGCCATGGACCGGGCCCCATCCTCTTGACACAATCGCAGCAATGTTGGTGGTTTGTGCTGCTGGCACTGCTGTTAGAGCAATTCAGGGCATGGCTGGAGCGGTATCGCTCTCCCGTCCTGGCTAATCTTGAAGGCTTGTGTGGGAGGGAGGGAGGTTCCCGGGTGACAGTTATCTGCTTCTTGGGAAGCCTGGTCTGAAATGAAATGCCTCAGGCTGGGGGGTGGTCTCCGGCCACTATGGCCTGTTACTTGTTTCTAATAGATTTGGGGAGGTTGGGGGCTGGGGAGGATCAGGGGCTAGCCCCCATCGTTGTTTTAATTATTCTTGGGCTGGGGTGGATGCAGAATGCTGCCACGAGCTGGAGGAATGTACCATGCTCCCGGGAGACGTGGAGCTGTTAGGCATTTCTAGGGGTGTGGGGAAAACTGCATTAAGGGTTGCGGGTGGGTGGGAGGTAGGAAGGCGCTGCCAAACCGTGTGGGGTTTGTTTTTTTTTGAACAATGTGGGTAGGGAGGCTCTTTGCTATGGCCTGCAACTTTTTAAAATTCTTCCAGAGGGCTTGAGATGGGATCAGATGCTGTGCCTGACATAATTTATACTGATTTTGGAGGGTGGGGATCGGGCCTGGAAGGGTAGATGCTTGCTATTTAACCAGCTATATTTTGCATATAGCCAGTTAAGGTTAAAGTTATCCGGGTATACATACCCGGATAATTTAAAACCTAACCAATTATATTCAAATATAGCTGTTTAGGTTTAAAAATTATCCGGGTGATGATACCCAATAACTTTAGCCAAGTATATTCAGCCAGAGACTTGTCCTGCTGAATATCTATGACAAGGTAAACAGCTAACTTTAGACAGATAACCTGTCTGCACCCTGGCTTAACTGAATATGGGCCTCACAGATACTGAAGAAGCTGAGACAAGGCATAAAGATGTTAACATAAAAACACTTTGTGATACACAAACCCACAGCAGGAAAAACATGTGAATCTGAAGAGTTCAATGCCAGGCCAACTTTCAGCTTGAAGTTATCTGAAATGCTGAATGTACTGGAGTACCCTGGGGTCACATTTCTGAATGAGTGTAACCTGCCCGCAGCGGCAGTGACAACCCTGAACACCTTGCTGGGCAGTTTGGATGGACCATTTGTCCTTTATCTGCCGTCACTTACTATGTTACTATAAAGCCATTCCCACTACCCTCCCAAACCACATGGGCGCTATTAAAAATATAGCTGGTGAAAAAACTTCAGAAGTCAATTTTCAAAATGACGCTTACCTGCAAAAATGCACGTATACTTGGCAGTCTGTACAAACCCAGATGATTTATAAGCGCACGGTGCCCTGGCGTGCTGCATTTGTATATTAGCCTGCCATGCGGTTAAAATTGCGTGCACACTCTCGCATGGCAAATAATGGCATAAAGTAAGACTACACAAAGGACGTTTTTGTGTCTTAAATGTATATGTGCGGTTTCCAACCCCACTCTCTGGAACTCCCACCACCCACCCACCCACCGGAACCCCTCTTTCTAATGAGGCTAAAAGTCCCCACAGATGTTTGGATGTCTAAAATGCACCCTGCCACTAATTCAGATTCAGCCAATCTAGCCACCCAGATCCTGACTCAGCCTTTGAAAATGTATCCCTAAATGTCTACTGCCACTTCCTGGGCTGTGAGAAGTACATACACACACATATACATACCTTATCTTCATGGCAGCGAAAATAAAATAACGTTTTTCCAACCAGTGTACACCAGACTCTCTTGGAATACCCATGTTTCACCTGAAAAACAGTTGCATGTTACTCTTTAACTCGCATCTGCTGCACATGGCTGTTTCCTAAGATACCTGGCATAGCATTGATGCCTCCCCTACTCGTATGCATGCGACTTATCTGCTTCCAGGTCACAGGCCACAAGTCAGTAAGTCAGTCCTGATCTTCCAGTTTCTGTTTCCAAGCTTTTCATGCTGAAAAGTCACCAGAACACTTTGTTACAGCAGCAGAAAGCCTAGGAACAGAGATACCTTTTCTGCCATCACTCAATTCCTTAGCCCTCAAGGAAGGAATATTAATATTAAGGATGCGCAGCCAGGGTTTTTTTTTTTTCACATTTCATTTCATTTTTATTAGTCCTTTGTTTGTTTTAGTGCGCACTAAACCGAGTTAGTACACACTAATTCGATTTAGCGCGCACTAAAAAAACTAGAGTGCATGAGAAACAAAAAAAAAAAAGAAGAAACAAATGCACATCCCTTTCCCCTCCAGTCTGGCTCTCTTACAGGCCGATTCAGTAAAGTCCGCGGGAGAGCGGAAGAACGCCCACTCTCCCGGCGCGCGCACCGGCCCTTTGCCGGTGCGCGCGATTCTGTATTTAAATTAGGTGACACGGTAAAAACGGGGAAAAAGAGGCGCTAGGGACACTAGCACGTCCCTAGCGCCTCCTTTTTGACAGGAACGGCGGCTGTCAACGGGTTTGACAGCTGATGCTCAATTTTGCCGGCGTCGGTTCTCGAGCCCGCTGACAGCCACAGGCTCGGAAACCGGACGCCGGCAAAATTGAGTGTCCGGTTTTCGACCCGACAGCCGTGGGCGAATTCAAATTTATTTATTTTTTTTAACTTTTCGGGACCGCTATGATATTAAGTCAGAGGGTGCACAGAAAAATTTTTACTGCTTTTCTGTGCACTTTCCTGGTGCCGGGTCACCTTTGGGTCGGCGCTAATTTCTGAAAGTAAAATGTGCGGCTTGGCTGACATTTTACTTTCTGTATCCCGCGCACATACCTAATAGGGCCATCAACATGCATTTGCATGTTGAGGGCGCTATTAGGTGCCACGGGTTGGACGCGCGTTTTCCTCCCCTTACTGAATAAGGGGTAAGGGAAAACGCGCGTCAAATAGCAGGCTAACTGTATCGGCCTGTTAGTAACTTGAAATATTTTATATGGCTCTTCTTTGAAAAGTCTGGCGGCTCCTGATCTTCAGCAAGGGAAATCCAGTTGAAATACAAGCTGAATGCAAGAGTCCGCAGACATTTCAAAGAAAAGCCATATAAAATATTTCAAATTACTAATTAATTTTAATTAATCAATTGTTGCCAGAGGATGTGGTTAGTGCAGTTAGTGTAGCTGCGTTCAAAAAAGGATTGCATAAGTTCTTGGAGAAGTCCATTACCTGCTATTAATTAAGTTGACTTAGAAAATAGCCACTGCTATTCCTAGCAATGGTAACATGGAATAGACTTAGTTTTTGGGTACTTGCCAGGTTCTTATGGCCTGGAATGGCCACTGTTGGAAACAGGATGCTGGGCTAAGGCTTGATGGACCCTTGGTCTGACCCAGTATGGCATGTTCTTATGTTCTTCTTATGTTCTTATTTTGTTATTTTAGAATGATTATGATATAATTTTACATGCTTTTACTATTTATAGGGTTATTTTATTTTAGCATTATTTTACTATTTTAGTTGTATTTATTGTTATTTTATTTTTATTGAATAAATTTAGGACTTGTCGTTAAAGACTGTCCATCAAATTATGTAAACCGACATGAGGTGTACACAATATGTTTCGGTATATAAAAATGCCTAAATAAATAAATAATCTCTAATTAATATACTGCCGATCAGTATATTATACATGCCAGCACTCTCCTGAAGCCAGTCAGTATGTATGCTTCTTTTAGATGTGGCAATCAAACTGCTGGTTTGGTGGAGAACAGTCCCCAGCTCGCTTTTCTGAAGAGTCACCCTTATGCAGCTGGACCAGTCCACTGTGGACTGTGGGGGAACTTTTTTTTCTTTGTGCAAGAGTGCTCATGATGCGTGTTTAGTTTATAGAACCTCTTCTTGTCATGTGCATATATGGAAAGATTTGCACCGTAATTGGGAACCTGCCTACGACACACATGGAAAATCCAGACATAACACCTTTTCTTTTTGTTGATAATTTGAAGTTATGCAGCTTTTGTGGCGTACACCTACATGACCAACTCCAAGGCCAGTAGTGACATACTGTGTTTGCTTGCAGTAGCAGCAAACAAAGTAAAAGCCAGTCATGGATGGGTCTTGAGTTCCTCCTATTGGGAACAGAAGTATACAGCAGTAGATTTTTTTTTTTTTTAATCCAACAGAAGGAACTGCTTGGAAACCTTGAAATTCAGCACCAGCTGTGCCCTGCCAATGACAGGAGAGACCGTGAGCATCTGCAACCCGAGATGCTACCGAACCCACTGAAGCTGCATGCCTGAGGCCACTAAACCTGAGTCTGGATTGCAAGGCAAAAGAGAACATTTGACTATTTTTCTGGAAAGAGAGAGAACTGGAAAATCATCCCAGCACAGACTACGGCAGAGCTCCCCAAACTATGGCCGATGGGCAACATTTGGCCCATGGACAACTTTTATCTGGCTCACCATAGCAGGATGGCCTTTAGGAGCTTCAGCCCGATCTGGGCTCGTAGACAACAAGCAAAATGGGAACTAGTGACCAAAGCTTCCAAGTGAGAAGGGTAGGAGAAAACAAGAATCTGGGAGGAGGAGGAGGGGAAGGGTAGCAGAGACAGAGAGGCATGGTCCTGTGCAGCCACTCTCATCAGCAGGGCAGTTTGCTTCATTACAGGGGGGACCCCTGGGCTCCCCACGTCATTGGAGGGGGACCGCAGGCCGGAGACACTGCCATAGGAGGAAGGAGACGGGTGCCCAGAAAAGATAATGAAGCTTTCTGAGAAGGGAGGGCAGACGCTCCTGAGAGAAGGTGGGCAGGGGGAGGAAGGAGGGGGAAAGGGAGATGCTGCAGGGGAAAGAAAAAGGTGCTGGGGCGGGGGGAGGAAAGGCATGGGAGGGATGCAGGGTGCGAGGTTCCTGGAGTGTAGCCAAGATCTGAAAAATACAGAAATATTACTGACACCATCAGCCACACCCCCACTCCTCTTCAGCAAATTATCCGGGGACCCTCCCCACCTTCCCACTCCTTCCCCCTCCAGTCTGGCTCTCTTAGTAATCTGAAATATTTTATATGGCTCTTCTTTGAAAAGTCTGGGGGCTCCTGATCTTCAGCAAGGGAAACCCAGTTGAAATACAAGCTGAGTGCAAGAGTCCGAGATATATGAACAGCATCTCGGCACCCCATAACTGCTTCCTTATGTAACTGATTTTGCTAATATATACTGCCTGTATTTTTATGTACCTTGCTCAGAGTTTCAACAGGTAAATGTGGGGGATAAAAATGTTCTAAATAAATAAGATAAATAAGACTGACAAACCTTTGACTTTGTTCCCCTGTCAGTGAAGTTAATAAAATGTCCAAAGGCATGCTTAGTTTTTTCAGGTTTTTTGTTTTTTTTACATTGCCTGCTACTTTCTAACTTGGAGCTATAGAAGCAATTGGTAAATATTTTTTTATTTTTTTACAAAGTGTAATAATCAACCTCTAGAAATCCTATCTTTAGAAACGAGTTGTGAATTTAAAACATTTAAAGTACTTTAAATATAAATCAAAACACCTTCACTGAGGGCAATTACAAAGAAAATTCCGTCTCCTGTGCATAATTGAAAGCAATGTTTTAGAATTTACACAGCAATCTTCAAAGGGATTAACGCAGGTTAAAAGCATTTTGTCCGTGTAAACCATTTGTCTAAAAGTTGTCCACCCTGTTTTTACTGTTTACTGTATTTTGGATACTTTATTCACTGACTGTAAAGGGGTTTTATTGACGTTGTCATTTTTAATTATTAATTGCCTCTAATATCTGTATAAGTTCCGATCCACAAATCTAAGGTAATAAATACATAAATAAAATAACAAAGGGGGCAATTTTCATACTCTTGGGATAAAGTTGACGGGCTCTTTTAACCTGCAGGGTTTGCACTGGTTCTCAGAGCAAAAGTATGCGTGTACTTCCACTTTAAAATGTGCCACTGGCAGAAAGTGCCCGTAGACATTGGCACCTGCTATTTCTGAGTAATTTTTTCATTGAAATAACAGGTCAGAGCCAGCGGTGGCCTCTGCCTCCCATTCTGTAGCGCTCAGGCTTGTGAACCCTTGGCCGACGGGAGGATGGTATTCGTTTCGGAGGATCCGTAGGTTCTCTCGTCGGGAGGCGAGGCAGAGCAGAAGACGGGACGAGCTGACCCTTGGCACTGGAGACTGAGGCAGCAGCGGAGACAGATGAAGGGACGAGAAGAGGAGCTGAGTCTTCACCCCTGGAAGTCTGTGGTCCCCCCAGGAGGAGTCCGTAGGGACTCAGACCCCTGGGACTTAGGTGGACCTTTGAGAGATCAGGAGTTGGTGCAAGGGTTGACTGGAGCTTCGCCCTGGAAGCCCGCGGTTCCCCCCGGGAGGAGCCCGTAGGGACCCGGGCCGCTGGGACTTAGGTGGGCCCTTGGAGACGGTAGTCTTGAAGGAGTCCTAGGTCGGGTGCCAGAGGGTTGTCACTCACCAGTCCGAAGTCGTGCACCAGAGAATCACCGTAAGCCAATCCGAAGTCAAGAACCGGGAACACCAGGATGAAGAGGAACAGCAATCCAAGCTCAAGGAACTCACCGAGGCAAGCAGACTAGATAGCGCTGGAGGACGTTGCCAAGTCGCTGGATGAGCAGAGGAAGCTGCCTTATATACTTCCCCTGCTCTGGCTGATAGAGAACAGGTGAAGCCATTTAAAGGGACTGGGTCCCTTTAAATCTGTGGAGGAGGCGCGGCCTCGCACCTAAGGATGGCGGCGGCCATCTTGGATTTCCCCCGTGGAGAGGAGACGCCGCTGGACGCCACGAGGGGGGAGCAGGACGGCTTCCCCTGCAGCAAGCAGCACCGGAGGCTGCGCAGGCGTAACGGCCCGAATCGGAGCCCTCCCCCGGGGCTCCCACAGCAAAGGAACGCCTCGAATCAGGTAGGGGGCCACGGTCGTGGGGCGCCACGGCCGCAGAACACAACAGTACCCCCCTCTTTAGGTCGTTTCCCCGGAGGCCTGGGTTTAGCTGGATGGTCCTTGTGGAACTGCTCGAGCAAACTCCAGTCCAGGATATTAGCCAGTGGTTCCCAGGAGTTCTCCTCGGGGCCGAAGCCTTCCCACACTATCAGGTATTCCCATTTCTTCCTGTGTTGCCTCACATCTAGAACCTCTCGGGCTTGATAGGTGATGTCATCTTCAGAGGCAACAGGTTGCGGGGTCGGAGGCGTGCTGGAAGGCCATGATAATACTAGAGGCTTCAGTAGGGAGACGTGGAATGTGTTGTGAATCTTGAGAGACGGAAGGAGACGAAGTTGATATGAGACAGCACCCACCTGCCGGATGATGGAAAATGGTCCGATGAATCGCGGGGCCAGTCGCGATGATGGCAGCTTCAACCGGATGAACTGTTTGCTCAACCAAATCTTTTGGCACGGCTTGAGAGGCGGGTACGGCCTTCTGTGCTGGTCCGCGTATCTCTTAGCTGCCTGGCCGGTCCTGATCAGGGCGCGTTGCGTGGATATCCACAGATGAGGTAACTCATCGGCGGAGAGTTGAGCTGTCGGAGATGCAACCATGATGGGAACGGGCAGTGGCAGGCGTGGCTGCTTCCCATACACTATCTGAAACGGGGAGGACCCCGTAGCTGCTGAGACATGGGAATTCAGTGCAAATTCGGCCCAGGGTAGCAGACTAGCCCAGTCATCTTGTATCTCATTAACATACAGACGAAGGAATTGCTTCAATGTCTGGTTTGTTCTCTCTGCGAGACCGTTGGTTTGTGGATGGTAGGCGGACGTGTAATCTAGGGTGACGTCGACCTTCTGGCAAAGGGCCCTCCAGAATTTGGTGGTAAATTGGGGCCCTCGATCAGACAGGATGCCTTTGGGTAGGCCATGAAGCCGGAAGATGTGCTGGACGAAAAGCTGAGCCAGCTGTGGTGCGGACGGCAACCCTGGCAAAGGCACGAAGTGCGCCATCTTGCTAAAACGGTCGACAACCACTCATATTACCGTGTTGCCATTGGATAGTGGCAGATCCACCACAAAGTCAGTTGCCACATGGGTCCACGGTTCCGCAGGGGCAGGCAAAGTTTGAAGTAAGCCTGGGGTTGAACCGGAGATCCTCTTGTGGCGAGCACAGGTCTGGCAGGACTCCACGTATGCCCGGACATCCTTATGTACCTTGGGCCACCAGTAGTACCGGCGCAGATGCTGCAACGTGCGGGATTGCCCTGGGTGGCCGGAACAGCAGGAATCATGGGCCCACGCCAGCACTTGTTTCCGCAGGTGCGGCGGGACTAGGGTCTTCCCAGGCGGGATGGTAGTGGTAGTTGCCAGGAGAACCCGGGATGGGTCAATGATGTACTGTGGTTCCTCAGAACCCTCCGTGGAATCAAATACCCGTGATAGGGCATCAACCTTAGTATTCTTCTCAGCCAGTCTGTATCGGAAAATGAAGTTGAAATGGGGGAAGAACAGGGCCCACCGGGCTTGTCGGGGATTGAGCCGTTGTGCCCGGTGTAGGTACTCTAAATTTTTATGGTCTGTGAAGACCGTGAACTGGTGCTGTGCCCCCTCAAGCCATGGGCGCCACTCTTCTAAGGCCACTTTGATGGCCAAGAGCTCCTTGTCGCCAATGGCATAGTTCCGCTCAGCTGGCAAGAATTGGCAGGAGAGGAAGGCACACGGACGTAGCTTGTGGCCCTCGGAGGCCTGGCTCAGGACGGCCCCTACTCCCTCCGAAGATGTGTCCACTTCGATAAAGAATGGCCGTTGCGGATCCGGATGCCGAAGGCATGGTTGCTGCATGAATGCCTCCTTGAGACGACGGAAGGCGACCTCCGCTCCCGGAGGCCACTTCTTGGGGTCCACCCCTTTTCGGGTCAGGGCTGTCATCGGCGCCACAATGGACGCATAGTTAGGGATAAAAGACCGATAATAGTTTGCGAAACCCAGGAACCTTTGGAGTGCCTTGAGCCCGGACGGCTGTGGCCTTTCCCGAATGGTGCTTAGTTTTTGCGGATCCATGCGGAATCCCTGACTGGAGACTATGTATCCCAGGAAGGGATGAGACTCCTGCTAAAACAGGCACTTTTCGAGCTTCGCGTACAGCTTATGTTCCCTGAGACGTTGTAAGACTTGGACGACGTGTCGGCGGTGGGCGGTCAAAGAATCGGAGAAAATCAAGATGTCGTCCAAATATATTACCACACATTGGTACAGGAGGTCACGGAATATTTCATTCATGGTATTCTGGAATACTGCGGGGGCATTGCAAAGCCCGAATGGCATCACCAAATACTCATAGTGGCCGTCCGGGGTGTTGAAGGCCGTCTTCCATTCATCACCTTCCTTAATTCGAATGAGGTTGTAAGCCCCTCGAAGGTCCATCTTTATTCACCGATGGCGTTCGTGAGAGGACAACTTCCCCCGTCCCACTTCCATGGGTTCCTCGACGGGTGCCTGCAGGGCTTCAGACTTGCCTTTGGGCGGAGGTGAGGGCCTTCTCGCCACCTTAACTGTCGGAAGGTGAAACCTCATTCGGCGATCCACTCGGTTAGCCATCTCTATCACGGCATCAAGATCATCCGGAAGTTCCTTCGCGGCTAGCTCATTCTGAAGGCGCGAAGCTAGCCCTTCCAGGAAGATTCCGTGCAGGCAATCTTCCCTCCAATTCAGTTCTGCGGCCAGGGTGCGGAATTCCATAGCGTATTCGGCCACTGTCCGAGTGCCCTGTCGTAGTCGGAGCAGTTCTGAAACTGCAGTGGGTTTGCGAATGGGTTCGTCGAACATCTGCCGGAAGGCAGAAAGAAACTGGCTCAAGTTCCCGAAAATAGGATCCCTTCTCTCCCACAGATGAGAGGCCCAAATCAGAGGCTTCCCGTCAAGCAAGGACATAATGTACCTGGTTTTGACCAGGTCGCTGGGAAACTGCGCCGGCAACAAGGAGAAGCGGACCTGGCACTGGCTGAGGAATCCTCGACACAACTTCGCATCCCCGGCGTATCGAGAGGGCGCCGGGAGCCGAGTAGGAGTTACATGCCCCAGGTCACCCCTGGAGGTCTGGGCGGTGTGTGGCTGGGTAGCGCGGGCAGTGTAGGATTCATAGGCCCTAAGACCTCAAGACGTTGGGTTAAGCTCTGCACAGAGGAAACTAATGCGTCCAGGGTTTTCTACTGGTCCATCAGGCGCTGGGCCATTCCCGGAATGGCCTGGTGGGAGGATGCCTTTGCCGGGTCCATGGACTTGGCAATCTGTGGCGCTCAGGCTTGTGAACCCTTGGCCGATGGGAGGATGGTATACTTTTCGGAGGATCCGTAGATTCTCTCGTCAGGAGGTGAGGCAGAGCAGAAGATGGGACGAGCTGACCCTTGGCACTGGAGACTGAGACAGCGGCGGAGACAGATGAAGGGACGAGAAGAGGAACTGAGTCTTCACCCCTGGAAGTCTGTGGTCCCCCCAGGAGGAGCCCGTAGGGACCCAGACCGCTGGGACTTAGGTGGACCTTTGAGAGGTCAGGAGTTGGTGCAAGGGCTGACTGGAGCTTCGCCCTGGAAGCCCGCAGTCCCCCCGGGAGGAGCCCGTAGGGACCCGGGCCGCTGGGACTTAGGTGGGCCCTTGGAGACGGTAGTCTTGAAGGAGTCCTAGGTCGGGTGCCAGAGGGTCGTCGCTCACCAGTCCGAAGTCATGCACCAGAGAATCACCGCTTGCCAATCCGAAGTCGTACACCAGAGAATCACCGTAAGCCAATCCAAAGTCAGGAACCGGGAACACCAGGACGAAGAGGAACAGCAATCAAGCTCAAGGAACTCACCGAAGCAAGCAGACTAGACAGCGCTGGAGGACGTTGCCAAGTCGCTGGATGAGCAGAGGAAGCTGCCTTATATACTTCCCCTGCTCTGGCTGATAGAGAACAGGTGAAGCCATTTAAAGGGATTGGGTCCCTTTACATCTGTGGAGGAGGCGCGGCCTCGCACCTAAGGATGGTGGCGGCCATCTTGGATTTCCCCCGCGGAGAGGAGACGCCGCTGGACACTGCGAGGGGGGAGCAGGACGGCTTCCCCCGCAGCAAGCAGCACCGGAGGCCATGTGGGCACAACGGCCCGAATCGGAGCCCTCCCCCAGGGACTCCCACGGCGAAGGAACGCCGCAAATCAGGTAGGGGGCCGCGGTCGTGGGGTGCCACGGCCATGGAACACAACACCATTCCAGCTGTAATGGAGGAAAAGGAAGCAAGTGCAAACAGGTTCCAGGGCAGAGACCCGGGAGAACATCACCGCGATGCTGAGAGATGAAAATAAATGCAATCTCCGCAAGATAGTTTCCTGCTCCCGATCCTAAACATGTCCCGGGAGCGCCACCTTTCAATGCAGCTCCTGTTTTAGCCAGATTGAAGGAGGTTAATTTTCAGGCAGCTGATTGGAATGATGAATAAAACGGAAAATGTCATAATGCCTCTGTATCGCTCCATGGTGAGACCGCACCTTGAATACTGTGTACAATTCTGGTCGCCGCATCTCAAAAAAGATATAATTGCGATGGAGAAGGTACAGAGAAGGGCTAACAAAATGATAAGGGGAATGGAACAACTCCCCTTAGAGGAAAGACTAAAGAGGTTAGGACTTTTCAGCTTGGAGAAGAGACGACTGAGGGGGATATGATAGAGGTGTTTAAAATCATGAGAGGTCTAGAACGGGTAGATGTGAATCGGTTATTTACTCTTTCGGATAGTAGAAGGACTAGGGGACACTCCATGAAGTTAGCATGGGGCACATTTAAAACTAATCGGAGAAAGTTCTTTTTTACTCAACGCACAATTAAACTCTGGAATTTGTTGCCAGAGAATGTGGTTCGTGCAGTTAGTATAGCTGTGTTTAAAAAAGGATTGGATAAGTTCTTGGAGGAGAAGTCCATTACCTGCTATTAAGTTCACTTAGAGAATAGCCACTGCCATTAGCAATGGTTACATGGAATAGACTTAGTTTTTGGGTACTTGCCAGGTTCTTATGGCCTGGATTGGCCACTGTTGGAAACAGGATGCTGGGCTTGATGGACCCTTGGTCTGACCCAGTATGGCATTTTCTTATGTTCTTATGTTCTTATGTAAAACACTGTTTTCCCCTGTGTAAATCACCTTGCATGAGGACCTTGTGCTGTGTAGTTCCTTCACCATGCCAATATAATGAATATAATAAAAGTCTGTGTGTCGTGCTATCCTGCTCAGGCTGACTGCGTGAAAAGCAATTTATCCTGGCAGCAGTGACCTGTTGTTAGTAATCCATTAAAACTACCCGAGGCAGAAAAGTACAAAAATTAATTCGTGAAGGCTGCCATTACACTATCAAGATGACATGTGACCTATCGAAGTGCACCAAAGTGACTTTTGCTGAAAGTGCATTAACTTGTTTTGAAAAGACCACATCAACTGAGGAATGTAAGATAGAACAACCTGGCCAGGAAAGTGCATACAAATATCTTGAAAGTCATGAACCTCTGGTCCCCCAAATATAAAACAATGCATGAAAAGATCAGAATAAAGTCTTACAAATGACCGAAACAAACTGTCTTTACCAGTTTACAGCTCGAGAGTCAATCAGTGGGTCCAGAAAGATTTTCAGCAAGTGATTGTATGACTTTGTATGTGCCACTTAATGTACAGGAACCAGTATATGGCAAGATTGTATATCCCAAAATCACAAGTAATGGAACCAGGAAAATGCACTCCAAACAAACTCTATGAATGTAACGCTGCATCTAAGTTTTAAAGTGTGCATTTCATCCCTCCCGACGCAGTCTTCGGGTGAAACACGGGTCTGTGATTGGGGACCCTAAAGAGAACTGTTCATGTTTGACTATTGAGCAATGGAGATGCCGCGTTGAAAAATAAAGAAATCCTCTTTTTGAATCTTAAAAATTGTTGGACCAACTAAGTTCCTTTGCATCTCCTTTTGGCATTGAAAATTGTATATCCCAACATCTGAAGAAGGCAGGGCGTGGCAAGAAATACAGTATACAGACGGGCCCATGAGCAGATTTAGCATTATCAGAAGAATCTGATATACAAAAGCTGCTACAGAATATCTTTGTTAAACCCTTCAGGGTGCACAAGGAAAGGGCATCCCTGCCTTTTGGAAAATCTTTTTAACTAACCATACCTTAGCATTTCAATGTCCACATTATCAAAGCATCAGCACATCTGAATACATCTGAAAGATCTTAATGAAAAGATAAATCAATAAGATTAAGGCTGGGCCTGTTCAGTACCTCAGGGCTGTGGCACAGGAGCTCCAAAGGGCTGGGGAGGGTTCAATTGTGCTGCAAAAGGCAATGTTTGAGCCCGGGGAAGGGGGGTGAGGGAGGAAAGATGGGCCAGACCCCTACCAGTCAAGGGAAAGGTGGGGAAGTTAAGTCTCAGAAGAGACTTTCTTCGAGTGCACCTGGCAGGGAAGAACCCTTGGGGGTCTATTAAAAGAGGATGAACTATGAGAGATTATGCATACCTGCATATGTATAAATAAGATTCAGTTTATACTGTTCATGGAAGTATGAGCAACCCCTGCAGGTCCCGCTGTTCAAGCCAGCACTCAGGTTTATATGCTGCATCCCCAACTGCAAAGCCACACCAGCACAGCTGCCTATTTTACACTTTCCACATCAGTGTGCATTCAGGGCAAAGGGGTTATTGGTGAGAAAGGGGGAAAACGTTGACTTGGTGAAGGGTCTGAGCTGTTTCAGAGTCTGTGGTGGGGATCAGAGAGAATCCTCAGCAATGCCCCATGAGGCACAGCATGTTGGAATGAAAAGGCCTTTAAATGGTGCCAATAGATTTGTTGTTCCTTTTGTTTTACTTTTCTCACATATCTATTTTATTTCATTAATGATCCTATTAGGGCAACCCTAAGGGATCTACATTCAAAAGAGTTTTACAGGTAAAATCATTTTTTACATGCAAAATTCTGCTCCTTTAAAAACTATTCCCCCTTTGTCTGCACAAAATTATAGTGTGGATAAAGTTATTTGGACAAAAAGGGGGCAGGGCTAGAGACATGGCAAGGAAAGGCTCCTTCCACACCCCTCCTTCCCCCTTACTCTCCCCCAGCCTAAATGACATATGTTCCCCTTACACGCCCCTCTCAACCTCAGATTCTCCTCTCTCAAACCCACTTAGAGTAAGCCAGTACCCTCCAGATAGCATACCATTGTCCACATTCAGTACTGTTTCCCCCAAAGATGCAAAAAAAAAAAAAAAATCCTCCAAAACGATCGATCAGTTGATCTGTATCCCCACTGGACTTAATATTCCCCAAATACATCTGTGACTTAAAGGAAAGCCTAGCCCCCTGGCTAACCACCATAATAAATACCAAACTAACTGAAGGCAAACTACCCCCCACCCCCCCAACTAAAAAAGGCCATAATCAAACCTATCCTGAATAAAGCAGTCTTGGACCCCAAAATAATTGACACTATCATCCAGTCTCCAGCTTTTATCTAAACAAGTGGACAAGGTGGTCTACATCCAATACCTTGCCTTCCTAGAAGAAAACAACATCCTCCACTTTTACCAATCCAGATTTAGAAAAGGACATGGAACTGAATCTGTCCTATTTGCCATATCCAACAACATTTGTCTAAATGCTGACCGAGGCAGCAACCCTCTCCTAATTCTACTGGTTATGTCCGCTGTCTTTGACACAGTCAGCCACCAGCTACTGTTATATCAATTAAGGGACACTGTAATTGAAGGCACAGCCTTAAATGTTTTAAATCTTTCCTAGAAATCTCAATCTGTCTCATGGGCCAACAGGTCTTCCTCACCAAAAGAGCTGTGGAGTATCACAAGGTTCAGTGCTCTCTCTGATCCTATTCAATATATACATTTGTCAAGTCTGTGACCTTATCCAGTCACAGTTGTCACCTTTTTGCAAACGACATTCATCTGTATACAAAACTAGGTCCACATCAAACCTCTTCAGTTACTAATCTCAACCACTGCCTAACAGCAGTAGCACAATGGCTCAAGAACCACAAACTTAAACTAAACCCCACTAAGCCCGAACTTCTCTGGCTAAGCTGTCAAAAGTACCCCTTAGTATCACTATTCTCTTTTTCAGGAATCCCCCTTACACCCCAAAGACTCGGTACAAAGTCTAGGGGTTCACCCAGACTATAACCTTACAATGGAATCCCATCTTTCAAATGTAGTGAGAACCTCCTTTATGCACCTGCGTCAGATTCGCCAACTGCGTAACTTCGAGAAACACAACCTTGCTACCATTATATATGCATTAATCACCAGACATGAGGACTACTACAATTCTCTTTTTGCCAGCCTTTCACAGTACAACCTAAAATCCTCCAACTCCTACAGAGCATAGCCACCAGAATTTTGATCAGGGTCAAAGGAACAGACCACATAAGGCAATTCTAGGCAGTTCCTAGAGGTTAAATCCATAAACTGCTATGAAGGTAATTAATAAGCAATAGTAGCTTGAGATTTATTTAATGTTTGGGTACTTGTCAGGTACTTGTGACTTGGACTGGTCACTATTGGAAACAGGATGCTGGGCTTGATGGACCCTTGGTCTGACCCAGTATGGCAATTTCTTATGTTCTTATGTTCTTAATTCTGAAGAAGCTGCATTGGCTCCCAGTCACATACAAGATACATTCAAAACCCTCTGCCTAGTTTTCAAATGTTTGAACAAACTGGTCTCTGAGTATCTCTTCCAGCTTCTATTCTCCTACTCACCCACAAAAGACCTTTGATCTTTACAAATGATCCTCCTTTCTTCCACTCGAAGCTCATTTACACAAGACTGTGGGCATTCCACCAATTCCACCAGTTTAAATAGTGTTTATTTCCACACAGTTACACCAACTGTTTACTTCTTATTTATTCTTTATTATTATTATTATTATTTATTGTTATATGCATTCTGTTTACTGTTTTTCTATGCATCATGTTTACTGTTTATTGATTTCTGATTATTAATCATTGTTCTATGTACACCATATCTATGGTAATGCCCAATCTGGTTATATGTAAACCGAAGCGATATGTACCAGTACATGATCTTCGGTATATAAAAGTCTTTAAATAAATAAATAAATAAATTCAACTGCCATACCCAAAAATTTTGGGACAAATAGCCACCGCCCCTTTATCTCAAAACAAGCTATCTTAACTTCAGAAAACAAATCAAGGTATAGTTATTCACCCAGACCTTCAATCAATCCCCATAACAGAAACATCCACCTTGCAAAAACTACCAACTATTACCATAGGACACCCATCAACCCCCAAAGGCTTTCTAGCTTCTTTACTCATGGTCTCTTATCCTTCTACCAATGCCTACAGTGCTCCCTTTCTACCCATTCCTGTTCCGCCCTTACCGCTTACACTTCTAAGAGACAAAGCCATCAGATGTGCTCTGCCACAAATCTATTGACTACAAAAACTCTACATTTCCTATTCCTTCCAACTCTGGCCTTATGATTGTTAATTCTGTGATTATTGTAAACTAAGATCTAACTGTAATTGTAATTAATTTTGTAACCCACCTTTTTGGTAAAAAGCAGAATTTTAAATGTCTATAAATAAATACATCTGAACTAGCTGAAAAAGTACGGAACCTTGGAATAATAATGGACCCCGAAATCAACCTAAAACAACACATATCGCTAAAAGTAAAAGAAGGCTATGCAAAGCTCATCATCTTCAGAAGACTAAAATCACTACTAACACCAGCTGATTTCAGATCAGTACTTCAGGCACTAGTTTTCTCCAACACTGACTACTGTAATGCACTTTTGCTAGGACTCCCGAATACAACATTAAGGCCACTTCAAATACTTCAAAACACAGCAGCTAGAATACTAACCGGAAAAAGGAGGGACCATATAACTGAAACCCTAGCTGAATTGCATTGGCTACCTATTGAACACAGAATAAAATACAAAGTCTTATTTACCATACATAAACTAATACATGATGAAAAATCGGACTGGCTAAACACAGCACTACAAGTACACGTCCCACACAGAAACCTTCGTTCAGCAAACAAAACACTTTTAACCATTCCTTCAGTAAAGACAGCAAAACTAACCCAAGTGAGAGAAAGGGCCTTATGGTTAGCAGGCCCCACACTTTGGAACACAATGCCTCTAGAGATCAGAGTACAAAGGGATCTCAAAACCTTTAAGAAAAGTTTAAAAACATGGCTTTTTAAACAAGCTTTTTATAAAGAGACCGGAGAATAGAAAATAAACAAGAATAGGCAGAAAAGCAATAGCACACAGCACTATTCTCAGAATGTGCATTAAAATAGTCTAACAACTCTTTCAAATAAAACATAATTGTAAAACACAAAGATTATGTATTTTATCTGTGAATAGTACCTTACAGGCACACCTGGTCATGACCGTTTTCACTAAACAATCGATTGTATTATTTAATATATTGTAACTGAACCTATTGTGGCACCTGTTAGAATCTAGAGATGTGAATCGGAACTGGAATCGGTTCCGATTCCAGTTCCGATTCACATTGTTAATTTTTTTTTGTGCGGCCCGATCGCGGTTTTGTTTATCGGCTGCGCCCGAGCCGATATCTGGATAAATATCTGAATAGTTATCCAGATTATTTTATCTGGATAATTTACTAGGGTTCTGCATTTGTTTAAAAATGAATGGTAATCCAAACTGAAAATGGCCATTTTCATTTCATTTTGTTAAATCTGAAATGAATTGAAAATGGCCCCAAATTATTTCATGTGTATTCATTTTGAAAAATAGTGCACACTATTTGCAAAATGAATTTCAAATGAATACAAATGAATTTAAACAAAACCCCCCATAAACCCTGAAACAAATTTTGGGCCAAAAATGGCCTGAAAATGAAACAAAGATTTTGGCTGTGCAGATCCCTATAACTTACTCACTCACCAGTTTTTTTAATATAGACCTTTAAGTAAAATTACACTGAACTGAATATTCCATGGCCTCTGGTGGGAAAATACTCATTCTGGCATAAGTGTATTATGAGGTTTTGGGATGCAAATCTGAAGCCCACAAAATTATAAACAAAATAAAAACATGTGTGCTAAAATACAAAGAGAGAGAGAGAGATTACAGCTTTGGAAACAGACACTTCATCGCAGCCAAAGAAAAACGTGTCTAAGATGAAACGTTATCTGCGGGTATGCAGTGCATAAATATAACATTATACACCCACGCAGGGAGAAAATCGCTTGTAAATGCTATGTTTCTTACTGCCTTTGCAGATGTCTACTGCTCTAAGGAGTTAGCCAGGGTGGAATGCCTCTTCAAAGGCATTTTGTAGAAAGAACTGCTCAGTGAAAGCAAATTAAGACCTCATGTTATGTTCCATTTGCTCAAGATATCATCAAACAATGAGCTCACAGTTGTTTCATGATGTCATAAGCAGAGAAAGAAAAAGCCAAGCAGTAACTAAAAGTGCAAAAAAGTGATTTCAATTAAATAACAAAGCAGGGCTGACCAGGGACTCATAGTGCAGAGATGGGTATGGAACCAATTTGTCTTATTTGCAGCAGTACAAAGGGATCTTTTTTTTTTTTTTTAAATTCTGGGTGTGTGACAGCTCACAGATGACAGGCTGAGAAGGAGATAGGCAGCGGTAGGCACATCCCTCAGGGCTTGAAGCATTGCCAGAGCCGGAGGCTGCTGAGCAGAAGTGATTGTCCTTGCCTTGGTGAGCAGTCCCTTCATCAAGGGCCGGATGTCTGGCTGAGAGAAAAGCACACTGGCAGCCTGGACCCGCAGGACACTCTGCAGCACCCTGATCCACTCCTCCAGGAGATTGGGAGAGTCCGCAGTCAAGTAAAACGTTCGCTTCTCAGTCATCAACTGAAATATGACCAGAGTAGAGATCAGAAGACAATCTTCTCTTTCTAGCTCTATGTCTATGTATTATCATAGCTATCTGCAGAACATTCTAGCAAGATCTGCCAAGATATAAGTACCTTATTCGGCATCAGGTGTGGACTTATTTACTTTTATCTGCTGCTGCTATTTTTTCCAGTAATCTATTTCCACTGAAACCTGACTCAGAGCAATGGTTCTCAACTCTGATCCTTCCAGCCTCCTGACTGGGGCTGGTTTTCAGGATATATAGATGTATATACAAAAATGAACATGCATGAGATATATTTACATAGATTTCGTCTATGAGCCCCACCAACATGCATAGTTTGTTACTCTGTGAAAGAACTGTTTGGGCACCATGAGAACCGGAGTGGAGACCTGTGGATTTAGAATAAACAATGAAAGCTGGAGACAGTTAGCGAGTGTTCCTTTGCCACCCAGCACGTTGTTTGTAGAATTCAGCTGTGTACATCCTTTTTGAGCTTTAGCATCCAAACTTTGCTACGTGGTGGTTTGAGCTTTCCTGCTCTACGCAGTTCGTAAGATCCATCATTTCTCGCTTCTGGGCTATTAGTCTTTGGCTCTGTCTTGAGAGAATGCAGCATTAGCTGCAGAAGAATGAAAAAGGAAGTAATTAACAGCTGTGCTCTGCTGCTAGCGCCCACATCAGGCAATTCTTAGTGCCAGCATCTGATCCCCAGCAAGGACAGGGCTGTTAGGGCAATTAGTCTCACTAGCCAGTGCCTAATTAGGTTGTTTTTCACGGACTAACGAAAATATGCATGTTCATGGCGCTCATAGATCAAATCTAAGTATATATATCTATATATATACACAAGAAAATACACAAGAAAAAACACTCAATAGAGTGGGATACAAGCACATATCAATAATTTCAAACGTTCACTAAACCACAAATGATGTTATTGTTCATCAAATTCTAATAAATACAAACTACATTAAACTTCATATTCTTTGAATCTGCGGTCATTTCAACAGTCAACATTGTTAAACATTCTTCATTAAAAATTTCAAACACTCACACCCCATACATTCTCATTCATACTAACAACTCATCCATAAAAAACTCACAAATCCGCATTACATGAATTGTAATAAGAATACCCTCTTATGATATTTCTTTCAATACAACGCTAAAATAGTATAGCCACTGTGATTTTGCAGAAATCCCTAATCCCAATATTGCGCACAACATATATAGACTCTGTTTCTAGTCATCTATATAAATCCCTTATCCCAATCAGTTAATTCATATTATATATATATATATATATATATCTTATGCATGTTAAATTTTGTATATATAAATATATAGATATAGTTATAAGTGAAAATCACTATTTACAAACAACCTAAACAAGCAGTCAAGATTATTTTGTGTGGCAAAAAATGAAGCTCATTTGCTGTTTGTTATTTTTCCCAGCATTTTTGTGATGGACATTGGACACGCTGCTTTATTCTCCTGCAGACCAGCGTAACTTCCTAGGCCCACCTGTTCTGTGACCATGGCAGAAAACTTTCAAAGTAGCAACTAATTAGTAACAAATGGCTTTTTAGGTAAAATAATAAGCTACATCTTAGCTTCTGTGTACTTTTCTGAGCAAACAATCAATAATTTGTAACTACTGACTTTTCTAAAAGCTGCAACAATCCTGAGTAAAACAAAACCCAAGGGCAGATGAAAGCTGCAGGGTTCATCCAGCCTGTTCATTCTGCCTTCCCACTACATCACTCGATTTCCGGCTTTCCTGCTGCTGGATCCCTGGCTTCATCCTCGCCTCCCATAAGCAGGGCTCCTCTGTGCTTGCATTCTCAGGCTGTTTTTACTCCCCCACCTTCACTTCCATCGGGTGGGGAGAATGTGCCATACATCCATCACCCCGCTATAAGTAAATGCCCTGGTGCTGCTGTACCTGAAAGGTTTGCTTTCCATCCCCTCTTACAATCTGACTGGATGCACTCAGCTCAATGTGACCCTGGGGCTTCCTGATTACATCACTCTGCAAAAAGTAAAAAATAAAACATAACAGTCTAGAAGAATAACTGGGAGCTTAGTTACATTTTGATATGAATTTAAAATGAATTTCCATGTACCCACATTTTAACGTTACATAATGAAAAAATGAGAAGATAATAACAGAGGACCCCGATATATGATCAGAGTAAGAAATGTGTGCTGCACTTCAGTGCACATTTTCACAACTCTCTTTTTTTTTAGCACGTGAGTAAACTCCCAATGCCTTAAGCCAATGCATCGAGAATTTTAAAAAAAGCACGCTAACCCAAAAATGTGCACAGAAAGACATGCTTGGCACACCTAAAACATGATTTGAGGACAAAACATGTTCTCTGTGCATAAAACAGGATTTCTGTGCAAACTGGTTTTATATGCATAGATCCGGAATCCGGGACCTCCCCCCACACACACACCATGAACTCTAGGTTCAGTCCCAAGGACTAGCACTAGCCCCAGAGGCTCCAGTATTCAACACCATTTGTCAAGCTGGAGAAATGATGGCTTTCAAGTACCTTGGCTGTGCTCACTGCCCCAGACTTAGGGGGTCATTCTCTAACGTGTGAAAAGAGACTTTTCGCCTGCGATAGCTAGCTCGGGGCGGAGTCGGTCCCAGAAGAGGAGGAGTCGCGCCAGCTTTTATGGTGTAGTTATTCGGCGCGAAAGCCGGCAGCGATCGCACCGCGGAGGTGCGATCGCTGCCGGCTATTGCAGGACCGCACCCCGCTTTGCCCCCCCCCCCCCTCCCGCCCCCCATTACCGCCAGATTCTCTAAGGTCTGCGACCATAGAGAATCCAGGCCTTAGCCAGCTAATTTTCTTATCCGACTAAAATGTTAGTAGAACATATGCGGGGTATGGGGTATGAGCATTCCGGGTCGAGGTTGACTAACTAGTTAAATTAGCCAGATAGACGATAATTTTCAGCATTATGCCCCGAACAGAGCCGGATAACTTTGGAGCCGCCAAAGAGCTGTCCTAAAGTTATACAGATAAACGTATCCAGATAACTTTTAAGATAGCCGGGGCACCTATGCCGCTGAGTGTCTCTGCAGAGTTAGCTGCTTAGGTTTATCCTGCTAACATTGCTGGCCATACGGCAGCTGACTATCAAGCTCGGAAACTTCACTCCCCCTCTGACCAAGAGCTACATTTCCAGCATTAAGAAAACGAGTTGAGCCCGTGCACCTCTCTGCACTGGGGAGTAATAGCTAATGCTACGATTAACACGGGACTTGCAATGAAGAATGCTAATCTGTGTGCACATTTTACTCACATTTGTGCACACATTTTTTGTGTGCTAAGCTCTTTGTTAAAAAAAACAAAACTTTATTTCGTAGTGCATTTAACTTGGCAGAATAGTTTGGAGGCAACTTTTTTTTGATGATGATTCTGTGAAGAAACAGCCGACAGTGAAAAGCTGGTATGTTTACCAGCACACCCGTGGCGCGCGCAAGTTATAAAATCCAGGGGCCGCGCGCCAGAGTTTATATACCACGCGCGCACGTGAGTGCGGCGCGCGCAAGGGGGGAGGTGAATTAATCAATCAGCGTGCGGCGACGCAGCCCAGCCTTCAACAGTTCCCTCCCAGGCCACTCCAATTAAGGAGTGGACTGGGAAGGAACATCCCTACCCCCTACTCTAACCTCCCTTCCCCTTTCCCTCTCCTCCCCAGTCCCTAAGTCCTACCTTTTTTTTTTTTTTTAACTTACTTCAGGACCCGTCCCGAAGTAAGTTGCGTGCACCGGAGGACAGCGATGAATGGCGCTGTCCCGGCCTGCCTCCCCCACCCCCGAACCTTCAAAGAGGCCCGGCAGTTCTGCACGTAACAGGGGTTACGCAGGTGGCCGGGCCCCTCTGAAAAGGCGCAAGGAGCGCGCAAGGCCCAGCCACGTGCATAACCCCCGTTTTTAACACGCGCAAGTTTTTTAAAATCTACCCTTAAGAGGAACTTTGTACGCACAAAAAAACTTGCCCACAACACGACTTAGCATGTGTGCACTGTCGAGCGCACCTTATTACACAGGTGCAAGAGTATGAATAGCTCAGGTTTTAAAGGTATAATAACTATTTTTTTTATGTCAGTTAGTTCCACTCTCTTAGTTCAGAAAGATTTGGCACCAAAATCCTGCAAAATGAGGGTCAGTAGGACAAGGCAAACAACATAGATACGAGGAAATAAACAGGCGGACAGAAGACCCATCTGACCTGCCTGCGTCTCCATGTATTGCTGTGGTCACAGACCATCCTTGCTCTCCAGTTTTGCGGTTGCTTTTCTGCCCCTAGGGATCCTCTGTGCTTGTTTGCATGCTTTAATGACCAATCAGCAGAGTTACTAAGATCAGAAATATGCCGGCATACCCAATC
The DNA here is from genome assembly GCF_901001135.1 of Rhinatrema bivittatum. Lineage (NCBI taxonomy): Eukaryota > Metazoa > Chordata > Amphibia > Gymnophiona > Rhinatrematidae > Rhinatrema > Rhinatrema bivittatum. The sequence goes on along the minus strand of NC_042617.1, from coordinate 66,845,865 downwards.
TCCGATTTTGAATTGTAGAGAGCCACTAAGTGCCACAGATATGAGCTCCCTTACCGGTGACTTGTAGTAAAGTAATTCACCACCTTTAAGAACGAACCAGCGCCGCTTCCAGCTCCTAGCTTTGCCACCCATTTTCAAGAGATATCCAGATTTCTCCAGCATTTCCTGAATATTAAAACAGAGGAAAGGCAAAAGCAAATTCATGTAGCAAAAATCTGTTCTAAAACTCTTTAAGAGTATTTAGTTGGATTGATTTGTACTTGATTTAATAACAACCACTCAGTTCACTTAGCCTAAAATGAAAAACAAGAAAACTTTGTTTCAGACATTGGGGAGGCTGTTGGAGGCGGCGTTCAGGGGCCAAAATCTCCGCCACTGTACAACCCGATGCAGGGTGCATTCGTTCCGGGTGCCCAAGAGCATCACAGGTCCTGGCCTACTACCAAGGAGCTGGAGGGCAGAGGTGAGTGGGAAGAGGAGTTAAATGGGGGGAAAACGTTTAGCTGCTGTAATTAAAAAAAATTCATCTTCCAGTCTGGCACATACTTCCACTCTACCTGGTGTCGCAGGTTCACAGAGTTCTTTATTAATTCAAATTTGATTATATGGCTCTCATTCACAGACAGGTGAGACACGGAGGGGCGAGTGGTGGCAGCAGGACACCAAGGACAATTTTGAAAGCCATTTACTCAGAGAAATAGCTATTTCCCTGGGTAACCTGGTCTGGCCGAAAATCTGGCTAAAAAGTACACTGTTGACCCAATATAGCGCAGCTCATTGTGGGATAATTTTAAATTATATTGGGAGGCAGGAGGGGAGTCTCTTGGCCACGCTAAAAGGTTTGTATATCTTGGGTGGGGACTCTTGGTTGGCCATGCAACATTTTTAAACATACTGGGGGTGGGGGGGGGGGGGGGGTGAAATTGGAGATTGTATAACCACTAGCTTTTGGTGGCTTTTTTTTAAAGAATATTCAGTAGGCCAGTGAGTACCAAATTCACCCAGATAAGTTTATCTGCATAACATCAGCCAAGGATATTCAGCAGCACTTTTACCTGGGTGAGTTACCCCTGAATGCTTGGCTGAAGTTACCCAGGTCATTTTACCCCGATAACGTCTCTGCTTATCGGCCTACTGAACAGTGGTGACCTGTACACTTCCACACCCTCATTTTCTTAGAGACAGGAAAGCAGTCTCCGAGAGGCAACAATCAAACTGCTCGCTTTGGTGCAAACTTCACGGGTAGGTACTGCCCATGTGATTTGCACCAATAACCAATTACACGGGTAATTTCGCTTTGATGATTGCCCTCGGAAAAAGTACCAGTAGAGGTTTGCACCTGGCCAGAACTACTCAAATTGTTGCCTCCCCGGACCTAGCCCCCTCCTCTGAGCCCGCCTACTTTTCCCGGGGGCAAAATATACATGCGTTATCAACGAATGCACATCTTTTTACCCACATAAAGTTTCAAAAAAGTCCATTTCTGCAGGCAAAACAGGAAACAGCTTTGAAAGCTGTCCTCTGTGGGTGTTATTTTAAGACCGGCCATCTAAGTGCAGTCTGTAGATACTTTTTACCTGCAGACTCTGCACTAAGGCCCGAATTTTAAAAGGCCTACGCGCACTGGATCTATTTTAAAAAGGCCCAGCCACGCACGTAAAGCCCGGGACGCACACATGTCCCGGGGCTTCGAAAAAGGAGTGGGGCGGTCGGGCTAGAGGACCCCGGCACAGTGGCCATTTGCCGGTGTTGGAGAATCGTGTGCCGGTAGGGTGCCGGCGCGCACAACCTGTGCCTGCCCTGAGGCAGGCGCAAATGGTAGGATAAAGTTGGTGGGGGAGGGGGGGGGCTAGGTTAGGGCTAGGGGGTGGGTAGGTTAGAGGAAGGGGTAGGAAGGTTAGTTTAGGGGTTGGGAATGGGGGAAGGCCGTGGGCGTTGGCACGCGCAGGTTGCACTAATGTGCACCCCCTTGCGCGCGCCGACCCCCGATTTTATAAGATACGCGCACTGCCGTGTGCATGTTATAAAATCGTGCGTCCATGTGTGCACACCGGGTAGCACACGCACATGGACGTGCGCGCGCGTAGGTCTTAAAATCTACTAATTGTCAACGGGAGAGTGGGCGCATACTTTCGCTTAGAGAATTACACCAGGAAAAGTGCCTGCAAACATTTACACCTGCTAACTTGTACAGGTAGTTTTTCAGAGAAAAAAAACTACCACTCATGCTTTTGAAAAACCTCTCCCCAAGCGTGTGTCTCGGAGTCCCTCTGCATGCTTTACCCGTATAAAGTCCATTATGATTGAAAAGTCCATTATGATTTGCGAAGTATCGACTAAAAAGTAAAAACTTTTACTATCTTTTTCTTTTTTTTGTTAAATGTGTTTTTGGTTTTTTGAGGGTTTTCACCCTCAAATATGAGTACTTATTTTCTAAAGAGTTTTGTAGGAGAAAACCTTCTGGAAATAGGACCATTCATTTTTACAATATGTGTTTATTCACTGTTTTATTTTTGATCATTAATAGCGGGTGCCTGGAAGAGGTCTGCCCTTGCTAGCAGAGTGCCAACTCCTGAGGATTCTGAGACACGGAACACTTCAGCTTTGCTTCGCCATCTCAGACTTCCCGGGCACTGCCTCTGGCAGAGAGATATCTCTTACAGACCACTGAACTCTTTAAAACAGCAGAAACCCTTGAATAATTTTGATAGTGGGGGACCTGAAACCAACTGAGAGCGGCAGGCACACAGTAGCCCTCTGCTTCTAGCCTAAGGTATCCCCAGCCATCCTAGTTCCAGAGCCTATAAACATGAGGCCAATTACGACACAACAGCACTAGAGACTCTTATTGCACTGGAGAAAGAATAAGGTTTAAGTCCTGTGGCAGCAGAGAGGTACTAATTTATCATGGCTGAGCATGACTGATGTGGGGGGGTCTAGATGGCTCAGAGGAATGGTCAGAGCCTTTCAGCTCTAGGCTACTGGCTCAAACTTCAGCTACAGCAGCCCATGTGAAATACCACCTGTGATCTCAGCCCAGCCACTGCAGAAGCGATTCCTGTGAATTCTGACAAGAATACTAGGAGAAAATATGATCCACTCTTGTAAGGAAGCACTGCTTTTAGAGAAATAAAAAATGAGAATTTTTCAAAGTCTTTCAAAGAAATACAGACACACTTTGATTTAATATCATTTTCTGTGCACTACAACACTGTATAAAAGGGAATCTTTCTCTGTGACTGGGAGATCATGTGACAATGTGGTCACATCTGAAGGAGGGGCTTGATCATGTACATCATCATCTCTGGTCTGATAAAAGGTATTGCAGCCAGCAAAGAGTCTGCTGACTGAGTCAACACCTTTCTGTTTAGAAATTACAATGGCATAGTTTGCTCACTTGGGCAAGTCGTGCCCTTATTCTTCCTTTCACTATGTTTTTGTAGGTTCCCACTGCTGATTACGCAGCAGTCAATTCAGTGTAATCTAGGTGGATGGATCTGTTAAAGGATTCCTTCATTTGATTATACTAGTCTTATGTATAATTAATCATTACACAACAAAGCTAGCTTCTTCAGATGACTTGACTTTTGGACAATCTTATGTCCTTTAGGTGGTCTCTGAAGACATGGCTTCTTAAAGCTGACAGGTTTAAATTGTGCTGTTGCATTGTATTTTATATTCTGATAGATGGGTGTTTAGGGCTGACAGAACACAGTTGGATGGCATTTATTTTTCATGATATTTTATATTTTTGCTTGCTAGTTGAGATGTTGAGCTTACTAGGAAGTTTTAAATTAATGTGTGATGTATTTTGTGGTATAAAGTATTGCTGTGTCATGTGTTTGATGTAGCATTGCATTTATGTTTGTATGACATTTTGGGCATTCTGGATGGAAAGACATGCAAAAAAGGTGGAGGAAAGAAAGAAAGAAGAAACCTGGGTAGTCCCAACATTGCATGGATAATTCTTATGTTGGTCCATAAAAAAGTATCACCACCAGCACAGGAACCAATTTTTTCCAGAACCTATATGGCCACTGGAAGCCTGTACCACAAGAGAAGAGACCACAGCACTAAAGTAATCGAGCTGCACTTAATGGCAGAAGACTCAAGAGTAATCTAAGGAAATATTTCTTTATGGAGAGGGTAGTAGATGCATGGAACAACATCCTCATGGAGGTGATAGAGACAAGGACAGTATCTGAAGTAATGAAAGCATGGGATAAAGACAGAGGATCTCTGAGGTAGTGGTGGGGATTGTAAAGCTGAATTAGTTGGGTGGATGGATAGACTAGACTGGACACATGCTCTTTTTCTGCCACAACATTTCCATGTTTCTAAGTGCATTATCCCATTCAAAGCTTTGATTCTCACATTTTTCCCATTATCACTGGAGGAAGAGCACGTTTTTGGAAGCTTCTGCTCTGGTTCTGAATATTCTGTGTCTGTCGAGTAGGCGTCAGGAGGAATAGCGTAATCACTTTCTGAGGCCATCGAAGACAAAGACACACCTGTGTGAAGAATCACAACGCAGATCAGAAAACTATAAAAATCATACTTCAAACTTTGATTAAAATGCATGTGTATGTTCATTGGTTTATTTATTTTATTTGTAAATATTTCTAGACTGCCTTTCTGGTCTACTGATTGCACCAGAGGGCTTATAAATGAACATATATCATAAATAAAAATAGCAGAAAATAAGACAAACACCATACTTAACAAAAACAGCAAATTAAAAGTGAATGCCAGCTCAACTGGATCATGCAAATTCTACCTTGCATCACATTTAAACATTCCAAAGCAGCCGATCAGAACACATTGGTAAAAAAACAAACAAACAAACAAGGAATCAATTGGAAAAACTCAGGTTTTTATCATTTTCTTAAAGGCTAAGAGCTTCATCTCTTGCTACCATTTCCTTCACCTAAATAAGATCTCCACACACACATTAATGGGAAAGCAGCGTCAATCATTGTCCTCCCCCTTCCCATGCTGCTAGCCTTGCATCATTTTCAGAGGCAACGACTGAAGAACAAAGAGCTTTGGTGTCTTTCAAGTTGCCTTCAAATCCATGTGAGACGTAGGATTACTCGATTCCTCGAGTTCTGAGCTTTTGGCTGCTCTTGCCATACCCCGGGCTCAGTGGTGCTTTTATAACCTTACAGTACAAAATCCGAAGAAAGAGAAAAATAAGATCATCTATAATTCTTGGGTTTATGGTATTTAGGGACCAATTTGTTAAAGTCCATTAATAACATACTTTTAACACATGGTTTTAGTTTCACCTTCCTCTACGAATGCAGCATTTCCTAACGGGTGTTAAGATCTTAGTAAATCACAAATTTCGAGGTGACATGCACTAGTGGTGAACAATGGGGCGAGAAGCCCCGATTGTTTCCACTCCCTCTCCTGCCAAAGACAGTAAGTATTGCCCCCCTAGCAAACCCCACCTGGAGCTTACCCATGGGAAAGAAATCTGCTGGAGTGGGGGTTCTGCTAAGGAAGGGGAGGGAGAAATCTTCTGGAGGGCAATGGTGTCTCTGTTGAGAATGGGGGCAATTGCTTGGGGCCCCTTACCCCATTGTTGGCTGGGGATGGAGGCCTAGAGTTTTGGCAGGCAGATTAGCCTACAAATGCTCTCCCCCAAAAGTTAACTACAACACTTGACGTGTAGTTAATCATGTAAGACTTAACATGGATTGCATGGTTTAATATGATTTGGGTGAAACCATTTTAATATTAATGACCTGCTTTGCATGCAGTCGCACGAGATGCAGTTCATTAATATTTGCCATGTGGTAACCCAAAAATATTGGAAACGTTTAAATGGGTGTGGTCAATAACATACATTAATGCTCTTGTAACGCACATTAAGCAAGTAAACAGGGGCCTTGTTTTATATGCTTCCTCATCTATATTTTATTTTTCTGCACTTATTTTACATTTAATTTAAAAGTAATCCGACTTAAGGGGTCATATTTCCCCAAAGACAAAGAATGGGAAAAAAGCCTGAAAAATCAGGCCCCTAATCTGCATTTCCCCACATATATATTTCTTCTTTACTTTTGCTCCTCTGCATAGACATTTCTGTACAAGAATGAATGGATATGTTTCCATGCCAGTATGTTTTGAGTTTTCTTTAATATTTTTAATTTTTTTTTTTTTTTAATTGTTTAAGTACTGCAGACATGTACGCTCTTGCTTCTTTTGCACTCTAGTAGAATTTCTTTTCTGGATCAAAATTAGAAATGAAACTGAAACTTGAACTGCATCTGCAGTTATTTGTGTTCATCCAGAAAACTGGGAGCCCCGTCTACAATTCTGGCAAAAGTACGATCTGGAAGGAAGGAAGGACACATGGCTCAGAGCAGGGGGTGTGTGCTGGGAGCTTTCATGCAGCAGCTGCAGAACACCGAACCAGAGCAGCCAAGAAAAAAAAAAAAGAATACAAATTTACTCAGCAACTTAGCAAAAATGTGAGGCATACAGGAAAGGGAAATGAGCAGGGATGGCACTTTTCCTGTAACTGGTTTCAGTCTTCAGCAACAGTCACATTATTTAACTTAACAGAATTATATTAAATAAGCCAGTTCTGATGCAGATGTGGGAAACCTTGCCTGCCTGTTGCTCAGGTCAGAGTCACAGCAGCCTCCTGCTATGTTCAGCCCTCCTATCTCCTTGCTTGGCAGAGCTCACAGGCGGCTGTCGCCAGCGGCTCTGTCATGTGGTCCAGGTTATGGAGAAGCTGTTTCGGCTTCCCCCCCCCCCCCGCCATCCTCTTACACATTGGTTTGCTTTGACTCAGCTTTGAAAGAGAGGAGTTCCTGTCCATCTAGGGGCTGTTAATTCAAACCTCAACTTACGATCTGCCCCAAGGAAATCAGAATGCAATGGCCCCTAGCCACCAAAGCCAGCCCGGATCACCATTACCATCCCACATGAGAAGCAACTTTTGTCTGTGAATGAGAAGAAATCCTAAACCCCCTCTAATGGTCTATCTAAAGGGTGTTTCTTGGCACTGTGAATGTCATTTCAGTTTTGCAGTATTTTCCTTCAGCCAAAGACCTGAAAAATGTTAAGACTGGCACAGCTGCGGCCATACCCTACCAAGGCAGCCCTGGCTCAGGCCGAAACCTGGCATGCTGGTCATGCCCATGTGGGAAACGTGGCACTTGTGATAACACCTCCATGCTATGGTGCCAGGGTGCAAAACCTCATGCCATGAACCTCACAACCATTCCGAGCAGAAGGGCAGCTGCCTCGGAGACAGGCACAAGATCCTGATTACCCACAAGGCCCTTTTCCAACCTTTTTATGGAGGTCAATCAGCCATTAAGGGAAGAACCAAAAGCTGTTATCTGTACCCTCTGCAGGCAATCCAAGCTTATAGTGAAGACACAAAATGATCCATCCTGCTGTGAAATGGAAGGATTGCGGCTCTCACTGAGGTACCATTTAAAGGGAATATCTCACAAATTCTGGTTTTAATAAGTAATATTCTGTAGCATTTGTGGAGCACCTAAAATAACATGGGGGGGGGGGGGGGGGTAGGGAGGGAGGGCAGTTCTAGCATCCCCTGCAATTTGCTCTTCGTTCAGCGGGAGTTGGGGTGCACTGCTGACGAGCTGGGAGAATGCAAGGAGCGGCACGGCTGGAAGAGTGGCTGCAGGGCAAGGGGAGGGGGGTGGAGAAGCAGGCGAACTGGCAGCAGCAGGACACAAAGGCAGGTGGTTACCCCATTTCCACAACAGAGGGGGGATTCTGTGGCATTTTTCATGACTGCAGCATCGCAGCAGACCAGGGGAGTTCTGGCTAAAAGTCCGAATGAGCAACATGACCAAATCTAATCTGGAGTCATCAAACTTATTCTGATGTTAAGCCAACGGGATTCCCTTCTTTATAACTGTTATTTAATTTAGAAAGTGGCATTTTTACCCCATGCCATTTCACTAAAGTTCCCACATGGGCCATTTGGGTTAAGAAAGCCCACTATAAAATTAACCTGCCAATCTCAGGCAGAGCTCAGAAAAGTGACTAAAGGCAAATCTTTGATAAAGAAACAACCATTTGTCCTTATTTCTGCGTGTTACCTGAAGCTGAGGTCTGATTTTAGGATTTGTTCCCTTTAGAGAGAATTCCTCAGCACTGAATTCTGATTTCAAGAAAGAGGTCCGAGCACTGTGCCAACTTGACTTAGACTGTTCATGCTTCCAGCTGTACAAACCTCGCTTCAGAGCCCGGGGGCTACCTGGGCCACTTCGGTTTCTGCAGTCTGACTCCGAGGTCTGCGAACTGGACCTGGAACTGTCCTCTTCCTCTGATCCTGAGGAATCATCTAGGAACGGGCTGCAGCTTATCTGAGTTGCTTTCTAAAAAGAAAAGAACAATGTTCTTCGCAAAGCTGAGCAAACTGCGCCAGCTTCTTGGGTTCACCTTAGCATTCCCTTGAAGAATTCAGATTTCGGGGCTCACAGAGGCAGCAACGTAGGGTGGATTGCCCTTATATGCACCTGCCTGGGACTTTCAAATAGGTGCATATATAAGAAACCCCATATGTACTAAACGCATCCAATTAATTTACATTGTCATGTAACTATTGGGTAACATTGTGTTTTAAGTTTTTCTGTAAATACAAAAAAGCACCACCTCTCCAATTTAAATCAAATATCACAAAAGGAACTTCAAAGTCAGTAATCAAAATCAAACAGAATTTTTAATTTTTCATTAAAATCTAGATTTATCTTTAAAATGATCATTTTAAATGTATTTATATATTATATAACACAAAACAATCATTTTAAGTCCATGCAAACCATATTGTTATTTCTGAAAATATATCAATGAACTCCTGAGGAAGGCATGTCTTGCCGAACTATGGGCCGTGTTGAGTCGCTTGAATTGTGGTCTTGATGTGTGGTTATCTGGCGTTCAGTGAAGCTTAAGTACTTTTTCCATTTTGTGAGAGAGATATATATAAGGAAGGTTTAAGATTTGTTCTCATAATGTTAAGGAATTTGAAATTTAGGGTTAGGTAAAAACAAACATTTTTTGAGTGATAAAAATAAAAGATTTTTTGATAATAATCTAGAGAGTTTCTGGTAAATGATTGGATTTGTCATTGCTTCAATACTGATACTGCCTGAAGCCCATTGCGGGCAAGAATCGGTGATTAAAATCCATGTACCTTGATTCTCTGATACCATACCTCTCTACAAAAATAAATATAAAATGGAATATAATACATAAAAAATGTAAATGAAATTTTAAACATAAACCTAGATTATAATGAAAAATTACACATTCTGTTTGATTTTGATTATTGACTTTTAAGATTTTCTGCACATATGGACAGTACATGAGTAGAGCACATCTGAAGGCGTGTCTGTTCTTCGGAACAGCAAACTGAGGAGATTCAGAGGCCTGTTTACTAAAGTGCTTGTGAATAATTAATAGAGGTTAGCCCAAAATGCATTAAGCAACACTATTTGCATTAACCCTTCAGAAATGTTAAAACTTAACTACATCTTCAGGGTTAGAGTTACAAATGTTAGCATTAGCTTCATAAAGCTAACACAGGTACTAATGTAGCCTGCCCACTCCTCACACCAAGATCCAGAGTCCTCAGAGCCCCGATCCCCTCCCCCACCCACTAAACAGCAATGGCCTCCCTCGAGCACAAAGTGGCACATTCCCATTCATCCCCAAGAAAAGAAGTGGCTGTCACAGCTCAAAGTAGTCACTTACAAATACCCCAACTCATCCCACTGTGAACATGAAGGACCTGCTGCAGTCCATTTTCGTGCAGGACCTTATTGCTCCTGGACATGGGTGTAGGAGGCAGTTGTCCCTGCTGCAATGAGCCCTCCTTGTTCTCAGTGGGAAGATGAAGGGGGAGGGGAAGGGAGGATATTAGGGGCCACAGTGGGCCCTTCATCAAGGGAAGGAGGAGGTGGTAGACCTGATTGACAAACTGAAGAGTAGTAAATCAACTGGACCAGATGGTATACACCCCAGAGTTCTGAAGGAACTAAAAAATGAAATTTCAGACTTTTAGTAAAAATTTGTAACCTATCATTAAAATCATCCATTGTACCTGAAGACTGGAGGATAGCAAATGTAACCCCAATATTTAAAAAGGGCTCTAGGGGCGATCCGGGAAACTACAGACCGGTTAGCCTGACTTCAGTGCCAGGAAAAATAGTGGAAAGTGTTTTAAACATCAAAATCACAGAACATATAGAAAGACATGGTTTAATGGAACAGAGTCAGCATGACTTTACCCAAGGCAAGTCTTGCCTCACAAATCTGCTTCACTTTTTTGAAGGAGTTAATAAACATGTGGATAAAAGTGAACCGGTAGATGAAGTGTACTTGGATTTTCACAAGGCATTTGACAAAGTTCCTCATGAGAGGCTTCTAGGAAAAGTAAAAAGTCATGGGATAGGTGGCGATGTCCTTTCGTGGATTACAAACTAGCTAAAAGACAAGACACAGAGAGTAGGATTAAATGGACAATTTTCTCAGTGGAAGGGAGTGGGCAGTGGAGTGCCTCAGGGATCTTTATTGGGACCCTTATTTTTCAACATATTTATGAATGATCTGGAAAGAAATATGACGAGTGAGGTAATCAAATTTGCAGATGATATAAATTGTTCAGAGTAGTTAAATCAGAAGCAGATTGTGATAAATTGCAGGAGATTGACCAACTAAAGAGTAGCAAATCACCTGGACCAGATGGTATGCATCCTAGGGTTCTGAAGGAACTCAAAAAATGAAATTTCTAATCTATTAGTTAAAATTTGTAACCTATCATTAAAATCATCCTTTGTACCTGAAGACTGGAGGGTGGCCAATGTAACCCCAATATTTAAAAAAGGCTCCAGGGGCGAGCTAGGAAACTACAGACCAGTGAGCCTGACTTCAGTGCCAGGAAAAATAGTGGAAGCTATTCGCAAGATCAAAATCACAGAACATATAGAAAGACCTGGTTTAATGGAACAAAGTCAGCATGACTTTACCCAGGGCAAGTCTTGCCTCACAAATCTGCTTCACTTTTTAGAAGGAGTTAATAAACATGTGGATAAAGGTGAATAGGTAGATGAGGTGTATTTGGATTTTCAGAAGACATTTGACAAAGTCACTCATGAGAGGCTTCTAGGAAAAGTAAAAAGTCATGGGATAGTAGGCAATGTCCTTTCGTGGATTACAAACTGGTTAAAAGACAGGAAACAGAGAGTAGGATTAAATGGTCAATTTTCTCAGTGGAAAAGGGTAAACAGTGGAGTGCCTCAGGGATCTCTACTTGGACTGGTGCTATTCAATATATATATGATACAAAATTATTCAGAGTAGTTAAATCACAAGTGATTGTGATAAATTGCAGGAGGACCTTGCAAGAGTGGAAGATTGGGCATCCAAATGGCAGATGAAATTTAATGTGGACATGTGCAAATAACCCTTGCTGTAGTTATACGATATTAGGTTCCGTATTAGGAGCTACCATCCAGGAAAAAGATCTAGGCATCATAGTGGATAATACTTTAAAATCGTCGGCTCAGTGTGCTGCAGCAATCAAAAAAGAATGTTAGGAATTATTAGGAAGGGAATGGTGAATAAAACGGAAAATGTCATAATGCCTCTGTATCTCTCCATGGTGAGACCGCACCCTGAATACTGTGTACAATTCTGGTCGCCGCATCTCAAAAAAGATATAATTGCAATGGAGAAGGTACAGAGGAGGGCAACCAAAATGATAAAGGGGATGGAACAGCTCCCCTATGAGGAAAGGCTGAAGAGGTTAGGGCTGTTCAGCTTGGAGAAGAGATGGCTGAGGGGGGATATGATAGAGGTCTTTAAGATCATGAGAGGTCTTGAACGACTAGATGTGACTCGGTTGTTTACACTTTCGGATAATAGAAGGACTAGGGGGCATTCCATGAAGTTAGCAAGTAGCACATTTAAGACTAATCGGAGAAAATTCTTTTTCACTCAACGCACAATAAAGCTCTGGAATTTGTTGCCAGAGGATGTGGTTAGTGCAGTTAGTGTAACTGGGTTCAAAAAAGGTTTGGATAAGTTCTTGGAGGAGAAGTCCATTAACTGCTATTAATCAAGTTTACTTAGGGAATAGCCACTGCTATTAATTGCATCAGTAGCATGGGATCTTCTTAGTGTTTGGGTACTTGCCAGGTTCTTGTGGCCTGGTTTGGCCTCTGTTGGAAACAGGATGCTGGGCTTGATGGACCATTGGTCTGACCCAGCATGGCAACTTCTTATGTTCTTATGTTCTTAAGACCTTGTGAGACTGGAAAATTGGGCATCAAAATGGCAGATGAAATTTAATGTGGATAAGTGCAAGGCGATGCATATAGGGAAAAATAACCCATGCTATAGTTACACAATGTTAGGTTCCATATTAGGTGCTACAACTCAAGAAAGAGATCTAGGCGTCATAGTGGATAACACTTTGAAATTGTCGGTTCAGTGTGCTGCGGCAGTCAAAAAAGCAAACAGAATGTTGGGAATTATTAGAAAGGGAATGTTGAATAAAACGGAAAATGTCATAATGCCTCTGTATCGCTCCATGGTGAGACCGCACCTTGAATACTGTGTACAAATCTGATTGCCAAATCTCAAAAAAGATATAATTGCGATGGAGAAGGTACAGAGAAGGGCAACCAAAATGATAAGGGGAATGGAACAGCTCCCCTATGAGGAAAGACTAAAGAGGTTAGGTCTTTTCAGCTTGGAGAAGAGACAGCTGAGGGGGGATATGATAGAGGTGTTTAAAATCATGAGAGGTCTAGAACGGGTAGATGTGAATCAGTTATTTACTCTTTCGGATAATAGAAGTCTAGGGGGCACTCCATGAAGTTAGCGTGTGGCACATTTAAAACTAATCGGAGAAAGTTCTTTTTCACTCAACGTACAATTAAACTCTGGAATTTGTTGCCAGAGGATGTGGTTAGTGCAGTTAGTGTAGCTGGGTTTAAAAAAGGATTGGATAAGTTCTTGGAGGAGAAGTCCATTACCTGCTATTAATTGAGTTGACTTAGAAAATAGCCACCGCTATTACTAGCAATGGTAACATGGAATAGACTTAGTTTTTGGGTACTTGTCAGATACTTGTGACTTGGATTGGCCACTGTTGGAAACAGGCTGCTGGGCTTGATGGACCCTTGGTCTGACCCATTATGGCATGTTCTTAGGTATTTTGGGCTCCAGCAGGTGCTTATTCTTCACTGGGAGGAGAAGGGGGGGGGGTATTTTGGCCCACAGCAGGTCCTTACTCTTTACTGGAGGACAGAGCCCCCACTGGGGCTAGTGTTACTGTGACTGGTAACCCAGACTTGTTACCACAGCCCATAATGCACAGGGCATCACTGGCCATGGTAAAACCCGCAGTTAATGCCTGTTTTAGTAATTCAGGTGTTAAATCCCCCAACAATGTCCACATTAAAACTGTCATGTTAATGAATGATTTTAACACGGATTTGTAATTAGGACTCTTAGCCTCTGAATATGTGCTAAATAAGGATACAAAATTCTGCCACTTGACAAGTGATATTCATGACCTGCCTTAACATGTAACAGAAGATATTAAGAGAACAGGACCATTTTAGCCCACCTGTTTCCCCCCTACTCTACATTGCGCTCCTAGCTGTTAGTTGCATAAGCATGACCACCTACACCATTCTTACTCTGATGAGCTCCCTTCTTTCCCATTACTACTGCCCACTGTGCTAAGGATATCTCCCAGCTGTCAGTTGTACAAGCTTGACCACCTGCAAAAGACCGCTCCTTATCGTATAGGTCCTTTGCTGGGAAGTGCAGCCTGGATGTTTTGCTACCCCTTCTAAGCAACTTACTCCCTCTTGCCGATTATATCAGAGAATATACCAAAGCTCTGCTGCTGCTGTGTGGTGATCGACCTTGCCTTCTTTTTTGGAAGTTTGATGCCACCATATTTCCACTCTGCGCAAGTTGGCTTTGTCATGTGCCCTTTTTTGGTCACCTGCTGTTCCAGGTATATAGTTACATACATTTCCAAACCAAAACCCTAGTTCTTCTCCACCCCTATCTTCCTTATCTACCTCAAGCACGATCAATTTCCATCATGGTTTTGGCTGTTAGCAGCTCTGACAAATGCTGGTAGACTATTCCAGGCATTTCTCTCCCTCTCAGTAAAGAAGTACGTCCTCATATCTCCTCTGAGTTTCCCTTCTGTCACCTTGATATCATGACCCTTTGTCCTTGCCATAGACAAAAGTCCAGTATTTGATGTGCATACTATCAGCACACCTGTGTATAATGCAGAAACAGAATTCATTGGTTGACATGCACACAAACAGGCAACGATGAGGCTGTGTAATAATATATCTATCTGGAACTCTGCTTTGAAACTTGGAAAAACAATTGAACACCAGATGCAGTTCTTCTTTCTATTAAAAATGTGTTTCACCTCTCTCTCTCATGGAGATACACCTAGTCAGTCTGGTTTTAAGGATCGTCATAATAAATACACGAGACAGATTTACATATGCGAGGTTTCCAGTGTATGCAAATCTATCTTATGCATATTCATTATGGATATCCTGAAAACCCCAGACAAGTTAGGTATGCTGCCAAGAGAGTTGGGAAACACTGCATTAAAACCCTGACGATTTTTAAATGTACGATGTTTCCTGGTAATATGGTGTTATCTGCAAATAAATTGAACATTATTTATTTATTTATTTACTTGTAGAACACACTGCAATTCAGAAGATCTTTTAACTAATTAAGGCCTGAGAACTTCCCACATCTTCCTAGCAGCTTCCAAGAAGGGAAAAGTGTTCAGGGCAGGCTAGGGCAAGGGTACTAGCATCCTGGCAAGTCTTAAATCTTTTGCATGTGTCAGCTAGCAAAATATAAAATGTGCTTGTGAATAAACACCTACAAATATATGATAAGAATCATAATTGAAACATAAAAACATATAAGCTAAATCATTAAAACACATAACGCAATACTCAATAAAATAATAAACAACATACAGTACATGGCATGTAAACATAACAGTCATGTGAATGGATCTAAGCACAAGTCACATGACAAAACATCCTGACTTATAAAGTTCATAAAACCATCAGTCAATCACATGAACCATAATGAATATTGCATTTATATCTAGTTATTAACAACAGCATCAATAATAATATTACCCCTTTCAAAGTTGTGTAAACAGGAACGGTCAAGTTCTTGTATATGAGAGATGTGTACGGTCCTGATGTTGAACACGAAATCAATGAGCCACCAGCTACAAGAAAGAGTACAATGCCAGATTACAGCATGCTCACAATAGTGAATAACTTGATAAATCAGTCAGAACCAGGCACAGTGAGGGCAGGCATCATGCAAGCTTCCTCCTCAAGCCTGCTTTACATTTTTCCCCGCCATTATACCTTCAGGATTCCCTAAACAAAGACTATCAACCCTGTGTGCTTGCACAGTGGTCTTCCTGATCGACATCAACACAATCCACTCAAAATGACTCCAGGAGAGACCATGGTAAATTAAATATAAATCGTTAACAATAGCTGAAATTCACAGTCAGATGGATTGAAACATTTTATCCCAATATTCAGGGCCAGATTAACGTGGAAGGTATCCATAGGCAATGGGGGGAGGTGACTTATCCTCCCTCCATCTGAAATCCCTCTCCCCTCCCTCCTCATTTACAAGTTGAAGTGTCACTTCTCTCCTCCAGGTGCCGGAAGATGCAGTAAAAATCAGCGTGGGACCTTCAGCAGCCCTGATGCGCTGAGTGACCCTGAGGTGCCCCTGGTAACAGGAAGCCCATGGAGGAGGTGGGAGCATGGTGCCACAGGGTCACTCAGCACAGCAGGGCTGCTGAAGACCCCGTGCTGATTTTTACTGCATCTTCCGGAGCACAGAGGAGAGAAGCAGAAGACTCTAATTTAGGCATGACAGCAGTGGCACTGCTCTGGCGCCTATAAAACTTTGGTGCCATAGACAGTTGCCTATGTTGCCTACGTCTAAATCCGAGCCTGCCAATACTGAAAATTGTTCTGGTTTTGCATCAATGCTTTCTAGTCGAATGTCTTGGAAAATTCCCTTTGATAAATCTGCAGCAATTTTACACACTGGAGCAAAACTTGAATAAATGCCAGTCAGATTCTAGTTCTTACACTGAAGGAAGGGTTGTGTTTATCTGAGCTGCATTTCTAGGGGTAATTTATAATAATAATAATAATAATAATAATAATGCTTAACAATGCAAAAATGTATTCAAGGTTTAAGTGTAATGAGCTGATAGCAGGGAGCTGGTAATCCTGGGCACTGAGTAGCAATCTGGTTGACATGGACCCTGCCCGCGGGTCCCCCCACGAGCAGGTACTGCTCACCTTTCTGTCCTGCCCGTCGTGGCTGGTGCCGCTGGAGTCGGGCCTTCCGGTGCGGCTGGAGCCGCGGACTTTCCTGCTCCCTGCGGCCCGGAGGCTGCCCATCATGTTCCCCCTTTGTCGCGGTGGTGCCGCGGACTTGTCTGCCCTTCTGCCTCTCTTTGCGACCGGAAGCTGCCGCTGACACTGTCTACCTCTTCGCGGCGTGGAGGCCGCATCCCCGGGCTCGAGTGGCGGCTGGTGCTGCCCCCGAGGCTCCCTGCAGTGGCTGGAGCCGCTGCCGTCATCGGGGCGTGCTTCTCAGGCCAGCCCTGCGTCTGTAACGCCGACGTTCCATGCAGGCCGCTGTCCGCGGTCCTGCACAGCTTCTTCCTGCTTCCCATAGGCGCCGGTGCACGCCTCTTCACAGAATTTAAAGGGCCAGCCACAGGAAGTGTGGCTGACCCCACCTATGGACTGATTTCCTGCCTAGCCCTATAAAAGGGCTGTCTTCACAGTACGTCTTCGCCTTGCATCAGAGTTACTTCACTCTGGAGGCTCCTGCCTGCCAGAGCTCCGTCAGGTCTTCTATCTTCTCCATGGAGTTCCTCGTCTCGTCTGTTCCTCGTCATGCCATGTCTTCGTGTCTGAGGTCCTCGTCCAGGTGTCCTAGTGTCTCATCTTGATCCTCCGCTTCCTGATGTCCCAAGTTCCTTGGTGTCTTGCTCCTGTGTCTTCAGTGCTCTTGAGCTTTCCGTCCTGCCGGCCGTTGGATCTCCAGGTGACGCTTCTTCGTCTTGGGAGATGCCAGCGTAGACTCCGGTCCCTGTGCTCCTGAGCTTCATGACCTGCCAGCCTTTGTGGAGCTCCGGATGACATCTGGCTCCGTCGTCGAAGTTCTGCCTCTGCTGGATTCTTCCCTGCGCTCGTCCTGTTCTCAGCATGGTCCATGACCAGCCTCCTCGGGCTGTGTAGGGCGCGCAGTGGGACAGGGTGGTCCGCGACCAGTCCCGCGGGAGGACTGTGTAGGGCGCCCTGAGAGATAGTGCCAATGTCCTTCCGCCCAATCTCTCGTCTCGTCTGGACTTTGTCAAGTTCCTCGTCTCGTCCCGGATGCCATTGCATCAGTCTTGGTATCATGTCAACGTCTTGTTCCTGATGTCGTTGCGTCGACCCTGGTCCAGGATGCCATCGCATCGACCATTGGTCCGTGATGTCTTCGCATCAGCCTTGGTGTCATGTCTTCAACTACCTTGGTGTCATGTCTTGTGCCAGCCCTCGGCTCTGATGCCGTCCGCATCAGCCTTGGTGTCATGTCTTCGTCTGCGATGCCGACCTTGGTGTTATGTCTTCATGTCAAGGCCCGTCTGCCCTCATCCTCAGGCCAGGCCTGCTACTCCATGCCGATCCAAGCGGCAGATCCGAAAGGGCTTGGAATGGTCGGAGGACCATTCCGAGCGTGAGTGGAACACGCCGTCAACCCTCGGTTCGGTCCTGGATCCGTCTGGGGTCGGGCTGAGGCTCAAGGGCACACTAAAACACCCCGTTCTTAACAGAATGCAAGGCCTTTCGAGGCCGTCCACTAACACTGGTGGGCATCAGACAAGAGACTTTATTTTCAGCTGTCATTCACCCTAAAAAATGCAGGTACACCACAAATGTAGACTTAGAGGGTAATTTTCAAAGAATTTACAAACATAGCTTTTGAAAATTGCTACAATACAGGTGTTTCAAAATGATGGACCCAATTTCAAAGCAATATATTTCACGATGGGTCCATCTTTTTGAAACACCCTGTATATGCCATGAATTGTCCATAGACTATACACATGTAAGTGTACTTTACAACAATAAATGGCTTTTGAAAATTGCTACGTTATGTTGCTATGTTACATTTACACATGTAAATCGTTTTGAAAATTACCTCATCAAATATTTTCTAAGTGGACTTTCAAAGTAAAGTGTAGGCTTGCTTTCAAAATACTCACATCATTGGGCAGGTTCGCACACCAGTACACTTGTGTGAATATACACTTCCTCTTCATAAGCCATAATTTATGCATGCACACTTTTTAAAAATCATTAAGGTCGATAGTCACTGTCTGGATAGCAAAATTAGGGACAGATACATTAAGGCTTTTCTCCCATTTTGTGTTAATGGGAAAACCCCTTAGTGAATCAGGTACTTAGCTGGATAAACTTATCTGGCTAATTCTGGAGGTATATTCAATAGTCCAGGTACAACAGTAGACATCACAGTAGACATCAATGAAGATTTTATGTGATTTGGAGTGATGAAAGGTACACAAAGATGAGATTTGTACATTGTACTCTTGACCTAGCTTGATAGCAGCTAGGTAGAGAGTACATCAAGCTAGATTTATACCTTTTATCACTCCAAATCACACAAAAACTTTACTGATGGTAACTGTGCTGTTCATACCTCTGACTGTGCATATAAAACTGCCCCCCAAAACCTGGCCCACCACCAAAATCTTACCCCGAGTTCAGAATGGCTCCCTCTTACAGTGGTATAAAAAGTTGACTAATATGTGTGGCTCCCCAGAGGCTCTCTCTCTCTCCTCTCCTCCCCCTGCTGAAAACAGGATTTGCGATATTTATGACAAATGACAGTTTGGTCATAACGCATAGCATAACGCCAGGAAAAATGGTGTAGTTATTTCCTGTATTAAATCCCGAAACAGCGTACATTACACTTTCAGACGCAACGGTAAGTGCCCCTCATGTTCATTTACTCCTTCCAAACTCCTCCCACTTGACTAACTTTTTAAAATTTGGATACACATCTGGCAATGCGTTATTTATCGCATGCGTTATGGCGTTATTGCGGGCATTAGGGCCCTAACATCAGCGATAAGGTCCTAACGCAATTTGAAAAATGACCCCTTTAGCTGGCTAATATAACTCCTTCCTGAAATAGACCCGTAACGCCTTTAAGTTATCCGGCTAAATTTTAGCCAGTTAATAAGATTGCCAACTAAAATATAACTGGCTATGTGCCCAAATATTCATTTAGCTGGATAACTTTTGAGTTTGAATATGGACCTCAAAGAGTGCTGACTCCGCCCCCAGCGCCACCCTTCGAATGCCTCCTCAGTTCGCGAGACAGTAACTGGCTTACGCACGCACTTTTACATGCACTCAGACCCTAGCAACCCCCAAATGCTCAAACACATAATGAAAATAAAATAAGTCAAGGGACTCATTTCCCCCATCTATTTAGGCTGCAGTCCATAGAAATTCAGTGAATTATAATTTTGCCTCTTCAGGCTGAGGATAGCAGAAACCCTGCATGAATGCCAGAAACTGTCCCCGCAGTGCTCTAAGCTCCTGATGGAACCCCTAAGGGTGCAGGAGCCCCTACACTGTTCCACCCTTGTGTTGGAATGGCCGTTTAGACACCAACCACATATGCAGGCCCTAGAAACATTTTTTTGTAATAAATTATATTTTTTTATGTCCCAAGAGCCCTGCTGGCAGGCGCTCTTCCGGACTCATATATAGAAACATAGAAATGACGGCAGAAGAAGACCATAGGGCCCATCCAGTCTGCCCAGCAAGCTTTCACACTTATTTTTCTCATACTTATCTGTTACTTTGACCGCTGAGCTCAGGGCCCCTATTGGTAACTTTTTTGGTTCTAATTTCCTTCCAACCCTGCCACTCAACCAAGCAGGTACCCCAAACGACTCCATGGATGGAAGAGGATAAAATGAAAACGACCCTAACACTGAACGAATGCCTGGGACTGGGCATTTCCAAACAGTGCTACTTTCATTAGCTATGGTAAAGAATCTTAATGTGTACTGTACATATTATATACAAATGATTACATAGCACAGTTTTAAAAGGCTTTGGAATACTTTTCAAATACATTGTATAGAAAGGCAGATGCTGTTGTGGTATTTGTCACAATTAGCAAACGTTTAAAAATATTCAAACTTAAAACTGCTGCAGTCCCGATCCCATTCCCGTCCCCCATTGTCCAAGTCCACACTCTTGGCTGTCCAAAAAGTGACTCCCCCTTCTTTCAAAGCACATGATAGGAGCAACGGTGGGTCTGAGGCCGGCCGGCACCACTTTGAAAATGGAACCAGCTCTTTAACCGTAGGGGGCACGCTGGGCACAACCGGGCCACCAGGGATTTTAAGTAACTGGTTGGAGGGGTGTCTTTGGGGATAAATGGAGGTCTGGCGGTGAGGGGGGTCATATTTTGGACACCAAGGACATGAGGTTTGGCTATGGGGGGGGGGGGGATGGCGGGGCCAGGACTGGGTTTGTGGAAGATTTAATTTACATTTTTTACAATTTTGCCACTTGAGGGCAGCAGGGGAAGTAGAAGAGAGGGTCATACTGGACCCTCCCTAGGGATTTACAATCGAGGGTGAGGGACTTATTTATTTATTTAGAAACTTTTATATACCGGTATTAGTGGGGACATCATACCAGTTTACATTAGAACAAAAGACTTGAAAGTACATATTAACAGGGGGAGAAGGACATGGAGGGGGTTAACCAGAAGCAGTATGGAAGCGATAGATAAATAAAACAAAAGCAAACATAACATAGCAATATAGTAATATAGTTAAATCCTTAACATAAGGAATATGCGATCACAGTGAGGTGGTGCAGGGTATTGAGGGGTATACTATTCTGGGTAAGCTTGTTTGAACAGTAGTGTTTTTAATTTCTTTTTAAATTTGATAGCACATGGTTCGAGGCGCATGTGCACAGGGAGGGAGTTCCAGAGGGAGGGGCCTGCAATAGTGAGGGCACGTTCACGAGTGGAAGAGAGATTGGCAGTTTTCAGAGAGGGGACGTGTAAGGTGCCTTTGTTGGTGGATCTGGTGAGACGGGTGGACTGGGGGGCATTGAAAGGGATGTTGAGCCAGTTGGAGTTGTGGGCATGGATGGATTTATGTACTATGGTCAGGGTTTTGTAGTGGATACGGTAGAGAATGGGGAGCCAATGAAGGTCTCTAAGGATGGGGGTAATGTTTTCGTGTTTACGCGTGTTTGAAATAAGTCTTGCTGTGGACTTGGGGATGCATGGCCCTTTAAAAGATGTGGGCCCAACATTGCACGGTGCCCTGGTATTTTTCTCTGCACCATTAAACCCCTGGGAATAACGCCATAGGAATCACTGAGAAGTGGGACCAAGCATTGCTGATTAGTGAATCTTGCAGTATTTTTCCCTCTGGGAAACATACCACAGCTTGGTAAGTCTCTCCCTCAGATTGTAAGCCCCCTGGGGACAGGGAAATACCTCCTATTCCTGAATGTATCTTGCCTTGAGCTACCCATGAAAAGGCGTGAGGCAAATCTAAATAAAATAAACAAACCCACTTACGTCTGTTAACCAAGTCCACACTGAAGGCTTCAGACATCTGCATACCTGATTTGGCGATAGCATAAATTCGGCTTTCCTGCAGTTAAAGCACACAGAGGTTTTATTGTTCAAAGACTTCAGCCTTACCAACAGCAACACCTACATTCTGTGCATTATCAACACAAAGGAGAGAATGATGTGCCGGACCGGCCCATAAATGAATAGCTACTAAAGCTGAAACAATCAATACTGTACATGCTAGGCTGACTTCTCATGCCAACCTCTAATTACTGAAATATGAGCTTTCAAAACCTCATGCACAAAAAAAAGCTTTTCTAATTGACAATTTCTAATTTTGGTTTAAAGGGAATAACAATATTGCATGATATTTCAGGGGCGAAAACTAGCCCTTTGACCCTGCACTGCGAGTCTTCACAGGGGGTGAAACTCTGCCTACCAGACAAAAGTCAAAGAGAAACTATTCCTGCTGCTCCAGCAGGGGCATTGCCTCTCACGACAGACTTTCCTCACCTCTACTCACAGTCACTTCTATGTGCACTACATGGAAGGGCAATGAGGCAGCTTTGCCTTTGATATGGAATAATAGTCAAATCTCATTTTCCCTGTCCAAATGAGATTTGGACAGGGAAAATTAAGAACTGGCCTGCTAAGCATTGGAGACATACACTTTGCCAGTCTACAGAGCAAGGCTCTCACAGCCCAATATTCAGCAGAGTGGGGAGCGGACAAGTCTGGCGAAAGTTAACCAGAATATTCAATGGAGCACTGTCAAATTAGGAGCTCTGCCGAATATTTATTTAAAAAATGTTTCTTAATCACCTTCCTGAGTACATCTCTCAAAGCGATTTACAACATGATCATTACATAAAAACCATATACCATAAAACAATCACTCAACAGACCAGTATTAACAAACATTTTTTTCCTTTTTGCTAATCACTCACCAAACCATTGACATGAGCCATGATTTTAATTTCTTTCTGAAATTCAAAATTTCCTTCTCTTCCCTAAGATCTTGTGGTAAACCATTCCACATGCCTGGAATCATAAATCGGAATAATCTATTTGCTATCCCCTGCTGCTGAAACCTTTTTATGTCAGGGAGTTGTAACAGATATTGTATTCACCGACCTCAAATTCCTACCTGATTCATACCATTTTAATTTACCTCTCAAATATGGCGGACACTGACCACGCAAAACCTTAAACTACATCAATAATACCTTAACCTTATAACTTTCCTTCACTGTGAGCCAATGTAGGCCCAACAGTAAAGGACTGGCAGAGGTTCTTCTTGTATTACCTGTAATAATACGAACCAATTACCTGAAGTTTTCATGTCAATTTTGATAGAAGACCCATAAACAATGCATTACAGTAGCTGACATGGGCATAAGCCGCTGTTTTCAACATAGCCAAATCCAAATAGGATCAAAATTGTCACATCAATTTCACTTTCAAATAGATGTTACGAGCCATTTGAGAGATAAGACTATCTAATTTCAAATGTAAGTCTAACACAATACCCAACAATTTGACCTTCTTTTTTGGTTCCAATTCCACCTCCTTTAATTTAATCTCCTTTATAATTATTCCTACCCTCAACCACAAAACCTCTGTTTTACTGGCATTCAAAATTAATTTACTAGCCCCTACCCATTCAGTTACATTTTGCAAGCATTGATTCATGAGTTAAGAGGTTTCCTCCAGATCTGAGCCCAAAGATGCCGAGATCTGGATATCATCAGCATAAATATATGCTTCACACACCATACTCCCTATTTGTCACATAAAGATGTTAAACAGCAGTGGAGAGATAGAAAAGCCCAGAGGAACTCCAAGACTTTCCTCTTTCACACTACAGGTTATATACCCTGAAACACTACCCTCTGTATTTGCCCTTGCAAAAAACTTTCAAGCCAAGCAATCACCAAATTTCTTAACCCTAACAATCCACATCTTTGTAACAAGATTTTATGATCTACCAAATCAAATGCAGTTGAAAGATCTAATAAAATTAAAAAGTGCATTTTCTCCTCTATCTTGCCTGGGTAGGGTATCCTCCATCAGAGAGACCATTAAGGTCTCTGTACTACAGGCCTTCCTAAAACCTCCTTGTGCTGAATCCAATATATCAGCATTTTCCAAATGAGTGAAGATTTGTTTAGTAATCACTTTTTCTTCACCTTAGCCACAGATGGCAGATTTGGTATAGAATGGTAATTACTGCATAGTCTTGGGTCCAATTTATCATGTTTCAAATGAGGTGAAATAATTGCAGTCTTACATACTTGAGGAACTACACCCATGGTTAAAGAAAACTCAGATAAGGTTCTAGTTAACCCGATAAACTTATCAGGCTAATTTTAGGACTGCTCTCCAATATGACCACACTTAGCCAGATAAGTTATTCAGCTAACTCTGAATATCAGATTTATTCAGCTAAGCTAACTCTGCCCCAGAATGTCTCCACATTACTGATAAATTTTATCCAGCTAACTACTTAGCTCGATAACGTGGAGGTAGTCAAAGTGAAGGAATTTTAAAAACCGCAGTTCGTCTGGCTGTCGCAAATTTAGTCAGACAAACCATTTGCATATTGACCATTCATTTCATAATAGATGGTGTCATTCCAGTTGTTAGGCTGAACGTATTTATACAAATTAGTGCTTTTTATTTTATCTGTAGTGACAAGGCTAAGGGTTGTTCTACCTAAGCAGGGGTGGTTTACCAAGTTCATAGTAAAAGCTACAATGGCTGAAAATGCCATGCAATAGGGGTCTTGAAATAGTCCCTGCTGAAGAGCAACAGAGAAGCCCTGCTGTTGAAAAGAGCCATGAACTCACCTCAAATTATACTTATAAAAATAATTAGGACCTACAGATTATTCAACCCTCAAATCTGTCCCCACAGAAGATGGAAAATGACCCTTCATCATAACAGGGAAAAAACATGGGGTGAAATTTCTGATAAATTTTAATGTTGACAAAATTGTTCCTTTACTCTAGATCATTCTGTAAGACAAAGCTTTTCCTCCTTCGAGATTAAGAGAAATGTTTTATTGCTTTTATTCTAGACCAGTGGTTCCCAAACTGTCCTGGAGGCTTCCCCAGCCAGTCAGATTTTCAGGATATCCACAATGAATAGGCATGAGAAACCTGAATGCACAGATTTATCTCATGCATATATATTCATTATAGATATCCTGAAAACCTGACTGGCTGGGGGTCCTCCAGGCCAGGTTTGGGAACCTCTGTTCCAGATATCTACAGGACAATTTTCAAAGGCATGTACAGTAAAAGCTCCATTATCCAGCAAGCATGGGGAATAGGCTAGCTGGTTAATCAAATATGCTGGTTATACGAGAGTCCTCTGCTTCCAATCCCTCCCAGGGAACAGGAGGGGTGAGGAGAGATGCTGGAGTGGCCAGAGCACAGCAGAGAAAAGCTGCTGGTGCTCCCTAATCTCCTTCCTCCCCTGCCTTCCTATCTCTTGCATGGAATAGGAGGGAAAGGGGGTGAGGCTGGAAGGGATAGAGCACAGAGCAAAGCAGAGAAAAGCTACTCTGCTCCCCAATCCAACCCCTTCCCTCCCGAGCTGCTGCCTGGGGCGAGATGCTAGCTAGTTGAGTATCCTGGACAGCCGAGTGCTGGATAACGGGGCTTTTGCTTTTACTTGGGTAAATACTAATTTACCCAGGTAAAATGGGCTTGGCTGAAAACTGCTCTCCCCTGTCCAGTTAAAATTACCTTCAAAATGTCAGACAACCAGCCTGCAGCCAGGGGCGTGCTTAGAGTGGGAGAGTAAAAACTGCACTCGCTTGCCATCTTCAAAACGATGTGCACTATTTTATCCCTCAATGCCCCCACAAACAACAGGTGCAGAGTAAGCAGGGGGGGTTAGCACACGTACTATACACGGGCTCATTTGCAAGGGGAATCTACCTGTGGAGTTTTCCCTTCTTCCCCGCTGAAAATCTGCTACAAAGTCTGAATGGCAAAATTTCCCCTCTGTAGCGACCAACGAGAGAAACGGATTTGGATTCCTGGTGTTTGTTTAACTCTGAATCATACAGGAAACCAACCAGGTATTCTTCAATTCTGCCTCTTACGCCCTGCCTGAGGAGCGACACATATGGCTCAAATTTAAAACATGGAAAATCAACAGCAATGTTCTTAGCTAGAGGAGAGCAAGGAAAGGGTTTACTTTCCAGAATGAGAAAAAAATGGAAGAAATTATTTTTTGGAGGTCAACCTGAAAGCTTTGTGGTGCCTTTTGGACCCCCATACTAGTCAAAAAGGCATTAAACACTTTGAGGCCTATTTGCTAAAGCTTTTGTCCCATGTCGTGTCTATGGAAGAAGGTTTAGTGCCTTTTGTCTCAGCTCCTTTCCCTGCCGGGATGAAGTTACTCCACTATGAAGGATGCAGGATTTGATTTCTATTTCCATAGCTGACTTCGGGGGCAGTTGGAGGAACCAGGGTAGTTGAAAAGTCGGCAGCTACTTTTACCGTGCAAACCTTGCGGCCGGTTTTCAAAATTAGAAAATCAGTGTAAAATACGCATCATTAAAAGTGCCTGTGCACTTTGTACCTGCCATTTGTGCTGGCAGCAGAGGGAAGTGGGGTTAAAATAGCGCATGCGCTTTTGGAGATGCCAAGTACATGCACTGTTTTACTCTCCAATCACCACCTAAACCTGCCATAGGGACGCCCCTTATCAATGAAACTAAAGGAACGCATGCCGTTAACTGGTCGCGAGGAGGGGGTGCCATTTTCACGTACGCCTATCTACCCGCATAGATGGCTTTTTGAAAATCGCCCTCGTGGTCTAAAACAGCCCTCCCCCCCTTGAAAGGCTTCTGGTGGCATGAATCCACTTCAAGTCTGCCACTTTTCTGATCATGATCCCACCAGAAGCCATCTGTTTGATGTGTGACTGCCAGTCGCTGACTCTGACCAGCAGATGTGAGACTGTCTGGCTCCGAGAAGGACGGCTCTGCATTCACTTCATATTTCCCACACTGGGAGACGGCCACGGCAGAGCAGCCGTGCAACAGCTGACATTAATCACAGGCTTGCACTACTGGGAGATCTTTGCTCACAGGTTTCAGAGCCAACGGTGGCAGCTGCCCAAATAGTGGGAAAAATAAAGAGCAGCAATGCACAAAATATCAGACTATATAACACAATGGAAAAGTTGGTCATGCAAAGTAACTAGAGACACGGAACACCTGGATAAGGAAAACCACGGCACATACCCAGGAGGGGAAGCGATGAAGCGGAGGTGTTGGAGGTTTGTTGTTGGGTGTCTTTGCTGCCAGCTCGCCCGAGTCCTGCTCTTCAGCGCTCTGCGCTTCGGAAGAATCATAGGAAAACACCCCCTCATCATACACAACCTCCATCTTCTCTAAAAACCCAGCATCGTTTCCATCAACCAGATCGATATCTGTTTCCTGAGGTCTAAATGGCCGGATCATGCTTATGGCATTCCTGTTTCTCCCAAACATCTTATCAGAGCTCAGCTGGGGTTGGCTTAAGTGCTTTTTCACTAAAGCCATGTTGGCACTGAGCACATTAGGTGTCCGTAGCTTTAGAGAAGGCAGGTTGGAGGACAAATCCTGTACGGTTGCACACTTAGCTCCTGCGGCTGACAACTGGGTTGGATGCTTCGGTGCAAGAGAAGGGGTTACAATAGGACTTGGAGTATTTGCCTCACTAGACGAGGAGGAATAGTCCAGTCTCTGAGACTGAAATTTCTTACTGAGTTCGTCTGAGGAGCTGTCGTGGTCTCTTTTATCAGTTAAAAATTCTGATTTGCCCTTTGCCACCACATTCATTTGGGCCTTCTGCTGGGCTGCCGGCTGCCAGGAAGGCAGCTTCTTCTGCTGGGTTCTCTGAAGCGCCGGGTTTTCCTCCTCACAGAGGGAGCCGCTGTCGTCAGATGCTGTCAGATACATTTCGCTCCCCATTCGGCTGTACTTGTTTCCTTCCTCTGACGTGGGACTTGAAAGTGTGGACGCACACCTAGACTTGTTCCTGCCCTCTTCTTCATCGGAGCTCCAGCCACTTGCAGTGACCCGCAGGCACTTTGATATACCTGCGTCCACGTCTTTCACTGTATAGCCGTTCCTTCCTTTTCGACTTGGCTCTGAAGCACACAGGCTCTGGTGCAGTGGCCCCTGACCTTTGTTGCTGTCTTGTGCTTGACCACATTGGGATTTTTCTCTGACATCCAGGTCTGCAAAATAAAATAAGACCTCTTGAAGAGCTGCACTGGTACAGGGTACAAAATCTAAATTCTTACTAACATTCCCTCCTCTTCTACCACAGCAAACAAACCAACTTTGCAATGCTGTCTTCAGGAAGAAAAGGCGGAAGATGTTCTACAGTCAGTGAACTCCACACTCCACACCCCCAAAAATAAACTAAAAATTTATAAATGTTAAACATGGAAAACAGAACAATCAATAGCATAGTGTCACTTTGAGAGCTACTACCCACATTGAGGAGGAGTAGCCTAGTGATTAGAGCAGTGAGCTGTGAACCAGGGAAGCCAGACTTCAAATCCCACTGATGTGCCTAGTGACCTTGGGCAAGTCATTTCCCCCTATTACCTCAGGTACAAACTTATAGGCCGATGCAATACTGTGCACTCAGCTGAGCGCACTGGTTAACGCACATCCACAACCCCTTATGCTATAAGGGGATTAGTGCTCATCACATGCAAATGCATATTGATGAGGCTAATAGCTATTCTCCCCCAATTCCAAAAAAAATGTGGGCCCGACGCAAAAGAAGACTCTGGAGAAGGACCGTCCCTTGTTATCAAGACTGTAGAAGGGGGTGGAGTAGATGAAACTCCATTTACGGAAGATAATGTACGAGAAGAGCTAAGAAAACTGAAAGTGGACAAAGCCATGGGGCCTGATGAAGTTCACCCCAGAATACTGAGGGAACTCAGAGATGTGCTGGCAGGTCCACTGTGTGACCTGTTCAATAGATCTTTGGAAAAGGGTGTAGTGCCTAGTGACTGGAGAAGAGCAGTGGTGGTGGTCCCGCTTCACAAGAGTGGAAGCAGAGAAGAGGCTGGAAACTACAGGTCGGTTAGCATCACCTCGGTGGTAGGAAAATTAATGGATACTCTGCTGAAGGAAAAGATAGTCAACTATCTACAATCCGGTGGGTTGCTTGATCAGAAGCAGCATGGATTCACCAGGGGAAGGTCCTGCCAGACAAATCTAATTGATTTCTTTGATGGGGTGAGTAGAGAACTACCGTATTTCCACGCATATAACCCGCGGGTAATGTGCGTTTTTACCTACCCCGCATGCCCCCCGCGGGGTATAAACGTGGGCGGGTTATCCAGAAAAAATTTTACAACCAATAAAGTTTCCCGACTCTGAATAGGCTGCAGCTGAGAGGAGTCCGTCCTATCCCTGCGCCCGGCCGCTTCCTGATTGGTCGCGTGTTAAATCTAGGCCGCAGGCGGGTGGGCGCTTGTTCCAGGCGGCGGCGGGGGCGGGTGGACGCGCGTTAGTTCGAGACGGCCGGCGGGTGGTCGCGTGTTAAATCTAGGCCGGGTCGCACAGGCGCGCATTCATTCACTGCCGATGGGGGCAGCCCCCACCGGCAGTGAATGAATGCGCGCCGAAAGCAGCTTGTTCCAGGCGGCGGTGGCGGGTGGACGCGCGTTAGTTCGAGGCGGGTGGTCGCGTGTTAAATCTAGGCCGGGTCGCTCAAGGCAATCTAGGCCGGGTCGCTCAAGGCAGTCACATGCCGTGACGTCACGGCATGTGACTGCCTTGAGCATCGAATCGCAGGGGTCGCATTCATTCACTGCCGGTGGGGGCTGGGGCAGCCCCCACCGGCAGTGAATGAATTCATTCATCCAGGCGGAGGAGCCGGCTGCTTTCAGCTGCCGCTGCCGGCTGCTTTCGGCGCTCAAGGCAGTAGCGGCGAAAGCAGCCGGCTCCTCCGCCTGGATGAATGAATGCGACCCCTGCGATTCGATGCTCAAGGCAGTCACATGCCGTGACGTCACGGCATGTGACTGCCTTGAGCGACCCGGCCTAGATTGCCTTGAGCGACCCGGCCTAGATTTAACACGCGACCACCCGCCTCGAACTAACGCGCGTCCACCCGCCACCGCCGCCTGGAACAAGCTGCTTTCGGTGCGCATTCATTCACTGCCGGTGGGGGCTGCCGCAGCCCCCACCGGCAGTGAATGAATGCGCGCCTGTGCGACCCGGCCTAGATTTAACACGCGACCACCCGCCGGCCGTCTCGAACTAACGCGCGTCCACCCGCCCCCGCCTGGAACAAGCGCCCACCCGCCCGCGGCCTAGATTTAACACGCGACCACCCGGCTCCCGCCGCCCGCCTGGACCCACGCGGCCCTCCGACAGGTATTTAAAAATTTATTTTTTTTTTGAATTGCGGGTTATATGAGGAGGCGGGGTATATTAAAACTTTTTTTCATAAATCTTGAAAACCTGCGGGTTATGTGTGTGGGCGGGTTATATACGTGGGCGGGTTATTGTCGTGGAAATACGGTAGATCAGGGAAGAGCGCTCGATGTCATTTACTTGGATTTTAGTAAAGCTTTTGATATGGTCCCACACAGAAGACTCATCAACAAAATGAGAAGCTTGGGAGTCAACTCCAAGGTGTTGGCGTGGATTACAAACTGGTTGACGGGATAGAAGACAACGGGTGATGGTAAATGGAACCTACTCTGAAGAGAGAATGGTATTAAGTGGAGTGCCACAGGGATCAGTGTTGGGACTGGTTCTGTTCAACATCTTCCTGAGCGACATTGCGGAAGGGATAGAAGGTAAAATTTGTCTATTTGCGGATGATACTAAGATGTACAACAGAGTGGTCACGCCGGAAGGAGTACAGAGAATGAGACAAGATTTAAGGAAGCTGGAAGAGTGGTCAAAGATATGGCAGCTGGGATTCAATGCCAAGAAATGCAGAGTCATGCATCTGGGGTGTGGTAATCCAAAAGAACTATATGCGTTGGGGGGTGGAAAGGGCTGATGTGCACGGAGCAGGAAAGAGACCTTGGGGTGATAGTGTCTAACTGAAGTCGACAAAGCAGTGTGACACGGCGATAGCCAAAGCCAGAAGAATGCTGGGCTGCATAGAGAGAGGAATATCTGGTAAGAAAAGGGCGCAGCGTGAGTGGTGGCGTCTCTCCGCTGGCCATGCGGAGAGGCCCGACGAGTATTGGCATCGGGACCGGGAATGCTGGAAGCTGCAACGGGGCCGGAGGCACCGGGGGAGGCCCGAGGACAGAGCTGGCGGCCCACCGCTGCCTGCGAGGAGGAACCAGAGGCTGGAGTCCTTAAGAAAAGGTGAGAGGGCCGTGCCGCGGGTCTGCTGCAGTCGGCACTCGTAACACTTTTACTGTTTTCTATCATGGTGCAACATTGTATAGCAATACTACAAACACTGATTACCTAACGTGTTATTTCCATCACTGAGGCCAGATTCTTTGGTTGATAATTTGCTGCTGTCATCTGATCCCTTCACCGGCTGAGGACTTTTTGCTCTGTTTAGAAAACAGCCCAAAGTCAAACTGCTCAGTGTCTGGCCTTCTCCGGGATTTTCTGCCGAAGGAGCATAGGTTTTCTTTACCTCGAGTTCTATACCACAATTCAAATAAACAAAGAGGAAGGAAAAAACAAGCCTTAGAAATCAAAATAGCTTAAATTTAACTTGCACCTAATTTATTTTTGTCCTTTTACATCATCAGCCTGGGTAGCATCTAGGGACTGTTATTCTAAGATTTTTTTTCCCCCATTTTGTATCTACGGGAAAAAGCTTGGCCTTTAATTACCAATAAATAGGAGACAAATGGGCCCTTCAAGGGCCACTTCACTGATTGGTTTCTTCGAGGGACCAATCAGTGGCCAGTGAAGTGAATAAATGAATATTAAATGCTGGTACAGCTGAGTGCTGTGCCGGCATTTACTATTTGGGCTAGCGGGAGAAGGGAAAAGTCCCTTCTTCTCCCACTGGTTTACATAAAAACTTTGGCGTGGGGGGAGTCTGAGATTGTGGATTTGGAATGGCAGGAGGGGGCCCGCTCCACTGCTGCAATTTTTGCTTGACTAGGACAGGAAGGGAGGGGGCGCTACACTTTTCATCCTGTTGGCATCGGAAGAGGGGGAGGGCCCTCTCAGTCTCTACAATTTGCATTTATTTGGCATCGGAGGGGGGGGGGCCCTATACCTTTTATTGCGGTGGCATCAGGAGAGAGGAACTCTGCCACTGCACGGCGCTATTGTTTTTTTGTTTGTTTTTTTTTAAATCAATATTCAGTAAGCCAGCAAGCGGCAAAGTCACCGGGATTAAATTTATTCAGGTAAACTTTAGCGAAGAATATTCTGCTGAATAATCGGGGTAACTTTACCGGAATAACTTTGCCACTGGCCAGCTTACTGAACATTGACCCAGCCGCTCTTATTTATTTGGGGATTTCTTTTGTCAGGGTGCACACTGTAACCAGGACGATAGTCAGTGCTCCCGATCAGAGCAAATTAAAGAGGCGCAGTACTGAATTCTTGCAGACTTGAGATCAGTTTCGGGAAAACCCCTAGCAATATTTCTGAATATCTCCAAGACACAAATACTGAGGAGAAAGCCAGAGATTTAGCACGGCGGGAGTCGTTTATTTGCTCTGGTAGGAGCTGCCCATACAGTCTTCACTGAACGAGAGGGCCTCCTTGTACTCCGGTACTGAATGCTGTATGTTCGGATCAGGGTTCGGTTTTGGGCCTGCCAGCTTCCTCATGCTCCTTTGGGGATTCAGCTCAAGTCAACCCTGCCCACGCTGGGCGATGGCACCATCAGCCTTCACTTGCAGTTACCCCAGGATTCCCCCTCATTTCAGTGCTTCCTCCCATCCAGCCCAGTGACAATCTCCTCAGCTGAGGACCATTGAATGCAATTCTCTTCGGGGGGGGGCAGCACAATTATGCTACCAGACAGTGGGTGTTGCTCTTGCATGACAATTGGGACTTCCTCCTTCCCGAGGGCTGTAAGTGCTACCTGGCAGTGTCCTCTGTCCCACCCAGCTTGTAAAAGTTTTAACAAGGGCTGAACCATTTACCTTGCAGTTTAGACTGTAGCGCCTTTATCTCTTCTGTGTGCTTTCTGTTCATCAAGCGAAGGTTTTCATTCTCCATTTCAAGCTAAAAGTAAAATGAATTAGTAATGTATTGTGCTGCATTCTTAATATATTTGACATGTGTTACAATCTGGAAGGAAAATGAACTTGTAACTCTAACACCCTTGACCTATATGTTCCTTTATCGCTAGTGGCTTGAACATATTTTACTCAGATACCACCAATATGGGGTTCTGACTATTTACTCTCCGTTTCTATCCTCTACATCACTCCCCATGCACAGTGCCAAACGAAGCACAATGGAAACAGGAGAATAAAATAATGTCAGAGAACAAAAAACAGGACAATCACAAACTACGTGAATCTTATTTTTATCATTTTCAGAACATTTACTATATCGCTACTATGTTCAGGAGTTCTCTGCCCAAACAGGTAGATTTAGAGCTAGGAGGTAAGCAATGGATAAAACCCCAAACTTGAATCATGATGGAATGGACAGGGTAAAAATATTTCTTTCTTTTAGCCTTTTATTGTTATTCAGTATGTCCAATATCAGGGCCATGATGCAGTGCTAAAATGGGCTTACAGCTCCCATAGGGCAGTAAAGACCTTACAGATTAAAGTGAAACTGATTCAGCAGGACTGGTCAAAACCACTCCTTCAATCTGCATATCTTTGCTGCGACACCACAGCTGTAAACAATTGCCACCAATTTTTTTAATTCCCTTCCAAAAACCCTGAATCCTTCCCATTAAAGATCAAGAGAGCAGGGCAAGGTGTGTGCCAAAAACATCAATTAAGTCCCTGACTGAAGTGGAACCAGAACTACAAATGAATGCCACCCGCTATGCCCCAAGTCATCTATGGGTTATGAGGCTAGACCACATTTTCTAGTTTTTAATCTCAAATCAAATCTAGATTGGAAATTCTGTTTATGGACAAGTAAAAGGGACCTACCTATCCCAGCATTCCTTAACAAAGGGGTTCAGATTCTCAAATCACATACTGGTGACCTGTGGTCAACTGAACTTCTTGAGTCATGCATGACTGCACCTTTCCATCAGTGCTTGAAGCATATTGAAATTTAAAACAAAAAAGAAATTCAGCATAAAGAATGCAACCATCGGTAGCATAGGCCCTTCTGAATGGTTGCAGCAGACGTGGCCCACACCAGTCCTCAGTGGCGACAATGGGGTCCAGTTTCCAGAATACGAAAAGCAAGGCAAACTGACCAAACTCTTAAGACTACGAATATGCAGATATATTTCAAGATCTGTCCCTGGCTCTCAAGTACAAAGCTAGACATTTCTATGTGTCAAGGTACATACTTTAGGGTACCTGTAGTACAGAACCTGGGGGCAATGTGAAGATTTAAAAACCCATATCTAGGCAAGTGAATGTCCCTCTGCTGTTCCAGAGTTTTGCTTTTTACTGAATAGTAGGGTTTGAGGGGCTGGAATGATACTGAACAGTCAGGGAAGCTGGAGGATTTAAAACAAAAAAAAAAGAGGGTGAGGGAAGACGCACATGCCCCTGTCTTCCACTGAAGACATTATTTCCAAGGTTTCCTCTCATTATTTAAGCACTGCTGCATAATGCACCCAGGCAACTACCTAATAGGGACATTTTTCAAAACGCGTTAGGGCCTTATCATGGGCGTAAGGGTCCTAACGCCCACGATAAATAACGCATTGTGAGATGCATATGCAAATTTTAAAATTTTTCATGAATGGGAGGAGTTTGGCCAGAGTAAATTAAAATGAGGGGTACTTAGCATTGCGTGCGATAGTGTAACGCACGTTTTGAGGGTTTTAACTCTGGAAATAACTACACTTTTTTCCTAGCATTATGCTGTGCGATATGCCCGAAGGCCGAAACAGGATTTGCTAAAAATTGCAAATCCCGTTTTGGGCAGGAGAGGGGGAGGAGAGAGAGAGAGAGAGAGAGAGCGAGCGCCTCTGAGGAGGCACACATATTAGTTAACCTTTTATGCCACTGTAGGAAATGCAACTAGTAACGCGACGTAAAGTTTTGAGGTGGTCTAGGTTTTGGGGGGCAGTTTTACATGCACAGTCAGAGATATGAACAGCACAGTACACATCAGTGAAGATTTGATGTGATTTGGAGTGAGGAAAGGTACACAAAGATGAAATGTATACATTCTACTCTCGACTTAGCTTGATATCAGCTAGGTAGAGAGTGCATCAAACTAGGTCAAGAGTACAATGTACAAATCTCATTTTATGTACCTTTTCTCACTCCAAATCAAAATCACATCAAAATTTCACTGATGTGTACTGTGATGTTCATACCTCTGACTGTGCATGTAAAACTGCCCCCCCAAAACCCAGGCTACAACCAAACCATCACCCTGAGTTACTAGTTTTCCCTCCTACAGTATAAGTAGGTATAAATACTTTACTTATATGCACATCTTATAAAGAGTCTCTCTCTCTCTTTCTCTCTGAAAGGAGCAGCTACAAAGGTAAAAAGTGTGCAAGAGGTATGGACATTGTGAAAAAATACCATCCCATAAGCACAGTCCAGATGTATTCCATACATTAGGAAAGGTGGAAGGAAGGCAAAACAATTACCGGAATGGTTAAAGGATGAGGTAAAAGAGGCTATTTTAGCCAAAAGATCTTCATTCAAAAACTGGAAGAAGGATCCAACAGAAGAAAATAGGATAAAGCATAAGCGTTGGCAAGTTAAATGCAAGACATTGATAAGACAGGTTCAGAGAGAATTTGAAAAGAAGTTGGCTGTAGAGGCAAAAACTCACACTAAAAACTTTTTAAAATATAGCCAAAGCAGAAAGCCTGCGAAGGAGTCAGTTGGACCGTTAGATGATCGAGGGGTTAAAGGGGCACTTAGAGAAGATAAGGCCATCAAGGAAAGATTAAACAATTTTTTTGCTTCAGTGTTTACTGAAGAGGATGTTGGGGAGATACCCATTCCAGAGAAGGTTTTCATGAATAATGATTCAGATGGGCTGAACCAAATCACGGTAAACCTAGAAGATGTGGTAGGCCTTATTGACAAACTGAAGAGTAATAAATCACTTGGACCAGATGGTATATACCCCAGGGTTCTGAAGGAACTCAAAAATGAAATTTCAGATCTATTATGAAAAATTTGTAACCTATCATTAAAATCATCCATTGTACCTGAAGACTGACGGGAAGCTAATGTAACTCCAATATTTAAAAAAGGCTTCAGGGATGATCCGGGAAATTATAGACTAGTTAGCCTGACTTCAGTGCCAGGAAAAATAGTGGAAAGTGTTCTAAACATCAAAATCACGAATATATAGAAAGACATGGTTTAATGGAACAAAGTCAGCATGGCTTTACCCAAGGCAAGTCTTGCCTCACAAATCTGCTTCACTTTTTGAAGGGATTAATAAACATGTAGATAAAGGTGAACCGGTAGATGTAGTGTATTTGGATTTTCAGAAGGCATTCGACAAAGTTCCTCAAGAGAGGCTTCTAGGAAAAGTAAAAAGTCATAGGTAGGTGGCGATGTCCTTTCGTGGATTACAAACTGGTTAAAAGACAGGAAACAGAGAGTAGGATTAAATGGACAATTTTCTCAGTGGAAGGGAGTGGGCAGTGGAGTAACAAGTGAGGTAATCAAATTTGCAGATGATACAAAATTATTCAGAGTAGTTAAATCACAAGCGAATTGTGATAAATTGCAGGAGGACCTTGAGAGACTGGAAAATTGGGCATCCAAATGGCAGATGAAATTTAATGTGGATAAGTGCAAGGTGATCATATTGGGAAAAATAACCCATGCTATAGTTACACGATGTTAGGCTCCATATTAGGAGCTACCACCCAGGAAAAAGATCTAGGCGTCATAGTGGAAAAGACATTGAAATCATTGGCTCAGTGTGCTGTGGCAGTCCAAAAAGCAAACAGAATTTTAGGAATTATTAGGAAGGGAATGGCGAATAAAACAGAGACTGCCATAATGCCTCTGTATTGCTCCATGGTGAGACAGCGCCTTGAATACTGTTTACAGTTCTGGTCGCCACATCTCAAAAAAGATATAGTTGCGATGGAGAAGGTACAGAGAAGGGCAACCAAAATGATAAAGGGGATGGAACAGCTCCCCTAAGAGGAAAGACTAAAGAGGTTAGGAGTGTTCAACTTGGAGAAGAGACAGCTGAGGAGGGATATGATAGAGGTGTTTAAAATCATGAGAGGTCTAGAACGGGTAAAAGTGAATCGGTTATTTACTCTTTTGGATAATAGAAGGACTAGGGGTCACTCCATGAAATTAGCATGTAGCATATTTAAAACTAATCGGAGAAAGTTCTTTTTCACTCAATGTACAATTAAACTCTGGAATTTTTTATTTTTTATTCAATGCACAATTAAACTCTGGAATTTGTTGCCAGGGAATATGGTTAGTGCAGTTAGTATAGCTGGGTTTAAAAAAGGTATGGATAAGTTCTTGGAGGAGAAGTCCATTACCTGCTATTAATCAAGCTGACTTAGAAAATAGCCACTGCTATTACTAGCATGGGATATACTTAGTTTCTGGGTACTTGCCAGGTACTTGTAGCCTGGATTGGCCACTGTTGGAAACAGGATGCTAGGCTTGATAGACCCTTGGTCTGACACAGTATGGCATGTTCTTATGTTCTCTCTCTCAAAGCCTGTCTGGGCACTTCTTGGCTTGTGATGTGAAAATAGGTATTTTGAAAACTATCCTAACAACAGCTTTTTTTTTTTTTTTAAATCACGGGTGCTATTCATGCGAAATTTATAGCAAAATGATAAATCTAGGTCTGAGACACAAAAGTAGAACCTGAAATTTGTACTGCAAAAATGACCCTCAGTTCTCACCACTAGGCTACTCCTTCAGACTGGTTCAACTCTTGCTTCTTTCATTGATGCTCCTTAACATTCTGGGCATGTCCCTTCATCCTCCACTGTCTCAGATACAAACCAGCGGTACAGGGACTTGCAACTGGCCTTGAGCTCAGATCTGGCTCTGAAAAGGCGTCTAATTAAATCTAAAATCCAAATTCATGTTTGAGAATCTGATCTCATAGCAAGAATGCCACCGGGTGGCCCCCTTCTGCTCTGACTTCCAAACATAACCAGACTTGGGGTCCACCATCTTCCCAGTACTCCGGCAAGTCTGGATTTACAAATAACACCGTACAAGCTCAATTACATCAGTCTGTGTGCAAATAAAAATACATGTAAGTTGTCTGTGTTTGACAATGTCTAAAATAAAAAAGAATTAGTGTTTTGCTGCTTTGTCTTATATAATGATCTAGACTATAGGATACCTCATGCAACTTCACTGTCACCCATTCTTTGATTTTGACTGCTTTCGCTTCTATGGTTTTTGCTTCTTGCATTCTTATTTGCTTCTGAAACAAAAAGGAGCACACATATGAAAAGTAAATGTTTTATATTGCACGCTCATGTTGTACAAGTGATCAAATATGGTCACTGCTCTTTGAGTGGCAGGCAGCGATTCACTTTACATTCATGGGTCACAGATTACTGCAAGGTGATTAGATACCAGTGCTGGGAGGCGAGGCCTTTTTGGGAAATGACCATTACTATTATCATTATCAGGTTTTTCCATATTTCTTCCCATTGAAAAATCATCCCCTTTTCACAGAGGGCCAATACAGTTTCCACATCCAGCTCTCACCAGCAGAAAGTAAACAAATTCAGCCTGCGAAGAGGCAGCGCCTCCAAGAATAACATGTCACGGTATAAATATGACAGCTTTTTTTCCAGCGAAACATGGCCAGTCCTTTCTCACCCTTTTAAGCACCACAGTCAACACCGAGGCTGTCATGGTTACAACCCTAAGGAGCTGAACACATGAAGCATATCTCCCATAGACTCCAAATAGGAAAAATCCCTTTATTACATCAGGCCCTGAATAACTTCAAAAGAAACATGGGTGATGGGTGGTGACAAGATTTAACAGGAATTATTCCACGGGGGTGGGGCAGGAATGATCGTATACTCCATTGCAATTTGACCTTTCCTTATCGTATTTCAAACTTAATGTTGGCAAAAGCTTTAAAGTTCAAATAAAAAGATTTATAACAAAGAAAGCGTGCCAGCAAGGGTTTTGGAAGAAAAGGATCAGTGGACCTGATGACATATTTAGACCACAGGAAAGAGAGCTAATCCAAGGATTATTTTATGGAAAGGCAGTATCACAAATATTAAAATTAAACTAAACCTTCAGAACTCCCTGCTGGCTTCACCTGCATTATCATTGCTGAGAGCGCCATTAGGAAGTCAGAAAAAGGTCAGATCCCATGGATCTCTGGTCTTTTTTCAGCCTAATAATTAAGGGCACAATGTTATATGTTTGTTTCAATGTATTGCTTTGTTTTAGTTAGAAATGAATGTTTATTTATTTATTTAGTGATTTTTCTATACCGTCATTAAGTAATTATACCATCATAATGGTTTACATCGAGGCACATAAAACAACATTAAATATCTAAAATAAAATAAAATTGTTAAAGTGCCAATACAATAAAATTGGTTACAAAGATTCATGTCATAAAATCTAATTTCAATGATCCATATCTCAGCTTAAAGCTTAGGGAGCTTTATTTTCAGTTTTTTTTTTTTGGTTTTTTTTTTATTTTATTTTTATTGCATTTTAAATTATTTACACAACATATCATTGTGAAATGAAAATTAGAATGATACATAACAATTATACCAGCAACTTTAGAAAACCCCCCAAAAAGGTCAAATAAATAAACTGTTTATATCATCCTGCTAATAAGAAATTGTAGGGGGCAGATACATATACATTCTCT
The DNA here is from genome assembly GCF_901001135.1 of Rhinatrema bivittatum. Lineage (NCBI taxonomy): Eukaryota > Metazoa > Chordata > Amphibia > Gymnophiona > Rhinatrematidae > Rhinatrema > Rhinatrema bivittatum. The sequence goes on along the minus strand of NC_042617.1, from coordinate 66,806,147 downwards.
GAGCGAGAGAATCTTAGGAAAACTGAAACAAGAATTTAATGGCGAATATGAGGACGCCTACTTATTCCTACTGCACTGCTGGTTCAGCTGCCTTATGTGAGTCTATGAAAAATCTTAATTGAGAAGGTTCAAAGAATACATAAACCAAATTTTGAAAATTAACTACGCATTTACATGGGTAACGTATAACAATTTTAGAGCAGATAGTTAAAGCTTCATTTCTTAATTCAATGAACTTTTTTCTCCTCTCCTGGGTTGACCGGGTAATATCGGGAAAGATCCAGATTTTCTGGCCATAGTATTTTTCCTGTCGTTTCCGAAAGAACATTTTCATCACATTATTTTTTTCTGAAGCAAAAGCGAAGGTCACAAATAATACACCTCTATTTGTAACAGTGTCCTCTGTGGATAATTCTAACAAGTCTGAAATATTCATCTGTGCCGAGGGCTCTTCTTCCTCCTGGCCAACCTCACTTTTTTTCTTCGGAGGTAAATAATAAGCTTTAACAATCAACGGCAAAGCTTCCGATGGAATTTTCAATATCTCTGTCAGATATTTCTTAAATATATCAATAGGAGGCATTATAGGTATAACCGGGAAGTTTAGTACCCTCACATTTAAACTCCTAAGAGAATTCTCGATGTTTTCCACCTTTTTATTTAGCACAGTCTCGTATTGCATCATAGTTAGCTGTTGTTTCTCTATATTTTTCATCTTATTTTCCATTTCGCTCATTTTATTTTCTTGAACCTCCATCTTTTTCTCATTTTCAATACTTCTTTTGTTTGAGTCCATGCATACTTTAGACAATTTCACAATGGCAGACTCAATGGCTGCCATTGCTTCCCAAAGGCTTTCCAGCGTTATTACCCCTGGCTTCACCAGAAAGGGAGTTATTTCTGGGTTTGACTCACCCTTTTCAGCTGCTGCAAGTGCAGTGTCCCTTTTTGCACTCTGCGATGGAGACTCGGGGCTTTCTCTCAATATCGGAGGTATATACCCTCCTAACTGAGCAGTTCCTCCCGTTTCTACCAGGAACTCTCCTCCTTCCACTTCCCGGTTCGACGGGGAGCTTTTAGGTGTTGACTCCCGATATTCGCCCTCTCGCAGGGGCGGGGACGGCATTTCAGGAGCGCCAGGACTGAGCGATATCTCATCTGCCTGGGCCGGGGACGCTCGCTCCTCACCCCGAACCGTCGCGGCACTCGCTCCCGGCAAATTCGGCGTCGCAGCAAAGAAGGTCGGGATTGTACTCTGTCGAGCCTCCATATCTGCCTGGCTCTCTCGGAGTCGGGCCTTCCGTTTCGTATGCGGCATTGGTAAGAGGAATCAAATTCAAAAGCTGAAAAATTCGAGCTCCTCAGCACGACTTTCTCTGCTGCTCACTCAGACGCCATCTTGGACTCCGCCCCCCGGGATACTTTAAAAAGTCTTATTTTCAGTTTTTATTTTATTTTATTTTTCTAGGGAACAAAAATATCAGTGCAAAATTACTTTTCCACTAATTTTTTTTTCCTGTATGACCAGTTAAAATAAATGTAGCAAGCTACTATGAACCATGTTACTGCCCCCATGATCTTATCACGTGTTGGAGCCTTATAGTGTGGACCAAGCTGCATCTGGATCTGAGAGATGTGTTTTAGTCCTGTTAAAAAGAGGTTTTCAACCCTGTAGAGTCTGAAAGCCACCGCAGCCAAGGTGAAGGAATATAATAAAATGTCAAAAACTCCTGTGTGTTCTCCAGCACTCACGTGTTATCAAGTTGGGAAAAGGACGGTACTGTTTAGCCTACCTAGAAAACAGCACTACATAGCCAGCAGAGGAGGCAGCCAAAGGAATGTTGGGAGACCATTTAAGGTAGAAAAGTTGCAATTTAGCTGGCTCTGACTGCGTGTGCAGAGCGAGGACGGCAGGGTATGGAAGCCAGGAGCCAGGAAGAGAAGAGTGCATCTGGCAGTCCTGCAATCAGTTCTTATCCTGAAGAGCTAATTATCGAGAGGGAGAGACAAGTCTGTGCTCTGAGAAAATAGACAGACAAACAACTGTTCTTGCATGATGGGTTATATGTAAAATTCCAGAGGAAACAAGAGCTGAGTGACTGAGGAACTTCCTTTCCAGAGATATCCAGGCCCAGGAGCACCTGGCTGGAATCACCCTCTATCTTATGTCCCACCTGCAACCCCTAAGGCCATGCCAATAGGCAGTAGAGTCTTCCATTCTTCCGGTGACATGCGTCACTTTGACAGCCACGTTTCTAGGATACCAGCAGCATGGTAAGATTCTATTGCCTCCCAACGCAGCCTGAGGGGTATGGGAGTTGCAAGTGGGTGAGAAGAGTAGAGGTAGGGGATGTGAGTGAGTTAGAAGAGCAGAGAGGATGGCAGGAGGGGACCAAAGACAAGCATTTTATTCTAATATCTGGGAGGAAGTGGCACTCGGGCCATTATGGCCTTTGACATTTTAATTTTGGGGCGTTGGGAAAAGGATTGGGTGCTACTCCCCCCAAAACTTTTAAATTATTTTGAAGGATGTGGGGTAAGGGTTCAATCCTGCTTGTCTGAGAATTTGTTTTTTGCACTTACCCAGCTATATTAAAAATATTGCCGATTAAGTTTAACGTTATATGGGTAATTGTATCTGGATACCTTTAGACCTGTTCTTGGCCACGACCAATCTGGATAAACTTACCTGGCTAAGTTTAAGTTTTGCCTCTTTTTTATCAGGATAAATTTAAGTTGTGGAATATCTTACTCAGCCAGTGAGGGGACTATTTCAAAGACCAGGTTTGTCCTTCAAAATCCTGAACTTAGTCAGACCAATCTTTTCAGTATGGACCACGGTAAATTTAAATAACCAAATATTCTTTAAAAAAAAATGACCCTCCAATGACAAAATCACAGAAAAAGAACAAAAAGATCAGGATGATTATTTCAGTAAGTGCCATCCTTAGGCACGGAGTGACCAACTTCAGTCCTTGAGAGCCACAAACAGATTGGGTTTTCAGGATATCTACAATGAATATGCATGAGATTGATTTGCATAAAACGGAGGGAGTACAAATCCATCTCATACGTATTCACTGTCAATATCCTAAAAAACGGTCTGTTTGTGGCTCTCGAGGACCGGAGTTGGCTGCCCCGGATCTAATCGTCATTTATTTCTTTTATTGATTTAATCATATTTTTTGCTTGCCTATACAAAATCGGCTCCAGGCAAGGAATATCTTTGTTGGACAATTTGGACTTACATCAGGTTGTTTTATAATATCTGCACTTTACAAATTATTAGCACTTTATATAAATTATTAAACATTGAGAAAAAATTGTAATGAGAATTTACATTGTATAATTCTATCATTATATACATTGTGTATTTCATGTCTATTGATGAATATTGATTTTATATGTGGGTGTATGTGTGATGGATGAGTGTGTTAGATAGATTTTAATGTTAGATAGGTTAATGATGTACATGAATAAACAAATGTATTTGTTGAATAGGTCCTCTTCCTGTGTATATTTACCAGGCAAGGAATAAGCATCACATCATAGATAAAAACACAAAACACCAAAAAGTCAAAGCATTAAAACAGGGGTAGGCAACTCCAGTACTACAGTGCCACAACCAGGACAGATTTTCATGACATCCACAATGAATATATAAAAAATCTTGCTACAATGGTAAATATGGGCTTGTTTAAAGAGGGACCATCATATAGTGCTTATAAGGTTTTCAAAACCGGATCTGCCCTGGTTAGCACTGGGACTTTGTGGGTTATGAATGCTTGTAATTTTCACTGTGCATATTCATATAGATGCTAGTATATAACAGGCTATCTCCACACTTATCTGCAGAAAGTCCACGTATTGGCGAGCCTGGTAATGGATCAGTGTCCATTGCAATGTTTTGGAGGCACTGTAAATCTCCTTCTTCAGAGAATAGATTCGCTTGTGTGGACAATATGAATTTTATTTGGTCAGTCAGATCCTGCGTGCTGGACGCTGAAAAGAAAATTCATTCAGCGATAGAACTTCTTTAAAAATGGCGCGGGCCATCCATTGCTCCTACCATGTGACAGGGGCCGGCCAATGGCACCGATAGCCTCTGTCACATGGTAAGGGCAAAGGGCCATCAGCACCATCTTGATTAGTGGCAGCCGACAGCCCAAGAGTGGGAGATCGCTCCCGGGACCCCTGCTGGACCACCAGGTACTTTAGAAAAGTTTTGGGGGGGGTCAGGAGGGTGGGGGATTCTAAATAATGAGATTTAAAGGGTCGGGGTGGGTTTGGAGGTTGTTTTTGTGTGCTCTTTCTTCCAGCACCCCCCTCCCCCCAAAAACGATAAGAGAACCCCACGAAAAATGTTGTGAGGTTTTCCTATCGCTTTCAGGGACCTTCCGATTCCTGACGGATGAGAAAATAACGTGTGATATTTTCATCCGTCAGAAAAACGATTCACATCCCTAATGGACACTGATCCATTACCAGGCTCGCCAATACGTGGACGTTCTGCAGATAAGTGTGGAGATAGCCTGTTATATACTAGCATCTATATGAATATGCACAGTGAAAATTACAAGCATTCATAACCCACGCACAGAGAGACCGATGATTACAAAGTCCCAGTGCTAACCAGGGCAGATCTGGTTTTGGAAAGCCTTATAAGCACTATATGATGGTCCCTCTTTAAACAAGCCCATATTTACCATTGTAGCAGGATTTTTTATATATTGGCTTTTGCACGATGTTCATGCTACCGGGGTGTTTTGTGATTTAATAATCCACAAGGAATATGCATGAGGCATATTTGAATACAATGGAAGTACTATGGGCAAATCTATTTCATGCATATTCCTTGTGGATATCCTCAAAACCTGGCCTGTTTGTGGGTCTCCAAGGCCTGAGTTGTCTATCTCTGCATTAACACGAACAAAATGAATACAAAAACATAACAAACATCAATATATAAGCCTCGGGGGTCAAATATAACCAGGGCAAAACAGATTCCCTGTACGTACCAGGATCAGTCCAGACTGCTGGGTTATGCCTCCCTTCCAGCAGATGGAGTCAGAGAGAAAACTGAAAAGCACCACCCATATAACCCGGGGTGCCACCTGCGATCCCTCAGTATTTTCTCTGACTCCAGCAGATTGAGAGGCATACCCTGCGGTTCTGACTTTGGTTTTCTTTGGGGCTGCGCCCCATCAGGTTTGAAAAAACCAAAACAAAACTAATAATACATGGGCTATATAATACAGCTTCAGCACTGGTGTCTGAATCATTTAAAAAAAAAAAAAAAAGAGAAAGAGGTTTTCTTTTCCCTTAGGTTAGTGATTGAAGCAGCCAGACTCAGGCAGGTAGGGCAGGGCTCGGTCCTGTCTTTTTATTTCCCGGAGTTTACAGCTAGGGCCTGGTGAGAAGAGGGGGAGGATTCACCGGTGGGCCGGTCACTCTCCCCCTCTCTCAGAGATGTTTCTCTGACCCCCCCTCCCCAGGAGCCGTTGCCCTGAATGCTGTTTTTGTAAAAACAAAAACAAAAAAAAAAGAAAGAAAAAAGGAGGATAATAAGATACCTGGTTTTTGGCATCCGGCCCGCGCCTTCCTGTTCTCCCAGGCCTCCAGAGGGGGTGGAGTCCTCCACCCGGCTGCTCTTCATGCCTCGGGTCACGGCTTGCACATCTTGTGGAGAGCCGGGGATCCGGCTCTCCCGTGAAGGCCTCTGCTCCCGGTGCCTTCCCGGGGGCGAGGGGCCTTCACAACATGACGTTTTGGCGGGGGGGGGGGGGGGGCAGTTTTTTCGTGGCGCCGGCAGCCGTGTGGAGACCGCATGGCAGGGGGGCAGGGGCCTGGCTCGCTCCCGATCGGCACGGGAGCGGCGGCCATTTTGCCTGCCTCCAGCGGGGAGGAGAGTGCATCAGAAGAAGGGGAGGATCTTCCTCCTCCACTTTCCCCGCCACACAGACCCTGCGGTTTGCCGGCAGCACCTTAAAGCGGCGGCAACCATTTTCTTCGAAGTTTATTTTATTACTTCATCAGGCTTACTTAGAAGCAGAATCGGAGTGGGATGACAAATCTCCCACTCCAGTTAAAGTCCCGAGGGCCTCAGGTGGGAAGTTACTGCACAGGTTGCCTGATCTCGCGGACCCAGGGGATCCCGGTTGTCCTGATCCAGTGGACCCGTGGATCCGGTTCATCAGGATCCTTTCGCCCTGGATGATAAGGGCGATTCTGCATCCCAAGTAGAAGGCGATGATCCGCAGGTCCTCCGGCTATTCCACAGGGAGGAGCTTAACCCTCTAATTATGCACTTGCTGCAGGAGCTGGAGCTCCCCGTGTCTCAAAACCCGTCGGAGGTGTCTACGGGGGATGCTGCGTTGGCAGGGCTGCGCGATCCACTGCAGACCTTTCCTTTTCACCCGAAACTCTCGCAGATTGTTTCCTGGGAGTGGGAAACCCCGGAAGCCTCCTTAAGGGTCACTAGAGCAATGGAAAAGTTATACCCACTCCCTGGTGAGACTCTGGAACTCCTGAAGGTCCCTAAGGTGGATTCCGCGGTCACAGCCATAGCCAAGCACACTACCATCCCGGTGACGAGGGGCACGGCCCTTAAGGACTTGCAGGATAGGAAGTTGGAAGTGTTGCTTAAGCGTATATTTGAAGTATCCGCTCTGGGAATCCGAGCGGCTGTATGTAGTAGCCTTATGCAACGAGCCTTGCTCCGCTGGGTTCAGCAAATGTTGACATCGCAGGACCTTCCTACGGGGGAGGCTGCACAGGCGGCTTGTATGGAATCGGCTGTCGCTTATACAGCAGACGCCCTATATGATCTCCTGCGGACCTCGGCTTGCACCATGTCTTCGGCAGTTTCGGCTTGCCGACTGCTGTGGCTCCGGAACTGGTCCGCCGATTCCTCTTCTAAAGCTCAGCTCGGTTCCTTTCCCTTTCAGGGTAAGTTGCTGTTTGGTGACAAGCTGGAGCAGCTTATTAAAGCTTTGGGGGACAACAAGGTGTACAAGCTCTCTGAGGACAGGCCTCAGGCGGCCCATCCCGCCGGTAGCTACCGAGGCCGTTTCCGGGGTCAGCGTCGTTTTCGCTCTGCTAGGGAGGCGTCGGGCTATGCCCCCGGCAATCGGCTTCCAGAGCTCAGTCTTGGTCGTCTTCCTTTCGAGACAGGCGGCCTCCGCGAGCCGGGACCCACGCCTTTGCCAACAACAGCAAGCCTGCAAAATGAAGTAACGCCGACCCATTCCTCCATCCTGTACATCGGGGGTCGGCTGTCTCATTTTTACGAGGAATGGGTCAAAATTACATCCGATCAGTGGGTCCTAGGTATTATAAGTCACGGCTACGCTTTGGATTTTGCTTGTCCCCTCCGGGATTTTTTCCTGATGTCCCCTTGCAGGCCTCTGCACAAGCGACAGGTGGTGCTTCAGACTCTGGAGCGGTTGAGGGCTCTGGGGGCCATTGCGCCGGTTCCTCCGTCAGAGCGTCGGACCAGTCGATACTCCATTTACTTCATGGTTCCCAAGAAGGATGGGACCTTCTGCTCGATTTTGGATCTCAAGCAGGTCAACAAAGTGTTGAGGGTACCTCATTTTCGGATGGAGACGTTGCGGTTCGTCATTGCTGCGGTCCACAAGGGCAAGTTTTTGGCTTCTTTGGATCTGACGGAGGCGTATCTTCACAAGGGATACAGAGGTGGCATCAGCGTTTCCTCAGATTCATGATTCTGGGGCAACATTTTCAGTTTCGCGCCCTACCTTTTGGTCTAGCAACGGCTCCTCGCTGGTTCACTAAGGTGTTGGTGGTGGTAGTGGCGAGCTTACATCAGGAAGGAATCCTGGTACATCCCTACCTGGACGATTGGCTTATTCGGGCAAAATCGGAACAGCGCTGCCGAAAGGTGATCAGTTCGGTGGTGAGTCAGCTGCAGTCTCTGATCTGGTTTGTCAGTTTTGCCAAGAGCCAGCTTATCCCGACCCAGGTACTGGAGTTCCTTGGGGCTCGCTTCGATACGTTGGCAGGCACAGTCTCCCTACCCCTCGATCACATGGGCAGGTTGATGTCGCAAGTATGCCGCTTACTCTCTCTCCCCTCCCCGGTGGTGTGGGACTATTTGCAGGTTCTTGGATATATGGCATCTACCCTGGAACTAGTTCCTTGGGCCTTCGCTCATTTACGACCATTGCAAAGGGCACTGCTCTCACGTTGGGATCCCAGGTCGGAGGAGTACCAGATCCCCTTACCACTTCTCGAACCGGCCAGGTCCAGCCTCGCCTGGTGGCTGAATCCGGACCACCTGTTGAAGGGAGTTTGTCTCGAGCGTCCTCCATGGACGGTGGTCACGACCGATGCCAGCCTGTCTGGTTGGGGTGCAGTGTGCCAGTCAAGGTCAGCCCAAGGTTTTTGGACTCCGGCCCAAGCACAGTGATCCATCAACAGTTTGGAGACCAGGGTGGTTCGTCTAGCTCTATGACACTTCTTGCCAATGTTGCGCAACCAGGCGGTACGGGTTCTGTCCGACAATGCCACCGCGGTGGCCTACATAAACAGGCAAGGAGGCACCAGAAGTCGTCCCGTGGCGGATGAGGCCGACCGGCTGATGAGATGGGCGGAGCACCAACTCGACCAGATTGCGGCGTCTCACATCGCCGGCGTAGACAACGTACAGGCGGACTTCCTCAGCCGGCAGCACTTGGATCCCGGAGAATGGGAACTGTCGGAAGAAGCGATGGGCATGATATTGACGCAGTGGGGGACCCCCCACCTGGACCTGATGATGACTCATCAGAATGCCAAGGCGGCTCGCTTCTTCAGTCGCCGGTGAGACTACGGATCCGAAGGGGTGGATGCTCTGGTTCTCCCTTGGCCTCCACACATTCTTCTTTATGTGTTTCCTCCATGGCCTCTGATAGAAAAGGTGCTACGTCGCATAGAAGCTCACCGGGGTCCAGTGGTCCTGGTGGCGCCCGAGTGGGCGCAACGGCCATGGTTCACCGACTTGGTCAACCTAGCAGTGGACGGCCCCCTGCGCTTCAGTCACCTGCCCAACCTCCTACGTCAGGTTCCAGTATTTTTCGAACAGGCGGATCGCTTTTGTCTAGCGGCCTGGCTTATGAAAGAAGGAAGTTAAGGCGCAAAGGTTATTCACATGCAGTCGTCTCTACCCTTCTGTGAGCCAGGAAGACTTCCACATCACTTACCTATGTCCGAGTTTGGAAAGTTTTTGATGCCTGGTGCCAGGGGTGCAACTTGTCCCTCGTTGAGCCACTATCATCCACCTACTGTCTTTTTTGCAAGCCGGATTGCAGAAAGGGTTGTCCTACAGCTCGCTTCGTGTCCAGGTCTCGGCCTTGGCCAGTGTCCGTGGCAAAATTGATGGAATTTCCGTTGTGGCTCACCCGGATGTAGTGAGGTTCTTGAAGGGGGCCAAGCATTTGAAGCCACCGGTGAGGGCGGTCTGCCCGTCTTGGAGTTTAAACTTGGTTCTCCGGTCTCTTTGTGGATCACCCTTTGAGCCCTCGAAGCGAGCGACGCTTAAAGATTTGACGCTCAAGACGGTATTTCTTGTAGCTATTTGTTCGGCTCAGCGGGTGTCAGAGCTCCAAGCCCTCTCCTGTCGAGAACCTTTTCTGCGTATTTCTGATTCCGGTATCTCTATTCACACCGTACCTTCTTTCTTGCCTAAGGTAGTATCGGCGTTTCATGTCAATCAATCCGTCGAGTTACCGGCTTTTTCCGACGCGGATAAGGATTTACGGCGGTTGGATGTCCGTAGGGTCCTGTTACGCTACTTGGAGGTCACTAATCCTTTTCGTCTTTCGGACCATCTTTTTGTTTTGTGGAGCGGGCCTAGGAGAGGGGCTCAGGCTTCTAAGACTACTATCGCACGATGGTTGAAGGACGCGATTGCTTCTGCCTACATAGGTTGCGGACGCCCAGTGCCGGAGGGCCTTAAGGCGCATTCTCTGCGGTCTCAGGCAGCTTCATGGGCGGAGAATCAGTGCGTATCGCCACAAGAGATTTGTCGGGCGGCTACGTGGAAATCGTTGCACACTTTTGCTAAACATTACCGGCTGGATGTTAGGGATCCCAGAGAGGATTCCTTTGGAGTTAGTGTTCTTCGTGCGGGACTCTCCAGGTCCCACCCCATTTAGGATAGCTTGGGTACATCCCAGCAGTCTGGACTGATCCTGGTACATACAGGAAAAGGAAAATTAGTTCTTACTTGTTAATTTTCGTTCCTGTAGTACCAAGGATCAATCCAGACGCCCGCCCGCACGCAGGAGAGTCCAGTCAGCCTTTTATGAATTTTTTCTTCACAGATTTTTTCTAACGACTATTGTGTTATTCTTAGGGGTTACTGTTCCAGTTCTCAATAGAACAAGTTTAGTTTTAACTTGATTTAGTCACTGGTTGCAAAAGCGTATTAGCTGGTTTTTATATTACACGAAAATTTTATATATCACAAGTTCATTCTGCTTTGATATCGATAATACTGAGGGATTGCAGGTGGCACCCTGGATTATATGGGTGGTGCTTTTCAGTTTTCTCTCTGACTCCATCTGCTGGAAGGGAGGCATAACCCAGCAGTCTGGACTGATCCTTGTTACTACAGGAACTAAAATTAACAGGTAAGAACTAATTTTCCTATCCTTCTAAGCTGTCCAGATACAGGGACAGGGGAATCTCATTGTGATGGGTTACCTTCCATTGTTTGTTCCTCACTAGGCTTGCAATGAACAAAAAAGGATACTGAATCTTATGGTAACCAACTTTAGGCTGACCTGCTCCTCCAGTTCTTGCTCCAGATTGTGGATGGTGTCATCTTTCTCCTGTCCCAGAGTCTCTAGATCTTGACATCTCTTATACAACCTGGTCTCCGACTCACTGGTTTGAATGTTGGCTGCTTTTAACTTCTCTTCCATAACCTGCACCTAGAGATGAATTAAACACAGAACCATTTAGAAACTTCTAAGAGTTTGCTCAGATAGGGGCCATTATAATAAGGTGGGCTGGCTTATCTTACGTTTTCTTAGGTCTGGAAACAACTCTTAATCAGAGGTGGAGTAAAGTTTTCAGGGCTGATGTTAGTCAATGGGCAGAAGCTGGAGTTCCGGTGCTGGTATCTGAAGTCAGGATTTTATGCGCAGAAAACATTTTTTCTGCGCATAAGTCATCGGTTATATGCCAGAAAGCGCACAAAGCATGTTATCTGCGCTTGAAAGGGAGGAGAAGGCACCTTTTCCCCTGCCCTAGTGTCTTCTTTTCCTGCCACTCCAGAAGCGAAGGCTGGATCTTGCTCCATCCCCAGGCAGGGGGTTTGGCCAGCAGAGGGAGCTGGCCTTGCCCCCGCCACAGGTCCAATGACTTGGGCAGCTGAAGACTTCTATCCCCCTCAGGGCAAAGGAAGCAGTATAAAAATAACCTCCGTGAGCACTCCTCCTCGGGCAGCTGCGGCCGCCACTTCTCCTAGCTCGCAAATCATCTTTTATGCTCAGGACTGAGGCCGTGGTGGCATGAGGGGGAGTGAGCATGGAAGTTCTTTATATTTTGGAGGAAAATGACAGACAATGGAAAGCTTGTGTGTGCATAAACTCCTCCCACTCCCTTCCGAGTTCAAATGTACACTCAGACTATAAAAAAAAAAGGCTGAACGCACATTTTAACTTGGGTTGGCACATTTTTAACTCCAAATGCATTAACATACCATGTGCTTCCTGCATTGGGAGTTCATCCATTATGTCCCAGTGTCCTATTTAGAGGACAGCCTCTTAAAAATATTTGGGACAGAATGGGTTAAGATTTTCTTTTACCGGGCAGTTTAAAAAAATTGCGCACTGAATGTCAGTTCACAGTTTTACCATGTGCCTTATTGCATTGGGCCCATACACAGTCAAATGAGCACTGGAACTCACATCCTGGATATCCTGGGTTTCAGGATATCCAGGATGAATATACATTGCATAAATGTGCATATACTGGGTCTCTAATGCATGCAAATTTATCCCATGCATGCTCAGTATGGATATCTTGAAAATCTGATTGGTTGTTAATGTTAATCCACTCTCTGCCAGACACCACTCTCTGCCAGTGGTGTCTGGCAGAGAGTGGATTAACATTGATTAGAGATTGTTCCATAAATTGTCTTAAAAAGCACACAACACATTTTGCAATTCTTTTCTCCAAGGTACTAACTCTCACTGATACTGGGGCACAGTAAGAAAGTTCCTTCCCCTCTTGCTTTGGCCACAAGTAGTGTTGGGTTTGCTGCTTGCTGCATTTTTGGCTCCTTGTTCCTGCCTGACTCGGATTGCTTATCGGATTGTTGTTGTCTGCTGCCTGCCCTGACTTGGATTATGTCGCTGGATTTGTTGTCTGCTGCCTGCCCTGACCTGGACTGTCTTTCTGGATTGTTGTTGTCTGCTGCCTGCCCTGACTTGGATCACGTCGCTGGATTTGTTGTCTGTTGCCTGCCCTGACTTGGATCACGTCGCTGGATTTGTTGTCTGCTGCCTGCCCTGACCTGGACTGTCTCACTGGATTGTTATCTGCTGCCTGCCCTGACCTGGACTGTCCCGGGATCTGTTGTCTGCTGCCTGCCCTGACCTGGACCGTCTAGGAACTCCTCTGTCAGTTATCTGACTCCCGAATATCTTCCGTGCCTCTGAGAAACAAGGTAAGCGGTCACTGACCAAGGTTCCACTACTTTCCATAACACAATGTTGCAATTGCATTAAATGACTATCATACAGCATTGGGTGGGCACTCACAGATATGTGCTTCCAGTTCCCATCGACGTGCTAACTTTTTGTAAGCATCAGTCAGTCGTAAATAGTATGTGTGCATTTTTTTGAAACATTTTTGCTGCTTTTAAAATTCAAAGATTTCCTTAGAAATGTAAAGAATTTGCACTTATCTGAGTGCTGAAACAGCTGGCAACATAGTGGTTGCCCACAGGGAAAGCACCAGTGTGTCTGGAATCCAAGATGTTTTCAACAACCTTCTTCTTTGCCCGTCCCCCCCTGGAGTTTCATTTCGTGACCCCTGGTCCTATTGTTTTCTTTCCAGCAGAAAAGGTTTGAAGTTCGTGCATCATTAAAACCCTTTTAGGTATCTGAAGGGCTGTATCATATCTCCCCTGCACCTCCTGAAGAAGGCAGGGCAAAGAACGCAGCAGATAACACCCACGCTGCTGCGTTTGAATCCTATGACATTTTTCCAACAAAACCGGGATTCCCACTCAGGGCCGGAGCTAGCTTTGTTGCTGCCCTGTGCGAATGATTACTGCGCTGCCCCCCTCACCCTCCCCACAATTCATTCAGTCTTTATCCCAGTCCAGTCAAATAAAGCCCAGCTCCCTCCAGAAATCTTTATTTTTAAAAACTGACACCCATCCACTCCTCCACATACCCTAAGGAAACCTTACAGCCTTGCACACACACCACCCCCCGCACTCCCACACCCTCTATAGCCACACAAAATTTAATTATGCACTTGTAACAAATTTTACATGAGAAAGAACATTCACAAGTACAGTCTTCTGAGGCAAAATATCACTTACAACATATATATTATATTTACATGCACTGCTGTGGTGCCAACCAGAAATCTCTGCAAAAAAGACACTTGAAACTTCTATGGAATTTATAATAGCACCTCAGAAAGCCATGAATAAACGTAATTATCATTACAATATGGTAAACCTCCCATACCAAAACAATCCTAAGTACAAGCACTCAAACAGTAGCAACCTTATCTATGAAAAGGCAACACTATAAATATTACACCAGGCCCTAGAACACCAATACACTTCCTATTGGAAAAAAAGAACAAGCCAGGCTGCTATAGATCCCTATACAGAAACTACATGCCAGTAAAATAGGTCACCTCAGTCACATATGCAAACACTATGTAAATAATGTATTCCTCTCATTGTTACTGCCTAAATTATTCCTTCTACCCTTCTTCTTCTCCTAGTTCCAACTTCCCCTGTTTTATTGTAACTTACTTCTTTGCCTCTCAACGCCTGTTTATTGTTCAAAGTTATCACTCCCCCTGTTTCCTGTAAACCAGCATGATGTGATTGTATCATGAATGCCGGTATAAAAAAGCTTTAAATAAATAAAATAAACATAGACAGACCCTGACCAAATACAGAATAAAGGGGTCGAAAAGCTGCCCCTGCGCACGCCGAGCCTATTTTACATAGGCTCGCCGGCGCGCACAAGCCCCGGGACGCGCGTATGTCCCGGGGCTTTGAAAAAGGGACGGGAAGAGGGCGGGGTCGTGGGCGTGGTGCCGATCTGGGGGCGGTCCGGGGGCGGTCCCGAGTCCTCCGGCACGGCAGCTGGCCGGCGCGCGCAAGTTACACCTGCAAGAGGCAGGCGTAAAAAATAAAATAAGGTGGGGGGATTTAGGTAGAGCTGGGGGGTGGGTTACATAGGGGAAGGGAAGGGAGGGGAAGGTGAGGGAGAGCGAAAGAAAAGTTCCCTCCAAGCCGCTCTGATTTCGGCGCGCAAGGGGGTGCAAGTGTGCACCCCCTTGCGCGCGCTGACCCCAGATTTTATAACATGCACATGGCAGCAAGCGAATGTTATAAAATCGGGTGTACATTTGTGCCCGCCGGGTAGCGCGCACAAATGTACCCCGCACGCGTAGGATTAAAAATCTGCCCCAAAGAGTCCAGAAACTATAAACAGAAATGTGATGAAGAATTGAACTGGAACCCACAACAAGCCAGCCTCTATATGCAGAGCAACAATGGAAAACAAAAATATAACCATTCTTCATAAAACATTAAATAATAAAGTCAAGACATTTAAAACATAATAAAAGTAAAATCATAATCATAAAAAGAATAAATATTTCAGACCAGTTAATGAATAGAATATCCCAAATTTCCCAAACAAAAATACAATATTTCAAAAAAATCCAATAATTAAAAAATGTTATAATATTTCCTCCCCAAAATAAAATATGTCAAAACAGCAAAAACACCAAATTACACCCAATAATTAAAACTAATAAGGATTTAAAATTGTCCTGCTTTCCATACATGGGATTTTTTGATTTCCAGTCACCCTGAGATTTTTGTGGATTTGGGGAGAGAGAAGAAAAAGTTTGTGTGGCCCTATCTCTCACATGCACACACACACACACATATTAAACCATTGATTCTCTCACACACTCCCTATCTGATATACACGCCCAGGCTCTCATACATACTCTCTCTCTCCCTCAGACACATAATGTGTGTGCGCGCATGCCTCTCTTCCTCTTGAGCTACTGGACTGCCAGCGGATTTGGCTCTACTGGCGGCCCTGCACCTCTTCTGTTGCCGCCACTGCACCCCCCACCCCCCGGGTGTGCCACCCCATGCAAATGCAAGGTATGCACACCCGATCACGCCGGGCCTGTTCCAAATCAAATTATTAGTGTAATCTGCACAACCCCTGAAGAAGGAAGGGAGTTTTCCTTCTTAAACATTGCAATGTCGAGCAAAGAAGAAGGTTGTTTCAGCACTCAGATAAGTGCAAATTCTTTAAATTGCTAAGGGAATCTTTGAATTTTAAAAGCAGCAAAAGTGTTTCAAAAAAATGAACACAAACACTATTATGAATGACTGATGATTACAAAAAATTAGCACATCAATGGGAATTGGAAGCACATATCTATGTGTGTCCACCCAATGCTGTATCATAGTCATTCACAAAATTCACTTTTGGAGTGTGAGTGAGATTTCACATATGTATATTTGAGATTATTCTTATACTATTGTGTTTATTATTTATTTTGCAGTTGCATTAAAGGCATTAAGGCGAGAGAGATCATGTGATGCAGTGAGCGGTGAGGATGTCTCTACCTCGCGCTCCGGGTGCCTCTCCCCTGCAAAGTTGTCCCAATGTGGCAGTTCTTGGTAAAAATTGCTATGAGAGTTCTTGATCAAAAGCTGATCAAAAGCACCAGATAAATTGTCTAAAAGTAGTCGGGTTGGGATGGCATGTCTACCTGCCCACCGCGCAAAGACATGGATAAAGCTGCTAAACCTGACGCCAAGATGGCCGCCGTCATACCAGCTAGCCCTGAAAATGCACGAAATTAGGTGAATACGGCATCTATTACCTCGGCAGTGGTGGCAGCACTGACCCCCCGATTTGACAAATTATTGTCACAAATAGCAGAGGTTAGAAACTCACTGGCGGACTATAATACATGAATGGATGTAGTGGAGGGCCGGATACATGTAGTAGAAGATGACACGATCGCACTACAAGGGAAAGTGATAAACCTGGAGAAACTGATAGTTGCACAAGAAGCCAAAATCGATGATTTGGAAAACCGGTCGCGCCAGGCTAATCTATGCTTCGTGGGTCTCGAAGAGCACATACAGAACTATAGCTTACCTCAGCTCCTGGAATCATGACTGCCGAACGAACTGGGCCTACCTGACCTCATGGGCCAGCTAAAAGTGGAGCGCGCACATCGGATCGGGATAAAACAACAGGAAAGGAAATCACCCAGAGTAGTTGTGGCAAAAATTTTAAACTACTCCCATAAAGTACAGATTCTGCAAGCGTACACAAAAAGAAGGAATTAAGCTATGAGGGGAAACGACTGCTCATTTTCCAGAACTTCTCCAACAATGTGGCACAGTTGAGTCGGGCGTTCGCGCCAGTATGTACAAATCTGGTTAATCGGCAAATCCGCTTCGCGATCCTCTACCCAGCGAGGCTCAAGGTGTGGACGGAGTCCGGGATCAAGTTCTTTGATACTCCCAAAGCAGCGGAACAGTATTTAAAATCATTAAGGCATATTGGTTAACGGTAGTAATCTCCATGCCTTCTGCTAAGGGTAATGACTGCCACACCAGCAAGTTACCCCCTTGCATGCTTTTCTCATTTACGTCCTATAGCCTTTAGAGATTCCATACCCCTTTGAATTCTTTGACTGTTTTCATCTCCACCACCTCCTCCATAAGGGCATTCCAGGCATCCACCATCCTCCGAGAAGAAATATTTCCTGAGTCGCCCCCCTGGAGTTTCATTTTGTGACCGCTAATTCTATTTTCTTTCCAACAGAAAAGGTTTGAAGTTCATGCATTAGTATAACCTTTTATGTATCTGAAGGTCTGTATCATTTCTCCTCTGCACCTCCTCTCTTCCAAGGTTTACATATTCAGATCCTTCCCCCCCAGACACGCCCCCTCCCGCCCCTTTTAGGAAGCCCCGGGACTTACGCGCGTCCCGGGGCTTTGCGCGCACCGGCGGCCTATGCAAAATAGGCACGCCGGCGCGCGAGTGCCCTGCACGCGTAAATCCTCCCGGATTTACGCGCACAGGGGTTTTAAAATCTACCCCTAACTGTACTAACCACATCCTCTGGCAACAAATTCCAGAGTTTAATTGTGCGTTGAGTCTGCTATCAACTGCGCAAGATAATTAGCAGGTGTAAAATTAGGAAAATAAGTTGCCTAATGTACTCCCTTAAGTCTCTTATAAATAGCAAATTACATAACTCTTAGCCCTGTTTTGCAAGGGCCCTAGACTGCCTCTTTTTTGCATATTTATTTATTTATTTATTTATTGTTTTTGTTATACCGAGTTTCATGATAGGCATCACATCAACCCGGTTTACAAATAACAAGGAGTGTAAAGCATAACGTAACGTAAAAAACAATATTTTCAATAAGAACCTTGAACTTTAAATACAGTGAATCAGAAAAAGGGAGAGGGAAAGTTACAAAAAACAAGGAAAATAAACTTGGGATGGAAGGGGAGAAATTGAACAGCACAATATTTACATTTCAGCCTATTGATACATTAGAATAGCAAGTGAAAAAATAAGACTATGAAACGGTACATAGGTAATCAAATGAATAAATATGACACAGTTGTGAATGGTAATAGTATGATAAATATTCAGCAGGAATTAGTGAGAGAGGGTTTGAGGTTGGTTGATTCGTGTTTACATTCCATTATTGCATACGAGTTAGTGCTAGTGAGAGGAGGTTTTATTCAAGGCTTGGAAATGCTTTTTTGAAAAGCCAAGTTTTTAGACTTTTCCTAAATGTTAAAGAGCATGGCTCTTGTCTCAAATCAGGTGGGATCGAGTTCCAGAGAGCTGGACCTGCTGATGAGAAGGCTCTGAGACTCAAGGATTTATGTTGGTAGGTTTTGGCCTTTGGAATTTGGAGTGACTCTTTGTAGTGTTCCCTGATAGGCCTGGCGGAGGTGAATTTTTTAAGTGGTATTTGTAGGTCGAGTTGCGTGTGTTGGTTGATAGTTTTGTAAATGATGTTAATGGTTTTGTACATGATTCTATAGTGGATCGGAAGCCAATGGAGGTTTTTGAGAATAGGTGAAATGTGGTCAATTTTCCTGGAATTTGTAAGGACTCTGGCTGCAGAGTTCTGAACCATTTGTAAAGGTTTGGTGTAAGAAGCTGGGAGGCCTAATAGTAATGAGTTGCAATAATCTAGTTTGGAAAAGATTATTGCTTGCAAGATTGTTCTGAAGTCCTGAGTGTGAAACAGCGGTTTTATTCTTTTCAGGATATGTAATTTGTAGAAGCAATCTTTGGTGGTTTTGTTAATGAATGTTTTGAGGTTGAGACGATTGTCTAGGATGGCTCCTAAGTTGGACATCCTTTGAATATGGATCTCTTTGTGTCTATCAAGGAAAAGGTTTAGTACATCTGGCATTAGGTCTCATATTTCTATGTATTTTCATGCAGATTCCAGAATCCAACTTTGCACTAATTTATATTTTAGTGCCAAGTTTATATACTAAATGCATTTATTGTCTTTTTTCAATGAAACAACATTAAGATGCTTGGGTTCTTTCTGATTTCTATATTCTGGCAGTAAATCGCTTGTTACAACCACAAAAGACAAATTAAATTTCCTTGAAAAAGTGGTTGAAGATTTTGTTATGTTTAAACTGAAATTTTCCAAGATGATTAAAACGTCTGAGGTTAGATTAATACATTATTTTAAATAATACTGTAAGATATCCTTAAAATATTTGTCTATGGTATATTTTTTCATAAGCATGCAGTACAGTATATGTTGATTGGGAACAAGCTGCAGCAGCTGGAAGCCACACACAACACAACCATTCAGTACTACAGAACATTTATTACATGCATTACATCATTAAACATCTTGGCATATATTTGCTATTGAAACCAGATGTGCTGAGCACATCATCAGTTGACTTATGCTCCCATCAAATCCTTCTCCATTACATAGTTGAAAAGTATATATTATACTACAAATATTAAAATCACTGAAACATTTAACTTCTTGATCTAAACTGGCAGAAAGTAGACTGCGAGAGAAGGGAGGTGGCCCCAAAGGACGTGTACAGTCCACGCTGCAGACGGTAGCAACAGGCAGCTGCCCCCCACATCCTTTGACAAAAATCGATAAATGTACCCAGACTAAATTAAATTCTTCAGAATTCCAGAGACACGAAATTATTTATTCATATTTATTACACATTCAATACTGAAAATCTTTGAGCAAGGTGCAACATAACTATATACATGATCGCCTTTGGATAAAAAACTAAAATGTTCAGGAAACGTTTTTCCTAAGATGTCATGCATCTGCATCTTTTTGGAACTTCAAATAATCTTGGCACATCCTCCAACCTAGGGGCGGGCCATTTCACTATTTAGGGCCAATAAATCTAAAAATCCTCTTCCATGGGGCCAGCAAATAGGCCTCCTTCAAAGAAGGGATAACCAACAAACCTCCCTGAGAATAGAGTATCTGAAGATATTCAGGCTCCAACACTTGTTCTCACCCCACAAGAAAGATAATAATGAATGCATAGTCTCCTTTTTCTGGCAAGAGTGAATCTACCTAGCAAGATTCTGCAGGCACACAGTTTCACTAAAGTCAATACCCTCAAACGTCATGCACACTTACACTTTCTACCCCCACTTCTCCACTCATTCCTTTCTATTCCTCTACCTCATTTCAACTCCTTTATCCCTGCTCTCTTTCCTTACTGTTTGGCCCTCTCCTTTCTATAATGCTGGTTTTTTGAAGACCAGCAGTTCACCGAGTCACACACATGGGTCACATGACTGCACTTGGAAACATTTTTTCCTTCAGCAACCCTGAAAAGCTTGAAAAACTTTTTTGTTTTTTTTCCTTTAGGCTCTTTGGGCCAGATTTTAAAATCTACGCCCGATTTTATAACATGCACGCGCTGTGCCTGGAGGCTCTGACCTCGCACCTGCCCCCGCACCGCCCCACCCCCGCCCCCTTCCCGCCCCTTTTTCAAAGCCCCGGGACATACGTGCGTCCTGGGGCTTGCACGCGTCGCCGAGCTCGGCGCACACAGGAGTGGGTTTTCGGGGTTACGTGCATAATAATGGCGCGTAACCCTTTGAAAATCCGCCCCTCTCTGTTGTCCTGCTGATGCAGCCTGCAATTTTTTTCATCCGCGTGACCAGGTCAAAATTTTTCATTTCTTCTGTTATCTTTGAGAAAAGGAAAATGTCTTCATTTGATTTCACCTTGCCAGTTTTCCTTACTATATCCAGGAAACAGGCCAGTGACTTCAAGTTCTGTCTCAAGTACAAACAGAAGGTGTCCATCACCGATCATTATGAGGTTTGTGACAAATCTCTGCAATCTCTATAGATTTGTTTGCTTTTGCAGAGAATTACACATTTTAGAAATTCCTGGAAAATGCAGTTAAAATATACATATATATTTTTTTCTTTTTTATAATTTTCTCTTTATTAAGTTTTCCAGTGAAATTACATTTCTCTTTATAAACAGAGGAAATAACATGCATCAATAAACATAAAGGTAATACTTTACCATAATTAACTTATTCTGCATTTATATCCCATAATCAGGGGGCGTAATAAGGAATATAGTATACTAGCAACTCTACCCGTTCTATGCCTGGGCGGCGAGCCTTTTTATTGGCACATCTGCTCTCGTTTTGAGCAGAATTTCCCTAGAAATTCACTGTAAGTGTGTCCCTTCCACATACACACACCCTCATACAGGCTCCCTCACTCTCTGGCACACACACACACATCCCCTCATATAGGCTCCCTATCTGAAACCTACACTCAAGCATCTCACGCACTCCCCCTCTTACCAACCAAGCTGTCTCTCACACTCCCCCACACCCCCTTTCCTCTCTCACACAGATATTCTCTCTCACTGGCATCCCCCTCCCCTCATATAGGCTCCCTCTCTCTGAAACCCACACTCAAGCATCCCCCCACCCACCCTCTCTTACCTCCCATGCTCTCTCTCACACCCTCCCCACCCCCCTCTCACCAACCATGCTCTCTGTCACCCCCACTCTCTCAAACACACATTCTCTCTCACCGGCATCCCCCCCATGCTTTCTCTCACACCTCCTGCTCTCTCTCACCCTCCCCGACACACATTCTCTCTCACCAGCATGCCGTGGGACCCGCGCCATTGTGAAGATGAAGGCCCGGCGCACCGGTTGTGGCACACGGGGACCTTCCATTTTCGCCTTGAGCAGAAAATAGCAGCGGAGACCCCGACATGCCATGAACTGAACGCGTCCCGCAGCACACGCTCCGTTCGTGGCATGCCAGGATATCCTCTGCTATCTTCTGCCTGTCTTCTGCCTGTCCCACGATGGCCGCTCTCCTTGTGTTGTCACATGGCCGCTGTACGGCTTGTTTGAGCCATTATAGCGCCACCTATCGGCGGGCTGCGGAACTTCCGCGAGCACTGATAGACACACAAGCCCGATATATTATGGATACTAAACCATTGTATCTACCAAATAGGTATATACATACATACCCAATAAAAACTATTGAGGTGAGAGGATTAAATATCACTTTACTGGTCGTCATTCTCTGTTATTCGAGCTGGGTTCTTATCAGATAAGAAAGTCTCTAAATGTAAAGGATTAGAAAATCTAAACTTCTTCCTCTGAAAGTTCAAACAACAAAAACAGGGAAATTTAAAAAAAAAAAAAAAAAGAAGCTCCCTGAGCCACTGTCCGCTCTTTTAGAGACAAAAAGTGTCTCCGACCAGCTTGTGTGGCTCTCGAAACGTCAGGGAAGATTTGTATTTTCTGTCCGCAAAATAAGAGTTTCTTGCTTTCTAAGAAAGTTTTGGAATACATTATCTTTGTCTTGTTCACACAGAAATGAAACAAAGTGTGGATCTGTTATTAATAATATCTATTGATTCCTCCACGAAAGCAGATATACCTACACTAGAGGCTTCAACCATTTCTTCATTTTGAATCATTTCCATTCTCATTAATCTTTTGGGAAAATAAAATATTTTTAAACGTTCTATGTATATTACTGTAAAATAAGGCTGGGCTCAGAATACATTATCCTCTTGCTGAACGGCTGTAATCTGGCATTCTGTAAAAAGTTGTCAAAATGATTTTGGATCTCCACTGTTAAGGTGTCTTTAGTGACTCCGTGGATGCCAAATGTCCCACAAACTGGGAAGGTGGGGATGGGTCTCCCCGCTTCTTGAAACAGTCTTCTCCTGTACTCTCCCATATGGACGTGAGAAACTCCTGCTGAGAACAAGAGAGCCCGCAACTGACATAGCCGGAATTAAATTTTTGTTGGGGGGTGGGAATGGGGAGGCACTGCGGCCAGAGTGAAAGTAGTTGAACTACAGAGACCATCAAATTGGGAGTACAAAATTTAAATTCACCTAGAAACCATCCCCATCCAAAACACAGCTGACACGCCACTCTGTAAAATCTAAAATCTGGCAGATTGAGATCTGCTGCGGATTTATGCCCCCTCAGGGGAAGATAACTTATCCATCTAGCTTGAGCGTTCCATAAAAAAACAAAACTCAACAATAAGAATTTGAACATTAAGCACATCCCTGCATAGAAGCCAGCATGGAAGCACAGCACTTCCTCCAAAAAGAGAAAGGATATTTGTAACTGCTGCTGAATGGCATCCGATATGGGGGTTATATTTATATAAATTACTAATCTGAGATAAAAATTGTACTCCGGGTATTGAGAAGTGAGAAGATGTCCATCTAAATGGAGGTTCTCCATGCCAATCACGCTGTGAATCTACTAAAGCAGGGGTTCCCTTTTCAACCTCAAAAACTTTTGTGGACCTCCACATACTTCTCTTTAATTTTTGTATGATAAGACATTTAATTATTTACATTCATTTTTAGTCTGCCTATTACCAGGTCCTGTTCTAGTCAGATTCCAGGAATTTAAAACACAAAGAGGTAGATCTTAAATAAGTACGCGTGCATATCTTATAAAATCCGGGGTCGGCGCGCGCAAGGCTGCGCAAAATCGACAGCCTGCGCGCGCCGAGCCACGCACCCTGCCTCTGTTCCCTCCGAGGCCGCTCCGAAATCAGAGCGGCCTCGGAGGGAACCTTCCTTCCGCGTCCCCCCACCTTCCCCTCCCTTCCCCTATTCAGTACCTGAGGGACTACAGCCCTGCCGGCCATATTAGCTCACTACTGCCTCAGGGATCTGTACTTGGACCAGTGCTTTTCAATATATATATAAATGATCTGCAAAGGAATACGACGAGTGAGGTTATCAAATTTGCGGATGATACAAAATTTTTCAGAGTAGTTAAATCACAAGCAGACTGTGAAACATTACAGGAGGACCTTGCAAGATTGGAAGATTGGGCATCCAAATGGCAGATGAAATTTAATGTGGACAAGTGCAAGGTGTTGCATATAAGGAAAAATAACCCTTGCTGTAGTTACACGATGTTAGGTTCCATATTAGGAGCTACCACCAGGAAAAAGATCTAGGCATCATAGTGGATAATACTTTAAAATCGTCGGCTCAGTGTGCTGCAGCAGTCAAAAAAGCAAATAGAATGTTAGGAATTATTAGGAAGGGTATGGTTAATAGAACAGAAAATGTCATAATGCCTCTGTATTGCTCCATGGTGAGACCACATCTTCAATACTGTGTACAATTCTGGACGCTGCATCTCAAAAAAGATATAGTTGCGATGGAGAAGGTACAGAGAAGGGCAACCAAAATGATAAAGGGGATGGAACAGCTCCCCTATGAGGAAAGGCTGAAGAAGTTAGGGCTGTTCAGCTTGGAGAAGAGACGGCTGAGGGGGGATATGATAGAGGTCTTTAAAATCATGAGAGGTCTTGAACGAGTAGATGTGACTCGGTTATTTACACTTTCAAATAATAGAAGGTCTAGGGGGCATTCCATGAAGTTAGCAAGTAACACATTTAAGACTAATCGGAGAAAATTCTTTTTCACTCAACGCACAATAAAGCTCTGGAATTTGTTGCCAGAGGAGGTGGTTAGTGCAGTTAGTGTAGCTGGGTTCAAAAAAGGTTTGGATAAGTTCTTGGAGGACAAGTCCATTAATGGCTATTAATCAATTATACTTAGGGAATAGCCACTGCTATTAATTGCATCAGTAGCATGGGTTCTTCTTAGTGTTTGGGTAATTGTCAGGTTCTTGTGGCCTGGTTTTGGCCTCTGTTGGAAACAGGATGCTGGGCTTGATGGACCCTTGGTCTGACCCAGCATGGCAATTTCTTATGTTCTTATGTTCTCTGTTGGTTTCAAAAACCTGTTTAAGAAAAGAACTAATGTGTGTCTGTCTTCATACTCAAGCCTAGCCGGTGGTCCCTCTCGGGATATCCTCCCGGGGGTGTGGTCATTTGCCACCGGCCCAGGGATCCACCCACAACTATATCAGATTCATTACAGATTGCTACTCCTTAGCAAGACGATATCTGAGACACTACAAGATTGCTGACTCCTCCTTCTTTAGGAGCCATTAATAACAGATTGCTACTCCGCAGTCTAACAGCAGATTTATATCAGATTGCTAACTCCAGTGGATCCGGCTTAAAACTATGGGATGTTGTTAACTCCAGTGGATCCGGCTTAAAACTATGGGATGTTGTT
The DNA here is from genome assembly GCF_901001135.1 of Rhinatrema bivittatum. Lineage (NCBI taxonomy): Eukaryota > Metazoa > Chordata > Amphibia > Gymnophiona > Rhinatrematidae > Rhinatrema > Rhinatrema bivittatum. The sequence continues at coordinate 66,781,216 of NC_042617.1, read as the reverse complement.
AACTCCAGTGGATCAGGCTTAAACTATGGGATGTTGTTAACTCCAGTGGATCAGGCTTAAACTATGGGATGTTGTTAACTTCATGGATCCGGCACATCTCTCTGCCTTGCAGGCTATATCGGGCCTGGCCCAACGCATCTCAGAGCAGCAAGAAACTTTGAAGAAAACTTACTGCAGCATTTCATCAGCTACACACACAGAAGATACAAGGCACAGCTTCTAACCAAGAAGGTCAGTTACAGAAGGTAAATTTAAAGACTGCTGTACCACTGGCGGCTCCTATCTGCTTTTCCGGAGAAATCCAGAAGACCCGAGGCTTTCTGAACCAGTGCTGCATGCACTTCACCTTACAGCCAACTTTATTTCCCACGGCTCTTTCAAAGACAACCTACATCCTGTCATTCTTGGATGGAAGAGCCCTGTCGTGGGCATCTACCTTGTAGGAACAGAAGGACCCTATTTTGCAGGAAATAGAAGGATTTATGGACTTGTTTAAATCCGTGTTTGATGACCCTGCTCGTATTTCTGTTGCCGGTTTTGCTTTGGTGTACTTGAAGCAAGGCAACAGATCACTGGCTGAATTCGCCATAGAATTCAAGACTCTTGCAGCGGAACTTCGCTGGGACCCCAAATGTCTCAAGATTTTCTTTTGCAGAGGCCTAGATACCTGCTTAAAGGACGAGCTGGCTGCTCGCCAGACACCTGACTTGCTAGACGAATTAATAGCCTTGGCCACTCGGACTGATCACCGGCTCCGAGACAAGGTTAAGGAACTCCGGCCCAAGGTGTTACTTGGGTTGAAACAGGCTAGTACTACCACTACACCTCGAATGGTTCCAGTAACTTCTGCTGCTGATAAAGATGAACAGAGGCAACTTGGTCATGGACACTTGACCTCCAAGGAGAGAAGATTTCGGAAGAAACGCTGCCTGTGCATGTACTGTAGTCAGCCCGGCCATGATGTCTCTATATGCCCCATTCGTCCGGGAAATGGACGGGTCTAAGTCCCGCGGGAGGACTGTTCTTGGGCCATACTGCATTTTCTCCTCCGCCCTCTCTTCCAGTCTCCGTGATCTGCGAACCAGCTACGGTTCAGACTCCTGTCCTGATGGACTCAGGGGCAGGAGGCAACCTTATTCTCAGACAGCTAGTGGAAGACCTGAGGAGTCCCTTCGTCAAATTTGAAGATCCATTATTGAATCACAACTTGAAGTGGGCTTTGGATGTTCCTTTACATCGCCACTTCTCCTGAAGATCTCAGTGATGTCCACGGCAGTTCAACTCATGGCTGCTGATATTCATAGCGCCTTCTACGTTCACCTTGGCTCAAAGGCGTTCAATACCTATCCGCATTCACGGATTATAAACTTAGAGATATCTGTCATGATCCATCCATTCGGAGGATGTGTCTGATGAGCCACAGCACATATTGATCCGAAGAAGATATCTCTGGCAACCAGCTAGTCTGTTTCCGCTGGTAATGCCACGATCTCTAGAAGTGGATCTTGGACGTACCCCAACATCGCCACTTCCGCTGAAGCCTCAGTGACGTCCATAGCAGCTACTTATTACTGCTGAATTCTACTTCTTCTCTCATCCAGCAACTACTACTGGAGAGTCATCTTTAGAAGTGGGTCTTGGACGTATCCTAACATCACCACTTCCACTGAAACCTTCAGTGACGACCACAGCAGCTCAATCTATTATTGCTGATATCATCAATAACACTCTGCAAGATTCTTCCAAATCTCAAGATCCACCTGTCATCAATGCAGAAGATGACTTAGAAATCAAGATTAAAGAGATTCTGGATGTTCGTAACAGAGGCAAGACTTTTGAATACCTTCTGATTTGGGAAGGCTTCGGCCCCGATTTAATCTCTTGGGAGCCTCAGACCAATATCTTGGACAAAGAGATGTTTCATCAGATCCACCTCGCGCATCCTTCTAAACCTAAACCTGATACCCGAAGAGGAGATCGCCCTTTGAAGGGGAGTACTGTTGTGACCGTCGCTGCTTGACATCCTCACTCCGCCCTCTTTACCTCTGTGGTGACTCCCTCCGGGTCTGATGGACAGCTGGCTGCCGCGGCGTCACCATGCCATCTCCCTCTGGTGTCCCCGGACCGGCTCAACGTTGCAGATCCGCCATGTTGCCTGAAGACCTAGGGCACGCACGCACGCGCGCGCGCTCTGATTGAAGTACCAGCAAGAGCGCGAACCTCAGGAGCGTCCCCCTGAGATGACGTCATCCGCTTCCAATATTTAAAGGTCTCTATTTCACTATCTAACTGAGTTAGCAAGGGGATTGCTTCAGCTACACCTCCCAAACTACTCTGCCTCCTCGGACTTACCAGAGGTACCCACTCCTCGGGGGCCTCACTCTTTTCTTTACTTTCAGATTACAGATAGGAACCGGTACTCGCTCCTCGAGGGCCCATGTTCCTGGACACTCTGAAGATTCTCTACTGTTTGGAAGCTATCGCTGCTACAAACAATTGTGAGTTACCATCGCTCTCTCAGAGCTTTCCCTGGAACCAGGTACTTGCTCCTCGAGGGCCTAAACCTTTCCAGCTCCTGAGCATCCTTGAGACCTTATGTGAGTTTTGTCATCTAGTTCTGTTCATGAACTCTGCCTACTTTGCCTACTCACTTTCTACAGTTTCTCAACAGCTCAGTCATCCTGGATCGCTGTTCCAGTACCTGAGGGACTACAGCCCTGCCGGGCATATTAGCTCACAAATGCCACCTCTGGTGGTTTCAAAAACCTGTTTAATAAAAGAACTGTGTGTCTGTCTCCATACTCAAGCCTAGCCAGTGGTCCCTCTCGGGATATCCTCCCGGAGGCGTGGTCATCTGCCACCGGCCCAGGGATCTACCCACAACTATATCAGATTCATTACAGATTGCTACTCCTTAGCAAGACGATATCTGAGACACTACAAGATTGCTGACTCCTCCTTCTTTAGGAGCCATTAATAACAGATTGCTACTCCGCAGTCTAACAGCAGATTTATATCAGCTGGGGGGGAGGGGGGAAGGTTAGGGGAAGGGGTGGGAAGGAATCTTGGTCTGTGGCTCCTGGCCAAGGACCATCACCGCAATGGCTGGGCTACTTCCACTGGTTATAAAAATTGAGGCAATATCCTGGCTAGTTGCAAATAAAGAATAGTTCAGATCAAGCTAGAAGCTCAAAGCACCAGAAGGAAACTGGTGGGTCATCTGTTGGGTCTATCCTATACTAATATGAAGTGGAAGGGACTCAAGGTTGACTCACTTCTCACTCAGATCTTGCTGGCCTGGATCTTGCTAGTTAGATTACATACCAGCTTTATGTAAATCTCTGGTAACCATATACCTCTCTTTCCCATGCACCACCAAGTCCAGTTCACACAAGCTCTCACACAGACACAGACAAAGATAGACACACACACACACACACACACACACACACACAAGCTCTCACACAGACAGACACACATACACATACACAGGCAGAGGCACACAGGTTCTCAGACACACATGGCTTCCTCTTCACTTCAGGTCATAGTGGGATGAGCTCCACCTCAGCCCCAGTAGCCTTCCTGCACTGATGGGAGGAGGGGGGAAGCTGTGTACACACTTGTGCAACTTAGAGGGAACACCGCAGCCTCTCCTCATTTTCGGCTACTAGAGGGTTGAGCTCTGCTGGCGGCCCTGCGGTCTTTCCTGCTGCCATTGCCCCCCCCAGGTGTGCTGCTCCGTGCAAATGGACAGTATGCACACCCAGTCATGCCGGGCCTGCAAACACATCAAATTAACTCCCAATAATTAGAACTAATAAAAAATTTGTTAAAATCCTCTGCCTTCCATACCTGGGAACATTTGTTTTTCAGTCATCCTGAGATTGTCGTGGATTAGTGGGGGGCAGAGGTTGCACAAACTTTCTCCTCTTTTTCACACATGCACACTCCAACTCACACACAATTGCTTACTCACACATGGTCTTACACAAACACATGATCTCTCTCTCCCAGATGCTCACACAACCACACACATATGCTCTCTTTCACCTGCTCTCTCCTACACATACTCTCACATACACACACACACACACACTACTTCCCATGCTCTCTCTCACAAATATATACACATACATGCTTTCCTTTTAACATGCTCTCTCACACATATAGTCTCACTCTCCCTGGAACGTTCAGACAGAAGAAGCAACCTCTTTCTTGGGCCCATGACATACTTTCTCTTCCAGTCCCTGCAGGAGGGAAGAAGGAAGTACAATTCCCACGGTCCTGCCACCAGGAACAGTCGGAGTACTATTTCCACATTTGTGCAGGCTGGTGAAAGTACCAGGCAGCCACCCACAAACCTTTGGCACTCTAGGTGGCTGCCTAGTTCGCCTAGTGCAACCACCACCCCTGGCTAGTACAGCACACTTAAAGGGACTTTTTTAGTGTGACAGAGTGGTAATTCACAATAAGGGTTACACTGGCTCTATGTGCAAATCTTAAAGATCAGGCCTTCACCTGACTCTACGCAACAACCTCTCACATTCTTTTAGACCCCTTTTTGACCTCTTGAGACATTGCATTGCTGTGCCGTCTATACTACATTGAACACTTTCCAAATAACTTTTGGTGTTACTCAGTTCGTAAGGTAACCTAATGTTAATACCCTAACCCCCTCCATTGTAATTATCCTGGAACCCCCCCCCCCTCACTCTTATCCCCTCTTTTGCTTTTACTCAGTTCATTACGCAAATTAATGTAAATATCCCTAACGTCTCTTCTACTATAAATATCCTGGAAACCCTCCCCCTCTCTTATTCCCTCTTACATCTGTTTCACTACTTAATCTTGACCCTAACGCCTTCTTTTGTAAAATATCCTGGATCCCTCCCTCCTTTTCTCTCTCCACATCTGTTTCGATACTTAATCTTGCCTGCAATTTTAATGTAAAGCCGTTGATATTTTTGTTCCCGTGACCCCTATTTTAATGGATAGCTCGTTCCTAATTTTGTTCTCTCAACCTCAATTATTAATGTAAAGCCCGTTGCTTTTATTATTCCTGTGACCTCTATTTTAATGTAAAGTTTGTTGCTAATTTATTGTTACCTGGAACCGATGCGATATTCCACAATGAACTGTAGGTCTACAAAAACTTTAAATAAGTAAATATATAAATAAATAAAGTGCTCCATAAGCCATGCTAAAAGAAAGTCATCATTGTCAACTTTAATTCTTCATGGGACCTGAGTATACCAAAATATTAAAAATAACGTGTAGCTAAAGACTTGCTATGAAATACCTGAATAATATTATATATATATATATATATTTTTTTTTTTTTTTTTTAAGTTCAATAAACGAGCTTGCAAAAGTGCACAAAAGCTAGTAAGTAAAGCTGCCACTGAAGGTTGCATTTACCTGCTGATGTGCTTTCTCTGCACGACGATCGGCTTCAAGAACCTGTCTCTCCAGCTGCTGCATCTAAGCAAAAACAGAAGTAAATGCCACACATTATTTTCTGCTTTTACATATTTCCACTAGCAGGAATCTAGCCTTTGTTAACAGAATAGCTATATATTATGCCAAGCAGTTACTAACAGTACAGAAAGCCAATGGGGGTGAACGTAGGTATTTTGCATAGATCTGTGAAAAGCAGCTCCATGCAGTGTAAATCCACCCATGACACAGCATGGGAATAGGTAGGAAAGGCTTTATGTTGCTGGGGAAAGTGACCTTTGTAACCCACTGACCTATACCTCTCACAAAAATATCTCTGTTCAAGCCACAGCTAGCCATTCCACCCCTCAAAACACTACAATTAAAAAAAGCAAAACATCAGAACCAAATCCCTTAACAGGAGCAATGCCAGAATTATGGAACATACTCCATCCAGGAATCAAGGACCAAATGAATATATGATCTCTACATGAATTTCTGAAGACTCAACCTAAAACATTTGAGAAACACTGTCCAAAGGACATGTTCTCTACTCCCTCCCTCTCTCTGTCCCTCCTTCTACTGACAACTCTGTCTGTTTATAACTCTATCCTGCCCACTGCTATTATCTAGTCAGCCCCAGCTAATACTTGATCTGCTTCCTATTCTTTTTTCCAGTACACTAATATCTATAACACACTCACAGAGAATTTTTTTTTAAATTGTACGACATCCATCTCTTATTAAAACATACATATGAAATTTCCACCAGAACAGCTCAAGCAGTTGTAAGAGTATAAGAACATAAGAAGTTGCCATACTGAGTCAGACCAAAGGTCCATCAAGCCCAGCATCCTGTTTCCAACATTGGCCAATCCAAGTCACAAGTACCTGCCAACTACCTAAACATTAAATAAATTCCATGCTACTATGAATAATATAAATCAACACTTGGGGTACTTTTCTTCCCCTTACATTATTTGGAAAGGAAATACTGTACAATATGAAAGAACATTAGCTTCCATTCTCTCCAGTGGGAACCATGCTAAAGGAGAAGTGCCTTCAGCTTGAGGCAGTACATTGAAATCATTTAATGCACATTCTGACATGTTATTGCCCTAGGACCAAGCACGTATTCTTTACACCGACTGTAAATTTTCAAAATGTGAGTGATGTAGGGATGCTATATATATATATATATATATATATATATATATATAAAAGAGTTAGACTTTGTTTTTGTGTGTGATAGAGGCAAGAATTATGGCTCTCCTGTGCGTGCGATTCAGGGGGGAAGAAGATGCAAATTAGGACCCACGGTAAAAAGAGGCACTAGGGACACTAGTGCGTCCCTAGCGCCTCCTTTTTGGCAGGAGCATCGGCTGTCAGCGGGTTTGACAGCCGACGCTCAATTTTTCCGGTGTCGGTTCTCAAGCCCGCTGACAGCCACGGGTTTGGAAAACGGATGCCGGCTAAATTGAGTGTCCATCTTCTGACCCGCGGGTTTTGATTTTTTTAAAATTTTGGGGCCTCCGAATTTTTATCGCTATGATATTAAGTCGGAGGGTGTACAGAAAAGCATTTTTTTCTGCTTTTCTGTACAGTTTCCCGGTGCCAGCAGAAATTAACGCCAGCCTTTGGGCAGGCATTAATTTCGGAAAGTAAAATGTGCAGCTTGGCTGCATGCTGTTCTACCCAAGAATTACGATATCACTGCCTGCATAGTGATCTATGGTTGAAAGCATCTGTGCTTAGAACAGGTTGATATTCAGCTTGCTGATTCATGTCTCTTCGACTATGATATATATGATGTCTGCACTGATCTGAGCCAATTCAAGTGGTTCGTTGTGCGAGATGGAGATTTTATTTGTTTTCAGAGAAGAAGGTTGTTTGTGTTTGTGTGTTCGAGAGAGCTGAAATTTGTTTGTCTGTGTGTTGGTTTGGTTGTGGAAAAGGGAGAGTGTGTGTGTGTGTGTGTATACAAGAGAGGACGCAGTGTGCGTTTTGAGAAATGGAGTTTGTGTTTGTGTGCCCTTCCCAGTTTCCATTCATGTTCTTTTTTTTTTTTTTCAGTTTACACATGGGTAAACTGGTGGACTAAGTAATAAAACTGGTGGAGTAAGTGATAAAACTGGGAATGTCCTGCACACAAGCATGTTTTAAAATCCGCTTACCTGCGCGCATTAAAACCAACAAAGACCTAAGGAAGATATGTGAAATACATTTGAGCCTGTTCCTTCTCAAAGTACATGAAGAATCCATTTTCTCTTAATAGGGGAGGGAACTCCATCCACATTAAGAGGAGCAGCCTGGGAGGGAATGGGGGAAGGTAGCGTCACTCGGCGCACAATTGTGCACCCCGTTGCGTGCGCTGACCCCTGATTTTATAACTTGCGTGTGTCTGAACACGCAAGTTATAAAATTGGGCGTACATGTGTGCGCATCGGATAGCGCGTGCACATATACACCCGCGTGCTCCTATTAAAATCTACCACTATAGTTATTCCCCATTGCCTCACAGAATAGGATGAAAAAACAAACTGACCAACCATCCTGTTTATATTTCTTGTGCTCCTCGGTCAACAAATGTGTTTCTTATAAAAATACTTGAATAAATGCTTAAAATTAGGAGCACACATACGCACAGTAGGCTTGTTTTAAATTAGGGAGTCAACCGTCATTTGCAGGTGACTCATTTTCGCATGGAAACCTTACGCTCAATGATAATGGCAGTACAGTTCAGGGAGTTTCTGACATCCCTGGATTTGTCAGAGGCGTATCTTCATATTCCCATCCACCTGGAGCATCAAATGTTTCCATGGACCCTGCCTGGACTGGAAACATGCACAAGGGAAGACAATATCTGGAAAATCCAAGAGAAGCTGGAAAAGTAGTCAGGAATGCAAAAATTCAAACGGAAGGAAAAACAGCAAATATGGTAAAATAGGGGGACAAGACTTTTTTTTTTTTAGATATGTTAGTGACAGAAGGAAGTGCAAAAGTGGCATTGTGAGATTCAGAGGTGAAGGAAAGGAATATGTAGAAGATGATGAGGAAAAACTAAATTGGTTAACAAATACTTCTGTTTGATATTCACTGTGGCCAGACGCAGGAACATATAAAATGAACACATATATGATTGTATGTGAAGTAAAACTCAATCAATTTGCATAAAAGTATGCTCATGAGGAGTTAAATAAACTTAAAGTGGGTAAGGTGATGGGGCCGGATGGATACATCCATGGGTACTAAGGGAACTTAGAGATGTCCTGGCAGCTCCGCTGGCTGACCTTTTCAATGCTTTTTTAATCAGAAGTAGTTCCAGAGGACTGGAAAAGGGTGGATGTGGTTCCTATTCATAAACGTGGAAGCAAGGAGAAGGCTGGGAACTACAGACTGGTTAATCTGACCTCTGTGGTAAGCAAATTAATGGAATCGCCGCTAAAACAGAGAACAGTGCAGTTTCTGGATGCCAAGATCCAAGGCAGCATTGTTTATACCAGATATAGATCTTGTCAGATAAATCTGATCAATTAATTTGATTGAGTGACCAGAGAGTTGGATCAAGGGAGAGTGCTAGATGTAGTATACTTGGATTCCAGTAAGACCTTTCACACAGTTCCACACAGGTGACATATATAAATTGAATGCCCTTCGTATAGGCCCTAAAGTGACTGACTGGGTTAGAAACTGGTTGAGTGGGACGTGATAAAAGGGTAGTAGTAAATGGATTTCACTCCGAGGAAGGCGGCATTCCTAGAGATATGCCTCAGGAATTGGTCTTTGGACCAGTTCTTGTCAACATTTTCAAGAGCAATATTACAAGACCCATCCCCATGGAAAATATGAGGATGGGTCTAGCGAAGGCGAAGGCGATATAGGAGAAATATGATAGAGACATTTAAATATCTCAAAGGTTTCCATGCACAGAAGGTGAGCCTTTTTCAACAGAAAGGGGGCTCTAGAAAGAGAGATCATGGAATGAGGGTGAAAGGGGGTAGACTCAGGAGTAATCTTAGGAAATATTTCTTTACAACAGGGTAGTGGATGCATGGAACAGCCTTCCAGTGGAGGTGGTAGAGACAAAAACAGTATTCAAGAAAGCATGGAATAAACACACGGGATCTCTGAAGGAGTGATGGTAATTATAAAACTAAATTAGTTGGGCGAATGGGCAGACTAGATAGGATATACTGTCTTTTTTAGGGGAAGAGACAGGGAAGTAGATGGATCAGAAATGAAGAGATGAAGTGTCAAGGTCAGGAATGAAGACGTTAGATAAAGGCTGAAGGTGGCTGAGATTGCCGAAACGATCTTGTAAACTGTTGCGATCTACTTTTGGAATGATGGCATCTAAAACGCCTAAAGAAATAAATAAATAAAAGTTGAGGGAAAGAAGTCTGGTATTCAGACACTATGGAAAGAAGACAAAAGCTACATTGGCAGGAAGGTCCTGGAAATGCCAGTGGACAGAAACAAGATCTAGAGAAAGACCAAAAAAAATATGGATCAATATCATTCATCATGCTTGAGCCTAGGTAGCATGGTGGAGGATGGCTAGGATCATGGGGGGCAGTCCCGTGAGGGACCACAGTGTCAGGCTAGACTCTGGACACAAAAACACAGATTTGAATCTTTTATTAAAAGTTTTGGAAACCACCAGAGGTGGTAGTAGATGTTGAGCCCAGCTGGGCAGGTCTCCTGCCAACAATGGAATAAATTTGGGGAGGTTTGGGACAGATTTGGAGAGCAGCAGTAGGACAAAGTGTAAGGGTTTATCACCCAGCTCAGCTGAGGAACTCCCACAGAAACAGTCCAGGACTCCAGGGGCAGACTAGACTAGGGGGATCTTCAGCCTATACCAGCCACCTTCCCCAAGGTTGAGCCCTTGAGTTCTGGTGGCCGGCAGGACTTGAACAAGGGAGGAGACCAAAGGCTAAAGCCGGACTGGAATCCAGAGTGGAGAGGAACAAATTCAGGTGAAGCTGAACAGACCTGGGGATACAGGCTGCAGGGCTGGAGACAGGCATCAGGCAGGACTGAAGAGGCAGGTTGCAGGGCTGGAGGCTGATGTCTGGTGGGTCTGGAGCTCAGGCAGGAACCAAGGTCAGGGATGGAACACTGGAACAGTGGAGCAAAACAGATTACTAATACTGGCAAGCATGAGACAGGAGGCTTGGGAGCCAGAGAGCAAGGCTTGAGACGGGAGGCTTAGGGAAGCCACAAGGTAAGCTTGGAAAGAGGAAGACTAAGAAAGCCACAAGGCAAGTTTGAAAACAGGAAGGCTTAGGCAAGCTTGGAAACAGGAAATGCTTAGGAAAGCCACAAGGCAAGCTTGAAAACAGAAAGGCATAGGGAAGCCACTAAGCAAGCTAGAATACTGGAAAGCTTAAGAAAGCCACAAGGCAGAAGGCTATGGAGAGCTACAAGGAATTCAGAGACAAGAAGGTTATGGAAAGCCACAAGGCAGAAGGCTGAAGAGAGCCACAAAGTATACAGAGCTGAGGGGCCAAGCAAAGAGCCAAGCAGGCTCAATGACAAGGCCCAGAGTGTAGACTGAAGTAGGGCTAAATAGGCAGGGATTTGCCGAGTCATGAGGTCACCGAGATTAGAGCTGGAGAGAAGGTAGGTGCAGCTCCCGGAGGACCTCTGGTGGTTGGGAGGCTGAATGACAAACAGAATCACAACACAAGGGTTGAGAGGCTGATTGAAAGACATGGGGAGAGGAGATTTGGTGTTGGATTGCATATAGGAATTTATATACACATTTTCCCAAACTGTCTTCATAATCATCATTGTTTATTGATGTCACACTTTTCCAGCCATAGAGTTCCACGCGTCTTATACCAAATTTGGCTTACAATGGGCATTCAGCGGGTTATGTTTATAATGGGCATAAACTACTGCATTTACTACTAACTACTTTTATAGTGTCCCTCAACACAGAGAGCATTCTGGATGAATCTCAACTGATTAGATTGGATGGGAGAATGTATTCCATATCTGCTGTCAATATGTTACTAAGTAGAACTGTACACTCGACAGCATTAACTTTTTTTTGGAAAATGATTATAGAAGGATAACTTGGTCACTGATTCCTTGAAATATATTTATTTAAAAAAAAACAAAACAAATACAGATCTCACTTTGGTTTCTGTACCAGAAAATATTGTTGTAAAAAGCAGTTTTCATCTGTCAAAAAAAAAAAAGGTATATACAAACAAGAATAAGATGAAGAGGAAACCTCTGAGGTATGCACCTGTAAAGGCCATCAGATTCCCTGCTAAGGAGTAAGCCCCTGAAGAAGGGCCATGCTGTACAGTGTAAAGGAGAGGCATGTACCCCGCTGGGAGGTTGCTGCAATGGTTTATTTCTGCTTTCATATCCTAGCATGATCCGGAATGTCTGTGTGGAGTTTTGAAGCTGAAGCTTTTTATTTCCTCTTCCTCGGTACTTGATTGTTTTTTAGGCCCAAAGCCTTGGTGAGGAGGCTGGGCGTTGGGAGAGAGATGTGCTGCTGGCTTAGAACCAGTGGCTAGTTAGCTGTGATTTTGATTGGGAAGTTTTGCCCCCATTCTGTCCCCCAGAGTGAGAACAGAGGTTAATTAAAAGCTAGCTTGGAGCTTCAATTCTTAAGTTGGGAGTTTTATTTTAGTGACAGATGCCCACTCAGCACATCTTAGAAAAAGGTGTGGATACCCAACCAATATCATACTGGGGTTGAAAACTGAAGAAGAGATACCAATTTGGTGCTCACCAAGGGGAGACAGAGAAGTGCCAACCTGATATAAAGAGGAGAGGAGATGGGAAGACAAAAAAAAAAGTAAGATCAAGCAGTGGATCCCAGATGTAGAAGGGTCAGTGGTTCTCATCCCAGTCCTTGGAACACACTCATTCAATTGGATTTTCAGGATATTCATACAGAACATGCATGAGATAAATTTGCATACAATGGAAGCAGTATATGCAAATCTATCTCATGCATATTCATTGTGGATATCCTGAAAACTTTCTGGGCTGGGTGTGTGCCAAGGATTAGGTTGAGAATCACTGCCTTACAAAATTAAGAGGGAACCCCAGAGAAGAATTCAAAAGACCACAGACACAGATTTCAAGAAATTTATTTCCCTAAATGAATGTGACGAGAAAAAAGTACACAGTGCCAAATAGTTATCGTTTAACAAGTGATTCAGTAAAGTTTATATTGGAATACCATCCTGGAATCCTGACTTTTTATTGGCACTTTGAAGACTAGAGTACACCTAATACCTTGGAGGCTTATCTTTTCCCCAATGCAGGTCCTGCTTCGGGGTTTTGTGCGAGTGAGTCAGTGATTTAGCCCCTTTAGGGGGCAATGCAATACAGTGCGCTTAGCCCAGTGCACTGTATAACCCGCAGTTGGACGCAGGTTATATAGGCGTTAACTAATCCCCTTATGCAATAAGGGGATTAGCGCCTCTATAACGTACGTCCAATATGGAGTGAAACTAATAGCGCTCAACACATGCAAATGCATGTGAATGAGGCTTTTAGCTATTCACTCCCTATGCAAAAATAAAATGTGCGTCTAGGGCGCACATTTTAGCAATCAGAAATTAATGCCTGCCCAGAGCAGGCATTAACTGCTGAGCGCTACTAAAACTAGTCAGAAAAGCAGAAAAAACTGCGTTTCTGTACTGCCTCCTATTTAATATCATCCATTCTCTGAACCTGACTACTGGCACCAGAAGGAGTGTATAAATCATCAATATTGAAGTGTGGGGCACGTAATATTAATTTATTCACTCCTTCACTTATTGCCCATTGGTCCTTTTCACTGACATTTGTCAGTGAAAGGACCAATCCCCTTTCAGGACAGCCTTCTAAAAGGTGACTGGTCCTTTCTCTGACATGTGACAGTAAGGGAACCAATCAGCAATAAGTGAAGGAGTGAATAAATTAATATTAAGTGCCTGACACTTTAATATTAATTTATTAACTCCTTCTGGTGCCCATAGTCAGGTTCGGAGAATGGATGCTGAATTTATCAGTGTCCATTTTCCTAACCCCTGCTGTGTGCTGGTTAGGAAAACGGGACGCTGATAAATTCAGCATCCGTTTTCACCGGTGGACAGCCACCGACAGCGGACCTCTCTCCAGCTCGCGCTGTCAAGAAGGCAATAGGGGCGCGCAATCGCCCCTAGCGCCTACTCGACGCACGAGCCCTAATTTAAATATTGCATCGCGCCCCCAGGAGAGGTGCCTGAGGGCGCGTTATGAAAGCGGCGCTGAACACATAGTGCCATTGCTAGATTACCATGATAGTATTACATCATCAGCTGCAAGATATCCTACTAATGCTATTTATCATGTCTAAAGTACTGAGCCTGTCCAGCAGATTCAGACGCAAGACTGCACAGCGCACAGTGGCCTCAGCCGCCGCTGAGTCCTGCTGCGTTCGCCAGATGCTAAGCGTGTTTGGCGCTTAACACTAGATATATGCAACATTGCACAGTTACACATATGAAACAGTCCCTGTCCTAAATAGAAAATTTCCTAGATTCAGTTGGAACATACTGAAAAGGGCATGGAATAAACACAGCGAATCACTGGTTCCAAATAACATGAAGAGACAGCAAATGAATTTGCACCTGGGTCTGTCTAATAGGCTGTACTTTCTTCCTCCTGACCCTCTGCTGGCATTTAAATCTCTGTCCCTGACAGCCTTTTCTGTAGGAAGGCCAGCCCTGCTCCCTGGCTAGTCTTAAAGAAGGAGGCCTCCCATGGAGGGGGCTCCCCCAAGGGGCAAGTGACTAGCCAGTCAAACCCCCCCTCCCCCCCTTTAAATGTACAAAAAAAGCTTTCACAGGAGACCAATAAGAGGAGACACACTGACACACACTTGAGCACTTACAAAATAAATACATCTTTCTTTCCACAAGTATATGTAATTTCAAGCAATAGGTTCCCAGATTACAAAAATCTTTGCTGTATTGTTAGTGTAATCCAAGACCAGTGTAGGCATTCAGAGGATTGAGAACGAAGAGCAATCTGAGTTTCAAAACTCTGAGCAGTTTGAGCTTCAAATTTTTGGAACTGACTAACTGTTTTGATTTGAGTGCAGACTTACAGATCAATCATGCCTGTGCGCTTTGAGACAGTCCTTGACTGTGTAGTGCTGCCATTGCATGTCTACACTACTGGGTGGGTGCAGAGAGGGGAATGGTCATTTACTGGTGACCTGAGTCAGGGCTGCCAGATTCCTCCCTGGGTCTCCCTCTTGTCTGCTCTCTTCTGTCCTCAACCATATCCTTGGCCACTGCTGGCACTAACCTTTGAAAAGGAGATAGAGCAGCTTTTAAACTAGAACAAAGAGGAAAGCTGACAGTCGCTCAGCAGCGCATGGTTCGGAGGGAGGTATCTCCAAAGGATCCTAATGATGCATTAGAATTAGGGCATCCCAACAGTGAGGTTCTAATAATAAGAAAAGTAGTCCAAGTACCTGTAATTAAAAATTCACCTGAGTTAAAAGATTCCAATTTATCACTATCAATTAAAAAGCTGAATGAAAATACAAACAAAAAATACACTTTGAAATGTGTGTATGCTAATGCCAGAAGTCTAAGAAGTAAGATGGAAGAATTAGAATGTATAGCAGTGAATGATGACATAGACTTAATTGGCATCTCAGAGACATGGTGAAAGGAGGATAACCAATGGGACAGAGCTATACTGGGGTACAAATTATATCGCAATGACGAAGAGGAGCATCTGGGAGGCAGGGTGGAGCTTTATGCACGGTATGGCATAGAGTCCAATAGGATAAAGATCCTGCATGAGACTAAATGCACAATCAAATCTTTATAGGTAGAAATCCTTTGTGTGCTGGGGAAGAGTATAGTGATAGGAGTATACTACAGTCCACCTGGCCAAGATGGTGAGACAGACAGTGAAATGCTAAGAGAAATTAGGGAAGCTAACCAAATTGTTAGAGCAGTAATAATGGAAGATATTGACCCCAATATTGACTGCATAAATGTAACATCGGGACATGCTGGAGAGATAAATGACAGTTTTATGGAGCAATTGGTTCAGGAACTGGTGAGAAAGGGAGCAATTTTAGATCTAATTCTCAGTGGAGCACAGGATTTGGTGAGAGAGGTAATGGTAGTGGGGCCGCATGGCAATAGTGATCATAATATGATCAAATTTGAATTAATGACTGGAAGGGAGACAGTAAGCAAATCCACGGCTGTAGTGCTAAACTTTCAAAAGGGAAACTTTGATAAAATGAGAAAATTAGTTAGAAAAAAACTGAAAGGAGCAGCTACAAAGATAAAAAGTGTATAAGAGGCATGGATATTGTGAAAAAATACCATCCCAGAAGCACAGTCCAGATGTATTCCACACATTAAGAAAGATGGAAGGAAGGCAAAATGATTACCAGCATGGTTAAAAGGTGAGGTGAAAGAGGCTATTTTAGCCAAAAGATCTTCATTCAAAAATTGGAAGAAGGATCCATCAGAAGAAAATAGGATAAAGCATAAGCATTGAAAAGTTAAATGTAAGACATTGATAAGACAGGCTAAGAGAGAATTTGAAAAGAATTTGAAAAGAATTTGAAAAGAAGTTGGCCGTAGAGGCAAAAACTCACAGTAAAATGTTTTTTAAATATATTCGAAGCAGAAAGCCTGCAAGGGAATCAGTTGGACCGTTAGATGATCGAGGAGTTAAAGGGACACTCAGAGAAGATAAGGCCATCGCGGAAAGATTAAACGATTTCTTTGATTCGATGTTTACTGAAGAGGCTGTTGGGGAGATTCCCATTCTGGAGAAGGTTTCATGGGTAATGATTCAGATGGAATGAACCAAATCACGGTGAACATAGAAGATGTGGTAGGCCTGATTGACAAACTGAAGAGTAGTAAATCACCTGGTCCGGATGGTATACAGCCCAGGGTTTTGAAAGAACTAAAAAATGAAATTTCAGATCTATTAGTAAAAATTTGTAACCTATCATTAAAATCATCCAGTGTAACTGCAATATTTAAAAAGGGCTCCAGGGGCGATCCGGGAAACTACAGACCAGTTAGCCTGACTTCAGTGCCAGGAAAAGCAGTGGAAAGTGTTCTAAAAATCAAAATCACAGAACATATAGAAAGACATGGTTTAATGCAGGGGTGGGCAATTCCAGTCCTCAAGGGCCACAATCCTGTCGAGGTTTTAGGATATCCTAATGAATATGCATGACATAGATTTGCATACAACTGAGGCAGAGTGCATGCAAATCTCTCTCATGCATATTCATTAGGGATATCCTGAAAACCAGACTGGTTTGTGGCCCTCGAGGACCGGAAGTGCCCACCCCTGGTTTAATGGAACAAAGTCAGCATGGCTTTACCCAAGGCAAGCCTTGCCTCACAAATCTGCTTCACTTGTTTGAAGGGGTTAATAAACATGTAGATAAAGGTGAACCAGTAGATGTAGTGTATTTGGATTTTCAGAAGGCATTTGACAAAGTTCCTCATGAGAGGCTTCTAGGAAAAGTGAAAAGTCATGGGATAGGTGACGATGTCCTTTCGTGGATTACAAACTGGTTAAAAGACAGAAAACAGAGAGTAGGATTAAATGGACAATTTTCTCAGTGGAGGGGGGTGGGCAGTGGAGTGCCTCAGGAATCTGTAATGGGACCCATGCTTTTCAATATATATATACAAGCCGTTAAGCCCGTTAAAACGGGCTACATCCCTCTGTCTCTCACCTCCCCCTCATTCTCTCTCCCCTCACTCTTCACCACCCCCTCCCCCACCCACTCCTCCCACTCAGTCCCTCCCTCCCACTCAGTCTCCCTCCCCTCCCTCCCACTCAGTCCCACTCCCTCTGTCCTCTGCCCTCAGTCCCACTCCCTCCCTAGTCCCACTCAGTCCCCTCTCCCTCCCTCTCACTCAGTCCCCCCTCTCCCCCTCAGTCCCACTCCCTCCCTCTCCCCCCTCAGTCCCACTCACTCACTCAGTCCCTCCCTCTCACTCTCTCCCTCCCTCTCACTCAGTCCCACTCCCTCTGTCCTCTGCCCCTCAGTCCCACTCCCTCCCTCTCCCCCTCAGTCCCTCTCACTCAGTCCCTCCCTCCCCCCCTCAGTCCCACTCACTCCCTCTCACTCAGTCCCCCCTCTCCCTCCCTGAACTCCCTCCCTCCCTCCCGCTCTCTCTCTCCTCCCTCCCTCGCTGCGAACCGCCGCCCGCCGGCGCTGCGAACCGCCGCGAACCGCCAACCGCCGCCGTCGCTACCGCCGCTGCGAACCGCCGCCGCGAACCGCCACTCGACGCCGCCATTGTTTTCCCTGACGCTGCCTGAGGGCCGACGTGCTCGCCCGCACATGCGCGGTAGAGCTGGTCTCTACTGCGCATTTGCGGCACGTCGGTCAAGTGTCGTTTATAGGTATTGATATATATATATATATATATATATATATATATATAAATGATCTGGAAAGGAATAAGACGAGTGAGGTAATCAAATGTGCAGATGATACAAAATTATTCAGAGTAGTTAAATCACAAGCGGATTGTGATAAATTGCAGGAGGACCTTGTGAGACTGGAAGATCGGGCATCCAAATGGCAGATGAAATTTAATGTGGATAAGTGCAAGGTGATGCATATAGGGAAAAATAACCCATGCTATAGTTACACGTTGTTAGGTTCCATATTAGGAGCTACCACCCAGAAAAGAGATCTAGGTGTCATAGTGGATAAAATATTGAAATTGTCAGCTCAGTGTGCTGCGGCAGTCAAAAAAGCAAAACAGAATGTTAGGAATTATTAGGATGGGAATGGTAAATAAAATGGAAAATATCATAATGCCTCTGTATCGCTCCATGGTAAGACCGCACCTTGAAAACTGTGTACAACTCTGGTTGCTGCATCTCAAAAAAAGATATAGTTGCGATGGAGAAGGGTGACCAAAATGATAAAGGGGATAGAACAGCTCCCCTATGAGGAAAGACTAAAGAGGTTAGGACTGTTCAGCTTGGAGAAGAGACGGCTGAGGGGGGATATGATAGAGGTGTTTAAAATCATGAGAGGTCTAGAAAGGGTAAATGTGAATCGGTTATTTACTCTTTCGGTTAACAGAAGAACTAGGGGGCACTCCATGAAGTTAGCATGTAGCACATTTAAAACTAATCAGAGAAAGTTCTTTTTCACTCAACGCACAATTAAACTCTGGAATTTGTTGCCAGGGGATGTGGTTAGTGCAGTTAGTGTAGCTAGGTTTAAAAAACGATTTGGATAAGTTCTTGGAGGAGAAGTCCATTACCTGCTATTAATCAAGTTGACATAGAAAATAGCCACTACTATTACTAGCATCAGTAGTATGGGATATACTTCATTTTTGGGTACCTGCCAGGTACTTGTAGCCTGGATTGGCCACTGTTAGAAACAGGATGCTGGGCTTGATGGAACCTTGGTCTGACCCAGAATAGCATGTTTTTATGTTCTTATGCTCTTTGAAGATCCTTACTGACACATAAAACAGAGGGCTCTAAACATGCAGTCATTTCAGTTTTCTGCTTTCCTGTAACTCTTTGTTCTCCTTTTACCTCCTCATCTGGATTAGAGGCTCTCCAACCTCTTCCCGCTGCACTGACCATCAAGCCCTATGTACCCGGCTTAGATATATGCATCCTGAAACAAGCAAGAGGAACCAAAAGGAAAAGAGAATCAAATACACTCAGGTTAGCGTACCTACGCTATTCTGTTTACCCTAGGTAAGTATCATATATGCGCTATTTAGTCAATGCATTTTTTTTTGTTTCGTTCTGTGCACAAGAATAAATTGAGCAAGCTATTTCTCATATTTTTTAACTGCGAGTGCGCCAAATCTTTTTGTATCACTCATTAAATAGCTATTTAATGTCTCCACTAAATTATTTTTCAGCCCATTCTAAAATTGGCTTTGCTCAAGTTTCATTGCATATAAAATAGAGGGAAAAATCCCCAGGTAGTTGTGAATGAATCTAGGATCCCAGCCCTGGTTCAGACTGAGCTGGAAGCCCAAAGGAGCAGGAGATAAAAACTCAAAAATAAAATGACTGGTTACAGAGGAGGATACCTTTTTAACGCTATCAAGTGTTTAAAGCTGGAAACCTTTCAGGAGCATTAGGGTTCTGCCTAAGGAAGAGATCTAAATATTCATCTCTTTAAAAAAGGTTATTAATTCTATCCAACTATGTTGTTGGTTTTTCTTTTAACTCATTTTACTGTGTTCTAGTTGAACTCATATTGAGCAATTTCCTTGTGGAATGCTTTGTAAAGACACAAGCCAGACTTCTGCAGGGTGACTCTTGCTGAGGAAACCTTCTGGGACAGCTGCCAAAGCTAATGCAGCGTACCAAAACCCGAATTCAGCTGGGCGACAATAAATGTAAATGTGAGATGCTTAAGGTCAAATGTAGAAACCATTAGCCAAATAATTAACTTGTGCTCCGAGTATCTGCAGTTCATTTCTTCTGGCAGTACAAACATTCAGAGCTCCAAATACCAGCCAGCTTCCATTCTGTGTTGGAAAATTTATCTTCCAAATGCTGAAAGGACCAAAAATTAATCACAGACGGTTTCCTGTTTAGAAAGCCATCATTCAATAAACATCTTTTAAAACTGGTGCCAAAACTGTAAGAGAAGCGAAACATGAATTTTTTTAATGACTTCACGCAGAGGTTATTTTTGCAGGATAGAAAATGCTGCCTAATTTAAAAGGATCTCTTTAAAAACCTAGAGTTTGCAACTGCATACTATTTAAAAATAATAAATTCTCCTGGAGATTGTTGACCCTTTGTTGCCCCAAACTAAGACTTTACAACCTGAAGAACTGCATTAGAACCAATTCTAGCAAATCAGATGTTAAAGTCAAGGGGCTCAATATTCAGTAAGCTGGCCAGCAAACAAGTTATCCAGCTAGCCAGACAACGTATCCCAGATATTCAGCAGGATAAACATTCTGCTAAATATCTCCAATTAAAGTTATCTGGCTACTTTTAGTTGGATAACTTTAAACCTAACTGGATATCTTTTGAATATCACCAGTTAGGTTTAAAGTTATCCAGCCTCATGTGGCCAGATAACTTTAGCCTTAACCTGTGAGAATCCCTTGCCAATTTCACTTCTGGCCTACAGATGGTGCTGTGAGCTGTTTGGACTATCTAACCAGTCCTCGCTGCTCTGTGCTCCTCACTTCCTCCCAGTGTCCATCTTGTTTCCTGACAAGACATTATTTATACTCAGGCTTTTGCCAGTCTGTTACCAGAGCTTGATCCTTTTTCCTGATCCTCATAATCTGGGTCCATCCTTGTTACTTGAATCCAGAAGATTTCTTTGTCTCCAGTTTCTGCCTTCAGCATTCCTGCTCGAACTTGTTTATATTCCCTTTTTCCTGGTATGCTCCAGCTTCCTGTTCTGTTCCAGGCTTCTCACTCTTTGTTTGTATTGGGAGCTCCCCCTATTTTGCGTGCCTTGCTGGTGTTGCGTCTGTCAGACTCAGACGGCTTCGTCCCACATGCCTCACCTCAATATTCGCTTTCTCCACTAGCCTCGGGAGAGTGGCGACCGCTGCGTCTGCTTGCCGCACTCCCTGGTGTCCCCGGAGCGGCTATGGCAAGGCATTCTGCCATGATTCACCTGAGGGCCTCCTAGGGTGCGCGCACATGCGCTCGCTACCATGTCTATATTCCAATGTTGGCGCGAACCTCGGGGGCATCTCCCTCGAGTGACGTCACAACATTCGGGTATTTAGGTTGCTCATTTGCTGACTGACTTTGAGTTAGCAAGGATTGGATTTGTCCGGTCTAAGCTGCTCTGCCGCTTCTTGCTGCTGCTGGAAGCTCTCTCCACCCTCCGGGATTTTAGTAACTTGGGTACCTGCTCCTCGGGGGCCCTATGCTTCTTTCTTAGGTGCCTATCCAGTATCCAGGTACTCACTCCTCAAGGGCCTGAGTTGTCTACTTTGGTGCCTGCTACCATTACTTCTACCTGCTGGGAACTCCATCCTTTCCAGCTATATGAGTGTGAGTAATCTAACATCTACCAGTCTCACCTACAGCTCCTCATTGGAAATCTGCATCGGAGCTCCCTATACCACCATTGTGGAACGAGTCTCCTCAGCTGAGGACCCAAGACTGCTGCTGCAGGAATCTGCTCACTACTGCCACCTCTGGTGAACTCTACAAGCTGTACAATAAAGATTATCTCTGTGTTTGTGCATCTGAGTCTAGCCTGGTCCTGCAGTTCCCCACGGGGCTCCTCCCCAAGGGAGTGGCCATCACTGCAGCACCTAAGAATCCACCAAACACCTCAAAACCATAACAGCTGGCCACCAGCACCTGAAGTCTCAGCTCAAAGTGAAGGTGTTGGCATAGGCAGAAGGCGCTCAATTTCTCTGTTTGCACCATCATCTGCCTGGACTTACTTCTCTAGAAATTAGGCCACTTGTTCCTGAGGCAACCTACAGACAACATATGTCACATAACCAGCTATATTTATAAGAATATAGACAGTTAAGTGAAGCTGCAGGTTTGGGGGGGATAAAAAGGTCATGGGTTAGAAGCCCTATCCCTGCCTCCCGATCTCCTCATCCGAGCTCAAAATCTTGTGCTGAGCCAGCAGTCTCCTCTGAAAACCTCTCATATGAACATAAGAAATGCCATACTGGGTCAGACCAAAGGTCCATCAAGCCCAGTATCCTGTTTCCAATAGTGGCCAATCCAAGTCACATGTACCTGGCAAGTACCCAAACATTAGATAGATCACAAGCTACTATTGCTTATTAATTACCATCATAGCAGTTTATGGATTTATCATCTAGGAACTTAACCAAACCTTTTTTAAACCCAGTAACACTAACTGCTGAAACCACATCCCATGGCACTGAATTCCAGAGTTTAATTATGTGCTAAGTGAAAAAGAATTTTCTTCGATTTGTTTTAAATGAGCTACTTGCTAACTTCATGGAGTGCCCCCTGGTCCTTCTATTAACCGATTTACATTAACTTGTTCAAGTCCTTTCATGATTTTGTAGAGTTGTATCATACCTCCCCTCAGTCGTCTCTTCTCCAAAATGAACATCCCTAACTTCTTTAGCCTTTCCTCATAGGACAGCCATTCCATGCCCGATAGCATTTTGGTCGCCCTTCTCTGCACTTTTTCCAGTGCAACTATATCCTTTTTGAGATTCGGTGACCAGAATTGCACATAGTATTCAAAGTGCAATACAATATTCACCATGGAACGATACAGAGGCATTATGACATCCTCCGTTTCATTTTCCATTCCCTTCCTAATAATTCCTAACATTCTGTTTTCTTTTTTGATCGCCACAGCACACTGGGCCAATGATTTCAATGTATTATTCATATTCAGGCCAATTCAGTAAAGTCTGCGGGAGAACGGACGAACGCCCGCTCTCCCAGCGTACGCACCGGCCACTCGCCGGTGCACGTGATTCAGTATGCAAATTAGGTGGTGTGGTAGAAACGGGCAAAAGGATGCGCTAGGGATGCTAGCGCGTCCATAGCGCCTCCTTTTAGCCCGGAGCGGCGGCTGTCAGCGGGTTTGACAGCCGATGCTCAATTTTGCCGGCGTCGGTTCTCGAGCCCGCTGACAGCCACGGGCTCGGAAACCGGATGCCGGCAAAAATGAGCGTCCGGTTTTCGGCCCGACAGCTGCCGGCCCATTTTACTTTTTTTTTTTTTTTTACTTTTTTTACCCTTCGGGACCTATGACTTAATATCGCCATGATATTAAGTCGGAAGGTGTATATATATATATATATATATATATATCCCTTGCACATCGCATAGAGGCTAAATACTTCCCTCACCATCTTAATTTTTTATTGTAGACATCTTCCTTCTCCAGGTTGTAATGCATTATTAGCTTTATTCTAAATATCCATGACCCCCTTTTTGTACATGCAAAGTCATTGTGCTGATGTCACCGACATCTGGAATACAGCAAAAGAAGCATATGGAACATGCTCACAGCATGAGATCATCGCCAACTTAGAGCAAGAATTACCACTCTGCCTTTTTCAAATATCCTCTGAAACATTTTCAGTCTTTCTCCCACAATACTAGTGTGGCTGTTGCCCACTGTAGCCTGCCAGACGGACTCAACTAAGTGAGCGCCTGTGTTTTCATTAGGACACCTATTGTTATTACAGAACTTGAAGCCTGTCAGACAGTCCCAACTGTTAGTCAATTCTACCATTGCAGCCTGCCAGATAAATCCAGTAAAGTGGTTGATTGTGTTTCCAGCCAAAAGAATGTACAGGCATCCACGGTGCGCATCATTTTAGCTGGATTCAAAGGAGGGTTGGGTGGGGAACAGCATGCATACATTTGATATTTTTGCCTCCAGAAGAAGCAGGAAACTACCGATAACCATGTTGTCTGAAAAACGACCCCTGCAAATCCATGTTGTCTTCTGTGTCTTGCTACTGAGAAGATTTATACACACCATAGCCCCCCCTTTTTTTTTTTAAGTGTAAGGACCCCTTAGATTTCCCACTAAAATAAATGTTCCCTTTTCAAAGGACCTGTTTCGTGTAGTAAGATGATGGTATGATCCATTTGTAAAAGCAGCCCTTTGGGAGGCTGACAGAATGGAGTGTGCCATTAAGGTATTATAGAGACCCCCTAAATTTCTAGAAGGATCACAGTGCGCAGTGACGTAGTTCCGCAAAATAGCACACAGACAGCAAGGAGCGGTTATATGCAGGGCAGCAGCTGCACACCTAAGGCAAGGGTCTACAGGTTCTTTTCCTCACCCAAAAGGTTTAACAAGGGGAAAGAGAGTCTAAAGCTTTCCACTCCTATTTTTATTTTTTTTTTAAGGTCCTAAGGTTGAAGACTGAGGAGCTCTGAGAATTTCCCAGGTATTGGAAGATAGCTCTCACCCGCAGAAACTTTTTTTTTTCCTCAGGGAAAACGAGATTCCTGTCTCTGAGCTTGAGTTTAAATTCTGTTTCTAGGTTGCCAGAAAAGGATCTGGAACCCACATAGCAGACCACTTCGATTTACCAATGAGGGAGACGACGAAGTTCCTATACTGACCTGCCTAGTCCAGTCAGTTTACTCTACACCAGGAGAGAGAAGGAGTCAGCGCCAACATGATGCAGCGAAGCAGGAGAGGAGACCAGAAACACAGAAACGTTATGGCAGAAAAAGACCGTACGGCCTACTGAGCCTGCCCATCTGCCCAACTAATTTAGCGTTACGGTTCCCATGAAGCCACTGCCCCTGCACTGGATTTCAGGTACCGGGCAGGGCTGACCTTAGGAGAGTGTGGGGCCCTGGAATGCTTGAAATTATAGTGATGGGGATGGGGCTACCATGGTGACCCACAGTGCTCACCCCTATATGCCACCCCCATAAGCATGGCTCTGGTGCCAGGGGTGTCCTGAGGAGCTCTCAATTGAGAGACCCTGCATTAAATTAGCAAGAGCCTTCTGCTTACCATACCTACTACTGCTTAACACTTCTATAGCGCTACTCAACACATGCAGTGCTAACTGTGTGGCTTGTGAGTGTGCAAATGGAAGAAACAGATTCATCACCAAGCACATGTTCTGTCTGGAAGACTGCCACAGCAGAAGACGTTTTATTACAGTACAAGTTTTAGTTGTAACACCAATCCCGATGTGAAGACTGTTTCATTCAAGTCCAAGATAATAAACCCCCAAGGACCTAGAAGGTAATCCTCCTCCCTACTTGGAACAAACTTACACCTGTTCAGTGAGGGCATGGGATGGGCAGGGGGTTACATTAAATTTAAACCTAAAGTTCCTCCTTACAGTCTGAAAAGTCATTTTTCACATTCCCAATTCTTTGTTATTCTTCTGTTAGACATTTTTCATTTTCTGTGATCCAGTTACCTAGGAATTTATTTTCTTTTACTCTGTGCTTGGTATTCTTTTTTGCTGGCTATCAGAATTTTGCCTTTCTTGGGGCTCAGGCTTATTTCATAGACCTTACAGAATATGTAGGCGAGGACAGCAGAGATGGTACTTGTGTGCTGGGTAAGACTTTGCTGGCGTTAAGGTTAGGACTGGGCAGTTTTAAAGAGGTCCAAGCGGTACCGACTCTTTACAAAATGGTTTTGGGAATAAGGAAGCGCATCCAGCGTTTATTTTAATTCAGTGGAAGTTTTGCTTTCACATTTCTCTTTCATAGCATGTGATATAGTAAAACAGCACAGCTTCATTTTAAATAGCTTTTCTATTTTTCCCAGGAGAGAAAGAAAAACAGAGAGTTGACATGCTGTAGCAGTGCTCTGGCCTGGAGATATTCCAGTCCCGAACTGGAATACATATATTTGGAACTGAGGCTTCCAGGAGGTGAATAACTCTTTGGGAGAGCAGATAATGTTAATGGGGCAACTCTGAAAGTTCCACCTTCTGCTATCCCAAAAACCTTTTTTTTTTTTTTTTTTTTTTGAGCTGTGCCAAATATATTTCAGAGCACCCCAAATATCTCCTTCAATGACAAAGGATAGTCAGTTATACCTGATCATCCTGAGATATTCGCCCTTTAAAGCCAAAAAACCACAGGTGGTGAACAAAATCCAAGAAAATAAGAGGTCTAGATGGGTGAAATGCCAGTCATGGCCCTGCAGTCACATGGGGGACTTTAACTTCATAGAGAATTCCAAAGAGCACAGAACAGATCATAGTAACAAACAATAAATATGACAGAAGATAAAGACGATATGGTCCATCCAATCTGCCTATCCACATCTGCTCAGCTTTATAGTCCCTTCCTATCCCTTACAGATCCTGTGTTTGTCCCATGTTTTCTTGAATTCTGATTTGGTCTTCGTCTGTCCCACCTCCACTGGGAAGCTGTTTCATGCATCTATCGCCCTTGCTGTAAAGAAATATTTCCTAAGATTACTCCAAAGTCTATCCTTTTACCCTCATCCCATGAGCCCTCGTTCCAATGCCTCCTTTCCATTGAAAGAGGTTCGCCTCCTGTGCATTTATTCCTTAGAGGTACTTAAATGTCTATCATATCTCCCCTTTCTCTCCTTTCCTCCAGGGTATAAATATTTAGATATTTAAGCCCGTCTCCATATGCTTTATGATGAAGACCACTGACCATTTTAGTAGCTGCCTTTTGAAGGTGCAGTTTCCTGAATTGTACACAGTACTCTAAATGAGGGCTCAGAGACTTATATAGAGGTAGTATCAGCAACTTTTTCCTGCTTTTTCCAATCTTCCAAAGTGGTTGTAAATATTTGTTAAACAGAACAGGAGAAGGCAGATCCTTGAGATATTCCAGGCCGCACCGCTTTCCACACATACCCCTTGCCACCTATTCATCCTCTTCCTCTGCACTAAGCATCCTTCTGGCTTTTGCCATTGTCTTATCTATTTGGCCACCTTAAGATCATCAGACAGGCTCACCCCCAGATCCCGTATTTGTTTTGTGCTCCCTTAGGTTTATTCAACCCAAATGTATGACCTTGCATTTTTTTTAGCAATAAGTTATAGCTGCCAAATTCTAGACCATTCCTCAAGCTTCACTACAGGTACAAACTTAGATTGTAAGCTCTCTGGGGACAGGGAAATACTTACAGTACCTGAATGTAATCCGCTTTGAAGCACTGAAAAAAGTGCGAAAAGTGGAATATAAATAAATAAATAAATAATATTGCTCTACTACATCCCTTCTCATGTTTCCACATCTTCCAGGGTGTCTACCCAGTTTCAGATTTTAGTATCATCCGCAAAAAAGGCAAACGTTGCCCAATAACATTTTC
The DNA here is from genome assembly GCF_901001135.1 of Rhinatrema bivittatum. Classification (NCBI taxonomy): domain Eukaryota; kingdom Metazoa; phylum Chordata; class Amphibia; order Gymnophiona; family Rhinatrematidae; genus Rhinatrema; species Rhinatrema bivittatum. Next base: position 66,753,990 of record NC_042617.1, on the reverse strand, counting down.
ATCTGCAATACTGCAGAAAGGCTAAACAGAACCAGATCAAGGATTGAGCACTGTGGCGCACCATTGGTAACCTCCCACGCCTTTCCTTGGATGCAGCTGGAACTAAGGGCCTGATTTACTAAGGCTTTTCTTCCATTCTGTGTCTATGGGAAAAATGCTCAGTAAATCAGGTCCTAAGATTGCACGATTAATGGAAAGTGTCAAGCAGGATGCCAGTCTGCTCCGAGGAGTGACAAACTGCTATTGGTCTAGATTTAATCCTGCTTACAGAAGTTCAGTCACAATGCTTTGTTTTAGCAGAAGCATGAAAAGAAGTACTTGAGGAAACAATTCCGGAAACAGTACAGCTTAGTTTGACTTTTATTGTTTAGGTGAAAATGTCATGACTGGAGCAGTTCCAGAAACCCTCCTGAAAGGATGTGAATGAAAGTGAATGAAGGCCTACCGACGAGCGCACAGAAAGTCCTAGCACAAGAAAAACACGGCAATATGCATAGAGCAGTTTAGTGTGTGCATACTTTCCGTCATGCACTAGTGAATGCAGCAGTAAGCATCACATCTGAAGGAGAAAAGAAATATTTTCATCAGCACAGAGCTCTTCTGCAAATTCTGTGAGGCTGGTGGGTTAGGCCAGCACAGTGCAGAGTCATGAAGTGACCATAGTGAAGTCTGCATTCGTCGTGCAACACACAGTAATACATGCAGGCACTGAGCAAAGCAACCCTTTTGCTGCTTTCCTGTTCACACCCAGAAAATTCAAACAGCAATACAAGAAACACTTCAACTTGCAGCTCGATTTTCTTGGCCAGCCTGTATTATGTTAGTTTTTTTTTCCCCTACACCATTCCTGAAATTCCTGTAGCGACCCCTCCCACTCTCAGCAGCTTCTGCTCAGCACTCCAACAAGGTTTCTTTCTTTGCGTGCCCTCTAGAATACACCATCCCTTCTTATGCCAAAGGGCTAACTGCAGAAGGCTTTGCAAAGATAATAAGATAGTTCAGCTGCCACCATCAGACGAGGGCACAAATGAAGCAGAAACAAGGCCACAAAAGATGTTGGATGGCTCCCCCAATCTTGTCTGCAGTGCGGCACTGACAACTAGCGCCGAGTTGCTACTTCTATGGTATCTGACTAGAGTTCTCCTGAGTAGCTCAGGGGCAGAGCTGTAAAATATGTAGGGTCCATATTCAAACATCCTCATCCACTCACTGCAACCTTCAGAAAGCCTTGTAACCCCATGAGTACGAAATGTCCTGCAAATAGCAAATCTTCATGTCTCAGAACTTTCCTGTATAAGTGGGGTTTAAGCAGCTTCCAGGCTCCTGCTCCTGAATTAATGTGGATTACATTCTCGCCCTTAATCCATCTCCCTGTATTGTCTTTGCCACCTCCACATCCCTTTCCCCACCGTTGACAATTCATCAAGCACAACTGGAAAAGTGGTGAAGGGGGTGCCACTGAGGACACCACGGTTGCTGGTGACACCATGGGAGCCGCTGAGGGTATCAAAACCGTTTGCCGCCCCCCCCCCCCCCCACTCTCCTTCAAGAAAACCAAGAGGAATTGTTCTCATCTTCTCCTGGAGTGCAGGAGCATCAGTCAAATGGCAAGTGCTGCACTCAAGGCACTTTGGCTTCTCACCCACACATACAGCAGCTTTTGCACAGGGGAAAGTTACCGGGGTCCTGGATTGATTTGGTATCATGGCTGAAGAAACTGCTGGAGATTCTACCTTTCACAGCGAAATGCCAGCAACCAGCCCTAACACCTCACCCCCCCAGACTGTCTGTATCATAATCCTATACCCATCACCAGTATGGGGAGCTTGATGATTGCCTCCATAATGTATGTCCATACAAACACATTTAGATATCTAACTTACCACCAAATCATTATGACAGATGTAAGAGAAAGAAAAAAGCACTTAGGGGGAATACAATACATCTCAGAATAATAAGACTCTTCCTTTCTTTTTCCTTTGTTATTCTTTACCAGTCCCGGTCCTCTTCCCCCAGTGCCATCCTTTCCCTCCACAGTCACATAGTGAATGACGGAAGATAAAGACCAAAATGGTCCATCCAGTCTGCCCAGACCTCTTATTTATTTCTTATTTTCTTACTTTACCTTAAAATGGAGCACTCTTCTCCCCACCGCTCCAGACCCTGCCCTCTTCCCTTCACAGCCCCTCCAGCCCACTTCCCCCTCAGCCCCAGCCCCCCCCCCGACCTCAAACCGTATCCCCAGTGTAGGCAGATGATGGGTTAGATGTTCACCTTTTTGCTGAAGACACTAAGATTTGCAAGAGAGTGGGCACCCTAGAGAGTGTAGACAGAATAAAAAGTGATCTTAAAAAAAAAAAAAAAAAAGCTTTTTTGCCCCACCCTGATATATGTAGAGAAGATTTTATCTCCTTTTTTCACTTGGGCAATTTTCTCCTTTGTTTGGGTCTTTGCTCTTGTAACCACCTTCTCTGCCTCCCTTTTTTTTCCTGTAAATTCTGCTTGTCCTCTTCTGCCTGTATTTTTTCTTTTTATATTTTTTGAATGCCGGCCTCTTCACTTTTACCATGTCTGCTCTCTCTTTAGAGAACCATATTGATCTCTTTTCTCCTTAACTTTTTCAATGTTCCCTACTATTGCTGACCAAAGTTCCTGCATGCTCTTCAGCTCTCAGATTCCCAAGATTCTGAACCCTATCGCTCATCATCTTGAAGTCCAGGACCCAATTCTCAGTACGGTTCAGTCCAGGCCGGAGTTGTGAGTGGGCAATAGAGTCTTCAGGGATGCATAAGTGCAGGATGCAGAGATGGTAAGGGAAAATACAGAGGAACCAAAGACAATCTATGGGAAAGGAGAGGAAGCATGGAAAAAAGTGAAAAGATGGAGGGAGGAGGGGAAAGAGGTCCAGTGATAATCTGAAGGCGAGGAGTGTATAAATATGAGGAAAACATTGGCATCAATTAAAGGTCAAAGGTTGAGGATCGGTGAGGGTAAAGGTTATAATAAACCCCAGTCAGTGAAGAAAAATACCTTTAACTCTGTGGCTAAAGCAAATCGTGCTGAATACATTTTTTTTTTTTTTTTACAAATAAGAACCATGTGTTTTTTATTGTAACAGGTTATGGTTCAAACCACCACATTAAATAAAAAGAATAAAAAGACACTACTTTAATTTCATGGAACACTGGTTGGCTTGTTAAGCATGGAGTGGGCCTGGGAAAGGAGGGGGGAGGGGGTGGTTATAGATTTTCTTCAGGCTTAAAGCATGTGCGCCTCCTATTTCTGTGTCAGCCACAATTTCATCCATCCATCCTCACTAAAAGCCAGAGCAGTATTTCACACCCCACTATTTATCTCAGCTCATAAGATCGCCGCTGGAGAGGATGCAAGATATCTTTTTCAGCTTTGCTCTCCAGAAGCAAAGTAACTCCCCAATAAGGAAACTAAGGAGCACTATAGAGTGCAGGAAATTAAAGCTTTGGACAAGAGTCGTGCTATTTCCTGAAAATGCTGGAAGGCAAAAAAAAAAAAATACACATGCATTGTGCGAAAAAGCACTGCGGAACGTTTTCCCCAATGCGTTAAATTTAAGAATCAGGCAAAAGCCTTTTTTTTTTTTTTTGCACAAGCTTTTGTCTGCATCATTTTTTTCCGTCCTGAAACTGCAGCCTAGGGCAAACAATGCGAGATATCGGTTTGCAGGCTGCTGACATTTTGTTTGACCCCACTTTTGCTGATCCTCAAACCTGTCCGTCAGGCATTCGCCCGTCTCTGATCTAGCAGGAGGAAATCAAGCTGAATCGCCAGCAGTAGTAAGCAGGAATCTGTCTCTTCTGATCCTCCGTACAATGATATGGAAGGGAGAACGACCACAGCCTGGCTTTCCTTGGCCATATCGCTGCTGCACCTGACACCTGTAAAATCTTGCAGCAGATGATGCTGACGGCAGATAAAAACCAATCAGGCTCCTCCAGTCTGCCCGGCTGCACCACACTGCTAAGATATATCCCAGCTGCCAGCAACAGAAGCTTGACTGCTTCCAGGATCTCGCGCCTTATCCTAGTCAGATTTCTCCTTCTTGGTTCTCTGTCATTTATATATTTATATGATTTATTTTTAGGTTCTTAAATTCCACTACTTTCAAAATTCAATGCTCACATTTTAACGTTCACAATCTCATAATTATAACACACAGCACAACCTAACCAAACGCAAACATAAAATCAAGCTGAAATAAATTTAAAATCATAAGCGTATTTAACCAAATACTTATTTATTTGTTTTTTTGTTTTTCTATACCAACATTCGATCGGAGATATCACATCGGTTCACAGAAAACAAGAGATGAAATAAGACTAAGGCATCCTATTTCTTACAATGAAATTTAGAAACATTATTAACGATATAGGGGTTAAGGCAATACACAGAAATTGGGGACAAACAGAATAACTTGGATATTGGAGTACCTTGGAAATTTAACGAATATACTGAGGGAGGAAATAACATCTTAAGGGTAACATTGAACTAAGGGGAGAGGTTATGCAACTTACAGGAAGCTTGAACTTGGGGAGAAAGTTGGGGGTGAAGTAACACCAGAGGTGTGGCAAGGTGCTTCTGGGGGGGGGGGGGGGGGGGGGTTATATGTATGAGTCAGGGAGTGCGTTCTTAGGGGAGGAGATGGTGAGTTGTTACTCTAGTGGGTGGTGGAAGGTGGGGAGTTAGGTCACTGGGGAAAGACTTTTTGGAAGAGCCATGTTTTTAAGTGGGTTTTTTTTAATGTTTGAATTGAGGGTTCGGTTCTCAGTTGTGTGGGTAGGCTATTCCAGAGGGAAGGACCCATCACTGTTAGAGCGCAGTCTCTAGTTGAGGTCAGATGCACTGCTTTCGGGGTGAGGATTGGGAGAAGCCTGGTGTTGGAGGAGCGGAGGTTTCTTTGGGGAGTGTAGAAGCGAAGAGCCGTGTTTAGCCAGTCCATCTTGTCATTGTGGAGCGTTTTGTGGATGAGGGTTAGGGTTTTGTATTGTATTCGTGATGTGATTGGCAGCCAGTGGAGGTCCTTGAGGATGGGTGTAATATGTTCAGATTTTTTGCTGTTTGCGAGTGATCTTGCTGCTGCATTCTGTAATAGTTGCAGGGGTTTGAGAGTGGCAGCAGGGAGGCCGAGGAGGAGGGAATTGCAATAGTCAAGTTTTGAGAAGAGCAGTGTCTGGAGGACGGTTCGGTAGTCTTGGGAATAGAGGAGTGGTTTGAGTATTTTAAGGATCTGGAGTTTGAAGTATCCATCTTTTATCAATGTGTTGATGTGTTTTTTAAGGCATGGTTCGGAATCCAGGGTGACTTTGAGGTTTTTAATTGTGGTGGTGAGGTGTTTCTCCAAGTGAGTTGCGGTGTGGTCGTGAATCGGGGATGGGGTGGTGGTGTTTGTAATATATAGGATTTTGGTTTTATTGTGATTGAGGGAGAGGGACAGTGGTGATAGAAGCTGTTTTAGCTCAGATAGGTGGGAATTCCAGGTTTTTAGTGCGTTTTCGATAGCTGTTTTGAGAGGGAGGAGTATTTGTACGTCATCTGTGTAGACATAATAGGTTAGGCATAGTTCGGACAGTAGTTTACAGAGTGGGAGCATGTAGATGTTAAAGAGAGTGGATGAGAGGGATGAGCCTTGTGGAACGCCATGTGGGAGGGGTATTTGCTTGGATTCTGATGTGTTTATTCTTACTGTGTAGGATCTGTCAGATAGGTAAGAGTCAAAACATTTCAGAGTGGTGTCGCATAATCTGATCTCTTTTAGCCTGTTTAGAAGTGTATCATGATTGCTGGTGTCGAATGCGGAGGAAATGTCTAGGAGAATCAGGTGGTAAGAGCAACCAGTGTCTAATCCTCTAAGGATTGTGTCGGTGAGGGTGAGTAGAAGGGTCTCCATGCTAAAGAATTTTCTGAATCCTTGTTGCGCTGAATATAATATGTTATGGTTTTCAAGGTGTTCAGAGAGTTGGTTGTTGACAATTTTTTCTAGTATTTTGGCTATGAGAGGGAGGTTGGAGATGGGTCAGAAATTTGTCGGGTCTGATATGTCAAGATTGGGTATTTTAAGAATTGGTTTGATGACCACAGATTTGAGTTTGTCTGGGAAGATCCCTTGTTCAAGTGAGAGGTTGATGATATCCGTTATGGGTCTAGCAATGAGGTTAGGGACTTGCTTCAGGAGTTTTATTGGGATGGAGTCAAGTGGATGTGTGGCAGGGTTGGTTTTTTGGATGAGAGACTCCACCTCCGTGGATGCGATAGATTCAAAGTAGGCCCATGTGTGATTAGGAATGTTAGGAGAAGTGGGGGTTTCCATGTTGACGTGAGGGATCTTTGTGGTTAAGTTAGATATTTGGTGCTGAATAATTGTGCTAATTCGTCACAGGTTTTGGTTGAAGGATCATTTGATGATGGGTTGTGGATTGGGTGAGTTAGGTCTGAGACATAAGTTAATAGGGTTCTGGGATTAAATTGCTTAATAAACATGCTTTCACTTTTTTCCTAAAACATAATCAGTCTCATGGCTCAGCAATGCATCCCACAGTGTTGGGCCTATGAATGAAAAAAACTTCAGTCATGCTTCCTGCAAGGTGTAATCACGCAATGCAGGAACAGCCAAAAGATTTTGCGCCCCCCCCCCCACCCCAACCCGGAAAGAAAGGAAACGCTTGGAGATATATATCGCGTTATTAACTTTTTCGAGGAAGATGGACAATTGCTATGTAAAGTCTTGTGAATGGTTACAAACATCTTAAACCGAGTCCTTTGCTGAATTGGGAGCCAGGGTGATACTATCCCTATATCTGGCATTAAAGATGACTCTTGTGATGGTGTTTTGAACAAGTTGCAATACACGCATTCGTGTTTCAGGTAAACTCTCTTGTACAACGTTACAATAATCCACCTGGGTTAACACCAACAAAGCCTATGCCACTTGTCTAAAACTATCATCAGCAATACAAAATTTCAAACACTGTATTTATTATTGTCAATTTTAAAACATGCTGGTCAAGCCATAGCTTTGAAATGTAGTTTAAACGTTCATACGGAATTTAAAAGCATTCAAAAATTCCATGCCTCTTCAATTACTGGACCCACAAAACAAGAAGGGAGGCGATCTATGAAAGCCGTAATGATATCAACAAACAAGATAGATGCCAAATGTCCTTTATAAACATTTATTGAAGTGGAGACGTAAAAATACCCGACTCAGGCCGAGTTTCCACTCTGAGTGGAGACTACACTTCTGAGTAATATCAAACTGATAGGAATTGACTGGTGCTGTTCAAACCTGCAAACTAAACGATATATGTATGTTCAGATCCTTGAACAAGTCAGCCCCTGAGGCAGCACTTGGGTAGTGGCGAAACTCGGCCTGAGTCGGGCATTTTTATGTCTCCACTTCAATAAATGTTTACAAAGGACATTTGGCATCTATCTTGTTTGTTGATATCATCAATTACTGGTAAATTTACATAATTAGAAACCTGAAATATAACTCCTCTGGAGGCGGAAATCGCACCACTCGCAAATCACAGTTTTTGTAATGTTCACCACTAATGTATTCTCAACAGCCAGGAGTTAATAACATTAAAACGTTCCGCCAGTTTTTCCACCAGGATTGCAAGAGAGAACAAACTGTATACCATCTGCATAAATTTTATAAAATATCCCCAAGATGCTAAAACCTTCCACAGTGGTTGTAAATATATGTTAAATGGAACAGGAAACATGGAACAGATCCTTGAGGCATTCCAGACCGCACTGCTTTCCACACATACCCCTTTTCACCCATTCATCCTGGGTAGATGAGCATATGAAATCCCAGATTTAATGCAATGATGCCCTCCCATATTCTACCTCCAAGTTTTGTAATATTCTAAATAGTTACCAAAAATGTTGTTCCAATATGCAGCCTCTAGGATCCTGTGGCCCTGTTAGCCAACATTAACCTGCCAGCAACAACTCGGTTGTTACGTGGGTTAGCCACACCAAGCTATGACTGGCCCCGCTCACCAATACTGCTGGGACATCCTGTGGCTCCCTCACTGCAGCGGGGAATCCCCACCGGTGTCTCTCGCCGCCTGCAGGCAGTGCTGGTCCTTCTATCCTCCTCAGAGTGCCGCGATGGGGATGCCCTCCTCGTGGCAGCCTACGTGTTATTATTAGTGATAATTGTGGGTGGATCCTTGGGCCGGTCGCAGATGACCACGCCCATGGGGGAAGATCCCGAGAGGGGCCACTGGTCAGGCTCAGAGTTGGGAGACAGACACATACTAGATCTTTTATTAAACTGTATAGTGAACAATCAGAGGTGACAGTAGTGAGCTGGAAGAGCCCGGCTGGGCTGTAGTCCCTCAGGCATTGGAACAGCGATCCCAGGATGGCTGAGCTGTAGAGAAACTGAATATAGTGAGTAGGCAGAGTATGCAGAGTTCAGGAACAGAACCTTGATGGTAACACTCACACAATAGTCTCTTGAAGCAGCCCAGGGGCTGGAATGAAGTAGGCCCTCGAGGAGCGAGTACCTGGTTCCAGGGAAAGCTCTGAGAGAGAGATGGTAACTCACTGGTGTTGTAGGCAGTGGTGACTTCCTGGCAGAAGTTGTATTCGGTAGCAGGTCCGGGAACGTAGGCCCTTGAGGAGCGAGTACCGTTTCCAGACTGCGACCTGAAAAGCAAGAGAGAGAGCGAGCCCCCCGAGGAGCGGGTACCCCTGGTAAAGTCCAAGGAGGCAGAATAGCAAGGTATGCGGAGAGCTAATCCCATTCTCAGCGGTACCTGGAGAAAGCTAGGTAAACGTATGAACCATAACCTTAACCTTTGGTAACCTTTGTTAACCTTTGCTAATTCAAATAGCTAGCAAAACGAAAGACCTTAAGTATCCGGTGAGGATGACGTCATCTCAGGGGGACGCCCCTGAGGTTTGTGCCACAGCTGGTACTTGAGTTGGAGCCGCGTCGCGTACGCGCCCTTAGGCTTCAGGAGAACATGGCGGAAGGCAGCGTCTAGCCAGTCCGGGGACGCCGGAAGAGAACAGCAAGATGACGCCACGGCAACCAAACTTCCATCAACCAAAGAGGGAGTCGCAAAAGAGGTAAGGTGGGCGGAGTGGAGACATCAGGCAGCGACGGTCGCAACACTACAGCTGGCTCCCTAGGCGCGCGAGCACGCTGCTCTTCCCCTCTTAAAGGTCCAATGGTGGGAAAATGCCCGCGGCCTGTTCTGATGATGTCAGACCTGGGGCCTATTTAGCCTCGGTTTCTGCAACCACCAGATGCCTCAGCAACAGGTCGAACTCTGTTGGAGCTGCTGGTTGCCTTGGTCCTGATTCTGTGTTCCTGACTCTGCGCACCTGACTCCGTATCCTTTGGATTGTCTTCTGGCTTCTGACTCCTGGTACGTTCTCTGGATTCCGCTTGTCTGCCGCTTGCCCTGACCTCTGGAACGCTGCTTGGACTTTGCTTGAGGCATTCCAGACCGCACTGCTTTCCACACATACCCCTTTTCACCCATTCATCCTGGGTAGATGAGCATATGAAATCCCAGATTTAATGCAATGCTGCCCTCCCATATTCTACATCCAAGTTTTGTAATATTCTAAATAGTTACCAAAAATGTTGTTCCAATAGGCAACCTCTAGGATCCTGTGGCCCTGTTAGCCAACATCAACCTGCCAGCAACAACTCGGTCGTTACGTGGGTTAGCCACACCAAGCTATGACTGGCCCCGCTCACCAATACTGCTGGGACATCCTGTGGCTCCCTCACTGCAGCGGGGAATCCCCGGTGGTCATCTGCCACTGGCCCAAGGTGCTGGGCAGACTGGATGGGCCGTTTGGTCTTCTTCTGCCATCATTTCTATGTTTCTATGCTTGTCTGCCGCTTGCCCTGATATTTGGAATGTTGCCTGAACTCTCCTGGATCACCGCCTGCCCTGACCGTGGACTGCCTGACTTTGTCTTCTCCTCTTGCCATAGGATTCCTCTTCATCAGAGACTTGCGCCTAAGTCCAGCCAGCCCTTTCACCACTACCAGCCCTCGTCCCCGCAGGTTGAGCACCCAAGGGCTCAACCTGCGGGGACGAGGGCTGATAGTGGTGAAGGTCCAGTTGGGTCTATGCACCGACCAGCTCCACCTGCTGACAAGAACCTACAGGGGGTTCTCCCTAAAGGTAGCGCCAACCTTGATTCGGTCCAAGGGTCCACTCCATAATAGTTTGCTGAGGCCATTGACAGGGCAGATCTCTCCAGACTCCAGGCCATCCCTAGACTTGCGTAAAAGATTCAACAGTAACAACTGTGCTTGGATTTGGTGGCGGCCACCATGGAGTGGCTTAGCACCCGCCTCAATGCCCTCTCCGCTTCGGCAAGTCAACCGGATCCTACAATTCCTGGCCCGGTGGGGGCAGTCACACCAATACTTCTACCCATACCACCCAGGTATGCGGAGGACACAAAACTTTGTCGGGGATTCGTAAATCAGTGCCTAATGCAATTTCCTTGCAACCTGCACAGTTCCCCACCAGCTCAGTGAAGACCACTTTCATCAACTCTCTTCTAGATGACAAGGCATTGGACTGGGCATCTCCACTTTGGGAACAAGGAGACCCCTTGTTCCAGGATATTCAGTTAATCCTGAAAGCCTTCAAGCAGGTCTTCGATGAGCTCGGCCTGCTGGCCATCCTGTGCTCCGATCTGCTACACCTCCACCAGGGCTCACGGCCTTTGTTCGTGTACGCCATTGAGTTCCGCACCCTGTACTCAGAGCTGAATTGGCAGGAGGACAGCCTCCGCAGTATATTCCTGAAGGCTTGTTGCCTCGTATAAAAGATGAGCTGGCAGAAAGGGAGCTGCCTGAGTCTCTTGACGCCCTGACTGAGATGGCAGGGAGAATCGATCGATGTTTCCAGCAGCAGGCCTGGGAACTTCGGGCTCCTTGTAGACGGGTACCCTTGGCCTTAGCCTTCTCCGGGCCTCTACTTCCACCCACACCAGTGAAGGTCGTCCCAGGACGTGACGAGAAACCCATGCAACTAGGTCAGTCCCATATCTCGGCTGAGGAGAAGCTTCACCACCGGAAACTTGGCCTCTGTTTTTTCTGGATTGCTGCCCACTGAAGTCGGAAAACGTGTCAGCCTAGGAGCCAGTGGGGACACGCTCCTAGGGTGCACAAATGCAGCACCCCAATTCACACTCCCAGTTTCCATCATAAAGGATGATCGGGAATTTCCTACGGCAGCATTAGTAGCTTCTGGAGTTGGTGGGAACTTTATTACTAGAGTGCTAGTAGAGAAGCTGGAGCTGTGTTTCCCATCCAGTGTGCCTTCAAACCTGATCAAGTGTGCCATGGAAAAAGTCACCACTGCCTGATGCTCAGATCCAGGCCAGCACCTGGGCTCTGCTCTCAGCACCTCACAGCAACAAAGCAACGGGGTGGTTCTTAAGCCTTTCTGAGAACATAGATAATCGTGCATGCCTCTTCCTAGCTACAGCATGAGCCCCGGAGTGTGGTAATTAATGAGGAGCATTTAGGGCACAGGTAGCCGGAACCCACTCTGTGTAGTATACACAGCATCTCTTCACCTTCCCTGTCTTTTGAATCCTTCCAGTCTCTGCCTTATCCCAAGGCAGAGTGAGATGGGAAGAGCATGCACTGAGCATAACATGACTCAGTTGAGTGTTAGGAGCAGCAGCAGTGAAGGAGCTCTGGCAGCAGCCAAGGTAACTGAACCGGCTGCCTGCACCACACTGACTTCTCACTTCTCCCACACTTGTATATAGAGGAAGGTGGTGCATCGTGAAAGGTTCACATGTGCCTTCACCCCTCCCTCCCCCCCTCCCCCTTTGTTTTAAAACTGGGAAGAGAGACTGGTGGGACTTTCAGTGTTTTCCTAGTTCTTCTTTTGACCATTTGAGTCCTCTCCACGCTGCACTGCCTGTTCCATGGAGGCTGGTGTGCTATACAATGCTTTTATTAATGTAGGTGTGCCTTGGGCATGAAAAGGTTGGAAAACACGGCTCTACAACTCAACATCAATAGCTACATTTCTCCTTCTCTAGACACTGCAGTCATGTGGAAAGTATAAAAAGACAAGAAGATATTCTAGAAACAAACACTGAAGATTGGCTGTTTATTAAAGCAAAACAGCTGGAACAGAAGATAAATGGGCAAAGGCAGTCAGACCAAACATCACAAGGATTATTGACTGCTCCGGGTCTCCACATGTTTCCTTTCTTGTAATAAATTCCAATATGTACTTTATCATCTGTACATAATAACATTTAGACCTGCAAGGCACTAAATGATTTTAAGCATTCTGGTCAAGGTTATTTTTAGGCATGAGATGGGAGTTCTTTTTTATTCCATTGGTTGTACGCTTGAAATCTTGACAACAAATTTCAAACTTGTGCTAGTTCAACCCCGTTTTATATCTTTTTTTCTCTCTCTGGAAATGTTGCTCAGGATTTTTAGCAGTGCAGATGAAAACCTTGAAAGCATCCTGATTTGAAGAAGGGGCCTGACAATGCTCCTGTAGTGAGAGCAGGCAAAGCTCCACAAGATTCCTTCATACCGCTCTGTCACCGATTTCTAGTTTTTCACAGTTTGAGCTACCACGGGCCTGGTTTAAGCACAAGCCTACTAGGCCAGTGTCTAGGGAGGCAAACTTTTGGGGGAGGGGACAGCAAGGTTCCTCAACCTCCAATCCTTCCCCCTGCTACCGCCCTGTTCCCTCCCTGCGGGCCTCTAAACCTCTCTCTTATTGCTGGCAGGGTTTCCTCTCTCCCCAAAGAACCATAGGAGCTCCATGCCACCTAAGTGTCCTCTTGTCGCTGGTCATGCATTAGGTGTGGGGAGTAAGCTGATAGGTCCCACAGTGGCCTCGCCCCTGCCAGGTTTCTATGTGGGAGGGTTGACTTAATTCCTGCACTCAGTGCAGTCTGCGGATACATCGCTGGCATGGAGCTCCTGAGGCCCTGAGTGGGAAGTGGAGGGCGAGGGGGAACAGCAGCAGCAGGGAAAGGATGAGAGGTCCGTGGGGGGGGGGGGGGGGGGGGGAGGCAGGTGGCATCGGCACAACCACCAACAGTGCCTAGGGGTGGCGTAACCCAAAATCCATCACCGCTTACCAGCGAGCAGGTAAAAGTTAATTTTTCAACCAATAAGTTGAGCAGATATGACATGAAAGTCATGCAACATCCACCCACAGGTTACCAGAAGCTTTCATGTTTTTTTTAAGCTTGCATTCACCACCTCAAGATAATTTCAGTTACAGAAGCAAATCATAAGTAGCATGTGTGAGGGGCTTAGCTCTCCAAAATAGTTGCCTTGGAGCAGGGTTTCGGGGAAGACATTGGGTGGTCAGCTTTGAAAATGCTTGCACAGTGCCAAACTTAAAACGGTTTTCAGCTGACTCCACTTTCGTCTTCTCTTTAAAAGTTGGAGGGGGGGATGGGTCCCACTAATCGTTTCAGTCTTTTTTGACAGCTGCTCTTGGCCCTGGCTTCCCAGACGACCATGATCCAGACGACAAAAGCACCCCCATGCTGAACATTCACGGACACAAAGAGCCGGGATAAGGGCGAGATGAGTTCTGCACAATATTCCAGGCAGGGGAAGTACAAAACAATGACAATCTGAACTAGAGTCACAGGCTCGGGACTGAAGCAGTGCAGTGGTGAAAAAAGCTGAATCCCACGCAGCACAGGACGTGCTGTACGGCAGTTTGGACTACATTAGGTTTTGTTCAGCGAAGTGGGCGTCTCACCACGAGTTTGCATCACATCCCTGCCTTTGGCAACTATTGCTGAGCAAGAGGGGGTTTATCTCTCAGTCTGTTCTATGGGTGTCTCTGAGGTGTATAACCCAACTTCTTTCCCTCCTAAAGCCTGTGATGGGTTCGGCGTCTCAAAAAAAAAATAAATATATATATATATATATATATGGTTGACGGAGGAAAGGGGGAAAGGTGGTGCCTTCAGCACCATTGGGTTTTTTCTCCCTTTTTCTTTGGGCAGCCTGTAGCTTGGTAACCATCCGTGTGTGAGGACTGCCATCCTGCTTGTCCTCGGAGAAAGCAAAGTTGCTTACCTGTAACCAGTGTTCTCTGAGGATAGCAGGATGTCAGTCCTCGGGATTCCCTCCTGCCTCCCCTGGAGATGGTTTCTCCATGTATTTGCTATATCTTGGACTGAAGAGCGCTCGGTTTGGAAGGCAGGCAGGTGGCTACAGCTGCACATGCTCAGTAGAGCATGCTGAATGAGATCAAATTTGCATGCCGGGCTCCATCGGATGATATCGCCCATGTGTGAGGAATGACATCCTGCTGTCCTCGGAGAACAAACTTATGCATTTTTATATTATTGAAAGCTCTCTTGGGAAGAGTGTGTCTAATGTCATGGTAGGGGAAACATTTATTTTATTTCTCAGTTGTTTTTTTTAAACCGTCTCCACCTCCAGCCTTTTAGTGGTGGACAACAATAACAGAGTAAAATACAATAAAATTCAGCAAACGTTATGATGCTGCTCCAAGCTCCAAACCCCAAGGACAAGCATCAAAAATGATGTCTCGTGGAATAAATTCAATGTGCATGGCTCATGCAGCATGTGTGAGGTTGTTTGTGACAGCACGGTCATTAAGAGCCAATCAGATCCAGTGAATGTACAGTCATTTGTGACTCCAGTTAAAAGTATTCCTCCCCAGGGTTCAGGGAAACTGCAAGGGAGCGGGTTAAAAGAAGTTCAATACCCATGACTTAGAAACAGAAATTGTAGTTACTAGTGTGTTTCACAGCAGGTATAACTTTCTTTCAAATACACTTGGTGAAAAAGTTTCATCTTGTTTCATACTTCTAATTACAAGTCACTGAAATGACCTAGAAAAAAATGAACCCCATGAAGCTTTGGCAATCAACCAAACCCAACTGTTTTTATCTACGCTTCAGGAATGTTAATCTTAGAGTATCACTTCTGCCAGGCAAGACCACAGCTTCATTTCTTATGGTTCCATTCAATCTACTTCTCAGGGACTTTTTCATTGCACTCAGTTAATATTTAGCATTTAATGAGGTGATAAGCTGTTAAATGCTATCCCCTGATACAATTAAACCTGCTCTTATACCACTGGTCCCACTTATTCAAACTTGCCTGAAGATGTTTGGCCTTGCCAGACAAATAAGATACAATCCATGACATTCTTTAATTACTGACAAATATTTCCAAGGCAACTGCTGAATAGAGTCTGCCTGAGGTAGAAGAAGCAACCCCCATTTCTCCACATCTAGCTTATCGTGGTAGTTTTGACTTTTGAAGCTCTGTTTAGGGGTTCATTGTAGTAAGAAACCTCAGTAATTCTCCTCAAGCAGGCAAAATCTGACACAACGGACTCCCGTTGCATTCTATAGCCCTTCTGCAAAGGACCTCTAAATGCTGCAGTTTACCTTTCTGCTCAGTGCAAGACAGCTTGGAGCATGGGGGTGAGGGGGTTGACATCTTAACGGACAAATGAAAACAACTCATTGAAAGGGAAAATTTACACAAATTTCCAAATATAGACATTTTTAGCTGCAAAGTGGCAGAGGTCATAGAATGCTCACTGTATGTTCAGATTTTCTAAGACATTTTAGGAGAGTCTTTTAATAGTATTCAGCACTCACATGATGCTAAACCAGAATTTTGATAGCTGATCAGTTCTAGAGAACTTTCTTGGCAGAAGTGTGAAATGCCAGAGATAAAAGAACATTTTACAAAGTTACTCTATATTGTTAGACTCTTGAATCCTCTGCTGTGTCCTAGGTTTGCTCATACAGGGGTAGATTTTAAAAGGGTTACGCGCGTAAGTTATGCGCGTAACCCTTTCAAAACCCCCTGCGCGCGCCGAGCCTATTTTGCATAGGCTCGGCGGCGTGCGCAAGCCCTGGGACGCGCGTAAGCCCCGGGGCTTTCCTGGGGGGGGCGTATTGCGGCAGCGCGTCATTTGGGGGCGGGTCCGCGGGCATGGTTCCGGCCCGGGGGCGTTTCGGGGGCGTGGACGAGGCCTCCGAAATGGCTCCAGGGCCTGGGAATCGCACGCCGGTGGCCGGCCCGGCAGGCGTAACTTGTGCAACAAAGGCAGGGGGGGGGTTAGGTAGGGCTTGGGGGGTGGGTTAGGTAGGGGAAGGGAGGGGAAAGTGCGGGGGGGTGGAGGGAACGGAGGCAGGCTGCGCGGCTCGGCACGCACAGGCTGCCGATTCTGCACAGCCTTGTGCGCGCCGATCCCGGATTTTAACAGATACGTGCGGCTACGCGCGTATCTATTAAAATCCCGCATACTCTTGTTTGCGCCTGTGCACAAACAAAAGTACGCGTGTGCGCAAATTTGTAAAATCTACCCCACAAGGTTTTCTCTGATAAAGATAAAGCAGTCACTAAATTTCATTGGAAAATCTGATATTTCTTTTGACTATAGCTATGGTTTCTGGTTTTTTTTTTATTTAAACGGATAGCCACCACCTCCCATGTGAAAACTGTATTTATTGTTTTAAACCAATATACACCACAATCTCACCTCCTCTGACCCATCTCTTCTGCCATAGGAGGAGGCCAAGACCCAGTACATCCCTGCAGCACTGGGAGGAGCAGGAGCCAGAGATGTAGGCATAACAGAACAGAGAGAGCTGCTTTGCTCTGGTTCCTCCTCTCCTGACCGGCACATATTGCTGAGGGGATCGAAAAGGAGGGAGCTGGAGCAGACACAGTAACATCTCTCTGTGCTCCTAGCAGAGAGAAAGAGAAGTAGGGAGTCATGCTGGAGCAGCAGGCAGACAGGAGGAGGGCGTCAATACTGGATAAAGGGAAGCGTGCTGGAGTTGGGGGGAGCTTTCCTGGATGAGAAGTGTGTTAGTGACTGGGAGGGGAAGCACAGAAAGAGCTACTGTGTGGATTAATCCATATTTTATTTTTCCTAATATATAGAACAAGAGAACATGAGTCGATTCAGGTCTCAGACAGCTTCATTTCACATAAGCCTCATAGAGATGGCTACTCCCTGAGCTGCAGCAGTATCATTTACCTTTTCTGCTAACAGTTCTCTGATTTTGCTGGCTTGGATTCGAAATTTCAGCAGCTGAGATTCCAAAGTAATGCACCTCTCCTTCCAGTCCACGGCTCCTTCTTCATCTGAAATCTCTGCCATATTTATTCTGAAAGAGAAACAGGTGTGCATGCGCAGGGTTACAAACACGAGCTGATAGAGAGTTATACAAGTTCATCCAGCTACGGTCTGCACAAGGAAAAATTCCACCTGGATCCATCTTCTGCAGCAGTTTTAGAGAAGATCTATGGGGAGATGTATGGAATTCTTTGTAGCCAAAATTCTTTACCTCTGCAGTGAGTGTGGAATCCAAATTATGTTCATTTACTGGCCACCAGATAGTGAAAAATTATGGCTTATTTAAATTTTTTAATAATAAACATTTTAGTTTATTAGCACTTTTTTGGGACTGACCTATGTAAGTGAGTTGCTATAAGATCCCAGTATTTTTAGTAAATGGTCTGTGAATGCCTTTCTGAGAATTCTGTGACTTCAGGTTTTTGTGAGGTTGTAATGTCCCTGAAACCCTCTGGAAGTACCTTGTGGGAAGGGTACTTGCCTAGGGGCAAGCAGAAACCAGGTAGACAAGTAGGAGGTTGCCAGGAGAGAAGCAGGTGGGCTGGTGCAAAGGAGGCCTATGCAGCGCTTGCTGGGACCCTCATATGGCCAAGGGTTTAACCCTGGTGGGTGACTGGAGGTAGTGTGAAGGCATTATGTGACACTGCACTTAATGCAAGTTTTCATACAGAAACCATCCGTATTCTGTTTGAAAATTAGCAAGTGCCAAGTACATGCATTAAAAGCGTCAGCACACTTTGCCCTTGCTATTGCATGGGCAGAGGAAGGGGACAAAATAGCATGCGTAGTTTTGGAAATTAAAAGTATTCACACTGTTTTCCTCCCCTGCCCAAAACATACCCATAGGAACTCTTCTTTCGCTCACAGCTAAAAGTATGCATGCACTTTTAGCCTTGAGAAGGGCAGTTTTCAGTCAGGCCAATTTACCAGGGCAAATGCCTGTGAAATTTGCCCTCCCCAAATGTTTAAACCCAGTTTTCCCTCTCCTACTTTTTATTAGGCCTGTAAATGTGCTGGTGTTTTTTGTCCCTAGTTCTTCCTTAGAAAACAAAAGGATTATTGCAATCATAAGAGCTCTGTCTGCTCCTGCCTAAGGCCTGCAGAAAAGAGTATGATTCTGAATCATGGGCAGTGTTGTCTTTTTTTTAACTCAAAGAAAATTGTACAAAAAATAATGTTTAAAGGAGAGATTCTGGAGAAGGAAGAAAACAGGGCCATCAAAGCTTT
Organism: Rhinatrema bivittatum; assembly: GCF_901001135.1. Taxonomy (NCBI): domain Eukaryota; kingdom Metazoa; phylum Chordata; class Amphibia; order Gymnophiona; family Rhinatrematidae; genus Rhinatrema; species Rhinatrema bivittatum. Next base: position 66,735,589 of record NC_042617.1, on the reverse strand, counting down.
CGTTATTCACCCAGATATCATTAATAAATGAGTAGATAAGGGCAGTTCAATTGTTATTATGGGCAAAGCATTCTACATTATTGAGACAACAGAAGTTCCTGCAGGAAAAAAGTCTATAAAACCTTATTAGCCAGATAGATTAAAGAACGCTATTACTATTGCTGGGAGCAAGTAACAAGAAATAGGTCTAAGTTTTGGGATCTGCCAGGTGCTTGTGACCCTGATTGACCACTGCTGGAGACAGGCTGCTGGGCTCAATCGACCTTGGTCTGACTCAACATGGCATTCCTTAAGTTCTTATGACAGTTCAGAAAGACTGTAATGTTTGCTGGTTGTCCCACAATCTGCAGCACTCACCCCCAGGATGCAGACTGCCTCCGAAGCAGCAAGAACACCCCCATGAAGCCACCAGCATTCCCGCTCCCCGGCAGCAAGCAGCCCAGGATACCGACTGCTCCCAAAGCAACAGGAATGCCGCCATGACGCCATCAGCACTCTCACTCCTCAGGCTTCCCTAGGCACGCACATGATGCAGCACTCTTTGTAGACCCTGCAGCAGGAAACAGCCTTGCTTGTGTGTTCTTATATTATAACGCAGTTGGGTATAAAGGCCCCAGCTGCACTCTTTCCTTGCCTCAGCAACAGGTCTTCCTGCTTGAATGTAGTATGTGTTGCTCCTGTGTTCCTGATCTTGCCTTGTCCATCCTGCCTTGCCTTGTCTGGCTTGTCTTACTTCGTTCAGCCCATCCTGCCCTGTCCATTTCCTCTGGCCTATCCTGACTCACCCTGACTCCTGTACTGTCCTCTGCTACGGACCCTACTACTCTCCTGCCTGCCACCTACCACTGACCTTAGCTATGGACTTTGCCTATGTCTTGCTAGCCACCTGCCTTGACCTCTCTTTCACTACTGGTAATTCTCTTACAGCTGCTTGTCCTGACCTTGGCCCAGCCCTGGACTCTCTTATCCTTTATGCCCTGTGGGGACCCTTGCCTAAGTCCTGCCAGCCCCTGGAACCCAAAGGTTCAATCCGTGGTGAGCAGGGCTGGTATAGGTGAAGCCTCAGTCTTGTTCCAGCCCAAGGTGTGTGCGATAGCTGTCGGCGTGGGCCTAGTAGGTTCGCCTACTAGGCTGCGTCAACCACACCACAGCACAAAGGTCCACTATTCTTACAGAAACTATACACAATTTACCATTGAAATCAGATCTCACACACAGTCTGCAACCTAGGCTATGACAAATCTTGACATTTATTGAGCAACTGGGCTCTCTCAGTTATCAAGAACATCTTTTTTCCTCTACTGTGCGAGTACAGATGTACTCGCATTGTACGTGCCAGTCGCATTTTCAAAGGGAAACTCTCCAAAGAGTTTGCCTTTGAAAAGGAGCTTGGAGTCAGCTGCAAGACCCATGGGCAGTATCCAAATTTCTTCCATAATATCAAGCACCAGCTCTGTAATAGAATCTCTTTTTGGTTTTGTTTTCACAGACTATTCCCATTGACCTTTAGCCAGCAAAACCCCTTCATCTAAGAGCCAGCTGATACCATCATTAGATTCTGTTAAGATGGATGTGAAAGGATGTTTTCTTGGTAACTTTTGATATAGAGTCACCGTGTACAAACATATCACAAAAAAATAACACTTCAGAACAGACGAGAGAATTTAACACCTACCCCAATCATTGTAGGTTTGGGAACTGGCAGAGAGAGCTTTTATCAAAAATTACTTTGCACTTCAAGAAGATTTGATAAACACATTTAAAGGAACAGCAGTTACAATCCTAAACAAAAAGCACAGGGATAACCTGCATAGAGTCGCAATTACAACCCTGAAAACCTTGCTGGGCAGAGTGAATGAGCCGCGTCGGTCTTTTTCTGCCATCATTACTACGTCACTGTGTTAAAGGAGCTGCAATGGGTGCCACAATGGCAAGTGAATGGCTTAAGCTACATGTGGCTCAGTTTCAGGAAACGTTTTGAAACAAATCATGCATACATTAGAGATGTGGGACGCTGGAAAGATGCGTGGATGATATTTTAGCTTTTGGGAAGGGTGCACGAGATAGCCTCAGATATTTCTGGGATTGGTTAAATTCCAGATACAGTAACTTGAAGTTTCAAAAGAATGCAAGTTATTCAGAACCACCCTTTTTTAAATAAAAAAAATGTTGATAATCATCTTTTCATTAGCATATATACCATTAATCTAGAGTGCTTATATACTTCAACAGCTGACAAGGGTTGCCTTTGCTTACACATTTTTATCTTTAATTTTTCACATTTTCATTCATAACTTCCCTGAAGCAGTCATTTATGCTAAAACACGGCCATATTGGGACTTGCTTTTTTTTTTTTTTTTGACCTGGCAGTTTCCTCCTGCTCCTTGTGGTCCTCCAATTGGAACCAGGGCTGGAATCCATTGCCAGAAGCCTTCATTTGCAACTATCTGAGGATTTTATTCCTCTCTTTTATATCCCCTCCCAGTTTACTTGAGCCCAGGCATTCCAGAGACAGTCCTCTGGCCAGAAGCCGTGCATCGGGACTGCCTCTGAAAACTTGCAGTCATGGCCCTTAAATCTGGCCACTAGATGTCACTATTTTGCAATGAATGTAACATTCTCTCCCCACAGAGGCTACGAATGCTGCCTCTGGGACATCTTCAACCCTGACCGGCCTGGGAGCGAAAGACCTGAGCTGCCATTTAAATCCAGATTGCTCCATATTGCAGAACCCTGTACTGTAACTGAGCCACCAGGTCAGCCACAGGGCTTCATGTTTAATATTATTTTAGAACTGGTTCTTTGTTATTGGTCAGTGTTTATTACACCATATTAATTTATTTGTTTTTTAATGTTATATTTAAGTTGCATTGCTGATATTTTATAGTTTCTTATTTATACTTTATAATTTATGGTTTATTTTATAAGTATGACAACTCAGCAGTGCAATTGCAGCAACCCTCATTTGCTAGGTTTATGATTTGAGTGCCCACGTGCTTTGTCAATTTATTGACATCCACACTTATTTTTCATTCCAGTTTCGCTGCCACTTCCAACCACTTTCGGACCAGAGTTGCCACACAAGCTCTCAAGTCTCTTCAAAAAATATTTGTAATTAATGTTCAAAAGTGTAACCCATGGAACAGGCATTGTCTTCAAGGTAGCTTACTCCTGGAGGTGTCCGATCCAGAGCGTAATATTGGGAACCATTTTGAGAACAGAGTGGAATGAAGGGTTTTTGGCAACTCAGAATGACATCAGTATTTTCTCTAAACTCTGCATTAGATTTTTCAGGCCTACATGCACAGTCTCGTGCTCAAAGTATCATAGGTTTGATTTGGAGATTTTAAAGAAAAAGCTGATGTTGACGCAGTAATGTTAGTTGGCTTTGTGTTGACAGCTATATTAACGTCTTTGGAATTACACATGCGCAGAGCCCAATGGACCCTGGGGTCTCAGTGGTGGCAGGCCACACAGAGCCTCCAAGATCACATCCAAGTCACTCTGACTCTTCAGGACTCCTTGTCCTGGTGGCAGATACTTTTCAATCTGGAACAGGGAATCTCTTTTCAGAATCTTCAATTTCAAATTGTGTTAACCACAGATGCATCTACCCTAGGGTGGGGCCCTCATGTGGATGGGCTTGCCACCCAGGGCTTATGGTCTGCTCAGGAACGTTCATGTCAAATCAACTTCCTGGAGCTTTGAGCAATCCGGTACATGCTATGGGCTTTCAGAGATTGGCTGTCCAATAAAGTTGTCCTGATCCAGACTGACATTTATTTTATTTATTTAAATTATTTTAATATACCGATGCTCAAGACAAGTCTTATCATACCGGTTTACAGTATCAATGTGGTATGTCAAAAAGCAGGGAGGCACAAGATCATACCTCCTGTGTCAGGAAGTGGTCAAGATCTGGTCATGAGCCCTGTCCCACGGGATGGTGTTCACAACCATGTACCTGACTGGTATGGAGAACATGGTAGCGGACAGGCTGAGTCGAGCCTTCAGAATCCATGAGTGGTCCCTGGACCAGTAGGTAGCAAATCAGATATTCCACCTCTGGGGGAGCCCGGACTTGGATCTGTTTGTGTACCCCTGTAACAGGTAGGCACCTCAGTTCTGCTCCTTGCACAGGACAAATGGAAAACCAGCCTCAGATGCCCTCACCCACCATTGGGGCACTGGTCTTCTGTAGGCGTATCCTCCGATTCCCTTAGTGGCGAAGACTCTCTTGAAGCTTCACGAGGACAGAGGGACTATGATTCTCATAGCCCCTCATTGCCCTAGACAGATCTGGTTTCCACTCCTTTGGGAGTTGTCCATTCAGAGACAGATCAGTCTCATCACACAGGATCAGGGGAGGCTGCAGCATCCCAACCTCCAGGCCCTGTCGCTCACAGCCTGGATGTTGAGAGGTTAATTCTGCAGCCACTCGATCTTTCAGAAGATGTGTTTTGGGTCCTGGTGGCTTCTAGAAAGACTTCCACTAGAAAGTCCAATGAACTGAAGTGGAGGAGATTTTCTGTGTGGTATGAGCAGAAAGCCCTAGATCCATTTTCCTGCCCCACACAAAAACTGGCTTAAAGACCGCCTCCGTTAGGGTCCATCTTAGTGCAATTGGTGCTTACCACTACGGTGTGGATGGTATGCCTATCTCTGTATAACCTATAGTTGTACGTTTTATACGGGGTCTGCTTCAGCTGAAGTCTCCCATAAGGCCTCCCGCTGTGTCTTGGGTCCTCAACCTGATTTTAGCTCAGCTGGATGTGAATAAAAAAAGGGATCTTGCATGCTGACCCAGGAGGGTGCAGTAGAAAGGAAGACAACTCAAAAGTGTCTGCAAGCTGTCACACTCTATGGCTGGCAGCTGGGATATATACCTGCAGCATGGACAATAATAAATTGGGCAGAATTAAAGGTCAATTGGTCTTTTTCTGACATCATCTACCACACTGTCCTAGTCTCCTGCATTCTGATGGCGTCAGTGATAATTTCTGCATCTTTAATGTCTTCTTTTTGATTTTTGTCCTTTTTAGTTGTTACTCCATCTCCCCTCCTTTGACTCTCCTCTAACTATCCCTTCTATTTTTTACAGAAAACAGCAGCACTAATGGCGGGAGGGTGTTCACAGAAAGCGACAGCATGGAGGGGAGAGGGAAGCACATGGAACGAGAGAAAGTGAAAGAATGGGCGAAAAGCAAGAGTGGCAACATCGGTAGGTCGGAGGGGGAGAAGAGAGAGTGGCAACCCAGGGGGATAGAGGAGAGAATGGCAACAAGTGGGAAAAGAGAAGGCGACAGCATGAGGACAGAGCGCAGCAGCACGAGAGAGAGGGAGAGAGAAAGACCGCAGCAACACTGAAGGGAGAGAAAGAGTAGCAGCATGGGGTGCCACTACCGAGGAGTAAAAGAGAGACAGCGGGCACGGGGCAAAGAGCGCACGGGTCAGAGAAAGTGACAGCATGGGGGACAAAGCGTGGCGATCTCCAGAGACAGAGGAAAAGGAGCGGCACAGAGAAAAGAAAGAGAGAGGCTAGCAGTACAGGGGAGAGAAAGAGAAAGCAGAGACTGGAACAGCTGAGTGAACCTGACTTGGCTCGTTTTGGGCTCTTATGCTGGAGGTGGGTGCGGTAAAGGGATTGTTTAATTATTTTACAAAACTACGCGCTTGTAGAGGAGAAGGGGCGGCGAGCAACAAGCAAGAGCCCTTTGAAAAGAAGTTGCCAGCTGATCGCTCATCACTGGCACCGGCGCAATTTCTCATACCTTCATATATTATATTAAATATCCTAAATCAGTAAAGTTAGCAGTTCCAGTGTTTTGTGGCCGTTTGAAAGCTGCATGTCCTGGAAGCGGCAGGCTGCTTTCCTACTCTCAAAGAAGCTGAGCTGCCTGCGGAGCTTTCTAGATCGGATCTAATCCGTAGGTGTTTTACACACACACAAAAAAAAAAAAGAAAGAAAGAAATCAAATGTAAACAAACCTGGGTGCAGCGCAGCGTGGGACGAGTGGCTCCGCCGCTTCTCTCCCCAACCACCTAAATCCTGCCCCCGGGAGCCCGGACGGCGACCACGGGCGGGGAAAAGGAGGGCCTTGGCCGGCGAGGGGCGGGGACGAGGAGGGCAGCGGTTCCCCGGTTCAGCTTGGGACCCCCCAGCCCCCGCGAAACGAAGAAAGGCCACGGCACAGCGTTGCTCGACTGGGAAGGTGCCCTGCGCGTTAAGACCCTCAGCCTCTGAAAGCCACGACGGCTGCAGATTGGTTTGCTGCTTGCACGTTTTCGGACCGAGCCTTTCATTTCTTGCAGCCTCACAGAGGGCGGGGGGAAGATACGGGGCAAAAGTTTAGGCATAAAGTTCCGTGAAACGTTTCAACAAAATTTCAGTCTTTTGCTCATCTTTTTTTTTTCTCCAGTACAAAAGGTGCTGGAAATTAAATCCTTCATCAAAAGATGCGCTATTTTACTTTTGTGCAAGCAAACTGACTAGTAGGCTTTTGTATGTTTTCTTCTTTGGGGGTGTTTTTAATCTTACATCAAGCCCAGGGGATGTATTTTATTTCCTGGTGGTTTGTTGATTTTCCCATTGAAGGCTTTCGAGTAAGTTCCACAGACAAACTAATTTGGGAAGAATACTGTCTAATCTGCCCCTTCGTTTGGATCCACTGTCTAAGCACAAACGGAAATGTCACTGTCAAGCTGTCTTTTGAGAAAGAAGAGTTACAACCTTTTGAAAGGTGATGCAGTAGCAGGAGGAAAAAGAAGTACTTCAGGATGGGGAAGTAAAGGGAAGAGGGGAGGCCTGGTTTGGGGGCTGGGGAAAGAGGAGAGTCACTTTCAGGCTGATGCAATATGGACGCGCTAAAAACGGGCATCCAGACTCGGTGCCCGTTTCCATAATGCACGGCCATCCACCTCTCCAGGGTGCATGATGCGATTTGCAAGTGAACAGCCGCGTTAAAAAGAACGCACTAGGAGAAATTGTGCATCCCTAGCAAGTCCTTGGCATCGGGCGCTCAGGAGCGGAGGCTGTTGGCACAGCCACGGGTTAGGGAAACGGACGCTGGTAAATTGAGCAACCGTTTTCCTAACCTGACCACCGTCAACAATTTCTTTTTCATGTTGCTGCTTTCAGTGGTTCCTCCAGTTTAATATTGCGACGATATTAAGTCAGAGGAACCACAGAAAAGGAGGATTTTTCTGTTGATGACTTGGGGCGCCTCAAGAGTTAATGCCAGCTCCGGGCTGGTATTAATTTTTGAGGGTTAAAATGTGCATGTTAGGCACATGGTGATTTTTTTTACATCCGGGGTACTAATAGCCTCATCAACATGGCATTTACATGTGATGAGTGCTATTAGCTATGCGCAGGTTTGGACTCGTGTTTTGGATGCACTAATCCCATTATTGCATCAGGAGTTATTCTAGCGCGTCCAAAATTTGTGTCCAACTGCGTGCACATCAAGCTCTGCGCTAGGCTGAGTGTACTGTATTGCATCGGCCCCTTAGTGTGTTTGTTGGTGGGGATGAGGCGAGAGGTTTCCATCCTTTTATCCCGATTTCCAGTTTGCCTGTGAAAATGGCTGAACATCTTGGAGGAGAGACCTTGAAATACGGCTCCCAAAAAGTGTTTACAAGCAACCAGACAGATGAATTCAGGATCAGTAGATTTTGCACCTCTACCAGCAGATGGAGATGGAGCAAACTGAGGTCACAGTATATATACTCCTGTAGTGCCATCAGCCTGCCGGTATTCTCTGTCTCCAGCAGATGGCAGGCATGCATTTCCCTATTGGGGATTGCTTCTAATTTTAGAAGACAAGTAAAAGATTTAATTCGCCTTCCTCTCCTGCGGCGATACCAAATGGTCCCTCCCCCAGTTGAGAATTCCTAAAGGTGATTTCCGTGGTCCCTTAGATGAGTGCCTTGGTCCGCTAGCTGGTTGCCTCAGCCGGCATGAATTTAGCTGATTAAAACAGCTGAAAGGCAGCGGGTGCAGGAAGCCAAGTGTGGGGGTGACAGTATATGCCCTCTCCCCCTGCAGCCGGAGACCATCTCTGTACTCAGCCAGGAAAGGCTGAGCTCAGGTAAGGTTAAAAAAAAAGAAAAAAAGTAAAAAGAGACAGAGACAGAGTAGAAGGGTTGTTTGTAGGCCTTCCCCTTCCTCCAGTCTCCGTGCTCAGCATGCCATTCCGACATTCATTCCCTCTTCCGTGGGAGGTTAAGGGACTTGGATAGCCTGGCGGGTTGAGCAGTCTAGGTGGACTAGGCCCTGCTGTTATGCGGGGCACAGAAAAAAAAGCCTGGTAGGCTGTGGCGGCGTTTTTGTGTGCATTTTAGTGTGCGGTAGGCTGCCCTCTTCAGGACCGTTGGTGCATGCACCTGCGTCTGGCTGTGCAACCAGTTTGTTTTGGGCGCGCTGCTTGTGTACACAATCTGGAAAGCATTAGTTATGTACTTAAGTTTGGCGTGGTGGAAGTGCATCTAGTTTTGCGTCGCCCAGGCTTGGGATGCCTAAACTTTGTTCTCCTAAATTTTGTAAACCTAAATTTTGCAGCATGAATTCAGCTGAATGCCATTAGTCCATCAGTATGCCTAATAAGCATACTGATGGACTAATGGCACCTGTGGCTAAGAAACCTAAGTCCCTTTCCCTGTGTGCTGTCATATTCAGGCTTCTCAGCCTGGAGTGCCCTCTGACTTGTGCAAGCACTGCTTAGAGTCTCAGGGAGAGTTATCTCCCTCTGATTTTACTAAGCCTGGCTCTTCCCAGCCTGATTGTGGCCTGGGTAAGGACACAATCAGGCTGGGAAGAGCCAGGCTGTACTCAGCCAAGAAAGGCTGAGCTCAGGTAAGGTTAAAAAAAAGAATAAGAAAAAAAGTAAAAAGTCAGAGACAGAGTAGAAGGATTGTTTGTAGGCCTTCCCCCTTCTTCCAGTCTCCGTGCTCAGCATGCCATTCTGACATTCATTCCCTCTTCCGTGGGAGGTTAAGGTACTTGGACAGCCTGGCGGGTTGAGCAGTCTAGGTGGTTCGTCAGCATGGGACAATAGCTCCGTGGCACAGCACAGATGTCTTCTGGTTTTGGCATCGATCCTTCTGCCTTTTTTGGGGTAGAATTTTTTCAAGGATTGCAATCCTTTCTTCAGGTGCAGTCCTCAGCTCTGTCTATTCCTGTCAGGTCAGAATTGCAGGTGGTGGCCTCTCACTCGGCCGGTACTGTTAAGCACTGAAGTACACCTGGATTGGCAGCAGGTCCTCCTGATAGGAATCCAGATGGCACTGATGAGGCTGAACCTGACTCTCTGGAGAATGGGGAAATTCCTCTGGGACTGGAACCGTATAGGACGATGTTGCGGTTCTTTCATAGAGATTTCCAGCTCTGATTTGCCAGATGTTGAAGATGCTGTACGTACCTGGGGTAGATTCCATGTCTGAGCCAAAAAAAATCCCATTTTGGTTTCTTTGTGTAAAGCCTCTTGTTTTTTTCCTGTTATGGAGGCCATTCAAGAATTGATTGATGTTGAGTGGGTCGTCACGGAGGCAAATTTCAAAGGGGGTTGGACATTGGAAGGCCTGTACTCCCTGGATCCAGTGGTGAGAGAGCATCTGCGTTTTCCTAAAGTGGATGTGCAGGTCTGTGCCTTCTCTAAGCGGATGAGGAGTGGCCTGGAAGGATGTGCATGATAGGAGGATTGAGGCCATCCTTAACCAAGCATTTGAAGCAGTGGCAATGACCTTACAAGATAGCTTCCTGTTGTTCCCTGGTGGCTCGCTCTTGTTTACTTCTTTTTCAGGAGGTCAATGAATCTGGAGTGAATTCTAGGGCAGTTATGGAGCCAGCTGCCATCTTTTTAGTAGGTGTGGGCTGCAATTTGGTCCGCACCTCAGCCAGAGAGGTCTCTTCAGTAATAGCGGCCAGGCATCAATTATGGCTAAGTAGTCAGTCAATAAGGTAGCAGTAGGTAGTGTGTTTATTTTTTAAAAGTCTGCTTGACTATTAAAGTGTCCTCCAGACTTTTAAAGAGCCAAGTGTTTTATTTAATAATAACTGAGTGCATTGTATTGAGAAAAAAAAAAACCACAAAAAAAAAAAACCCCACAAAAAAGTAGCCAGAAGCTAGAAATAAGCTAGGAGCAGTATATACCAAAGTAAAAAAGTTGAATAGTTCAGCTCAGTTACTCACCTTGGAAAAGTGTTGAGGTAGTGTGATTAGGTTTGAATAGGGAACAACATTTGTTAATCAAGGGAGCTGTGAATCACTCAGGCTGACTAACTAAAGTTAGACTGTTTGTAATTCCCAACCCACCCACCTCAAGCTCATCCCTTAATTTATAGGCAGGTGCCACTTGCACAAAAAAAAAACCAAAAAAAACCCATTAACAAAAACTTTATTGAGAATTCGATCAGACCCCAGTAGGCCACTACCAGACATATAGTGAATTCACTAATACATTTAAAGGAACTTAGACACATTCCTACTCCCATAGCAACCTAAAACTTAACTAGGAACTGATCAAAATTGAGATGAAGGCAGCAGTCCAGCAGCAAGAGGGGGGCTTCCCAGTCTTTTGCATCGAGTGTCACATGTATGATTTTTTACCCACCGGTGAGAAGTTGTACATGTGCATGCGATGCAAAGAGCTCCTGGCTCTCAGAGAACGAGTCCGATCTCTGGAGGCTAGAGTGGCAGACCTGGAGGAGCTGAGGGAGACAGAGAGGTATATAGATGAGACCTTCAGGGACATAGTAGTCCAGTCCCAACTTCAGACTGGCAGCCCTGGTGCTGCCTTGGAGGAAGAAGGTCTCATAATGGGAGAGCACCAACCAGTTGTAGCAGGAAAGGAACCTGTAGCAAGGACCTGCTCCCTAGGTGATGCATTGTCCTTTTGCACTGAGGATATCTCCCCAAGGCCTACTGCCCAGGAGGGAAGGGTTAGGTCAGCTGTCATAGTTGGTGATTCGATTATTAGGAATGTAGATAGCTGGGTGGCGGGTGGGCGTGAGGATCGCCTGGTAACATGCCTACCTGGTGCGAAGGTGGCGGACCTCACGCGTCACCTAGATAGGATTTTAGACAGTGCTGGGGAGGAGCCGGCTGTCGTGGTACACATGGGCACCAACGACATAGGAAAATGTGGGAGGGAGGTTCTGGAAGCCAAATTTAGGCTCTTAGGTAGAAAGATTAAATCCAGAACCTCCAGGGTAGCATTCTCTGAAATGCTCCCTGTTCCACGCGCAGGTCACCAGAGGCAGGCAGAGCTCCGGAGTCTCAATGCGTGGATGAGACGATGGTGCAAGGAAGAGGGATTCAGTTTTGTTAGGAACTGGGGAACCTTTTGGGGAAGGGGGAGTCTCTTCCGAAGGGATGGGCTCCACCTTAACCAGGGTGGAACCAGACTGCTGGCGCTAACCTTTAAAAAGGAGATAGAGCAGCTTTTAAACTAGAACAAAGGGGAAAGCCGACAGTCGCTCAGCAGCACATGGTTCGGAGAGATGTATCTTTAAAGGATACTAATGATGCATTAGAATTAGGGCATCCTGACAGTGAGGTTCCAATAATTAGAAAAGTAGTCCAAGTGCCTGTAACTAAAAACTCACCTGAGCTAAAAAATTCTAACTTATCCCTATCAATTAAAAAGCAGAATAAAAATACAAACAAAAAACAAACTTTGAAATGTTTGTATGCTAATGCCAGAAGTCTAAGAAGTAAGATGGGAGAATTAGAATGTATAGCAGTAAATGATGACATAGACTTAATTGGCATCTCAGAGACATGGTGGAAAGAGGATAACCAATGGGACAGTGCTATACCGGGGTACAAATTATATCGCAATGACAGAGAGGAGCAGTCGGGAGGAGGTGTGGCGCTTTATGTCCGGGATGGCATAGAGTCCAACAGGATAAACATCCTGCATGAGACTAAATACAAAATTGAATCTTTATGGGTAGAAATCCCTTGTGTATCAGGGAAGACTACAGTGATAGGGGTATACTACCGTCCACCTGGTCAAGATGGTGAGATGGACAGTGAAATGCTAAGAGAAATTAGGGAAGCTAACCAAATTGGTAGTGCAGTAATAATGGGAGACTTCAATTACCCCAATATAGACTGGGTAAATGTATCATCGGGTCACGCTAGAGAGATAACGTTCCTGGATGGAATAAATGATAGCTTTATGGAGCAATTGGTTCAGGAACCGACGAGAGAGGGAGCAATTTTAGATCTAATTCTCAGTGGAGCACAGGACTTGGTGAGAGAGGTAACGGTGGTGGGGCCGCTTGGCAATAGTGATCATAATATGATCAAATTTGATTTAATGACTGGAAAAGGAACAGTGTGCAAATCCAAGGCTCTCGTGCTAAACTTTCAAAAGGGAAACTTTGATAAAATGAGAAAAATTGTTAGAAAAAAACTGAAAGGAGCAGCTACAAAAGTAAAAAATGTCCAAGAGGCGTGGTCATTGTTAAAAAATACCATTCTAGAAGCACAGTCCAGATGTATTCCACACATTAAGAAAGGTGGAAAGAAGGCAAAACGATTACCGGCATGGTTAAAAGGGGAGGTGAAAGAAGCTATTTTAGCCAAAAGATCTTCATTCAAAAATTGGAAGAAGGATCCAACCGAAGAAAATAGGATAAAGCATAAACATTGGCAAGTTAAATGTAAGACATTGATAAGACAGGCTAAGAGAGAATTTGAAAAGAAGTTGGCTGTAGAGGCAAAAACTCACAGTAAAAACTTTTTTAAATATATCCGAAGCAGAAAGCCTGTGAGGGAGTCAGTTGAACCGTTAGATGATCGAGGGGTTAAAGGGGCACTTAGAGAAGATAAGGCCATCGCGGAAAGATTAAATGATTTCTTTGCTTCGGTGTTTACTGAAGAGGATGTTGGGGAGGTACCCGTAATGGAGAAGGTTTTCATGGGTAATGATTCAGATGGACTGAATCAAATCACGGTGAACCTAGAAGATGTGGTAGGCCTGATTGACAAACTGAAGAGTAGTAAATCACCTGGACCGGATGGTATACACCCCAGAGTTCTGAAGGAACTAAAAAATGAAATTTCAGACCTATTAGTAAAAATTTGTAACTTATCATTAAAATCATCCATTGTACCTGAAGACTGGAGGATAGCAAATGTAACCCCAATATTTAAAAAGGGCTCCAGGGGCGATCCGGGAAACTACAGACCGGTTAGCCTGACTTCAGTGCCAGGAAAAATAGTGGAAAGTGTTCTAAACATCAAAATCACAGAACATATAGAAAGACATGGTTTAATGGAACAAAGTCAGCATGGCTTTACCCAGGGCAAGTCTTGCCTCACAAATCTGCTTCACTTTTTTGAAGGAGTTAATAAACATGTGGATAAAGGTGAACCGGTAGATATAGTATACTTGGATTTTCAGAAGGCGTTTGACAAAGTTCCTCATGAGAGGCTTCTAGGAAAAGTAAAAAGTCATGGGATAGGTGGCGAGGTCCTTTCGTGGATTGCAAACTGGCTAAAAGACAGGAAACAGAGAGTAGGATTAAATGGGCAATTTTCTCAGTGGAAGGGAGTGGACAGTGGAGTGCCTCAGGGATCTGTATTGGGACCCTTACTGTTCAATATATTTATAAATGATCTGGAAAGAAATACGACGAGTGAGATAATCAAATTTGCAGATGACACAAAATTGTTCAGAGTAGTTAAATCACAAGCAGATTGTGATAAATTCCAGGAAGACCTTGTGAGACTGGAAAATTGGGCATCCAAATGGCAGATGAAATTTAATGTGGATAAGTGCAAGGTGATGCATATAGGGAAAAATAACCCATGCTATAATTACACAATGTTGGGTTCCATATTAGGTGCTACAACCCAAGAAAGAGATCTAGGTGTCATAGTGGATAACACATTGAAATCGTCGGTTCAGTGTGCTGCGGCAGTCAAAAAAGCAAACAGAATGTTGGGAATTATTAGAAAAGGAATGATGAATAAAACGGAAAATGTCATAATGCCTCTGTATCGCTCCATGGTGAGACCGCACCTTGAATACTGTGTACAATTCTGGTCGCCGCATCTCAAAAAAGATATAATTGCGATGGAGAAGGTACAGAGAAGGGCTACCAAAATGATAAGGGGAATGGAACAACTCCCCTATGAGGAAAGACTAAAGAGGTTAGGACTTTTCAGCTTGGAGAAGAGACGACTGAGGGGGGATATGATAGAGGTGTTTAAAATCATGAGAGGTCTAGAACGGGTAGATGTGAATCGGTTATTTACTCTTTCGGATAGTAGAAAGACTAGGGGACACTCCATGAAGTTAGCATGGGGCACATTTAAAACTAATCGGAGAAAGTTCTTTTTTACTCAACGCACAATTAAACTCTGGAATTTGTTGCCAGAGAATGTGGTTCGTGCAGTTAGTATAGCTGTGTTTAAAAAAGGATTGGATAAGTTCTTGGAGGAGAAGTCCATTACCTGCTATTAAGTTCACTTAGAGAATAGCCACTGCCATTAGCAATGGTTACATGGAATAGACTTAGTTTTTGGGTACTTGCCAGGTTCTTATGGCCTGGATTGGCCACTGTTGGAAACAGGATGCTGGGCTTGATGGACCCTTGGTCTGACCCAGTATGGCATTTTCTTATGTTCTTATGTTCTATCATTAAAATCATCCATTGTACCTGAAGACTGGAGGGTGGCCAATGTAACCCCAATATTTTAAAAAGGCCGCAGGGGTGATCCGGGTAATTATAGACCAGTGAGCCTGACTTCAGTGCCGGGAAAAATAGTGGAAACTATTCTCAAGATCAAAATCGTAGAGCATATAAGAAAGGCATGGTTTAATGGAACACAGTCAACATGGATTTACCCAAGGGAAGTCTTGCCTGACAAGTCTGCTTCATTTTTTTGAAGGGGTTAAAAAACATGTGGATAAAGGTGAACTGGTAGATGTAGTGTATTTGGATTTTCAGAAGGCGTTTGACAAAGTCCCTCATGAGAGGCTTCTACGAAAAATAAAAAGTCATGGGATAGGAGGCGATGTCCTTTCGTGGATTACAAACTGGTTAAAAGACAGGAAACAGAGAGTAGGATTAAATGGTCAATTTTCTCAGTGGAAAAGGGTAAACAGTGGAGTGCCTCAGGGATCTGTATTTGGACTGGTGCTTTTCAATATATATATATATATATATATATATATATATATATATAAATAAATAAATGATCTGGAAAGGAATACAATGAGTGAGATTATCAAATTTGCGGATGATACAAAATTATTCAGAGTAGTTAAATCACAAGCAGATTGTGATACATTACAGGAGGACCTTGCAAGACTGGAAAATTGGGCATCCAAATGGCAGATGAAATTTAATGTGAACAAGTGCAAGGTGTTGCATATAGGGAAAAATAATCCTTGCTGTAGTTACATGATGTTAGGTTCCATATTAGGAACTACCACCCAGGAAAAAGATCTAGGCATCATAGTGGATAAATCGTCGGCTCAGTGTGCTACAGCAGTCAAAAAAGCAAACAGAATGTTAGGAGTTATTAGGAAGGGAATGGTTAATAAAACGGAAAATGTCATAATGCCTCTATATCGCTCCATGGTGAGACCGCACCTTGAATACTGTGTACAATTCTGGTTGTAACATCTCAAAAAAGATATAGTTGTGATGTAGAAGGTACAGAGAAGGGCAACCAAAATGATAAAGGGGATGGAACAGCTCTCCTATGAGGAACGGCTGAAGAGGTTAGGGCTGTTCAGTTTGGAGAAGAGATGGCTGAGGGAGGATATGATAGAGGTCTTTAAGATCATGAGAGGTCTTGAACGAGTAGATGTGAATCGGTTATTTACACTTTCGAATAATAGAAGGTCTAGGGGACAATCACTTGAAGTTAGCAAGTAGCACATTTAAGACTAATCGGAGAAAATTCTTTTTCACTCAACGCATAATAAAGCTCTGGAATTTGTTGTCAGAAGATGTGGTTAGTGCAGTTAGTATAGCTGGGTTTAAAAAAGGATTGGATAAGTTCTTGGAGGAGAAGTCCATTACCTGCTATTAATTAAGTTGACTTAGATAATAAGCACTGCGCTTACTAGCACCAGTAACATGGAATAGACTTAGTTTTTGGGTACTTGCCAGGTTCTTATGGCCTGGTTTGGCCTCTGTTGGAAACAGGATGCTGGGCTTGATGGACCCAGAATGGCAATTTCTTATGTAAAAACAGGGCAGGATTAGAATAATCTAGTATTAAAATAAGTAGCCCAATGGCTAATGCTCTGAACTGTAACTTAGAAACTCAAACTGGCCTCCTGGCTTAAACACCTTGGGGTGTACTCTCAACCCTTTTGTAAAGGAAAGCCAGCTTTTGCTCTAATGATGCTTATTGCTCATGGAAGGAGCTTCCCAATGCTCTGTAGCTCTATGGGGAGTAGCTGTTTGTGCTTCAAGCTAGAGAAAGTTACAATAATATTTAAGCTGCATGTGAAATATGAGTAGTGCAGAAACTAGAAAAACTGGCACAGGCCATGTCTCATAGGCTCTTGCTGCAGACCCTTTTTTCAAGTTACCCAGTATCCTACAATAAACAAAAGAAACCAAGGGGAAACTTTCAAACTTTTCCTAAAAGCCCCACTGAAAATTATGCTCTTCTCGTAGGTAAAAGGTACCCATGCTGGAAAAAGTTAAGGTCAGGGAAAGGAAAGTCTACGTGGGTAGATTTTCACCGGTTTGAAAGCAGCTGCAAAATGTGTGGGCAGACTGCAACCCCATTACCTGATGGCTCACATTTGTTTTTTTAAAGGGAACCAGTAGGGTTCACTTTTGAAAATGCATCTGCAGACTTGCAAGTGCAGCAGGCTGTTTAAAATTAGCTCCATAAATCTGTTCATGCCAAATGCAGGTTCATTGCTACATTTGGAAGATTCAAGGGCCAAAGTGTCTCCAATGCCATATGCGTAGAACATGCAGGAAAAAGGTAGGGGACAATCTAGAGCCTGAAGCGAATCATCAAAAGCCCCAGTAGTTACAGCACAGAGCGTCAGAGACCCTATTACTTGTGCAATCAAAAGAAAATCGCGTCCATTATCTCATAACATGCAAAGTTCACATGCTGCACTGTTTCAATGATTATAGATCTTGTTAATTGTTAAAACCACTCAGCAACTCCTTGAATTCTGGAGCCTTTTTAGTCATTTATTGCCTCAGAGAAGGAGTCGTTCACTGAACATATGAAAGTGCTGGCATCCACAGTTTTATTTGCAAAAAGAAAAACACAAACTATAAATAATGGTCCTATGATTTTACTCAAAAGGATTTATCAAAGCAGAGTAATTTTGCAACAGAGCTAGGGCAAGGAAATGGGCACATTTATGAAGGTCCCAATGACTAACCATGTATAATTTTGCCTTGTTAAGTGGTAATAGTTTACAGGCATTATGAGGCTGTTTTTGGGAGAGGAGGTTCCAAGTTGTTATGCCATTGTAATACCACCATGCTCCTGTGGTGCAGGGGTAGGCAATGCTAGTTCTCAACTGCCATAACCCTGTCGGGCTTTAAAGATATCTACACTGAACAGTCACGATTTGCATTTGCATGCGCCATCTCCATTACATGCAAACAGATCTTGTACATATTCACTGTGGATATTCTGAAAACCTGACCAGCTTGCTATGGCTGCTCTGGAGACTTGCATACAGAAATGTAAATATTTCAGAGAAGCACTTAAGTAAGCAAGCCTAGGTTAAAATGTTACCTGAATTATTACTGTTAGAGGGCAAATATTAATTTTGTTTTCAGTCTTTTTACTTCATTCGAGATGCAATTAGAAGTCTTGCTACTAGTATAAAGGTTTAATAAAAATTATGTACTGTAAAAAGGTGTCTTGCTATGATTCACACGTATGTAAAGAAATACAAGCTGAGATGCATCTGAACATTACTGAGGTATCTCTTATTGATGGCAATTGCTGGATTTTCAGACCAAGTCTGTCTCTTTCTCCCTTCCCCCACTCAGAGTATAGAAGTTGTAGAAAATGGTATAGTTACAGACCTCTGCTAATCAGAGGGACCTCTGCTAATCAGAGGGAAATACCAATCATCTAACCTTCAGGCCAATACAGAACGGTGCGCTCAGGTGCGATATTAAGTCAGAGGCCCCAAAAATAAAAAAAAAATAAAAATAAAATCTGCCCGCGGGTTGAAAACGGACGCTCAATTTTGCTGGCGTCCGTTTTCTGAACCCATGGCTGTCAGTGGGTTTGACAACCGATGCCGGTAAAATTAAGCGTCGGCTGTCAAACCCACTGACAGCTGCCGCTTCTGCCAATAAGGAGGCACTTAGGGACGCGCTAGTATTCCTAGTGCCTTCTTATTAGTGCGGGCCCTCATTTGAATACTGAATCGCACGCCTACTTTACTGTATCGGCCTGTTTGAAAGCTAGAGATAAGGGAACAAGGAGGTAATATCTTGCTTTAAGAAAAGGTCTTACGAGTTAGAACCAGACTTTTCTCATTATGGCACTGATGTAATAAAGTGTGCTAAGCTGTGTGTACATCAGTGTGTGGTTTGGCTCATGTTTGTAGAACTTTACTCCAGATATATCAAGGAGGTTTGCACACAAAAAATGCATGCACAGTTTAGCGCCCCTCCATGTGCAAATCTCATTTTAATCAATTTACTACTACTCCCCAGAGCAAAGAGAAGCATAGGCTTAACTCATGTTTTGTTAATGCTGGAAATGTAACCATCAGAGGTGGAGTAAAGTTAGAGACTAACAGTCTATGGGGCTGAACCTGGCGTTCGTAGTGCCAGGGTCCTATACTCAGGATTTGTGCACATTAAACATGATTTATGCATGTTTTCTGCACACAATCTGAGATCAAACTTTATGCTCCGAACTCAATCTTTGAGAACACAAACTATGGTATATGCTCTCATCACTTGTTTTATGCACGCAAAACCTGTCTGTTTGCAGAAACCATGGTTTTTGCAAAATGAATCATGTTTCCTAAGCATAAACCATGGTTTATGTACTATTCTTTTTTTACACACATTTTTTCTGTTTAACTCCCAGTGCATTTGCATTCTATTAGCTTACTGCGTCAGGATTAACTTTTTTTTTTTATTTTAGCAAGTGTTAAGAAAATATATGCTAAATACACATTTTTAACTTCTGTTTTATTGCATTGGGCTCTGTGACATGGGAAGAAACAAATGGGGCTACAGACACAGATGTAACAATTTCCATATGTTAAAGGTAGAGTAGGCAAATGGTCAGGAAAAATATTGGAATAATGTTTTGATTTATGCATGATTTGTATTCATTACATGGCACTACAATTCTGAAATGATTAGGAAAATGATAAGGAAAGTCTTTTAGCTGAGAAATCCATTCTTCTAAACTGGAGATCAACAGAACCCCCTTCTTTCATGCAAGGGAGGAACGCCTTTCACCATTATCTACATTATGGAAAAGAATGCTAACGAAGAAAAAGCCATACCAAATATCAAGAAAAGCCTATCTCCAGTCCTTGCCATGCTGTGATAGTTGCTAATATGGAGGGTTCTTCATTTTTAGTTTCTATTTTATTTCTTCTGGAAATATGTCAGTTTTTACATCACTAGAAAAATAAGACTCAGCATTTTTCCAGGTAAACTTGTTGCTCTTGTTGTAAAAAAAAACAAAAAAAAACCACCCCAAAACAAACACACCACTGAAATTCCCAGGAAAAATAAAACCTGAAAACAAAAAGTTCCTACTGACATGGTAGAACCTATGTTTAGGGGGTCATATTCCATGTATGCTGTTGACTGACAATGCATAGCAGATTCAGGTGTATTGTGTTCAATAAAAAGTTGTTAGTTTGGTAATGACCTACAAAGGGACAACAGTTAATTTATTGATAAAAGGCTGGTATACTCTTGTTTTATCTAATTCATTGATTTGATTCTAGTTGTCAAAATGTTCCTCTTGTGATAACAGTCTAGAAATCAAAGCATGCTCATGGGGTGGGAGAGGAAAAAAAAATACCAAAAATTAACATAGCTTGCTCTATTAAGTCAAACACACACAGAATATCAATTTACCCTACAATATCTTTTCAGTCCCAAACTTTCCCAGCAAAGCAATACTTACAAATCCTCTTCAGTCACCAGCAAAATCTTCTTCTGCTCTCCGTACTCCCTCAGGAGCTGCTAGAGCAGCATTAGAATTGCTGGATGGAACTGAAACAGCCTGAAGCAGAGCTGCTTGAACAACTAGGGCCAGAGTCGCTGGTGCAGAAACTGGATTCACCAATGGAGGAACTGGAGCTGCTGGAACAGACTAGCAAGGGACCAAGCTGCCTGAGCTGGAGTCACTGGTGCAGGAAATGGACTTGGAATGTGACAAGCACCACACATTTCTGCAGTTTCCATATTTTTCAGAAAGCATTCCACAATCCCAACTTAGTCCAACAAATTCAGTGAATAAGTGGCTGCTTTTACAGAACTACTCATATTTGGCTAAGGGTACTGGCAAACCACACTACCAGTAGCAGCGTTACTCTTAAAGCAGATATCATAGGTCCATTCTCCTGGTTTCCTACTAAACAAATCCAAAGCTAGAGCTCCCAGTAGCAGAAGAATTGTTACTATTTTGACAATTCTTTTGTAGTTACATAACTCTGACATGACAGACATGGCTAAAGTCAAGAAAAATCAAGCTTTATGGGGTCTATTTGGCCAGAAAGTGATACGACAGCATAGTCAACTGGAGGTGTGACCCCAAAGCCAAGTGCAAACAGCAAAAGACTGGCAGGTTCTAAATGGAGCAGGGGCAGGGCATCTTCTGTCCGTGATGGCCAACTTCCTCTTGGATTGAGCCCTCAGGTGCTAGCAAGTCAGCAGGACTTGGACAGAAATAAGGAAAACACACCCCACACTAAGAATGTGGAACTTGGAGACATGAAAGTGCCTAAAGAAGCAGGGCAGGGCCATTGCAGGAAAACCTGGCCACACAAAGCAATCCAAGACTGAACAGGAACACAAAACATAGGACAGAGTTTAGGATCAAGCTCTAGCAAAGTATAGACTAAGTCTGAAATTAACTGTCTAAATAGGAACAAAATGGCTACCAACAGGTAGTATGGGCCATTTTAGGAGGACTAAAATACTGTAAGAGGCCCACTGAGGTAGGAGGCAAGAAATGCCCAAAAGGGCCTAAACACTATATCACCAAGTAGCCCACTCTGAATTAATGATTAATACCCTTTTCAGTAGATGTCATCTTATGTATGAAGCAGTATCTTCATACTCCCACTAATCTATCTATAACTGTCCTTCAAAAACTTGTTATTTTCCTTCAAAACTCCAGTTTTTTAGTTTAATCTCTTTATTCAGCCAGTACCCTTATTGTTCTGCCTTCCAAATGCATGGTTGTATTTCCAGAGGCCCATAGACCTTTTATAATTCTGAAAAAAAGCTGAACACCATCATGCATCTGCTTATTTTAAAGGAGAGTTCAGCAAATAAATCTACCTTCACTGACAGGGCCCAAGCTCTGAGAGGTTCAGTGACTATCTAGCAAGCTTCAGTGCATAGGTGTAGCTTGCCTGCATTGTTTTGGAGGGACAACAGGTAGGGAAGGTAATATTGGTGGGGGAGAGGCAAAGGGCTCCAATTCAGTAACAGTACCTGGAGCAGCACTGATCATCATCTATGCTTTTGTGCCTCTGGACTCAAAGCCACAATGGTATATTAGAGCTTCACATTCCCCTAGCAACCAGAGGCCAACAGCCCATCAGTTACAAAGATGTGGTCATTCCATCATAATGAGCATAAGAACCAAGCATTAGTTCACCCAAGACCCACTGTTCAAAGCAGCTCCCAATCCTGTTTTCACAGAATCTTTTACGCCCCAGTCCAAAACCTCAGGCCATCCATCACTGACCAGCCTCAGGTGCCACTGTAATGAGATATGTGGTAAAACTGTGCACTAAATTCAACACAGTACCAGAATGTAATCCATTTAGAAGTGTCAAAAAGTGGAATATAAACCAAATAAACATTTTTTTAACCTGTGCAATAAAAAAGGTCACTCCCAGTGCAGTAAACAACTAGCAAGCAAACCCATTAAAATGTGCATGCAGCCTTTTGTATAGGCTGAGCATATGTTTTAACTGGGGGGTGGGGTAGTGAAGGAAGGGGAGGAGCTTTTATGCATAAATAAGCACAAATCACATTTTGTGAGCACAGAAGTCTTTTATATGCACAAACATGATTTGTCCTTGTTTGTATGCATAAGTTACGAGGCAGAGAGGACAAAGCTGAGCCTGGGAGAGGCATGAGATGTGGCTCCAAAAACCATAGGGACCCAACCATGGCAGTGGCCCCTAGCTACCCGAGCCCACATAGCAGCAGCAAGGTCGGCTCCCAGCAGATCCCTCTACCCAGGGAAGGAGCAAGATCAGGCATACATGCAGTATCCAGCATGTGCCACCTGCTCTACAATCAGGTACACAGGGACAGATAGCCATCATTTTAATAATACTGAAACAAAAGTAAAATTTATGTTCATAAATTAGCTTTTATACTCTTAAATCCAGAGCGTAGGTCCCCAGCACCATGAACTCCTTATGTGCCCCACAGACTAATACTAGCTTTGGCAACTTTACTCCCACCCCTGACCAGGCATAACATTTCCAGCCTAAAGAGAATATGAGTTAAGCCTCCACAGCCTTCAACATTACGGGTAATACCATTACGTTTATATCAGAGGGTACCAACATGTACATACATTGTTGAGCACATATTCCGACCGATGCAGAAAGGTTCAACCGAATGCACCTTTCTGCACACTCTTCAATGCATATTTTCTGTAGGCAAAACTTGCTGCTAATGCAGAATGGAGTCTTGCATGCAAAAAATGCATGTTTCTCAACAGGTGTACTGCTTAGCACGCTCACATGGAAATCCCATTTAAATCAGACAATTAAGCATTAATCTCTCCCATGCAGAGATGAAACTGCATCTGGCCAGCATACCTTTTTAGCACTGGAAATTTAACTCTTAGAGCTGGAGTTAAGTTTCCATTGCTATAAAAAATTAACAAATCTTAATTTTTTTAAACTCTAAGTGCCAGCAGCCCCCACCACTTACTACATAAGTACAGATTTATTCAGGTAACTGGTGTCAGATAAATTACTTATCTAATTAAGTAGTAGCGACCCGCAGGCCGCAGCAGAAAGACTGATAAATCAGTACTTATAGGTCTATCTAGCAACTACTTCCTTCTGCCAGCTAGATTGATAAATCAGTATTTATCTGGGTAAGTGGCGGCTGCTGCTATTTAGCCGATCAAGGATGCTGCCCCCCCCCCTTCTTAAAACTTGCATTCCACCTATGCTGCATACACATAATTTTACAGTTTGTACGCATTTAACTCCCGACGCATTAGCATATCAGCGTACTGTATCGGGAGTTAAAAAAAAATCTTGGCATTAAAAACGTGCATTAAAGCTAAGATTATTGTAGCGGGCTTGGTTTTTGGTTCAAAGTTCTTTGCTTCGTCGGAAGTAAAGTTTGCGCACAACTTTTGTAGATCAGCCTCTCTGCCCCCTTCCCTCCCCAACAGCTTTTAGGAAGCACGAGGTACACATTCGCACCATTCATTGCACTGTATAATCAAGAAATAAAAATAACATCAGCAATATAGTTATACACGTCTTACTACTCTTGTCAGTTCGCCTGAACCCAACATTGTTTCAAAACACAAACTTTGTTCGCTCTCTATAGTCTAGAGAAAAACTGCGTTACGCTGTATCTGAGACCAGACGAACAGCGAATAACAAGGCGCATGCGCGACATTATTAGCCATCTGGGAACCGGAAGCACTTGTAGGATTACGTTG
This sequence comes from Rhinatrema bivittatum, assembly GCF_901001135.1. NCBI lineage: Eukaryota > Metazoa > Chordata > Amphibia > Gymnophiona > Rhinatrematidae > Rhinatrema > Rhinatrema bivittatum. The sequence goes on along the minus strand of NC_042617.1, from coordinate 66,711,704 downwards.
TCGATTGCTCCTCGCCGGCCGGCGGTCTATGACGTTTCAGTGTTGATGCGCATGCACAGGGCTCCACCCCCTCTCCGCCTTGCCCCCATGCTGTCGGCCAGAGCTGAATGTAGCAAAGAGTTGTGATTCTTTCGCGGTGAAAAGGCTGATGTAGAAAAAAAAGCCTATAAATTTAAAAAGGTGCCCAATTTGGTGGGCAAACCGCCTACTTGGTAACACTGCTATTAACACAGGTCTATTTCTGCGATGGTTCGGCTATGCGGGGAGATGGGGAGAGAGTGTTAAGAAAGAAGGGGTGAGGAAACCTCTGGTTATCTTCCCTGGGCTCCTTGCACCACAGGGAGGCACACAAGGTAAGGCCCTAAACGCCGGTACCTTATCTGTCAAAAGCTTACACGCTGGCATGATTACATCTCGTGCGGTCAGCCGGTTTGACTGATCTTGCTTTGATTATTTGATGGCAGTATGTGGGGGGGGATCCGCTCACAAAAGCCTGCCCTGAGCCCGGTGAGGGATGAAAGTGGCCCTGGTTGTAAATTAAAACTCATGATGAAGGCCAGTTTTGATTGAGCTGGGCGACAACCCCCCTTTTAATTATTAGAAATGTTCTGCAAAAGAATATAAAAAGCGGAGGCTCATGAACAATAAGGGAAAGCTTAAAAGAAGTGCAATTGAAGCCTAATTTACATCTCAAGCTATAGAAGCTGATCTTTGCTGGGGATTCAAGACCTGCTCAGAGGTTAGGGTCTACCCTTTTAAGTCAAAAGCAGTTGTTTTTATCAAAGTTCTACATGCAGTGCTAAAATGAAATATTATCTTTAGTGCAGAGATTTCAGTATTTTGCAACAATGGTCTTAAAGAAGAAAAAGGAAATTCAGGTTGATGCGTTAGTTCTCGATGGCCCTATTCTTGAAGAACTTCTGCGTGAGTATATTTATTGGTTTCCCTTATGCCTTCTTTTGGACTGTTATCTGTTTGTGTATTATATTTTATTAGGTACTGTGAAGCAGGGAATGCATTTAGGCAGGGCTTAATTTGTAGATAAAAAGGTAGTGGAACTGTGGAATGGGAGGAGGATGGTGGAGCAGGGCCTGTTGTGACCACTGTGAATGGCTGGGGCTGAACTGTCTCTCTTTCTCACTCTTTTCCTCTTTTTCCTAGTGATCCTATCCCTAGCAGTGCTCAAACCCCAGCTATTTTTTACTTGATGAGCAATGGTGGGTGATGGATGGCTGAAAGATCACTGGTGTAAGGAGGAGGATAGAGAGAATGGGCCCTTTCTTTCCACTGTCATTGTACTCTGCCCCGAGGATTCTTGTCCTCTATTTACCAGTCTCTCCATGATTCCCCCCCCCCCCAGTGGTCCTAAGAACTCCCGTGTGCCACCCCTCCCCCCCCCTCCTCCAGCAGCTCTCCTCTCTCCTTAGCCAGTAAGACACAGGCTTTTTCTTCGAGCCAGAACCAGCTGGCTCTCTTAGGGGATGAGAGCAGATTGGAGTATTCCACCCATTCTCAGCCTCCTTGGACTGGGACAGGGGTCTAGAATTTAAATGTATGGCCTGCTCTGTGCCTTCTCAGGGAGGATGGAAGGGAGCAGCACTGATTTCTTTTCTCATTCAGCACTTCTTCACTCTTTCCTGATCCTTTGGTCGCCTTACTCACAAACTGCTGCCCAGCTTTGATCATCTCATTTACATCCTGCAGCATCTTTGATCACCTCACTCATTCTTTCCTTCTCTCCTCAACATAACCCACAGCCACTCTCTTTTACCCTCTAACATTCCCTCACTAACTTGCCCTGTCTTCCAATCCCCTCTCTTTGTCTTGCCTCCCTCTACATCTCCCTCACTCATTCTTGTTCATCCCTCCACCGTTACTCTTCTTTTCCTCTCTTTGATCATTAACTGTCACCTCCCTCACATCCTGTCACTCTCTTGCCCCTTCCCGCTCCCCTAGTTTGGTTATGAGGGGCAGAGGTGATGGGGCCCAAGATGCCAGCGTGATTGACAGCAGTGGAATGAGTAAACTAACACACCAGTAGATGCAGAAGCAGAGAGGCAGACAGGCATTCACCCTGTGTATTTTCAGTATTGGTGATTCTCCCTCACAGTTTCCTCAATTGTGCTGGGAAATTGCATAAAATCAAGGCCATGTGGCTGCCCTCATCTCAGGGTAAGCAGCTCCAACACTTTCTGCTCTGCTTCCTCCAGTCTGGAGGACCAGAATTGATTCATTCCTCTACTGGCTCTGCTCTTTTTCTGTGGGGGAATAAGAACTGATTTAATTGCTGGCTCCACTCTGCTTCATTGGGTCCCAGAAAAAAGGTAGCAGAATGCTGTTCTGGGTCATTCCAGCAGAAGTCAAGGGTATACAGTGGAGTGCTTCAAGAATCTGTACTAGGACCCGTGCTTTTCAGTATATTTATAAATAATCTGGAAAGTGAGGTAGTCAAATTTGCAGATGATACAAAATTATTCAGAGTAGTTAAATCACAAGCAGATTGTGATAAATTGCAGGAGGACCTTGTGAGACTAGAAACTTGGGCATCCAAATGGCAGATGAAATTTAATCTGGATAAGTGCAAGGTGATGCATATAGGGAAAAATAATACATGCTGTAATTACACAATGTTAGGTTCCATATTAGGAGCTACCACCCAGGAAAGAGATCTAAGCATGATAGTGGATAATACTTTGAAATCGTCAGCTTAGTGAGCTGTGGCAGCCAAAAAAGCAAACAGAATGTTAGGAATTATTAGGAAGGGAATAATGAATAAAACAGAGGAAGTCATAATGCCTCTGTATTGCTCCATGGTGAGGCCACACCTTGAGTACTCTGTACATTTCTGGTCGCCGCATCTCAAGAAAGATATAGTTGCGATGGAGAAGGTACAGAGAAGGGCAACCAAAATGATAGAGGGGATGGAACAGCTCCCCTATGAGGAAAGGCTAAAGAGGTTAGGACTTTTCAGCTTGGAGAGGAGACGGCTGAGGGGGGATATGATAGAGGTGTTTACAATCATGAGAGGTCTAGAATGGGTAAATGTGAATCTATTATTTACTCTTTTGGACAATAGAAGGACTAGGGGGCACTCCATGAAATTAGCATGTAGCACATTTAAAACTAATCGGAGAACATTCTTTTTCACTCAACGTACAATTAAATTCTGGAATTTGTTGCCAGGGGATGTGGTTAGTTAGTTAGTGTAGCTGGGTTTAAAAAAGGTTGGATAAGTTATTGGAGGAGAAGTCCATTACCTGCTATTAATCAAGTTGACTTAGAAAATAGCCACTGCTGTTTCTAGCAACAGTAACATGGAATAGACTTAGGTTTTGGGATCTTGCCAGGTACTTGTAGCCTGGATTGGCCACTGTTGGAAACAGGATGTTGGGCTTGATGGACCCTTGGTCTGACCCAGCATGGCAATTTCTTATGTTCTTATGTTTTTAGGTAGCAGACACAAAAAGGGTTTGAATAATTTTAGCACAAGTTTGAAACTTGTGATCAGGTCAGGATTGAAGTCTTGACAATTGGCACTGCTGTTCACAAGTCTCAAATTTGTTCTGATTCAACTTCTTTTTGGGGGCAATGCAAAAACGTGCACACAGCACAGTGCAGTTTAACCCTCAATTTTGCAAACATTTTTAATGCACTAATTCTAATGCCAATGCAGCAGGGAGGTTTGCGCATATTGTGTGTTTTAGTGCTCTTGCATGGAAATTCCATGCTAATGATGATGATAAATATTCTGCACAGAAAGCATTTTTCATGCAGATGAATCTTAATTTATGCATGTAAAATGTGATTTCTTCACATAAACTATGTTTTCTGCACATAAACTTGTTTTTCTGTGCCTTAAGCCTTTTCTGTGCACACTTTTTCTGGTTTGTGTGCATTAGCATATCATTTGCTTGATGCATCAGCAATTAAACATTAACTTGTGCACTAGGAAACTGCACTGAATTTCAGTGCCCAGTATTAACATTCATCTTTGTGCATCGTCCCCTTTGAGTCTGTTCTTTTCTCTGCAGTGTTTGCTTCAGGATTGCACACTCCCCTCATATTCCCTACAGAACAGGAGGTGGGGAAGGGTTTGGATTAGGGAGCAGAGTGGCTGTTCTCTGTCTGCTTCCAAGTTTCCAATCTTCCCTCTTATTCTCTGCTGGCTGCTTGGATGGGAAGTCCTTGGAACTCTGAAAGTTTTCCGAATTTGGATGCGGCAGTGCCAATAGTATCCAAGAGGACAACCATTCTGGTGACAGGAGCAACGGTGCTGCAGAGCGTCCAGGATCAGAAGTTGGAAGTCCTTTTGAGGAGACTGTTTGAGGTCTCGGCCTTGTGTCTTTGGGCTGCTATGTTTGCTAGCTGAATGCGCAGACAACTGGATTTGAAGCAGGTATAACCTGGGGCAGATATCCTTATGTTTTGGTGCAGCTGTCAGCCTGAAATATGGTTTCCACTATGGTGGCTCAGAGGCTCTTGCGGATTTGTGGTTTTGAATGCAGCTTGGTAATCTCTCCTTCAAGATCAACCTGGCGGATGGGTAATCTTCCTTTAAGGGGAAGCGGCTGTTTGGTGTAGACCTGGAACAGCTGTTGTAAACCTTAAAGGATTTCAAGGGGAATAGATTACCAGAGGACTAGGAGGCTGTCAAGCAGACTTTTCTGCCACAGGTCCAGATTAGAGAAGTGTGGTGGTGTTAGGTCTGGCAGGTTGGCCTCGGGTGTGAGGCAAAAGGAGTTTTTAGGTGGGCAGCAGTCCTTTCGAGGTTACCAATTTCATGACCTTCCCTTGGGTTGGCGACAGTGCCGCATACGTTCACAAAGGCCATGGTGATAGTGATGGCGGCTCTCAGGAAGGAAGGTATCCTGGTGCACCCTTACCTGGACGATTGGCTAGTATGGGCGAATTCGGAAGTGGAGTGCTGGCAGAAGTGGAGTGCTGGCATTCGGTCCAGTGGGCCCTGTAATTTCTGGATTCGTTGGACTGGGTGATGAATCTGGCAAAGAGTCATTTGAATCTGGCCCAGCATTGGAACATCTTGGGGCGTGCTCAGATACCCAGTTAGGGAAGGTGTTTCTGACTATGGAGAGGGTAATCAAGTTGCAGAGTCAGATCCTTCGACTGCTGCATCTGTTGATTCCCAGGGTCTGGGATTATTTGCAGGTCCTGGGTTTCATGGCTTCTACTCTGGAATTGGTTCCATGGGCCTTTGCTCACAATCATCCTTTGTAGAGGGCTCTGCTTTTTCAATTATTGCCTTGCCCTGAGTCTTGTTTTTGCAAAGTTAAGGGGAAAATCAATGATAGTTAAACTCTGTTCACTCAGTAGAAACCTGCAAAGGAGAGGAAGCAGGATGTCTGCCTGAGCTCTGGAGCATTTTTCCCTGCCTGTTTTATGTCCCGCTCGGCGGCAGTGAGTTTCCTTTGACTCGCATGGGAGTCCGGAACGGTGCTGCATTAGAGCAGCGCAGGAAGTAGAACATATTTGGCGGCGGCAGCGGCTGCGGAACTTGTCAGCTTAGGCAGAAGGCTGCGATTCTTTCCACATTTGTAGGACTGAATGGGAGGGAAAGATGTAGAATGCAATTTCTGCTGTTTTGGGGGAAGCCACATCGGTGGGAGTTGCTGCGTGGCTGTTCCCACCGAGATGTTTGTGTCAGAGCGGTAATAGCAGCCATGTTTATTGAATGGGAGAGAGACAAACCCTTTTCTGTCCCACAGTGCACAGATCGAAATTGCCCTTCTATATATGGTGGCTGTAATTTTTAGAGTTGCAGCGCCTTATCACCAGGTATTGAGCTGACCTTGGAGTTATGCAAGCTTAACTGTTAGCAAGCATTGGGTAAAGAAACAGGCTTCAGTCCCAAGATCTACTCCTGGAGTTCTAGAGCTCAGGAGGTAGATCTGTGGGGAAAAGGATGTTAATGGTTGTTTTTTTTACCCCTAAGTCACTGGTCTGGTGGTGACCACGCAGGGCCGGCGGAAGCACTAGGCGAACTAGGCGATCGCCTAGGGCGCTGAGCATTAGGGGGCGCCGAGCCGCTGATGGCCAATGGCCGCCGGTGGACGTCATCCCAATGGCGGCTGAGCGGTGAACTACTGCTGTGCTGTGTGCCGGATACACACAGCAAGAAGATCGGCAGGACCGTGGTACAGTCGCGTCTAAACTTGCTGGTGCTCCTCCTCCTCCTTCCTGCCCGCGCGGCCCCGGAAGAAAAATGTTGCCGGGGCCGCGCGGGCAGGAAAGAGGAGGAGCATCAGCCAATGCAGGAACTTCTCCTCCTTCCTGCCCGCGCGGCCCCGGAAGAAAAATGTTGCCGGGGCCGCGCGGGCAGGAAAGAGGAGGAGCATCAGCCGCGTGCAGAAGAGGATCAGCGTGGCTCGAGAAGACCGGGGCCGCTGCAGAGCCCATCCTGCAGTGGCCCGTGAAGAGGAGGCCCAGAGGTGAGAGAGAGACTGAGGGTTTGTACAGTGTGTATGTGTGCGTGTATGAGATGAGTTGAGAGACTGTGTGTGTGGGTGTGAGTGAAGACCTGAATGTTTGCAGAGACAGCATGGGAGAGCCTCTGTGTGTGTGAGAGACAGCATGTGATAGTGAGAGCCTGTGCTTGAGCAAGACAGCATGTGGGAGTGAGAGTTAGACAGGATGTGCAAGAGAGAGACTGTGTATAAATAATTGTATGAGGGACAGCATGTGAGAATGCCTGTGTATGTGAGAGAGAGAAAGCATGTGAGAATGAGAACCTGACTGTGTGTTTGAGGGAAGCAGACAGATGGAGAGAAAAGAAATATGTTATAAAAGGAATTGGCAAAAAAATAAGAAAGGGAAGGTGGAAAAAAAAAGCCTGTGACCAACCGATTAGAAAACTAAGATCAGACAGCAAATGTAAAAAGAAATAAATTACTTTTTACTGATTGGAACATGTAATCTTTGGGAATGTGCAAGAGTAGCACTTTCTCTATGCGGATCTCACAATGTACGAGATCAGCATGGAGAAAGTGGAAGCCCATGGGGCCTGCACAGAGGAGGCAGCAGAATGGGCTTCAGTGCCAATAGCAGCAATCAGCGCCTCCCCAATAGCCATACAGCAGCAGTGACAGTGGCAGCAGAGGGATGAGAGAGGCTCTGAGGTTGCTGGCAAAAGAAAGAGAGGGGGTCTCTGCCTTTAGTGTGTGCATGTGTATGAATGGGAGTCTGCCTGGCGGTGTATGTGTGTGAATGCATGGGTGCCTGCCTGAGGGTGTGTCTGTGTATGAGAATGTATGGGTGTCTTCCTGGGGTTTGTATGTGTGAGAATATGTGCCTGCCTGTTTGTGGTGTATGTGTGTGTGTGAGAATAAATTGGTGCCTGCCTGGGGGTCTGTGTGTGTGAGAATGAATGTGTGCATGCCTGGGGGATGGAGAGGGAATGGTGTGAAAATGAATGGGAGCCTGCCTGGGGTTCAGTGTGAGAATGACTAGGAGCTTGCCTGTGTGTGTGTGTCTGTGTGAGAACGAGTGGGAGCTTGCCTGGGAGTGTGTGTTTGTGTGTATGTGAGGGAGCCAGTGAGAGCATGAGTGTGTATGAGAAAATCCAGGGGAGTAAGAGTGAGTGTGTGTGAGTGGGGGGGGGGGGGGGGAAGAGAGTGTCTTACACCCTGAGAGTGTGTCAGTGTCTGTGAGAGCGAGAGGTTATGGTTGGGTATAAGAGCATGAATGTGTATGTATGTGACAGTGTATGTGTGAGAGAGAATGGACATGTGAGTATGTGTGAGAGAGAGAGGATAACCTCCTAATCCTCGACAATATCAGGGTGACTGGAAATCAAGAGCTCCCATGTATGGACAGCAGGGGCTTTTTAAAATCCTTATTAGTTTTAATTATTGTGTGTTATTTGATATATGTACTGTTTTGAAATATTTTATTGGTGTTTGGGAAATTGTAAAAAATGTATATGATTTTAATTAATAGAAATTCTATTTATCAGTAGTTTTAAAATATTTTATTAGTATGGTTTTACTATTATAACTGATGCTTTGTTTCTTGATTTTATTTGTTTTATGAGGAATGGTTGTTCTGTTTTTCCATTGCTAATACACAGAGTCTGGCTTCTTGGGGTTTCCATTTCAGTTTTTTCTAATTTGTGCTCCTTTATTTTGTATTCTGTATTTGGTGAAGGTCTGTCTCTGCTCTGTGTGTGTGACCATGATGAGAGATTCTGCTAGCATAGGGATCTATAGCAATTGGGTTTGTTTTGTTTCCTCAGTAGGTGGTGTATTGGTATTCTAGGACCCAGTGTAATATTTATCCTTGCTTATTCACAGGTAGGGTTATTGTTGTTTGAGTCCTTGGTGTTATTACTGTTATGTTATGATGGGATTGCAGTATAGATTTTGGGTGTCTCTTTTGCGGTGCTTTATGTTAGTTCACAATGTGTCTGACAGTGGAAGGTGTTTGTGCTGCTGTTACTGTGAGGTGACACCAGAATTTGAAAATATCTTTTAGTATGATGAGCTGTAAGGGAAACATCCAAGCTCCATTGTTTGGGGGAATTTCAGTGGATGCACAGAGATACAGAACTGGAGGTGCAGGATTTGTATTGACATTCTGTCCCTTCCTATATATTCCAGACTTCACTCTCATAATCCATATAGAATTAGTTGAATGAGGCTATCAAATAATTTTATAGTAGTTTTACTAGAAGTGTGAAACTGGCCAGCTTTTTAAAATAATGCAGAGGACCCTTTGGACTTTTTTTAACAACACTTTTTTTTATAACCAATTTTAAAGCAGGATCCATGCTATAGAGGTGGGTGTGATGAAGAAATGTCATTTTGGCTCCCCCCCCCCCACCCAAAACAAATTCTTCTGTCTAGAGATGCCACTGATTTTCTGTGGCACACAAATGCATTGGCCCCTGGGCGCTGGAGACCCTTGGTGCGCCACTGGGTGCGAGCCATATGGGGCCGCAAGTGGTGGCAAAGAGGAGTGGAGATTTGGCGGGCCGCAAGCAGTGCCCAATCTGCTCGCGACCCAGAAAACCCCAGTCAGCGGGCGTGATTGAGAATGAGGTAGGAGTCGGGGCCGAGACCGGGGGGGGGGGGGCGCAAGGAAGAAGGCTCGCCTAGGGCGCCAAATCCCCTTGCACCGGCCCTGTGACCACGCATGCCAGCCTCTCTGGTTGGGGGGTGATTTGTCAAGGAAAATCGCACAGGGTCAGTTGTTGTCAGAGGAGGTGACCTGGTCCAGGGCAGTGTGCAAAGCCTGGTTGGCATTTCACCCGCTCATTCAGACCAAGTCAGTGCGAGCGTCTCTCCCAGATATGTGCACACACTCATTTTTGGGGTCAAGGCTTTGGGGGCCCCTCCCCCAGATATGTACCTCGCAATCTGTTTGATCTGATAAATTCCTGATAGAAAAGGTGGACCATTTCACAGTGGTCTGTATCCCAGGAAGAGTTGTTTTGAATTTAGACAAATGAGAGAGAGCTTCATAATTTGTTTGCTCATACAGAAAGACTAACTGATGGAATGCATACCTAGCTGGCCCTGAGAAGCAAATAATCTATTTAAGGGCAATTAAAATTATAGATGTACCACAGAATCCTAGACAATTTGACTAGACCTTATGTTGGTGAACTGAAAATCCAAGTTTAAAATTTGGGATTCATGACTTTGGGCGGTAATTTTTGAATAAGTTTTGACATTTGTGCAGTTCACCTTTACAGAGATGACAGAGCTGAAATCAAAACTTTGGTTTTAATGCTGTTATCTAAATGAGGAGCACCTTATTTTATGATGTACACTTGGGGCATGCATTACTGGACCAGAGCAACCTGATTTAGGGAGCTTATCCTTTGGACTAAGAAGTACCTGTATGTGGAAAAACTAACAACCTAAACTTAAGGTGTGCAAAATATGTAGCATTCCATCACCCTTATTAGCCATTTTGTTTGACTGTGCTCTGCATGTCAGCTGATGGGGCCAGTTAGCATGAAATTTCACGCTCCAAAGATCCTCTCCTCTCTCTGACGATGTGCCAGAAGGAGGAGAACTGCTTACCTGCTTTTGCTATCCCGGGGGCTTTCGCAGGTTGACTCATACATGTGCGCCTGAGGAGGGGGAGGAAAGCATCAGGGTAATCTGCACGGAGCAGCAGTGGCAGTACTTTGAAAGGTTGATGAATGACACGAGGGAAGGGGGACTGATGTGAGGTCAGGTTTTTGTATGGGAATTTATATACACATCTACCCAAAGCAGACAAATTGTGGGTCATATTGGTCTTTATTTGCTTGTCCTTTAATATGTTGTTATGTAAGTGACTGGCCTTCCAGCCCACTGATTTGGAGGAATTTGGCTTCCAGACCAGGGATGAGGCACTTCCTCTGTAGAGAGTGGTGGGTTTACATTCTTATTTTCCTTGGGGGCCGATGTAAGACAGTGTACGCCAAAAATGGTGCAAAACTTTTGCGCTGATTTTTAATAACTTGCATGTTAAAACGGCCCTGCTCGATGCTATAAACCAGGGGTCGGGAACCCATGGCTTGCGAGCCAGATATGGCTCTTTTGAGGGCTGCATCTGGCTCGCAGACAAGTGTCGCCATACTTCGCGGTTCCCCGCTGACCCAGCTGCTCCCCGGTCCTCCGCCGCCCGGGCTTAAAATGCTGTCAGCCCGGGCGGAACGCGGCAGGACAGCTGGAGTCAGCGGCACCGGCGTGCTCTCTCTTCGCCCCCCCGCGGCCCGGAAGAGGAAGTGGAGAGCATCGGGTGCCTGCGCGGGAAGAAGAGACCACACTAGCGTGGTCTCTTCTTCCGCGCAGGCACCCGATGCTCACCACGTCCTCTTCCGGGCCGTGGGGGGGAGGAGAAGAGAGCACGCCGACTGGAGTCATCCGGGTGCCTGCGCGGGAGTCATCGGGTGTCAGCCGGGTGTCAGCGCTGGAGTCATCGGGTGCCTGCGCGGGTCTTCCCGCGCAGGCACGCCGATGCTCTCTTCTTCCCGCGGCCCGGAAGAGGAAGTGGAGAGCATCGGGTGCCTGCGCGGGAAGACCCGCGCAGGCACGCTAGTGTCCGGGAAGAAGACTGCAGCGCGGCTCGGAGGAAAATGAAAATCTTCAACCGCGGCCGATGGGACTCCGCCTTCGCCTCCGCGAGGGCTGAAAATGAAGGAGGTTAGCGTTGGGAGGTGGCTGCTGCTGCCGCGAGTTCCCGGGGGGGGGGGGGAAGGGGGAGAGAGAGAGTGAATGAATGAGCGAGCAAGCATGTGTGTTTGAGATCCTGTGTGTGTGAGTGAGAGATTGCATGTATGTGGATGATTGAGAGCCTGTATATGTGAAAGAGAGTATGTCTGTGATTGAGATCCTGCCTGTGAGAGAGAGAGCATGAATGTAAGTTTACCATTGGGAACCTGTATGTGTAAGTTTGTAATTGAAAACCTGTTTGTTTGAAAGAGTATGTGTGTATGATTGAGATCCTTTGTGTGTGAGAGAGATCATGTGTATGTATGATTAAGAGCCTGTGTGTATAAGTAAGAGAGAGATCATGTGTGTCTGTGTCTGATTGACAGCTGGTTTAGGTGATGGAGCATGTGAGTATGTGATTGAGAGCCTGTGTTTAAATGAGGGAGAGAGACCATGTGTGTCTGTGTGATTGAGAGCTGATTTAGGTGAGGGAGCATGTGAGTATGTGATTGAGAGCCTGTGTTTAAATGAGAGAGAGAGACCATGTGTGTATGTGTGTGATTGAGAGCTGATTTAGGTGAGGGAGCATGTGAGTATGTGATTGAGAGCCTGTGTGTAAATGAGAGAAAGAGAGGACATGTTTGTAAGCATGTGAATGAGAGTCTGTGTGTGAGAGAAAAAGACAGCATGTATTTATGTGATTGAAAGCCTGTGTGTGTGTAAGCGTGAAAAGATAGACAGCATGTGTGTAAATGTGTAATTAAGAGCCTATATAAGTGAGAGAGAAAAAACATTTGTATATGTGAGTGATTGAGAGCATGTGTGTATAGGTGTGTCATTGAGAGCCAGTGTGAGAGAGAGCGCTGGTATGTGACTGAGAGAGGAGAAAGTTCCAAGCAAACCACCCCACCTCCTGCTAATTCAGAACAATCTCAGGACACCTGGATATCAAATGTTCCCAGGTATGCAGAGCAAAAAAATTTTTGTATCCTTATTATTTTTCATTACTGGATCTTTGTGTCTGCTATTTTGAAATATTTTGTTGGTATCTGGAAATGTTTTATATGAGTTTTTAATTATTGGATATTCCACTCATCAGCTGTTTCGAAATATGTTCTTTTTGTTAGTACAGTTTTACTGCTGATGATTTTATATTTCTTGATTTGTTTTATAAGGATGTGTGATGTTTCTTTTTTCCTTTGTTACACTGCATACAGAGACTCTGGCTTGTTGCAGTTTCCAATTCAGTTTTTGTCTGCATGCTTCTTGTTATGCGTTTTGGTCTCTTTATTCTATGTTAGGCGAGGGACAGCACGTGATTCAGGTGAGGTTTTCTGCTGGCGTGTAGTTTCTGTGTAGGACTCTATAGCAGCCTGACTTGGTCCGTTTTCCTAATAGGAGATGTATTGGTGTCTTAAGGCCTGGTGTAATATTTTCAGAGACTTATTGTACTTTAAAAGTGTGATCTTACATAAAATGCACACATTTACTTGTATTTAGTTTTAAACATATTGTATGGCTCTCATGGAATTACATTTTAAAATATGTGGCGTTTATGGCTCTCTCAGCCAAAAAGGTTCCTGACCCCTGCTATAAACTAAAATCTGGACTTCTGACGTTGTTGGCATTTATTTTGTTTACTTCCTATTTGGAAAGTTTATGGAAGTAAAAATTGTCTTCTAAATTTTTGCTTTGAATTGTACTTAGTGTTTGCAGATGCTGAGGGGCAAAATGCGGCTTCCTTGCTGTTGCACTGTGTGCAGCTAACAGATGGAGTTCAACAAATAAACTGCATCAAACAGGTAAGAGTTAAAATGTATTAGTCCTGTTCTATTTCTGGCACTATATATATTTTTTTTTAATCTTTATTCAAATTCATTACAAGTGAATAATCTATTACAGAAAAAAGAAGCTACAAGATGATTATAACACAGAAGAAAAAAACCAATAACTAAGAAAATTGTACTAATCTTAGGCATGCTTTGTGGGGAGAACCAAGACACATAACAAATGAAATTTAAAGCAAACAATAAGAAACAAAATAGCATAATGGCAAATTAGTGAAAGTGATTATATCAGACTTCAAAAGATCTTGCTCAGCCTAAAAATCATCATTTGGATGACTGGTCGAGGTCTTGAGAGGGCACAGAAGAAAACATATAACTCCATGAAGTTTAATTAAAGATTTACATGGATACCTAAGGAAAAGAAAGATCACCTTCTTGGCTTCATTAGGAGGAAATACTTCTTTCTCTTCTGAGTTTCTTTGGATAAATCTGAATACAAAAATTCATAAAGAGGGGTATCCTTTGCCTTAAAAAAACACCTTTTCATTAACAAATCCCTATCAGGGTCTAATGTTCACATAATAATCATAGTGAATATTGCCACTTGGCCTGATCGAGAGCACTATAATTTCCAAACTATCCAGAGATCTGAGCAGGTTGACCCCGAAGCTCAACCTTACTCTTTGTATATGATGGAAGATAAAAGGCCTTGGAGAGAGGTGGAATAGACTCAGGTGGGATTTTTAAAACCATAATAGCATATCCTTTAAACATTTCCAAGTTGAAACCAGTAGTATTTTAGGAAAATTTAAAAATTGTAAATTACGCCTCAATGCATTTTCCAAAGCCTCCAACTTGCTGTGAAACACATCTGTGTGGTTTTTCAACAATTTTATGAGCAATTGTATTCAACTGAAGTTGGAAATACTGAGTTTCAAATTCAGTTTATGGATAGTTTAAAGCTTCCACAGTTATCACAATCTCGGATAGAGAAACTGAATATGTTTTTCTCCACAGAAGGGACTTGTTTTGTTGTTTACTATTTACCTCAGTTTAGATCATTAGGCCCTGATGGGTTGAATGCAGATTTCTATAAAGGCTTGAGATCTCAGATTTTAGAACCATTGTGCTGTCTTTTTACGGAAATAATCGATTTAAGATAAATGCCAGTAACCCTAAGGGGGCAAGTGATCACGATATTGTCTAAATTAGGTTGAGATATAACGAATCTGGGCACATACAAGCTGATTTTCCTGTTTTCCTTCGCTGCGGAATGATTGTGTTATGGTCCTCCTGAGTGGCTAAGTGTTCCAGGGATTACTGTTAAGTGTTAATCCAGTCCCTAGATTAGTGTTCATACATTCTTTGCCTGAGTTCAGTGTTTCCTGTTGGTCGATTACTGAAATGGTTATCTGTTATTAATCAAGTTTTAGTTAGTCTGCCCACAATTGGCTTTTGAAGAGAATACTGGCAGGCTAATGTCACTGCAGGAGTGTGTATACAGTGACATCAGTTTGCTCCATCTCCATCTCCTGGTAGAGGTGCAAAATTCACTTGTCTTGAATCCATCTGTCTGGATTAAGGAAATTATCAGGCAAGTAGTAATCCTGTTACACCAGTCTAGACTAGTGGGATATCTCCACTACTAGCAGATGGAGATAGAGAACACACCCTTTTTCAGCGACATTTTCACTTGATATGTAGGCTGGTGCTATACCAGCAGTGATCATTACTTCACTGCCTTCAGCAGATGGTGGACATATGCTTGACTGTTGCAGTAGAATTTTAAAGTTCCCGGCCTTCAGGCCTGGTCTCTGTTTGTGCTTTCATCCAAGGCAACAGCCTATGTGTGGTTTTCCCTGATAAAAACAGAATTTTGGCTCTGTTCCCTCAGAGACGGATGCCTATATCATAGCTCCCAGGGTTCCCTTCGGGGCCTGAATGAACAGGGCCTGGAAAGCGGCTTCCAGGATTCCCTTTGAGGCCTTGTTGATTCAGGCCTGGATTCTGATTCCTGAATTCATTTATGGGCCTGGTTGAGCAAAGGCCTGGTCTGTGACTCTCAAGTTTCCTTGTGGGCCTGGTTGAGCAGCATCAGGTAATTGACTCCCAGGCTGCCTTTGCTGGTTGAACAGGGTCTGGCCGGTGGCCCAGGACCGTGAGGGCAGAACATAAATACATAAGAAATTGCCATACTGGGTCAGACCAAGGGTCCATCAAGCCCAGCATCCTGTTTCCAACAATGGGCAATCGAAGCTACAAGTACCTGGCAAGTACCCAAACACTGAGTAGATCCCATGCTACTTGCTAACTTCATGGAGTGCCCCCTAGTCCTTCTGTTATCTGAAAGAGTAAATAACCGATTAACATTTATCCGTTCGAGACCGATCATGATTTTAAACAATTCTATCATATCTCCCCTCCGCCGTCTCCAAGCTGAACAGCCCTAACCTATTTGGTGTCCCCTCACAGGGGAGCTGTTCCATCCCCTTTATCATTTTGGTCGCCCTTCTCTGTACCTTCTCCATTGCAATTGTATCTTTTTTGAGATGCGGCGACCAGGATTTTACACAGCACTCAAGGTGCGGTCTCACCATGGAGCGATACAGAGGCATTATGACATTTTCTGTTTTAGGAAGGGAATTGTGACTAATAATTTCTAACATTCTGTTTGCTTTTTTGACTGCTGCAGCACATTGAGCCGATGATTTCAGTGTATTCACTATGACACCTAGATCTTTTTCCTGGATCTTTAGCTGAGACTGGTTGAGATTGAAGAGACCTGGTAGGGGAGGCCTTTGGCAGGTCCCCCCTACTTGATGCTGCTCGGTGTGGGTCCTCCTCCCACCCTTTTCCTACTTCCTTTAAGTTCTGTCTGAAGTTAGCATGTGGCACATTTAAAACTAATCGGAGAAAGTTATTTTTCACTCAACGCACAATTAAACTCTGGAATTTGTTGCCAGAGGATGTGGTTAGTGCAGTTACAGGCCGATACAGTACAGTGCGCTCCGGTGGAGCGCACTGTTAACCCGTGATTGGACGCGTGTTTTTGACGCGCTAGCTTTACCCCTTATTCAATAAGGGGTAATAGCGCGTTGAAAACGTGCGTCCAACCCCCCCGAACCTAATAGTGCCCGCAACATGCAAATGCATGTTGATGGCCCTATTAGGTATTCCTGCGCGATTCAGAAAGCAAAATGTGCAGCCAAGCCGCACATTTTACTTTTAGAAATTAGCGCCTACCCATAGGTAGGTGTTAATTTCTCCGGGCACCGGGAAAGTGCACAGAAAAGCAGTAAAAACTGCTTTTCTGTGCACCCTCCGACTTAATATCATGGCGATATTAAATCAGAGATCCTGAAAGTTAAAAAAAAAGGTTTAAAAACAAAAAAACATTTTGAAATCTGCTCGCGGGTTGAAAACTGGACGCTCAATTTTGCCGGCATCCGGTTTCTGAACCCGTGGCTGTCAGCGGGTTTGAGAACTGACGCTGGCAAAATTGAGTGTCGGCTGTCAAACCCTCTGACAGCCGGTGCTCCTGTCCAAAAAGAGGCGCTAGTGTCCCTAGTGCCTCTTTTTGCCGCGGGCCCTCGTTTGAATACAGAATCGCAAGCACAGGAGAGCGGGCGTTTGCCCACTCTCCCGCGACTTTTACTGTATCAGCCGTTAGTGTAGCTGTGTTTAAAAAAAGGATTGGATACGTTTTTGGAGGAGAAGTCCATTACCTGCTATTAATTAAGTTGACTTAGAAAATAGCCACTGCTATTACTAGCAATGGTAACATAGAATAGACTTAGTTTTTGGGTACTTGCCAGGTTCTTATGGCCTGGATTGGCCTCTGTTGGAAACAGGATGCTGGGCTTGATGGACCCTTGGTCTGACCCAGTATGGCATGTTCTTCTGTTCTTATTTCCCCCTAGCGCTTTGATTTAATTCACTTACCTCTGGACTGACTGGGTTAGGCCGCAGCAGTAAAGTTGCTTTCATAAATAATAAATAAATAGTAGAGCCAGCTACAGTTCTTCAGCGGCTGTTGCAACACAGTTTACAGAGCCACAAGGAAGGGATGGTCTTCTTTCTGGAGACCCTCTGAGCAGGTATAAGTATTCACTGTTGTGGCAGGATCCGCAGCCGTTTGAACTCGGCCTGTCCTTATAGAGTCAAACGCCTCTGGCTTTTTCCCTCCCAGAGGTATGTTTGGATGGGAGCCTCTGCAGTTGTGGAAACAACCAGCCCTTGGGGCGGGGGGATCTCCACAGCCTGATGGGAGCATTTTTTGTGGCAGGCTCTGTGGCTATTCAAAGAGCTGTAACTTTTAATTATTTCTCCCCTGTGTGGGAAAAGCCACAAGACAGAGGGAAATTAACAGCTCTGCTATCTTGGTAGAATGTACTGGCAGTGCCAGCCATCAGTTTGGGGTATCCCATGTGGCCACATATTTGCACAAGTACTGAATACAAGTTAGAGGCCCTCAGGACCAAGTGGGCGACTACAAGCAGAGAAGCTCTATTATGTATACATGTGCACAGGTGGTAACGAGTCCATGCTTTCAGCACAGCGCTCATTTTCAGATGGCATCAAGTTAAAGGCATTATGAAGGTGTTTAAACCATGCACATAGGGCTTGTTTTACACTTGCATTCCTGGTGTGCTTGTGGGAAAGTGGTCAGGTCCCAAGTAAAACGTACCTCTTAGTCCTCCCTCAGACTCTGAGTTCCAGTCCTTCTCTCTCCGGGCTCTTAAAACATTTCCACATTGTGTGGGGAAAAAAAAGCTGCTAGTTCCTGAGTGTTGGAGTCCAGTGGGCCTCTTCTTCCCTTTCCTTAGGGACCTTTGTGTATTCATGGATGTAGCGCCCTTCTGGCCTAGGCTGGCTAGTGAATGAACATTGGGCTCCTAAGAGACCTTCTTCACTGGACTTTCTTGTAACATAGTACTGACGGCAGAAAAGGACCAAATGGTCTATCCATTCTGCTCAGCAAGCTTCTTATGGTAGTAACTTCTGCTCCATGCAGGTTGTCCTCAAATTATTGTTAAGGGTAGTAACTGGCGTTTCATGCAGATTACCTTCATGTTTCTCTTAAGGATAGTAACTGCTGCTTCATGCAGTTATTCCCAAGCCTTATGATAACCATAAAAATTTACTGCTAGCAACATTTTTATTTGGTAATGAGCCTTCTTGAAAATTCAGACAGTGCTTCTTGATGTGCTTTGTTTATGGACTTGGCTGTATAAGCACTTCTGCGCTTTTTCCCTTATGTATGGGTATCAGTACCCCAGACTTTAAAAGTCATGGCCTGGAATGGTTGTCGTCTTCTGAATCCAATTCCCCCCCCTTAGACCTGATTTTCCAAGGGACTATCCCCTCTGGGTTGCTGATCATGGTGGAGGATAGTCCCTTGGTAAACCAGAAATAAGGAGAGTTTGTATCTGAAGTGAGCTTCTCCTTCCTCAGGTTTTTTTGGAAAGACTTGTTCCTGCTTGTCCTTTGGGTTGATGCCATAGTATTGGTCATGGACTGCAAACAGGGCAGCAGGTTCAATGTTTGAGGCCTTTCTAGTGTTACTATTTGGACAAGTCTAGGAGGGCTGAGTCCTAGAGATTCACAGACTCTCAGAGGATAGTGTCTTCTGGCCTCAGGATTGTTTGAAGCCTTATTGGCCTCGAGAATGTCACAAGAATAAACCTGTGGAGGGGATACTCTGTCCAGATATCAATCAGCCCAGTCATAGGGAATGAAAACAAACATTGTTGATACAGGGATCTCTCCAGATACTCATCTGGCCCATGGATGGATGGCGGATTCCTCCTTTGAACCTTAGGTTTTTTCATGCTTTTAAAGTTTTATTTGTTTATCACATTCTGTGGTGCCCGATGCCTCTTTATCTCAGTATGGCCTATAGTGACATCAGTTGGGATTTTTTTTCATTAAAAATTGTCATGATTTTGTTTGTGATTTTTCCAAGATATAATAGAAGATTACCAGCGGCTTCACGAAGTGTGCATGCTGCAATCACATGATGTTATACTACTGACTTTCCTGTTGACTGTATGCCGTGCCTTGGAGTGGATCATGACGTTCATGGTTGTATCACCTGTCAAATGTTGTCTCAAGGGGTATTAAGGCTCTGAAGCTTCAAAATCTGACCTTCCTGTGTCAACATTAGAGACTGAGGCATTAATGGATCTAGGACACTTACAGTCTGTCTTGTCTTCTGGTGATGCCAGCATTAGTGGAGCATTGCTGTTTCTCAGGATCCAGCATTAGTGAAAAGCACAGGAGTAGGAAGCCTCTTGTTTCACCTACTCGATGCATGCAGAGAGTTTGGCTGCATTGATACTGGCATTGGAGTCCAGCAATGTAACACATCAGGTGGAGGTTACTAAGCACTGGCATTATTCTCCATCGATGTGCGATGCCAGGAACATGGAGTTACTGGTTGCTGTATGTCCTGCTAAGCTGCCTCTTTTTGAGGAAAGTACCACGCAGTGTTATGTCAGAGCCATCAATACATTCCCCTGGTGATTCAGGAAGACCTGTCTCTTCCTACTGGTTCTCATGCAGTTTTGGCATCACCAGCTTTTGAAGAAGAATTGAATAGAAGAATCCGTGAGGCACTCAAGTCCCTTGGATTTTCTGGCGTGTCTTAGCTGCTTCTGACATCTAGAAAGGATTCCACAGGAAGATCATATAATTTCAAATGGAAGAGGTTTGCCATCTTGTGTGAGGGAAAGGCCCTAGATTCTTTCTCCTTTCCACACACAATCTGCTTGAATACCTTCTATAGTGGTTATCAAAAGTGTATATTCCCTTAAACATTTTTCACATTTTTTTGTCAATTTATCAGACTTGCATGCTTTAAAAGGAGATTTTTTTTCCTGCTTATCAACACACTATTCCCCACACCTTTCAGGGCCAAAAATGTTTTATTGGGGAACAAGGCATATTTGATCCAAAAAATGAAACAGAAATCCAGCAATTGAATAAGGTTCCACTCCCCTGAATCAATACTTGGCGGAAGCATTTCCAGCTAGGAGTCTGTTGTGATATATCTCAACCAACTATGTGCATCTAGATTTCTCAATATGAGACAATTCCTCTTTACAAAACTGTTTAAGCTCAGTAAAATTCCTTGGGGAGCATTGTTGGACCGCAATCTTCAATTCATGCCACATATTTTAGATTGGGTTGGGGATCTGACTGGGCTACTCCAGGACATTTACCTTTTTATTCCTTAGCCACGGCAATGTAGCTTTGGATGTGTGCTTTGGGTTATTGTCATGCTGAAAGGTGAACTTCCATCCCAGTTTTAACTTTCTTGCATAGGGAAGCAGGTTTTCTTCAAGGACTTTCCAAATACGTTTCTCCATTCGTTGTTCCTTCTATCCTGACAAGCGCCCCAGTTCCTGCCAATGAGAATCATCCCTCATAATGTGATGCCACCACCATGCTTCATAGTAGGGATGGTGTTTTCTGGGTGGATGGACTGTCTTGGGTTTGCCCCAAATGTAACCCTTTTCATTCAAGCCAAAAAGTATCCCCTGAATGTTCCTTTGCATATTTCAAACAGGATTCATGGTGGGGCTTTCTTGTGTTTATTGAAAATAAACTTACCATTCCCAGTAATGGCTTCCTTCTTGCTACTCTGCCATACAGGCTGATTTACGGAGTGGTTGGGATATTCTCATGTGCACACTTAGACCAGTCGTAGCCATGGAAACCTGTTGCTTTTTCAAAATTGCCATCAGCTTCTTTGTTGCCTCCCTGATCTGTTGTTTTCTTGATCAGTCATCCAATTTGGAGGGATGGCCTGATCTAGATAGGGTCTTGGTGGTGTCTGTCACATTCTACTTTTTAATTGTCTTGACCACGCTCAGAGAGAGATTCAAGTACTTTGCAGTTCTTTTATTCCCATGTTCAGGTCTGTGCCTTTCCACATCTTTGTCCCAGAGTTTTGTTGACAGCTCTTTGGTGCTCATGGTTAGGTCTTTGCTTTGAAATACACTACCCATCAGAGAGAACTAACTGGAACTAATGAATGTGTCCTGTTATCATGTGAATCAGTACAATTTAACACATGTAGGGCCACTTCACTTGGTCTGTGCTTTTGAAGGTGATTGCTTACACCAGAACTTTAAGTTTTTAAGATTGCTTCAGAAGTACAAAGTGAGTGGGCACTTATCCAACCAATCTATTCCATGTTTTTATTTCTACTTCATTTTCTAAGGAATTCTGGTATATATTTTTCATTTGGGAGTTGTGGGGTAGGATATGTGGATATATGGAACGAAAGTGTTTGAATGCATTTTACTTCCAGGCTATAAGAAAACAAAAGGTGAACATTTTGGAAAGAGATGTAGACTATAGCCACTGAATATTTCTCAGAATAGACAATTCTGCAGAACAGGAGGGGAGGGGGTAGAACAATTGTGGAGGAAGGGATGAATTAGGGAGCAGAGTGACTGCTCCCCCTTTCCTATAGGCCAGGGCTTCCCAAACCTGTCCTGGGGACCCCACAGCCAGTCGGGTTTTCAGGCTATCCATAATGAATATTCAAGGAGTTTGCAATTCTTTTATTCCCATTTTCAGATCAGTGCCTTTCCACATCTTTGTCCCATTATGGATATCCTGAAAAGCCAACTGGCTGTGAGGTTCTCAGGACAGGTTTGGGAAACATTTCTATAGGCTCTCTGGAGGGGAAGGGCTGGAGCAGAACATCCCTGCTGCTCTGTCTTTTAAGTCTGAAAAGTAGTAATTGAACTCTATTCCAGGGGTTCACCCACAAATTAAGCCCTGTATATGTACTATGTACGATATCTATCACAACCAATTCACCCAAAACCACTGTATTCCAGTGTACTGAATTGTCTAACAACAATATCAGGAATCAAATAGTACCACCAGTGTTTAAAATATACTGGTGGTACTATTTGATTCCTGATATGTACTATGTACAACATTTTAAGGAGCTATAGACGGCATTATTAGGAGCTATGTGCAGTGATTTACAGATGGTTTATATTGTTTAAGTCCAACAGACAATCTTGTTAGGGAAGTTTAAGTTTGTGCAGAGTCTCTGGTAGTGTTCATATCATTGGCTGATTGGAAAGTTGCTTCAAAGAGCTACCGTAGATTTTCACTAACTTCATGAAGGATAGAAGATCTGAGACCTGTTTGATGTGGAGTGATAGGGAGTTCCACAGTGATGGAACTGGGAAGGTTTTCTTCCTAGTGCCAGTTGGGCTCATAGTTTTAGGTGAATGTTGTGAAATGTTGGCATCAAATGTGGGAATGTGGATTGTGCGTATGCTACGCCAATCACCGAATAGTAATCATCACCTGCCCAACATGACAGTGCAATCTATGAATCAATCAAAGCAATTTTTTAAAAACAATCTTCAAAAATTCTCATGTTGTGCAGTGGTATGTTCATATAATCTTTCCTTATAATGTCCTTTCGCATGTGCAAGATTATGTCCATCAAACTTCTCTCCTTCCTCAGGATAAATTCAATGGCCCACAAAACCACAGCATGAAGGCATAATGTAATCAAGCCCTCTTCAGCACTCATAAAAACTAAGGGTCAGTCTTGAAAACAATAAGAAATGGAGTGTCTTTAAATACTTAGCTGACAATCTTCCATGCCATTGCCACCAACAGTTTCATCTTAAAAGGTCAGTTATTCTTCCAACATCTTTTCCTATACAATATGTTTAACTCCATGATGAGTAATAATACATTGACAAGGAAATCGAAGAATAAATTTAGCACCCATAGCCAAAACCTCAGGACGCATTAAAAGAAACGTTTTCCTACATTCCTGAGTGGAGCGAGTAATATCTGGAAATATCCACACTTGTTGTCCAAAAGAAAGACTGTCTATGGTGAAAAAAGGATCTTAATATCAAATCTCTATCATAGGAAAAATGCAAGACAAGAAAAGAGTCCCATGTCGAGAAATTGTAATATCAGTAGAGGATTCCAGAAATTGAGTTAGATCCAAATCTGGTTCAGAAATATGATCAGATGAGTTGAAGACTTTATCATATAAAGTTTAGCAAAAATAGGCATGATTTCTGTAGGCATTTTCAAGATTTCAGTTATATATTTCTTGAGCACATCCATTGGAGAAATTAAATTTGATTGGGGAAGATTTAAAATACATAGATGTAAGTGACGAATGGAATTTTCTATATTCTCCAATTTTCGTGAGTAAGAAAAATCCGATTTACCCAACAAATCTTGGGTTTGCTGTAAAGAAAACCTGAAGTTCCAAAGCTGAAATGTTTTCCGTATGGGAAACTGATTCAGATTCAAGGGCTTGAAATTGACCAGCAAAGGTAGAGGTAACATCAAATAAAGAAGATATGGATTTCAGCTTGGAGAAGAGAAGGCTGAGGGGGGATATGATAGAGGTCTTGAACGAGTAGATGTGAATCGGTAATTTACACTTTCAAATAATAGAAGGACTAGGGGGCATTCCATGAAGTTAGCAAGTAGCACATTTATGACTAATCGGAGAAAATTCTTTTTCACTCGGCGCACAATTAAGCTCTGGAATTTGTTGCCAGAGGATGTGGTTAGTGCAGTTAGTGTAGCTGGGCTCATAAAAGGTTTGGATAAGTTCTTGGAGGAGAAGTCCATTAATGGCTATTGATCAAGTTTACTTAAGGAATAGCCACTGCTATTAATTGCATCAGTTTAGGTGATTGCCAGGTTCTTGTGGCCTGTTTTGGCCTCTGTTAGAAACAGGATGCTGGGCTTGATGGACCCTTGTCTGACCCAGCATGGCAATTTCTTATGTCCAGAACCATAAGGGCTGACCAAAGTGAGTCCAGGAAATTACCGGAGGCCTTGGAAGAGCAGGGTGAAACAAAATAGGCTTCATACTCAGTTTTCCTGTATAATATTCGACTTGCCAAGATTTTTATTATTTCCTCATGGAGTTGAAGCAGTCACCTGAGAGCGAACCTCCAAGTCCGTTCCAGTCACAGAGTGCTCCAATAATGCCGAGATCTCAGGACCGGAAGCAGAAGCAGCAGCTAACCCGGTCACAATCAAGGCAAGAGAAGCCTCTCCAGAAACTGCCAATCTAGGGCCTGGGGGTCCACATGGCAGTAAAAAGTCTCCCAAAATGTGAGGCACAAGGGAAAATGGAGGAGTAAATGGTGCTCTGGGACTTAAGGTGGTCTGTGAGTCCGGTGACAGGGCCACCCGCTCCTCAGGGCCAGACGCCAAGGATGCTACCGGAGTTAAAGTATCAGAAGCTGGAAGCAGGAACCCCTCAATGGTAGGTTGAAGAGAGTCTGAGCCAGGGGTGGTTAGCCCCGAGTCCCGAATTTTGCCTTCCGTTTAGTATGAGGCATAGCAGCAATAAAACACGCAGAAAGGGCAGAGGCAAGATGGTGGCATAGCCTGAGGTCGGAGCGGGAACTATTCTCTGCTATCTGGGTTTTGAGAAAATTTCCCTATTCAAATGCCACCGAAGGGAAAGGTGAGAGTTTACCCTTCCCTACCTTTACCTTCGCCTATTCAGCAAGAGATTAGCCGCTATATGACCTCACCTGCACCAAGAATACCAGGAACCGAGGATACCGATGGTTTGAGCTGTTTGGGAGGGCAGCTCGAAACGGCGGAGGAGGCTTCCCTGATCCCCAATCACAGACCACCACCGGCACAGAGGATGAGTGAAGGGAGTCCTGGAAGAACTACCAGAGAAGTCATCAGCTCTGGTCTGGAGACGGGGGCTGCGTCGGCCCTCGAGGAAGGACTAGAACCGGAGACAGTCGGCCTGAGGCCAGAGGAGGAGAGTGGAGAACTGGTTTCGATAAACCCCCTGGGTGGGGGAGAAGAACAGGTTGCTGGGGGTGAGTCTTTTGGAATCCTAACACGCCCTGCTGTGGTCATGCTAGACACATTGTGGGATTTAATGGCTGGAATGGTGTCTAATGTCAAAGGCTTGAATGAGAAACTGGATACTATTAATGTCAGAAACCAACTAGATATCCTCCAAATCCAAAAACAAATTAAGAACTCTGTGGGAAGAGTAAACATTCTTAAAGAAAGAGAGAAGAAGAGTCAAGAGTTTAATGCAGCTGTGGTCAGAGACAGAGAGACTTTATCCAGGCGGATTGAGTGTTTAGAAAATAATGCCAAGCTTTTGAATTTACAATTTCTCAATTTCCCTAGGATGATAGGGGAAATACCATCAATAACAGTTAAGTTTCTTTTAGAATCGCTTGGTTTTACTGAGATTCACCTCCCAGTGATTGATTCATGCTTTTTTCTTCCGAAATCAAAAAATGTTAATAATATGTCTGAATTGCCTTTTCAAGGAGATCTCACAAATGTTTTAGAACTTTCTACCTTACAAATCATTGATTGGGGGTACTTTACTGGTTACCTTTTCTAGTCTTGCAGATTTAAATAAAATAATGAAGAAATATTTCAGTAAATACCCCATTAAGTTCTTTGATAAATTTGTGAAGATCTTTCCTGATTTAGTGATCACCACACAAGTTTGGCGAAAAGGATTTTTCGCCTTTCGCCAGGAAGTAATAGCATTGGGTTTCTCTTTTACTTTACGTTTTCCATGTAGGTGTTTGATAAGGAAACAGGAGGATCTCTTCATTTTTTCTATGCCAGAACAATTAAAAAGTTTTGTGGAACAAAGGAAACGAGCCACTTCTTCCCCTGTATCCAGCTAATGAAGTATGAGTGAAGTGCAGGTGTGCTATGTTATGTCTTACTTATAATCCAGCAGAAAAATACATTTTTATCTCCCTTAACTTTCTGCCTCATGTCTAAATTACTAAATTGTTGATTGTATTCTTATAGTGGAACTGACATATGATTTGATTTCATATAAAAGGATATTGTATAGATTTATTTTTGCTATATTGTCATGACCACATATTACTGGTGCAAACTTTTATTTTAGTTTGTATATGAAAATGGATAAATAAATAAAAAAAACAAAAAACATGCAGAAAAAGAGGAGCACAGACAACCCGAGCCTCTCAACAGGTGGCCATCAACGAATGTTTTCTAATTGAAAGAAATGCAATCTACTATCCAGTTATACCCAGGCAGGCCTAACCCCGGAACAGCACATCAAGGCTCATAAAATTAGTCATGGCAACATCAGTGGTCCATTTAAACTCAACCACCATGGAAGAGATTTGCAAGGCTGTGACTTAGAGTTCAGTCCACACATTTACATCCCGACAGATCAATAGGTTGGAATACTGACTCCTACCAACAGGACATATAGGGACACTGTTCCAACCTGCTGTCCCGCTAAGAAGAGTCAGTCTGTTCACCAAGGCCTCTTTGAGAGGTAGACCCTATCTCCATCCCTGTCCCCCACCTCCCCCGGGCCCATTTTTATTATTTTGGGTTGCCTTCCCCCCCCCCCCCCCAAAAAAAAAAACCAACCATATTGAAATTGACCTTATAAATATGTTCGTTGGTGTTATTGTGTTATCTCCCTTTCTCCTTTTTTGTTAGGCAGCACCCCGTAACTAGGGATTCCCATGTGCGTGGACTGTTATCTCATTTGTGCTCCGGTATTCTCCGAAGACAGAAGGATAGCAGTCTACATGTTCCTGCCCTCATCCCCTAAGAGTTGGTTTTCTTCCAAGAGCAAATATATAAGACTGAGGGGGCCTTGTGAGAAAAGTGATGTGGGATATCCCACACATGCTCATTTTGAGCATTAAAGAAGCTTTGAGAAAGCTCTCCATCTTGAACAGCCATTCATGACAAAGCCTAAACATGTGCAGACTGTAATCCTGCTTATCCTTGGAAAACAACTGTTACTGGTAAGCAACTTTTGTTTTACATAGACTGGGTGTCTTATGTCAAATATATCATGCATATTTATTGCGGATATTCTGAAAACCAGACTTGCTGTGGGATCAATAGGAAAAGTTTGGGAACCACTTCTTTTAATTATTAAAACATCTGTTTCAAAAATTAAATACAATTAAGAAAAAAAAGGTGTTTTCTAATGTTTGTTTAAACCATCTACTGCATCATCTTTTGAATTTGCTAGTATGACAATTTTACATTTTTCACAATGCTTCCTGCAAATCTTTCCTTCTACTTAGCATTTTTCTTGATTTCTTTTCCTGATATTTTTGGCTTTTTTTCTCCTGTTGCTTTAGTTCAGCTGTCTGCTGACCTGGGTATTGTTTGGCTGCCAGCTGTGATTAAAGCTAAAATCAATATATATTTTTTCTATTTTTAGTCATTTGCCTTTTAAGATAGATTTCCTTTTCTTTTTTTTTTTTTTGACAAGATGCTTTTGATTACAGATTTGGCCAAACAAATGACTGAAAATGTATTTTTCCACATCCACAACGGAGAGAAGATTTGCCAAGATATTTTCAGAGGTGGCCTGGTGTTAAAAAGACATAGCATTTTGAGCTCTGTCTAATCTTGGAAGCAAAAATTATGCATTTCCACAGTACAATCTTTATTTTCTATAACATTTTAGTAGCCATAATGCAGTGAGAGTTTATATCAAGTTTGTTTTAGTTATTTTTGCCTAGCAACTTTTTCCAACCAAATTATAACCCAGAGTACATAAGAACATAAGACTTGCCATACTGGGTCCATGAAGCTCAATATCCTGTTTCCAAAAGTGGCCAAGCTAGGTCACGAGTACCTGGCAGGATCCCAAGGCGTAGACAGATTCTAAGCTGCTTGTCCCAAGAATAAGCAATGGATATCTGCAATTTCACCTTAATAATAGTTTCCTCCAGGAACTTGTCCAAACTGTTTTTAAACACAGCCACACTAGTAGCTTTTACCACATCCTCTGGCAACAAATTCTAGAACTTAATTATGCATTGAGTTAGCAAGTAGCACATTTAAGACTAATCGGAGAAAATTCTTTTTCACTCAACGCACAATAAAGCTCTGGAATTTGTTGCCAGAGGATGTGGTTAGTGCAGTTAGTGTAGCTGGGTTCAAAAAAGGTTTGGGTAAGTTCTTGGAGGAGAAGTCCATTAATGGCTATTAATCAATTTTACTTAGGGAATAGCCACTGCTATTAATTGCATCAGTAGCATGGGATCTTCTTAGTGTTTGGGTAATTGCCAGGTTCTTGTGGCCTGGTTTTGGCCTCTGTTGGAAACAGGATGCTGGGCTTGATGGACCCTTGGTCTGACCCAGCATGGCAATTTCTTATGTTCTTATGAGTAAAAAAATATTTTTTCTTATTAGTTTTAAATGTATTATCTAGTAACGTCATTTGTGTGTGTCCTAGTCTTTGGACTTTTTGAGAGTAAACAACTGATTAACGTTTACTCATTCTGTTTTACAAATTATTTTTTAAATCTCTATCATATCTTCCCTCAGCGTCTCTTCTCCAAGTTGAAGAATCCTAACTGCTTTAGCCTTTCCTCATAGAGGAATCGTTCTGATCCCTTTATCGTTTTGGAATGTCTTTCCTGTCCCTTTTCTAATTCTGCTATATCTTTTTTGAGATATGGTGACTAGAACTGTAAACAGTACTCAAGATGAGGTTGCATCATGGAGCGATACAGAAGCATTATGATATTCTCTGTTTTATTCTCCATTCCTTTCCTAATAATCTTTAGTGTTCTATTTGCTTTCTTGGCAAATACTGCACGCTTAGCAGATTTCAAACTATTATCAACGATGACGCCAAGAACCTTTTCCTTAATGGTGACTCCAAATATGCAACCTTGTATTATGTATCTATAATTTGGGTTACTCTTTCCTAAGTGCATCACTTTGCACTCATCTACATTAAATTTCATTTGCCATTTGCATGCCCAGTCTCCCAGTTTTGCAAGGTCCTCTTGCAATTTCTCACAATCCTCTTGTGATTTAACAACTTTGAATAATTTTGTTATCACTAAATTTGATCACCTCACCTGATGTTCCCATTTCCAGGTCATTTATAAATATATGAAAAAAGCAGTGGTCCCAGAACAGATCCCTGGGACACTCCACTATTCACCTTTTTCCATTGGGAAAATTTAACATTTAGCCCTACTCTGTTTTCTATATTTTAACCAGTTGGCAATCCACAATAGGACATTGCCTCCTATCCTATGATATTTTAATTTCCTAAGAAGTCCCTCATTAGGGACTTTATCAAATGCTTTCTGGAAATTCAGATACACTATATCAACTGGCTCACCTTTATCCACATGTTTATGCCCTCAAAAAAGTAGCAAATTGAGGCAAGACTTCCCTTGGCTAAATCCATATTGGCTTTGTCCCATTAAACTATGCCTATCTATATGTTCAACAATTCTGTTCTTTATGATAGTTTCTCCCTTTTTGCCTGGCACGGACATCGGACTCACTGGTCTGTAGTTTCCTGGATCATCTCTTGATCCCATTTTAAAAGTTTGCATTACATTTGCAACCCTCCAGTCTTCAAATACCATAGACAATGTTAATGATAGTTTACAAAATTTCCAATTGGAAGTCCACACTTTCATTTCTCAATTCTTTTAGCACTCTGGGATGTATATCATCATGATCCAGGTAATTTGCTACTCTTTAGTTTGTCAATTTGCTCTAGTATATCTTCGAGATTCATTGAGATTTTTCATTTCTTCTGAACCATCAGCTTTGAATATCAAAGTTTTACCCTGGTTCTATGTAAACTGGTATGATATGACATGTGTCATGAATGTCGGTATAGAAAAGAATTAAATAAATAATTCCTGGCATAGGTAACTCTCAACAACAATGAAGCAGCTACCTCTCCAATTAATCACAAAAGAAAAGGAGAGAGGAGACCAAATGTACTCTATACCTCCAAAAGATTTTAAACATCAATTTTAAAATTTTTTAATTATTTCAAGTTGAAAACAATGCAGTATATCTTCTTGACTTAAAAATTTACTGGCTAAGTATTCAATTCAATTTATGAGATTTGGTGATGGTAGTGTAAGAACGGGAGTTCTAAGATAATATGAGAGTGGTGTTGTCAAAATAATAGAGATAATTTGTTTGTTTAAGAAAGTTAATAAAGGTATATAGTGGGTTTTAAAATGATAGTGGCAAATGACAATAGATGATTACAATCAAAAAGCTCTGAAGGCTGATTACAGCCTGCAGCCCATTGCGTGGCAAGAGGCTGCAGATTAGATTGTAACAAGAGTGATAAGATCTATGATATTGTCATTTGATGGGTACATATTTAAAATAATTAAAAAACTTTAAAATTGATGTTTAAAATCTTTTGGAGGTATAGAGTACATTTGGTCTCCTCTCTCCT
Source organism: Rhinatrema bivittatum (assembly GCF_901001135.1). Lineage (NCBI taxonomy): Eukaryota > Metazoa > Chordata > Amphibia > Gymnophiona > Rhinatrematidae > Rhinatrema > Rhinatrema bivittatum. The sequence continues at coordinate 66,681,486 of NC_042617.1, read as the reverse complement.
TTTCTTTTGTGATAGGTAACTCTCTTACATCTTTCTCAGTTTATACCAAAGCAGGGAATTCATTTAGTCTCTATGCTATGACTTTGTCATTCCTAAGTGCCCCTTTTACCCCTTGATCATCTAACTCTGACTCCCTTAAAGGCTTTTTAAAGTTGAATGTACCTGAAAAAGATTTTTATGAGTTTTTACTTCCACAGCAAGCTTCTTTTCATATTCTCTCTTTGCCTTCCTTATCAATGCTTTGCATCTAACATGTCAGTGCTTATGCTGTTTCCTGTTTTCTTCATTCAGATCCCTTTTCCATTTCTTGAAAGATGTTATTTTAACTATTGTAGCCTCTCTCACCTCACCTTTTAACTATGCCAGTAGTTGTTTAGACTTCCTTCCATCTTTTCTAATGTGTGGACTACATCTGTTCTGGGCTTCCAAGGTGGTATTTTTAAACAACATCCATGCCTGATGTAAATTCTTAACTTTTGCAGCTGTTCCTTTAAGTTTTGTCATAAACATTTTCTTCATTTTATCATAGTCATCCTTCTGAAGGTTAAATGCTGTTTCAGTAGATTTCTTTTTGGCACTTCCTCCAGTTAAGTCAAATTTGATAATGTCATGATCACTATTGCGAAGTGGCTCCAACACTGTTATCTTTCATGCCAAATCTTGTGTTCTACTAAGGACTGGGGCTAAAATACTTGAGGGGAAACTATTTGTTGATTCTTGTATCAGCTGCTCCATGAAACAGTCATTTATTTCATCGAGGACCTTTACCTCTCTAGAATGTCCTGATGTGACATTCACTTAGTCACTACTGGGGTAATTGAAATCTCCCATTATTACTGTGCTGCTGTTTTTGTTAGCTTCCCTAATTTATTTTAGTATTTAATTGACTGTTTATTATTTCTGGCCAGGTGGATGGTATTACACACCCACTACTATTTTAATTCCCCTTTTCGCCTGGAATATCTTTCTATCCATAAAGATTGAACATTGCATTTATTTCCTGCTGAATTTTTATCCTGGTTACTCAATGCCCTCTTTCACATATAGTGCCATCCCTACACCAATATGATCCATCCTATCATTTTGATATAATTTGTACCCTGGAATCAGTGTCTCTGAAATGCCAATTATATCTACCTTCTCATTCAGTGCTATACACTCTAACTATCCCATAATATTTTTAGACTTTTAGCATTTGTATACAGATATTTCAAAGTATATTTTTGTTTATATTTACAACCTGCTCATCAATTGACAAGGATAATTTGAAATCTTTCTGCTTCTTACTTAAAGAGCACCAAGAAACTTTAATCACAGCTTTACAGGGGTTTTAACTCTATTCTCTAAAACTCCCATTTAGCTTAAATGTTGGAAGGTCCTTGGTCAGAGACCTCCAGACTGCAGTTTTCTTCAGAACCTAGCACATGTGCACTTTGAGCCTGTTGCAAAATGGCTTGGACTCCCTCTTTTCCTGGGATTGGGGGCCGGTGGTTATGAGTATTGCCTCAGTTTATACCAAATGGATTTGTTCTAAATGAGTGCATGTTCAGCCTTTAACATTCATCTCATGTATTTTACTGACAGATTGTGCCTTTGCTGGGCAAGCTGAGTAAAGTGTCGGAAAACGCTACCATGATTCACAGCTGTCTGGATACTCTAGCAGTCATGTATCTTTCAGTGGACTCCAAGAACCCCTTGAAAAAAGTGATGTCGAGGTACAGTGTCAAGCCAGCTTGGTTGATTAACTTTACACTTCACTGATAATTGCTTCCATTACTGCTGTATAACAGCATTACTCATCTAGAATAAACTAAAATCTTTCAATGAGAGTGTTTAAGTTCTTTGTGGAGCTTGCATGAAGTTCTAGGGATTTATAGATCTTGGTTAGAGAAGCTTCAAGTGTTACACAACCAGTTCTTTTTTTTCTCCTATATTTCTTGTAATTGCATGTTTTGAAATCTCTATGTATTTAATCTAGCTAGTGTTTTAAACTTCTGGCTAGTGTGTATTAAAATAACTGTAAATTATAGAGCAAAGAGCTGCTATCTGCAGGAGCTGTTTGTTCCTAAATAGTTCTTGTAAGGACTTGCTTAAGAGAATAATAAGACTAACGTACTAATTTAACAATTTGTATAATAGTCACTATTACCAGAATGGCTTTTATTCAGTGTAACATTTGTAATGCTTATGTCCCAAAGCCTACCATTTGGAGACTTAAGCGTGGTCCAATTTGTTTTCAGCTTTCTGCAATGAAAAAGCAGGTGATGCATTTGAAAGAGGAATTTTTCAGATTTCAAAAAACTTGCCCTATCTTGATGCAATCGGAATATATTCTTCAGCTTCCTCAGAAGATTCAGAATACCAAGAATAAAATGGTTTACTGTGGGGTCTGGTAGAACAAGACGTGACTATAAGACACCCAATCTCCCCAACTGGACAGCATCCTGAATACCTACCCTCACTCCGACAGAGAAGTCAGACATCCAAGAGTCAGAATCCCAGGAATAACTGGATTGCAGTTGGCTCCAACAGAATAAGGCCTGTGATGTTGAGGTACTCTCTCAACTGTTACTCTTACAAAATGCTTTTTCTGCTTTGGAAAATGAAGAAGTCCCAGCAACAGAATATGAAGTGATATCTGAAAGGGACGTGGTCACCCAATGCACCCAGAAACCCTCCAATATCTTCAAATGTTATAAAAGAAAGCTGCTTCTTCTGGGACACTCTGTCACCAGAGGAACCAGTTTGGGAACTCAATTTGATGGGGACACAATGGTTAAATGCATTCCAGGATGCTCAACTAATGGTAATGCAAACCAGTTGGTTAGTGCAATTATAGAAGAAAGTAAGAATGCTGATATCAATGTTATCATCCATCTGGGAATGAATGACCTCACTATAAATGGTGTCTACAAGGTACAGGAAGATTTCCAAAATCTAGGGGAGAAGGTTAAACGCATGCCAAAGACTATTGCCTTTTCAGAAGTATTACCAGTTCATGGAAAGGGAAAGGAAAGGTTATACCATATAGATAATTACAATGTTTGGCTCCAAACCTAGTGTGAGGAAAATGGTTTTGGATATATTGGAGGCTGGGGCCGTGTATGAAGCATTGAAAGATTATATGGTAGGATGGCCTACATTTGTCTGTGGCAGGAAAGGGGATGTTAAGTGAAAAATTCAGGTCAAACACTATCAGGCATTTAAACTAGGAAGTGAGGGCAGCAGAAGTGGCTGGTTAAATTGGAAGCAATACATGGGAAGACCAAATAACAAAATCATTCAGTTAAAAAAACCAGAAAGTCGACTAGGAAGAGCAGCTGAAAAGCTGTGACTACAAATGGTCATAGTTGAGCAACAAAATCCCAGTCCTGCAGGACCCAATGGTAGAGGCAGAATTGGACATTTTTACTGATATGGAGACATGATTCATTGAGTCTTATGATTGGGATGCAGCCATCCCGGGCTATAACTTGTTAAGAAAGGGCAGAGAGGACAGAAAAGGGGGAGGAGTAGCTCTTTATGTCAAAAACAATATCTAAACAACTGAATTGCAAGGGACGTGGTGGGGTAAAGAAGAAGCATTATGGACCATTCTAAAAAGAGAAGATGGTGCTTCCATTTTTACTGGTGTGATCTACAGGCCTCCAACCCAAACTGATGAACTGGACAGAGACCTGATCAAGGACATCCAAAAGTTGGGAAAGAAGGGAGAAGTGTGCTCATTCGAGATTTTAATCTCCCAGAAGTGGTTTGGAGCATTCCTTCTGCAGAATCTACAAAAAGTAGAGAGATAATGGATGCCCTTCAGGGGGCTCTGCTCAAACAATTAGTAATGAAACCCACAAGGGAGGGTGTGATCCTTGATCTAGGGCTCACTACTGGGGACAATGTCTCTGATGTTTGGGTAGGGGCTCACCTGAGCAGTAGTGTTCATCAAATGGTATGATTCAGTATCACAAATAGGATACAGAGAAGTCACACAAAGACCAGGGTTTTGAATTTCAGAATAACATCCCCATTTTGATAAAATTTGTATCTGGAGGAAGAACTGGAAGACTGGAAGAATATGGATGAGGTGGAACAACAGTGGGCCAAATTAAAAGCCAATTACAAGGCAACAAATCTATAAGTTAGGAAAGTAAAGAAGAGTAAGAGGAAAAAGAAAATGATCTGGTTCTCTAAGGAGCTAGCTGTAAAAATTGAGGGGCGGATTTTAAGAGCCCTGCTCGCCTAAATCCGCCCAAATCCGGGCGGATTTAGGCGAGCAGGGCCCTGCGCGCCAGTGAGCCTATTTTACATAGGCCTACCGGCGCGCGCAGAGCCCCGGGACTTGCGTAAGTCCCGGGGTTTTCTGAGGGGGGCGTGTCGGGGGCGGGCCCGAACCGCGCAGCATTTTCGGGGCGTGTCGGGAGCGTTCCGGGGGCGGGCCCGGGGGCGTGGCCGCGCCCTCTGGACCCGCCCCCAGGTCGCGTCCCGGCGCGCTAGCGGCCCGCTGGCGCGCGGGGATTTACGTCTCCCTCCGGGAGGCGTAAATCCCCTGACAAAGGTAAGGGGGGGGGTTTAGACAGGGCTGGGCGGGTGGGTTAGGTAGGGGAAGGGAGGGGAGGGGTGAGGGGTGAGGGGAGGGGTGAGGGTGAGGGGAGGGCAAAAGAAAGTTCCCTCCGAGGCCGCTCCGATTTCGGAGCGGCCTCCGAGGGAACGGAGGTAGGCTGCGCGGCTTGGCGCGCGCCGGCTATACGGAATTGATAGCCTTGCGCGCGCCGATCCAGGATTTTAGCGGATACGCGCGGCTACGCGCGTATCTACTAAAATCCCGCGTACTTTTGCTTGTGCCTGATGCGCCAGCAAAAGTACGCCAAATCGCGCGGTTTGAAAATCTACCCCTAAGGCAAAAAGAACAGCATTTGAAAAGTATAAAGGATCTCAAAATAAGGAATACAAGGAAGAATATCTATAAAAATGAGGGAGATAGAGAATGAAATCAGGAAAGCAAAATGTCAAGCGGAAGAAAGAATTGCCAAAGAGGTAAAGAGAGGAAAAAACATTTTTCAGATATATTAGAAAAAGAAGGGAGGCTCAAAGTGGCATAGTGAAATTGAAAAGTGACAAGGAGCACTGTGTGGAGAGAGATAAAGAAATGGCGGAAATATGAAACAAATACTTCAGTTTGCTATTCACTGTAAAGAGAAGGTCTGTTGCTAGTTGACAAGACCGTAGATGGAGATGGGGTAGATGAAATTCTGTTTACAGAAGAGAATATATGGGAAGAGCTAGGAAAACTGAAAGTGGACAAGGCCATGAGGCTGGATGAGGTTCATCACAGGATACTGAGGGAGCTCAGAGATGTGCTGGCGGGTCCTCTGCATGACCTGTTCAATAGATCGCTGGAAATGGGAGTGGTGCAGAGTGACTGGAGAAGAGCAGTGATGGTCCCGCTTTACAAGAGGAGGCTGGAAACTACAAGCCAGTTAGCCTCACCTTGGTGGTGGGAAAATTAATGGAGACTCTGCTAAAGGAAAGGATAGTAAACTATCAACAGTCAGGAGGTTTGCTGAACTAGAGGCAGCATGGATTCACCAGGGGAAGGTCATGAGAGACAAATCTGATAGATTTTTTTTTTGATTGGGTGACTAAAGAATTGGATCGAGGAAGAGTGCCTGATGTGATCTACTTGGATTTTAGCAAAGCTTTTGATATGGTTCTGCATAGGAGGCTTGTGAATAAAACGAGAAGCTTGGGAGTGAGCGCCAAAGTAGTGGCCTGGGTTGCAAACTGGCTGACGGATAGAAGACAGCGTTTAATGGTAAATGGAACCTATTCTGGAGAGAAAACAGTGTTAAGCGGAGTGCCACAAGAATAGGTGTTGGAACCGCTTCTATTCAATATCTTTGTGAACGACATTGCGGAAGGGATAGAAAGTAAAGTTTGTCTGTTTGCGGATGATACTAAGATCTGCAACAGAGTGGATGCACTGGAAGGAGTAGAATGAATGAAAAGTGATGTAAGGAAGCTTGAACAGTGGTTGAAGATATGGCAGCTGGGATTCAATGCCAAGAAAAACAAAACTTAACCAGCTGCTCCTACTCACCTCAAGCCGCAACTGCACCATCGTCTGCGAAGGGAGGCCTGCGCGATCGGCGCCCAGACCCGTCGGGGTAAGGCCTTTTAATTTCCCTTCCCCCCGGCGAGCCTGACCGTCGATCTCGCGGCTGAGCGGCAGCCCCTCGACTCCTAGGCACGCCCACCACTGCGAACAGCCAATCCAAATCGAGAGGGACTTTTAAACTTCTTCACCCTCCGGCGCCGCGATTAAACAAAACTTAACCAGCTGCTCCTACTCACCTCAAGCCGCAACTGCACCATCGTCTGCGAAGGGAGGCCTGCGCGATCGGCGCCCAGACCCGTCGGGGTAAGGCCTTTTAATTTCCCTTCCCCCCGGCGAGCCTGACCGTCGATCTCGCGGCTGAGCGGCAGCCCCTCGACTCCTAGGCACGCCCACCACCGTGAACAGCCAATCCAAATCGAGAGGGACTTTTAAACTTCTTCACCCTCCGGCGTCGCGCGCCGGCGTCGCGCGCCGAAGGAGCACGGCAAAGGGGCTTGCCCCTTTGTGCGTCCCTTCGTGCACCCCGGAGGCACAACACGCTCCCTTAACAATCAACATCTACCACTCTTCTTCAATTACCAGTCCTTCAAATCACTCGACCATTCTCCAAGCCTACAAGCAATCTGCATTCTAACTGCACATCTCATTCAAACCTCAATCACAAAACTACTGTGAATCTCTCCTACCTATCCACCCCCATTCATACAACAAACCATTAATTCTTCTCTTCAAAAATAACAACAAGACATTCGACTATTTCTAACCATCATGCTCTGTGGTCTCTCGATTCCGATTCTCCATCACAGAAGACATAACGCAACTAGTAAGTCTCTGATTTCTCATCCTCACACCTATAAAGCCCTCATTCCCATTATTGCGTCTCCCTTTACACAATTACTAGGGCTAACATTTTTCTCACTATTTCTATTCAACGCCCAATCCATCACTAAGAAAACGCCCATTCTCAACGATCTTCTCCTAGACGCAAATCCTGACGTATGCACTATAACAGAAACTTGGCTCAAACCGACAGACACTGCACTAATTAACCAATTACCTACACATTCATATGACTTCTTCTCAATTCCCCGACAGAAAAGAAAAGGTGGAGGAATTCTTCTTGCTACCAAAAAAGATTTGAATTTCACCCAATACACAGTCAACTCTCCTAACAAACTGGAAACAGGCCTTTTCAAATCAAACTATCTTCAAATCCTTCTTGTATATGCTCCCCCAGGCCTTCTCGACTCAGATGCCTCTCCTCTTCTGGAATTAATAGTCTCCCACATCAATCTAGATTCTCCAGCAATTATACTCGGCGACTTCAATTTACATATTAACAATCCCTCTCTATCTACAAATGGGAAAACTCTCATTACCGCCTTATCTGCTTTAGGTTTCAACCAAATTATCAAGGAGCCCACCCATAAAGCAGGTCACACATTGGACCTCATCTTCACTAATTCTGGTATCTCTAATTCAACTCAACCAATCTGCGAACCAGTACCCTGGTCGGACCACTCTCTAATCTCGACCACCATCACACTTGCACAAAAAAAACAGCTCCCTCGCCCCTCAACAACAATTCTCCTATAGGAAAATATGTACATCCGAGGACCTCCACAACCACCTAATTTTAGAACTTCCCCATATGGACCTTTCCTCTCCAAATTCAGCACTTCATTCTTGGAATAATATCACAGAAACTGCAGCTAATAAACTCTGTCCTCTAACAACTAAAAAACTAAAACACAACCTTCCAAAAAAACAACCATGGTTTAATGAAGAACTACAAAATCTAAAACTTTCCCTCAGACGGAAAGAAAGCAAATGGCGCAAATCTCCTTCAGCGTCCACCCTCTCTACCTACAAATTTGCTCTCCATCACTACAAAAATTCCTTGCTAAAAATCAAAAGAGACTTCTATGCTCATAAGATTCATCATATGATCTTTGATGCTAAAGCCCTATTCGCCTACGTCTCCAACTTAACTCAAATCCAAATACCTGACATTCCATTTAACAAAGCCCAAGAAAAAGCAGAGGAACTTGCCCTCTTCTTCAACAACAAAATAGCCAACCTTCTTTCTAAGAATTTGCTCAATACTTCTTCCCCTCATAGTACCTTTATACACCATAACAAAAACATCTCACTCAACACATTGGAACCCACTACAACTTCGGAAATCCATAGAATACTGAAAAATATGAAACCATCGACACACCCATTAGACCAAATCCCTTCCAAATTACTCCTCCTTATTCCGGACACCATATCCAAAGCTCTGGCGGACATAATCAATTGCTCTTTATCTAAAGGACTCTACCCTGACGACCTCAAAATGGCATCAATCAAGCCCTATCTCAAACCTCCCGTTCATTGCTAAAGTCATGGAAAAACTGGTTAACTCTCAATTATCAGACTACCTGGAAGATCACAAAATTCTCTACCCTTCACAATATGGCTTCAGGAAATCGTTAAGTACAGAATCTCTCCTAATTTCCTTAACAGACTACCTCATCCTAGGCCTAGACAAAGGCCAGTCCTATCTTTTGATTCTCTTGGACCTCTCAGCCGCCTTTGATACTGTTAACCACTCCATGCTCTTAAACCAACTATTGAACATCGGCATAACGGGCTCTGCACTGTCCTGGTTCCACTCATTCTTAAAAAATAGAGGCTTCAAGGTAAAAATACACAGCAAAGAATCTAAACGCTACCCTTCATCACAAGGAGTTCCCCAGGGTTCATCCCTCTCACCTACCCTCTTTAACATCTACCTCCTCCCTCTCTGCCAGCTTTTAACCAATTTGAACCTTAAACACTACCTGTATGCCGACGATATCCAAATTGTAATACCAATCAAAGAATCCATTAAAAAAACCCTCGAGCTTTGGGATTATTGTCTACAAGAAATCAACTCCCTCCTTTCCAGTATGAATTTAATCCTAAATTCCTCAAAAACGGAACTCCTTCTCATATCCTCTGAGATCTGCCACACACCCACAATTCCTCAAACTAATTTACAAACAACAAAAGTAAGAGATTTGGGCGCAATCATCAATAATAGACTTAATTTAAAAGCTTTCATAAACCAAACTACTAAAGACTGCTTTCATAAACTGCATGTTCTAAAAAGAATAAGACCACTGTTCCACAACCATGACTACAGGACTATCCTACAAGCAATAATCTTCTCCAAGTTAGACTATTGCAATTCTTTATTATTAGGTACCCCATCAGCACACACCAAACCACTACAAATGGTTCAAAATACTGCAGCCAGAATCCTAACTAATACAAAGAGAAGAGAGCACATTTCCCCAATCCTTAAAGAATTACACTGGCTACCAATTCATTTCAGAATTCTTTATAAGTCAATCACCATAATCTACAAATCCATCCAACAAATCGCCCCTCTCAACCTACAAATCCCTTTCATAAAACATACTTCCTCCAGACCCATAAGAGAGTACTACAAAGAGTCACTACAAGTACCGCCTTCCAAAACTTCCCTCCACATAACTTACAGAGATAGGGCTTTCTCCACAGCAGGACCCACGCTTTGGAACTCCATACCAACGGAACTTAGACAGGAACCCTGCTTACTGACTTTCAGAAAAAGACTTAAAACATGGCTTTTCAAACAAGCCTTCCCAGACGCAGATTAAAAACTATTCTATCCGATTTTCAACCTCCAATCAACATATTTTATTATTATAACCATCCTGGTATCCTACCCCTAAGCATTATTATCATCCAGAATCTTCATTACTTATGATTTCGCCTTTATTGTTAAACTACATACTTGTACGGAACAATTCATTGTAATTCTCAAACATCCATTTTTGGAAATTCCTCCATTCTACAGGTTTATACACTTTGTTAAAGTTTCTATCTTGTCTTCTTCTTGCTCCTAGTTGTACGTCTCCCTGTTTATTGTAACTGCATCTATATTATTTATAGTTCATATTATTTCGTTCTCTGTTCCGGTTATCACCCATTGTTTATTGTAAACCGGCTTGATGTGATATTTTCACGAATGCCGGTATAGAAAAAATTAAAATAAAATAAATAAAGAAGTGCAGAGTCATGCATCTGGGGTGCGGTAATCCAAAAGAGCTGTATGTGATGGTGGGTGAAGTGATGTTGTTCATGGAGCAAGAGAGGGACCTTGGGGTGATAGTGTCTAGTGATCTGAAGATGGCGAAGTAATGTGAAAAGGTAATATCTAAAGCCAGAAGAATACTGGGCTGCATAGAGAGAGGAATAACAAGTAAGAAAATGGAGGTGATAATACCTTTGTACAGGTCTTGGTGAGGCCTCACCTGGAGTACTATGTTTAGTTTTGGAGACCGTATTTCAAAAGGAACAGAGAAAAGATAGAGGCGGTCCAGAGAAGGGCGTCTCCATCAAATGACTTATGAAGAAAGTTTGAAGAACCTAAATATATATACCCTGGAGGAGAGGAGGTGCAGGGGAGATATGATACAGACCTTCAGATACCTGAAAGGTTTTACTGTTGTACAATTGACAAACCTTTTCCGGTGGAAAGAAATAGTAGAACCTAGAGTGTCATGAAATGAAACTCCAGGGAGGATGATTCAGAACCAACATCAGGAGATATTTTTTTCAAAGAGAGAGTGGTAGATGCCTGGAATGTCCTTCCAGAGGATGTGGTGAAGATGAAAACAGTAAAAGATTTCAAAGGGGCATGGGGATAAACACTGTGGATTCCTAAAGGCTAGAGGATGAAAATGAAGAAAAGAGTGCATGGGGTAACTTATTGGTGTGGCGGTTATTACCCTTAACCAATAAGCCTTCATACTGTTGATGCAACTTCATTATTGCTCTCTACTTCAATGGCAGGGGGAAAAGGGGAATTAGATTCAGACAGCAACCAATAAGGACTTTGAATTTTACTGCTTGGAAAAACAAATAAGCATGGGGGTAACTTGCTGATGCAGCTGTTAGTACCCTTAACCAATAAGCCTGATACTTTTGATGCAACTCCAGCATTGCTCTCTGCTTCAACGGCAAGAGGTAACAGGGAATTGGACTCAGACAGCAACCAACAAGGGCCCTGATTTTGACGGTCTGGGAAACTGATAAATATGGGGGTGACCTGTATGGCATGGCAATGCTACCATAAGCTTGCTGGGCAGACTGCATGGACCATTTGGTCCTTTTCTGCTGTCATTTCTCTATTTCTGTGTAAGTTGTCTGACTGGTTATTGCATCCTAAGTGATCTCCCTCCTTTCTATGTGGTCTCTTGATATGAGCCTCACATGGCAACTGCCATTTGCATAGCATAGCAGCTTCTTAAAGAAAATTTTATTGCGCTTGTAATTGTGGATATTGAACTTAGAAGGCTAAATATTTTTTAGTAGGTTAGGAGAAACACTTTTCTACATAAAGCAGGCAAAATAGAATGTATCATTCAATATTCTATTACTGCCGACTTCATATGGTGGTCTTGTATGAAAGAGACCGAAGATACTAACCTTCCTACTGATGGCTGTTTATGCAGTGCTTTATTTATTACTAATTTTGATTTGTGTTTTATCATTGCTAAGATGTGACATTTAAAAGTTGCAGGGTATAGAGACTGTTTTGAAATAAAGTTTAGTTTATATCTCTGTTCAGTGAGAGAGATCTAGCCTAGTGATTGCCAACCCTATTCTGGAGACAAACGTAACCTGGCCCTTTTTTTTAGGATATCTATAATAAATATGCATTGGAGACCCAGGATATGCTAATTAGCTCATGTATATTTTTTAGGCTATCTTAAAAACTAGATCGATTAGGTGTGCCTCCAGGACAGCGTTGAAAGTCAACTGGTCTGTCTGTCCATTTCTGTGTCAGTCCCTAGAGATCTGACATCATTCTGCTTTTTCAGGATACCCACAAGGAATAGTCATGACGCAGTTGCATATATTGAAGTTGATTACAATATGGTTAATTTGAATATTTGGTTATCCTGCTGACTGGAGCTGGTTATTCCTAATCTATACATTGTCTCCCCTACCTTGCCCCATTGGAAGAGATGTGCATGCCTTGCACTGACCCAGCTGGGTCACAGAGCACTTCATTTGTTTACCATGTCCTTGTACAGTTTATACTTTTTCCTCATTCTGTCTTCACATGGTGTTCTTGCTTTTTTTTCCTACATTTTCAACATGCTGTAATTTATCAGTTGCCTCTGACTGAAGTATTTTCAGGCAGCCTGGTTTAAGTGTGCGCTTTCTTTTATTTGTATTCTAGTTCACTGAACGCCCTTCCAGACCAGTTTAAAGCCGAAGCTGTGCACAGTTTTACCAGACGCCTTAGAGAAGAACTTGGGAGCACAAACACAAACCTGTTTAGGAAAGTGATCGAAAATCTTGCATCCTGCATGGACAATTTCAGTATAGGTATTTCATTCTTGTAGGGTGGCTAAGAACTGCATTTATTTTGTTTTCATCTTGCTATAGCTGTAATTGTTTGGATACTTATTATGGTACAATGTAGCATCTTTATATAGTTGTTTGCTAGCCTTTTATAAGGTCTTTTTCTCTAAGTATTTGATGCATAGAGACATTTTTGAACCAGAGTGGTGATTTTAAAGCTTGCAAAAACTGTTTTACCTGACTTGGACCCTTAATGGTTTTCTTGAATTTTGTATCTGAAAGGAAAATCTTCATTGATCATGGAACATGGAAATGTTATAATATATTTATCCTTCTTTTCCAAATACTTTTATTTTGTTGCCGTATGTGTCTTACTCTTACCATGTTGCACTTTGTGTATCATTTGCCCTATGCTTCCACGGGCTTATTTTTATTTCTCTCTTCATTTCAAATTCCCCCCTTACCCTTTTCCTTCCCATGATTATAAAAAGAACTACGGCCCGGCTCCATTATTAATTAGATTTTTGTTAATACCATTACCTTCTAGGTATATACCAGTTTTTTGTATTTTTAAATTTTATTTAAATTCTATTTTATTTTAATTTTATTTTTCATTTTTAACTTTGTAAACCGTTTTGACAAAAAAAACCTTGCTTTGAAAAACGGTATATAAATACTTTTAAATAAAATAAATACATTTAGAGGGCAATTTTTCATAAGCCAATTTACCCAAGAAAAAGTGCCATCTGGAAATGGTCCACCCTGAACCTGGTAGAAAAAAACGCTTGTTCCTTCAGCCTTGTTGGAGGAGGCATTCCCTGGGGTTTGTTTAGGATGGGGTAGGAAAATAATGCATGCAGATTGCATTTTCAAATCTCTGCATGCTGTTGTCCTTGAAAAAAGCACCCAGAGACAAAGCAGGTGCAAGTATTAGGTGATACTATGTACCGGCAGCACATTTCAAAGTGATGGTGAGCACACACTTTCACTTGGGAAAATTGGTGAAAACCAGTGGATAAGAAGTATCCACCGACTTTGCAGCAGGGCAGGTAGTTTGAAAATAGACCCCCCTCCTTTTCCTTGGGAGCTAAATTGTACTAAATAATTGCTAGACAGTGCTTAAATAGTGAAATGTATATGTTTCCTTTCCTTACAGGTACCACCTGTATTACAGATATATTCATGGAAGGTGAGTTCTTACTAGAGAGGGTACCCTATGATACTCTAGAGCAGAGCTTTCCAAACTTTTCATGTTGGTGACACACTTTTTAGACAAACATAATTTCGTGACACAGTAATTCAGACTACCAGCAAACCAGAAGTTAAAGGTTAAACGAACAAAATGTATTTCAACAATTTATGTATGTTTCCTTAAATATATACATAAATAAAATGTTTCACAACACAACCTATCTCATAATAAATATTTGCAGGCTTCCACTTCCTCCATGCTGATCTCGTACATTGTGAGATCGGCATAGAGAAAGTGCTACTCTTGCACATTCCCAAAGATTACATGTGCCAATCACTAAAAAGTAATTTTTTTTTTTTACCTTTGCTGTCTGATCTTAGTTTTCTAATCGGTTGGTCACAGGCTTTTTTTTCCACCTTTCCTTTCTTGTTTTTTTTGCCAATTCCTTTTACAGGGTCTTTTTTTCTATTTCTTTTCTCTCCATCTGTCTTCCCTCAAACACACAATCAGGTTCTCATTCTCACACGCTATCTCACACATTCTCACACACACAGACTCTCACTCACATGCAATCTCACACATCCACAGCTCTCACTCTCACATGCCTCTCTCTCATACATACATACATACTGTCTCTCTCGTGCACATGCTGTCTCACTCTCACACACACAGGCTCTCTCACTCCTACATGCTCTCTTGCTCAAGCACAGGCTCTCACTGGCACATGCTGTCCCTCTGCACGGGTTGCCGAAGGATGGGCTCTTCAGGAGGCCCTGATCTTCCCTGGCCGTGACATGGGATCTGCAGCGGCCCTGCTATCGGGTTTCCTCCTCTTCTCGGGCTGCCGCGACGTGGGATCCGCAGCGGCCCTGCTATTGGGTTTCCTCCTCTTCTCGGGCCGTCGCCACGTGGGATCCGCAACGGCCCATTAATGCTGCTCTTCTTCTGTACGCAGCAGATGCTCCTCCTCCTTCCTGCCCACGCGGCTCCGGCAATGTTTTTCTTCCAGGGCTGCACAGGCAGGAAGGAGGAGGAGTGAACGTGACCCTTTTCTTCGGGCCGTGGTGATGTAAGCTCCACCACTGCCCGCCGATCTTCCTGCTATAGTTCCCTGCTTCCGCCGGCCCTGTGGACCGGGCGACACACCTCCACACTACAGGCGACACACTAATGTGTCCCGACACACACTTTGGAAAGCTCTGCTCTAGAGATACACATGAGTGTAGAGCCTGGTGACAGGCCCACCTAGTCTGACCATGTCCCCTTCTTGTTGCAACATCGCAGACCCTGTTTGATCTCTGGGTTTTCTCATGCTTCTGTACCGTCAAGTATGGTTTGTGATTGTCCCATGTGTTTTGAATTACAGTATTGGTTTTGCTTCCTTCATCTCCACTGGGAGGCTGTCTCTTGTATCTTTCTGTGACAAAATGCTTTCTTACATTAATCCTCAAACTGATCCCTTATTTTAGAACATCCTTTCATCTGGGAAAAAGCTTACCTCATGTGTTTGAATATCATATTCTGCCTCTGCCTTCTCTCCTGTAAGATCTACATATGTAGATCCTTATGGCTCACTTTATAGGGCTTTTGTACTAACTGCACCATTTTGGTAGTTTTCTTTTATTTAACATTTGCTTGGTGTATTAACTGGTTATGTTTTATTTAAGAAAACCTATTTATGCATTAATAAATCCAGACAAACTAAATCTAGTGACTGTACAAACAACTGACAATAAAGGATAACTGGATCTGCTTACAGTGTATGGTGTAAGCTCTCTTGAAGAATAATTATATCTTAGGAAAAAGGTCCAAAAATTCCACATGGAATTTTCAGATTTGTTGCAAGAATGACTTACATTGGAAAGACAGAATTCCCATTGACCAATCTCTTGTCCTCTGCATTGGTTATGAGATCAATGAGAGTAATAACTCAATCTCATCCTTGTGAAATAAATTAGACTATGTAACAAGCAGACCTTCCTACATTATTTTAAACCCATCTGCAGCCTAAAGTAGGGGACAAGGATCATTATGTAGTTATATGTCGCCCCGGCCAAAGAAACCTCACAAAATTACAGGGCCTAAACATTCAGTTCTACCCAATCCAGTGGACAGTTGGTTAAGTCATAGGGAAACTGAAGAATTTAGAGCTGCAAATAAGAGAATCATTTTTGAATTTTAAAGGGCAGGTTACAAGAAAAATGACCTTTTGAATTTGCAGTGGTAGAGTATTCTAATGAAAAGATGAAAGGGAGTGAGAAGCTGTTTTAGAGCAGAGAGCTCATTTTAGCAGGCAGGAGAATCCATAATGGATGCTAGTGACCTGCACAACCACAGTGCAATACTCTTCTAGATGGATAGTTTCTTTGCATGGTTTGCTCACTCTTCTCTATGATTAGATACCGGGATGTGCTTTCATTTTGAAACAATATGAAAACATCAGCAACATTTTGCAGAATGAACTGATAGAAACACATTTCCATTTTATTTTATTTATTTATTTATTATTACTGATTTTTTATTTTTATATACCGACATTTGATCTGAGATAAATCACATTGGTTTACATTCAGGTACTGTAGGTATTTCCCTATCCCCAGAGGGCTTACAATCTAAGTTTGTACCTGAGGCAATGGAGGGTAAAGCGACTTGCCCAAGGTCACAAGGAGCGATAGCGGGACTCGAACCCTGGTCTCCTGGTTTGTAGTCACTGCTCTAACCACTAGTTTATTCCTCTTCCACAATAATGCTCACCCTTTAGTAGACATTAAATAAATAATTTTAGCGTTACTAAAACAAAAGAAAACTAAACACCATCCTCCTGCCCCCCCCCCTAGAAACCACGTTTTTTTTCTCTGTCCACTCTTGTTAGATACATACATGAAATAATAGTTTGTGTATAAACACTTGGAATCATAAATCAATAAAGTATGCTGTATAATATCGAAGCAGAATATGACATGTCATTTTAGTTGTGATTTTTATTAATCAAATAATGGTGGGGATGAATAGCCTTGTACCATTCCTTATTCAGGCTGGAATATTTGTGTGCAATCTAGGGTGCAATCACATTAATCCAGAGCTATGACTGTACAGTATATTGTGGTCCTGGTAGGGCATTTTATTACTGACAAAAGTGTACTTTATGGTTTGATTCCTGTAGTGTTGCTCTACATCAGGGATTGCACTTAATGAAAAAAACCCAAATAGGTGAAATGTACTTGTAAGTCACTATAAAGATACACCATAATTAATACTGAGATACAACTTCTATATAATGGTAAACAAATGTGCACCATTCTAAATTACATTAGTATGATCGTCATATATTTATGAAGATGCCAAATATATTCATACTCAGGATACCCTTAACCTGATATAAATTGCGTGAATATTCCAATCATAGGTCATATATAGACAGTTTCATTTTTCTTTAATTTTATTTAAACAAATAAAAAGATTAACTTACCTTCATGGAGAAATTTATGCACCTCTTAAAGTGCTGCCCAACACTGCTACAGAGTTTCGTAGTTAGAGACATATCTCATATTTTTGACATAAATCGGTTTGCCAGGGAGTCGGGTGTTTGCTTTTCAAGTTGGCGTCTCCCCGATTTACTAGATCAGGGGTTGGCATGCGTGCCAGGAACATGTTCCTCCAAGCACGCCATTTTGACTACTCAGTGTTAAGCACAGCATGTATTTTCAGAATTTGCAGGTCGAGTTTACTGCTCACGTGCTTCATAAATTTAAAAAAATGCCCATTTTGCTGATATTGTAGCACTGGAGCAGTATGGCAGATGGGTGGAGGCAGCATTAGAACAACTCTGACACCTCAAGCAGATTTCCACTGTAGAGAGTGGGGGAATGATGGACTGAATCCCCCCAAAATGTAACATTTCATAAGGAGATGTGGATTTTTTTGACATGCAGATAAAAAGTATTGCTGACCCCCCTTTTCCTCCCTACCCTAGTGTATATGTTCTGATATAGGGGGGTGGGGAATCATACATTTAAGCATAATCTTGGCTATTGTGAGATTTTCTGATGTCTGCTGCATTTGTGCAGAACGCACGGCCCCAGTTATGACTTCATTCAGTTCTTGTACACTGAAGGCTAATTAACCAAACTTGACTTTTCCACTATTTTCTCTTAGAAGTCATTTGTTTTATTTGTTTCAGATTTTGAAAAACTAAATATTTAAATTGCATGTAGCTTTAATAACTGTATGTACTATTTTACAGTTCTTCAGTTTCTGCAGAAGTGCCTACCCACATTTCAGGACCAAACCAGGTAAATCATCTAAATATGGAGCTAAATCTGTCCTTGTGATCACAGGCATTCACATCTCTGCATTTGCTCCTTTAGCTCTGGACTTCCTTGCAGTCCCTATCTAATGCTGCCTATGGTCTGTTCAGAGTGTTCCCTTTCACCTTCCCAATATTTAACTGATTCTGCAGATTGGAACATCCCAGCTGTAGAATAAGAATAAGCAGAAAGATCCTAGACTTCCTTCAAGAGGCGTTCCTCAAGGAAGTGGTAATGGAAACCACAAGGGAAGGAGCAGTACTGGACCGGGTGCTGAGAAATGGCCACCTGAACTCCAGTGATCATCAGGTGGCAGGTTTAATATAAGAGCCATAGCAGAGAGGGATTATACTTAAGTCAAAGTCCTGGACTTTAGGACTATCGACTATTAAAATGGGAGATGATCTTAAGGAAATGCTGGCGGAGTGGGAAGTTCTTTGTGAAACACAGCAACAAAGGGCTAATCTAAAAGGTACTATAATAAGGATCTGTTTGATAAATCCTTGGAAATAGGAGAGGTGCTGCAGGACCGGAGAAGGACAGATGTACATTTTCATAAAAGTGGTAATGGGAAGGAGATCGGAAATTATAGACTGGTCTTAGCTTGCTCTTAATGTAGTGAAGGCAAGAAAGCTCGGTTTCAGTCCTTGAGGGCTGCTAACAAGGCTTTTTTTTTTTTTTTTTTAGTTAACAAAAATGTTTGAAAATAGTATATCTGATTCGTTGTGGGCATTCTAAAAACCAGACCTGTTTGTCGCCCTTGAGCCCTGGAGTTGAGTACTCCTAGCATGAGCACATAAATTGTTTATGTTTCTTTCACTATATCACCACATGAAGGTCAGCCAGTACTAATTTGTGTGCCGAAACAGGAGGGATGGGAGTCAGGACTGCTCAGTCCTGCTTCCCTCACTATATTAGTGATGTCACATATGATAGGTTTTAAAGTTAACATGGGGGAGAGAGGGAAACCAGAGGGGGCCCCCTTAGTTTGTGGGGTCCTTTCAGAAGTACTGAGGAGGGAACCAGAGAAAGGGCTTCTTTGTTTCTTGACCTGTGAGGGCCTTTTATTTCTCTTGGAAGGATAGGGCGGGGAGCTTTGGGGATCAATACAGATAGCATCTGCTTTGTTTTGAGCCCCTAGAGGCAAATGCTGATGCATTATCTCCCACAAATCTCTGGGTTTTCTGGAGATATTGCTAGCATTAAAACCAGCCATTAATGTGGCTTGTTATATTAGCTACGTAGTGTATATTTAGTAGCGTTTTAAAATTTTGTCATGTTTAATTTATCTTGTATGACATAGCAGTGTTTGGCTCATGGGACGGCCCTGTGAGCTACTGCCAGAGGCCTCTCATTGCGGTGGCGTTCCGCCGTTGCCAAACGCTGTCGCCACCATCCCAACCAGGCCACTGGCTCCTTCCCTTAGAGACATGTGCGCATAATATGGGCTCTGTAGTGGAATCTGAGTGGCACCTCCAGATGATGTCAGCCTCCCAGCCTATATAAGCAAAGGCTCAGCAGCAGTCCCTCATCTCAGCAATGGGTCTCCTCCCTTGCAGTGTGTGTTGCTTCAAGTTCCTGTGTCCTGCGTTCCTGATTTCTGCCTTCTCAACCAGCCTTGCCTCGTCCTGCTGTCTAGTCCAGTATCTTCCGTGTTTCTTCATCTCCCCTTGGACTTACTCTCTGTATCTTGACCTCTTGACTGGACCTGACCATGATTGCCTGCCGCCTGGACCCAACCACTCTTGTCTGCTGCTTGCCCCGATCTTGGCCTGTCTCTGACTTCATTAGTCTACTGCCTGCCTTGACCCCAGCATGCCATTTAACTTCTGTTTAGCCTCCGCCCTAGAGACCTGCCTAAGACCTGGCAGCTAGAACTCAAGGGCTCAACCTGCAGGGGACGCAGCTGGTATAGGTGAAGCGCCAGTCTGTTCCACAGCATAAAGGCTCATATCCACACCACTGTTCACAAGCAGTTATAAAATGTTCCTGTACATACCCAGATCAGTCCAGACCAGTGGGTTATGACCTCCCTCCAGCAGATGGAGACAGAGAGCAAAGCTTTGAGGCACTGGTATCTCAAGTGTGCCACCTGCAGCTCATCAGTATTTCTCTGACTCCAGCAGATGGTGGTCGTGTATACCTGCAGCTCTGTGTGAGACGGATTTTTTTTGCTCCCTGAGGTGCTAGGTTCAGTGTCTGGGCCATCCCTCGGGTAGAGCCGGGCAAACGGGAGGTTGGTTACCCCTGGCGGTGCTAGCCCGTGAGGTTCCGGGTCCCCTGATAGCCAGGGGACTGGCTCCCTCAGCGACCCGAAGGCTCCCCCTCAGTGTCTGCAGTACAGGGAAGTAGCCCCTTTGGGAATTTTTTCTATAATTCTTAGCTTAGGCTTTACTTTTTTCTGTTACTAGAAGGTCACTAACTCTTTTTTCAAAAATCGGATCACCTTTTTGTGCTCTTTGGAGGTCCGAAGAAGGGTGAAAAGGCATCTATGGCATCCTTGGCCGACTGGTTTGAAAGCTCACTCGACGAGCGTGCAAGCGGCTTCTTGGGCGGAGTGTCAGTTGTTGCCTGAGGAGATTTGTAGAACCGCAGTCTGGTCTTCCCTGCATACCTTCACAAGGCATTATCGTCTGGATGTCAGGGATCCGGACCAAGCGCTTTTTGGCGAGAGTGTCTTGCGAGCGGCTCTTTTGGGTTCCCGCCCAGTGTAATGTGACTTTGGTACATCCCACTGGTCTGGACTGACCTGGGTATGTATAGGAAAGGAAAATAGGTTCTTACCTGTTAATTTTCGTTCCTGTAGTACCACAGATCAGTCCAGGATCCCGCCCGGGTGCTACTGCTGAAAGACTGAGTTACCTAACGGTTAGCTGCTGAACATAGGGAATCTATCAGAATGATTCTATAATATTTTGGTTTTTGTTAGGAACTGTGGTTCGAACCTGATTTTCAGGTATTGGGGTCATTTGTTTCGGACCCTTGAGGGAGTTTTTTCCTGTTTGCCCTTGTTTCAGGAATTAGATGGTTTTTTGTCAGTTATACTTTGCTTGGGTATCGATTAAATACTGATGAGCTGCAGGTGGCACATTTGGGATACCAGTGCCTTGAAGCTTTGCTCTCTGACTCCATCTGCTGGTGGGAGTGCATAACCCACTGGTCTGGACTGATCTGTGGTATTACAGGAACGAAAATTAGCAGGTAAGAACCAATTTTCCTTTATGTGAACGTGCTACATATAGAGGCCAGTTTTAAAATAAAATTACTTTTTTAAGCCTAGATTCCTTTAGCCTTTTAAATCTGACTGCTCCGTAATAACGTCTGACCTGTTCATCCAGTTTCCTTCAGATCTCTCCCACAGACAGAACCCAAAATGCCTGGATCACATTTTGCTTATTCCCTTTACAACTACAACACTTAGAATCCCTGTTTCTTTTTCTTTCCTGTAAATCAGGCCAGCACAGTTGAAATGTGAGGGAGGTCACAGCACACTGTGATGTTATTGAGCATTTTGAAATTTGCTCTGCCAGTGATTAGTGCCTGTTAAACAAGAAAACTAGGCATCTTGAAATGTTCACATATCCTGATTTTTTCCTTTTAAAGGAAGCTTCATGGAAATCGCATTGCCCAGACTCAGTTGATGAATGATTTATTGGTGGCTGTAAAAGTTTCAATGGTCCTGGTATCAAAAATGCAGGAGAATGTTCAAGAAATTCTTCAGAGAGATACTGAGTCTCCTATCTGGCCCAGCATGAGTGGCATGCTCCACTGCCTCACTAATGTATTAGTGGATGGTAAGTAGATAGTTTGCACAGTAAGAAAACTTCTCCAGGGAGATCTATACTCTCTTTGCTTGAAGTTTCCCAGATAGTTTCATAACTTTCCAGAAAATGTACCTCATAAAGAACAACGATGTAAAGGTAGGAAGGCTACCATCTTGGTTTCAAACAGCTCTAGGCCCTCACTATGCATTGCATGTGACACCACACTTCTCTGAATTGGAGGAGGCAAACTCCATTGTTGGGCACAATGAGAGAGCGTGCACGCTCTGGTGACTCTGGTTATTTTAGAATAGTAATTGATGCGAGCAAAAAAAATGAAATCATGGAATAGGATTAGTGTAGCTGATATTGCATAAGTTTCCTGTCACTTTTGCAAAACAAACTCCATGTCATCTTGAGATAGTATTCTAGCTGTTGTTGTTTTTTTCCAGCTGTCATTCCAGTTCAGTCAAATTTTTGTTGTCTTGAAGAATATTCTGTGATAGAAAACATTTTATGACATGGAGTTTAGCTAACAACATTATAACTTCATAAGTATGAGTCAGTTGTCAGAGCTGACCTGGGGAATTGCAGCTCCATTTTCTGAATGAAGTCTTGTGTTATACATGTATACCAATTTTCTTGAAACAAGTTCAGCCCAAGGCGGTTTGCATCAAGCAAATAGAGGAATCAAAATGCATATAAATAATACAGCAATAAAATACAATATATAATTCAGCATAAAAATAGATAGTAACATAGTAATGAAGACAAATAAAGATCAAATAGTCCATCCAGTCTGCCCAGCAAGTGGCTTATTGTAGGAACTGCCTCATTGTGCAGGTTATTTACATGTGCTCTGTTAATAGTAGTAACTGCTGTGCCATGCAGGGTCACCCCCATATGTTCCGTGAAGAGTAGTAATTACTGCTCCGTGCAGGTTACCCCCATAAGAAATATATCAATAATCTAGAACTAGGAAAAGGAGTTGAATATGATTTAAGGTGATTAGAATAGTGGTAATCAGGAAATACAATGAAAAGAGAGCTGTCATTCTGGTAACAGTAACTTTTTCTGGAGAAAATAGTTTTCTTCAGTGTAATGGAAGCATTGTAGATGTCCACTCTTTGTCTGATATGTATAGTTGACGTGAGCATCACTTTCAGGTTTGATAGTATTTACTCTTGAATTCCACAGTGCTTCCAGCTTGACAACCTGTAGTGAGACATGGAAGACATCATCTGTATAGCTAGTGGTATTGTAAAATCAGGGGTGGCCAACTCTGATCCTTGAGCGTACCTCCTAAAACATAAGAGCCAGTAAAGTGGGAGAGACCTTAGATTCATTTTTTTGAATCCTGGAGCCCTTGAGTTAGGCCAGGTTTGAAAATGTTCTATGCATGGGGTTAAGTTCCTATTTTAGAAAGAATTTGTTCAGGGAGAGCTTTCTGCAATAAATAACCTGTTTCTTGGTTTTCATGTGGTTTATTTTCTGTTCCTTATATTGTATTTAAAATCTTATATACTGCATCTTCCTAGAAAAATTCTGTTCAGAGCATTTTATATATGAACAATGATAAAATACACAACATATATGAAAAATACAGCAAAAATAAACAAAGCAAACAATACAATAAGTTTTTTCTTGAGATGCATTTTTTACTGTGTTTTAATTGCCATTGTATTTTGTTTTTACTTATATTTTAGAAATGTGTTAAGACTAATTGCATTTTATTTAATTTATTGTTATGTTTTATTCATGGAAACCATTGTGATGGCCAGTCTGAACGACGGTATATAAGAGCTTAATAAAAACTAAATACAATACAATAGGGAAACACTCACAAGCATTAAAACAAAATAAAAGAAATTCAGCATTACCCAAATGCTTTTTAAAAAAAAAAAAAATAGTTTTAAGCTGCTACCTAAAAACCTGCAAATCAGTTTCCTCCCTTAAGTTAAACTGGCAATAAATTCCATAAAGTAGGGACCACAATTGAAAATACCCTCCTACTGAGTGGACAAGTCAAAACTCAGCTTCATTGCTTTTATGCTTTTTACACTGGCAGAAAATGAAGACTGATTGAAATTCAAGTTAATGCTGTCAAATAAAGGAATCAACATCTATGATAGAATTCAAAAACATATTTAGCTGGGTAGGATGTCATATTTGTTCTGAATTTTGTGAAACAGTGTAAAAAAGTTTGTAAAACTGAAAAATGCTACTGATTTATAAAGGATATTATTACTTCTGGGGAATTCTTCACCGTTGTATGATGCAGATTTTGTGCACAATTTTCAATTTTTGCACAGAATTTGGGCATGGGTTATCAGGAGAGAGATTACAAAACAAGCTGTTGAGGCTCTTACCTATATGCCATTCTTTCTCTTTTTATCCCCCAAATCCATCTCTACTAGTCTGTAAATTACCCCCCTTCCTAACCTTGTCCTGATGCCTGCAACCACGGCCCCTGGAAAGCTTTTGTCTTTTGGCACTGTGCAGCTCTCTGTCCGTTTGAGCCATGTACTGCCCAAACTACCTCACTGGTCGCGAGAGACCACATACTGTGTACAGTGCAGAGATCTAGTAGCCATATTAGTCCTGAAGAAAACTGGAGTCTTCTGCATTGTGAAACCTTTAATTAGACCTGACTAAAAGTAACCAAAAGCTGTTATATGCAAGCTTTTGAGATCGTATAGTTCCTGAGCATCCCCCAGATCAGTCCAGATGCATGAGTTTTTCTCCCCTACCTGCAGTTGGAGACAGAGAAGAAAAGCTTTACTGAGACTGTGTTACTTAAGTTAGTGTGCCACCTGCAATCCCTTAGATTTCTTTGTCTTCAGCAGATGGTAGAGGTGCAAAACCTGCAGTCTGGAGATTGAAAAAAAAGGAAAATTATTGCTCCTGGCGTATTAGGTACCATGAAGGTGCTTTTAGTGCACAAAGCCTATTTGACTAGGAATGACTGGAGGGTAATTCTCCCATACCTACAGTGTCTTGCACCTGAGTAAGACACACAGGGTATTCCCTCTGGGAGGGGTACTCCCAGCTGTAATTGGACTGCAGATCGGTTAGAAGATTCGGGGTGGTGAGGGAGATCGCTTGTCTGGCCCAGGAGAAGTTGGAGCATGAGGGAGTCTATTCTAACATGGATGGGCTCTAGGGCCCGGCAAAGGCTTTTTCCTTCCATCTGACTGT
Organism: Rhinatrema bivittatum; assembly: GCF_901001135.1. Taxonomy (NCBI): domain Eukaryota; kingdom Metazoa; phylum Chordata; class Amphibia; order Gymnophiona; family Rhinatrematidae; genus Rhinatrema; species Rhinatrema bivittatum. Next base: position 66,656,529 of record NC_042617.1, on the reverse strand, counting down.
CAAGAAGCTAGTGGTTCAGGAGTGGGATACTCCAGAATCCAGTATGAAAGTTGATAGGGCAATGATGAAGCTTTACCCACTGCCAGAGGACGCATCGGAGCACTTGCAGCTGCCTAAGATAGATGCGTCAGTCTCAGTGGTCACTAAAAGGATTAACATTTTTGTGGCACATTCAGAGGTGCTGAAGGATGCTTAAGATCGGATATTGGAGATACGTCTTAAGAAGATGTTTGAAGCCTCGGCACTGGGCATTTGTGCGGTAGTGTGTAGTAGTTTCATGGCATGGGCTTGCTTGTGTTGGGTTCAGCAGATCTAGATGAAGGGGTCGGGGACCTCTTTCCCAACCAACTGGGCGGAGCAGTTGGAGGCTGGGGTAACCTATCTTGTGGATGCCTTTTATGACTTGCTGCGCACATCCACCGGAAGATGATGTTGATGGTCTAGACTAGGCAGCTCCTGTGGTTGCGCAACTAGTCTGCTGAGTCCAAGGGGCATAAGTTACCCAAGGATAAGCCCAGAGGGAATAAGAAAAATGTCATGAGCAGGCAATACTGTCCTGGCAGGGGAGCATCGTAGCAGAAACAGGGAGTAGACAGATCGCAGTCCTTTTGAGACTCGCGTAAGTCTTCCCAGGAGAATACTAGCTCAGGAGCCAGTGGAGATAAAGTCGCACAATGAAATGAGGATGGTCCACTCCTCCCCAGAAACATAGGAGTGTGGCTGGCTCTCTTTTATGAGGAGTGGACCGCAGCTACAACAGACTAATGGGTCCTAACAGTCATAAGAGATGGCTACACCTTAGAATTTGCTCGTCCATTATGCAAAGCTTTCATGACCTCCCCTTGCGCCTCCAGCGCCAAGTGAGAAACAGTCCAGTCCACAGTGGAATGGCTTCGAAAGCTGGAGGTGATAGTTCTGGCTCCCCAAGGAGAGCAGGGCCACGAGCAGTACTCATTCTATTTTGTGATGCCAAAGAAAGAGGGGATTTATCAACTTATTTTGAACCTAAAGAAGGTGAATGTGGCTTTACGGTTTCCTTGTTTCTGGATGGAGAATCTTCACTCTGTGATAGTGGCAGTCTGCAAAAGGGAATTCCAGATTTCTTTCAATCTTACAGAAGCTTATCTTCATATTCCCATCTGGATGGAATATCAGAAATTTCTGAGATTCGCAGTGTTGGGAGAGCATTTTCATTTCCGAACAGTAACTTTAGGAATAGTGACAGTCCTGTGTACATTCACCAAAGTAATGGTAGTGGTGGCTACCACTCTTTGGAGAGAGGTCAACTTGGTGCATCTGTATCTGGATGACTGTTTCATTTGAGCAAAGTCAAAGGAGCTGTGTCAGCGCTCAGCTCAACAGGTTATACGAAAGTTGCAGACTCTGGACTGGGTGGTGAATCTGTCAAAGTGCAAGTTGCTCCCCAACCAGTCTCTAGAGTACCTGGGGGCGCACTTTGACACCATTCTAGGAAAGGTGTTTCTTATGGAAGAGAGAATGTTGAAATTGCAGATGGAGGTCCTAAGGTCCGACTATCCATACTCAGTCTGGGATTATTTGCAGGTCCTGGGTTCTGTGGCGTTTACTCTAGATCTAGTTCCCTGGGTGTTCGTCCATATATGGTCTCTCCAGAAGTTCTGCTGTGCAGCTGGAACCCTCAGTCTGAGGATTTTCAGCTCCACCTACCCTTGAAGGGGGAATCCAGGTCTAGTATCTACTGGTGGCTTTCTTGGACCAATCTGTAGCTGGGCAGGGAGTTAGAGATTCCAAATTGAGTGGTAGTGATCACCGATGCTAGCCTGACAGGATGGGGAGCCATCTGTCAGGAGCAGATGGTGCAAGGCTGGTGGTCAGCGGAGGAAGCTTCATGGCTGTTGCAACTGTCGCGGCCCGATGGCTTCACTCCGCCTACCTTTCTTTTTCTGCGACGCCTCCTGCTCCCTGTGGACATCTGGCCGCCGCGGCGTCTGCCCGCCATCCTCTCCGGCATCCCCGGACCGGCTTGGGCGCTGCCTCCCGCCATGCTCCTCAGGTACCTTAGGGCGTGCGCGCTGCGCGGCACTCATTCTTATTTCCTCTATGGCGCGAACCTCAGGGACATCCCCCTGTGATGACGTCACGCTGCCCGGATATTTAAGCCTGTTGTTTATTGCTAGCCTTTGAGTTAGCAAGGGATTTCCTACAGATGGGATTCGCTCTCCGTACCCAGCTACTCTGCCTCCAACTTTTATTTGGACTCTTTGCTTTTACCGAGGTACCCGCTCCTCGGGGGCCTCTTTGCTTCTTTCAGGTTGCTATCAGGAATCGGTACTCGCTCCTCGAGGGCCCATGTTCCCTGACTCGCTGCCTGTGTCCATCTCCTCTTCTACTTGGAAGAATTCGCTACAGACGCCATCTGTGAGTACAACTACCATCTACTCCTCAGAGCTGTTTCCCTGGAACCAAGTACTTGCTCCTCGAGGGCCTGTCTCCGTTCCAGCACCAGTGCCATCTTCCAAGAGAACTGCTGTGTGAGTACTTGCCAACGAGTCTCTGTGCCCAGGGTTCTGGTACTCGCTCCTCGACGGCCAGCTCTCCCTATCTTGGGGCTTCTCCATACTTCACCGGCAAATCAAAGGCTTCCTCCCCTCTTCCTACTCCCACTGGCAGGTAGAAGGGAGGAAGCTTCCGACTGGCCTGCGTGAGGGCAGGCAAGAATGAAGAAGGCTTTCCATTGGGTAGTGGGGGTAGAAAAAAAGGAGTCTTCTATTGACCCTCGGGGGCTGGAAAAAGGGAGAAGGAAAGTACAACGGGGCAGTGGGACACCGGGAGACGCAACACACATGCCGGTGTTTGGCGACACACTGGTGTGTCGCGACACACCTGTTGAGAAGTGCTGGTCTAGAGGGTTCAGCTTTGGGACTGTGCTGTTTCCCCTGCTTGTTTGGTAGTGGGTATGTTGTTAGAGTTCAGGAGTATCGTGACTCTGGTACAGTGAAATACCGAAGAACTGCAGGTAGCACACTGACTTAAGTAACACAGTCTCTGTTACACTTTTCTTCTTTGTCTCTATCTGCTGGTAAGGGCGAAAAAAGTATGCATCTGGACTGATCTGTGGGACTACAGGAATGAAAATTAGCAGATAATCAGTTTTCTTATCCTTGTTATCAGATGTACATTGAAAATGTGTTTTCTGTATTACCTAGAGAGGCTTCTGCAGAACATTCAGTGTACTTCAGGATTGGCTGTCATGCTCTATACTAAGATAATGTTAAAGCCAGCAGAAAAGCTTCCATGTTTGGTAAGTAGTGTTTTTTACATTAGAATTAAAACATGTTTATTCAAAGATGTTCATGTTTTAATGCTAAGAGCTAATCATTGTTACAGTTTTTCTTTGTTTTCTCTTAACCAGTTGTGTTGTTTGTCTTGTATTTTATTGTCCTGTTCAATATGTTTTGAAAAGAGGCATTGTTTTCCATCATCCTTTAGATATGAATATTTTTAGTCTGTATTATACTGATGTATATTTAGGAGCATGGGCCATGATATACTTATTAATGTACAATACATATTGAGCACACTGGGTCAGAGTAAGTGTGTCTTTATGGATTAGCAGTATATTAAGCATCTGCCTGTAAAAAGCAGGGAGAAAAGTTAACAGAGGTAAGAAAGAGAAATATTGTGGTGCTGATGGTGTATCCAATTGGAGAGCGGGCGAGTGCCCGCTCAGGCCACTCTCCTGCGTGCGCGATTCAGGGGGGAAGAATATTCTAATGAGGGCCTGCGGTAAAAAGAGGCGCTAGGGACACTAGCGCATCCCTAGCGCCTCTTTTTTGACAGGAGCGCCGGTTATCAGCGAGTTTGACACCTGACGCTCAATTTTGCCGGTGTCTGTTCTCAAACCCGCTGACAGCCACGGGTTTGGAAAACGGATGCCGACATAATTGAGCGTCCGTCTTCTGACCCGCGGGCTGCGGGCCGTTTTTAAATTATTATTACTTTTTTTTGTTTGATTTTTTTTTTTTTTTTTTTTTTTTTTTGGGGCTTCCGACTTAATATCGCTATGATATTAAGTCGGAGGGTGTACAGAAAAGCAGTTTTTTCTGCTTTTTTGTACACTTTCCCGGAGCCGGCAAAAATTAATGCCAGCTTTTGGGCAGGCATTAATTTTTGAAAGTAAAATGTGCGGCTTTGCTGCACATTTTGCTTTCTGGATCACTCGGGAATAACTAATAGGGCCATCAACATGCATTTGCATGTTGCGGGCACTATTAATTTCGGGGGGGTTGGACGCGCGTTTTTGATACGCTATTACCTCTTACTGTATAAGGGGTAAAGCTAGCGCGTCCAAACGCGGGCTAACAGTGCACGCCACCGGAGCGTCTTTATGGATTAGCAGTAAATTAAGCAGTAAATTTACTTCTAATCCAGTGTGCTCAATATGTATTGTACACCGGAGAGCACTGTACTGTATCGGCCCAATTGTGTTGGCAGAGGAGCGAGGGCCCCACTGCTGGCTGGACAGTTACGCTGTTAGCTTATGCTTCCAGTGTGGCTGCCCATTGCTACACTGGATTTGCCCAGGATCACATCATTCTGCAATCCCAGGCCTAGACATGAGGCCGAGTTGAGGTACTGGGTGGGTGGGAGAGGGTAGGAAGGGGTTGAGAAGCCTGTATTTATTTTATTATTTTCATGGAGGGAGGGGGAGTGGGTGTAGGCCAGTAGAAATAATTTCATTGATTTCCATTTGGAGGGGGGTTGTCTAGTTGTGTTTTTACAAGATTAATTGTGGTAGTGATGGGTGAGAATTAGGCTGTGGTTGAGTTTTTTGTTACTTATGGGAGCGCCAGTTAACTAGATATCTTTTGAAAATATTTGGTTGTGGCAGGTTGTCACACACATTCAAAATCTGGCCAGTTAAGTTTAAAGTTGGCCGGATTACTTTAATCAAGAATATTCAGTAGGTCGTATATCTCACTGAATATCCGGGACAAGTTATCTGGCTAATTGTATCCTGACTTATTGAATATTGGACCCATGCTTTCTATACTGACAACATTTTATGCTTTCAGGTTAGTGACCTCCTCCTTCGTCCAGCAGAATGTGTGAATGCACCAGACTGGTTTGTGAGGAGCTGTGGGAACCTTTGTGCGGAAGTGCCCTCTGATTCCGTCGTCCTTTCCTTGTGTCAAGGAGCCCTGGCCATGTTAGAATGGAGAAATGGAAACATGGGTCAGAATGGAGAAAAATTGCTTTTAGATATTTTAATGGTTTTATTAACCCTTAGCTCTCGGTAAATCATTTTTCCTTCCTTTTGATTTTTGTTCATAGTTTCACAGTAACTTGTAGCAAAGTAACACTTGAAAAGCTGTGTGTTTAGTCCAGTAGAATTTGCCTCCTCTGCCTGCCTTAATCCTAAACCTTTCGGGGTACAAGGGAGTTCTCATACTGTTATTTAATCAAGGACGGGGTTTTGTGGCAGTGGGTTTAAGCTTTCATGTTTTATAGGAGAAGAGGTTTAGGTCTGGGAAGGAAGAGGCTGGTTATTAATGCATGTCTTTGTTTCTAGTGCTTTTTAATGCTCATTTTTCATATTTTCATAAGGTATTTATATTTTCTTGTATATTTTTTGTTGGAAGTGAGTTTTTTTTAAACTTTTTCCTGCTCTTATGAGAGAGACTGGGATTGATATGTTAGGCAAGGATATAATTTATGAGTTATGTTTTGATAACTGTATTGTATATATAATTCAATATTGCTTTTTACATTGTTTTAAGCTGCTTTGAGTCCTTTCTGGAAAAAGACAGGATATAAAATAAAAGTAAAAAATACGTTAAGTTCATACAGGAAGCAACAAAGATGAATCTACCAAGACAATAAAATAAGTGTATGTTAACCATAGAGTGCATTCTTAAGACAAATGTAAATCATTTTTCAAGGAATAAAAGGGGCACCTAGGGATAACAAAGCCATAGCAGAAAGACTAATTGAATTCTTTGTTTCGGTCTTCACTGAGAAGAAGATGTAAGAGATATACCCATGCCAGAAATGATATTCAAAGGTGATGATTCAGCAGAACTGAATCAAATCTCAGTGAACCTGGAAGATGTAATAGGGCAAATTGACAAACCAAAGAGTAGCAAATCACCTGCTTTACAACCCAGAGTACTGAAAGAACTAAAAAATGACATAAAGACTGGAGGGTTGCCATTGTAACACCAATTTTTAAAAAGGGATACATGTGTGATTCAGGAAACTACAGACCAGTGAGTCTGATGTCCATGCCAGGCAAAGTAGGAGAAACTATCATAAAGAACAAAATTACTGAACATATAGATAAGCACAGTTTAATTGGGATAAAGCCAACCCGGATTTAGCCAAAGGAAGGCTTGCCTCACCAATTAGCTACCTTTTTTTGAGGTTGTAAATAAACATGTGGATAAAGGTGAGCCAGTTGGTATAGTGTATCTGGATTTCCAGAAAGCATTTGACAAAAGCCCTCATGAGAGACTTCTTAGAAAATTAAAAAGTCCTGGGATAGGAGGCATTGTCCTGTTGTGGATTGAGAACTGGTTTCAAAGACAGAAAGCAGAGAGTAGGGCTAAACGGTAAATTTTCCCATTGGAGAAAGGTGAATAGTGGAGTGTGTCCCAGGGATTTGTTCTAGGACCACTGCTTTTCAATAGATTTATAAACAACCTGAAAATGGAAACAGTGAGTGAGGTGATCAAATTTGCCAATGACACAAAATTATTCAAAGTTGTTAAATCACATGAGGATTGTGAGAAATTGCAAAAAGACCTTGTAAAACTGGGAGGTTGGGCAGGGAAACGGCAAACTAAATTTTAATATGGACATCAGCAAAATGATGCACTTAGGGAAGAGTAACCCAAATTATGGCTACACAATAGAAAGTTCCACATTCTCTGTACGTACCCGGATCAGTCCAGACCTATATCAGGACAGAGCCTACCCTGCATCCCTTCAGTATTTGTCTGTCTCCAACAGATGCTGGCAGCTCACCCTGCGGTTCCCTTCCTTCTTAGCTTGCCTTTGCCCTGCGGGGTTCTTTCTTTCGTGGCAAGCTCAAGCAAGTATTTGATTGTATTTACCTCACAGTAAAAAAAAAAAAATTAATAAGGAATTTAGCTGGTTCCTCTGTGTTTAGGGAGACAGATCTGTCTCCCTCGCTCTTGGGGGGCCTAGGGGGGCGTGCCCCTTGAATTATTTCAGCCTAGGCTCTCTTCCCAGGGACCTGTATAGCTTGGGGCGATACTGGTGGTCCAGCCACTCCCCCTGATTAACTGCCTTGCCCCGGGACGTTTAATTCCTCGGGTGCCCTGACAGGAACTTTTCATTCCCCTGCTTTAAAAAAAAAAAAGTTGACCGCAATTTAAAGCTTATACGTTGAAGGCAGTAGTGTTTTTGCAGTCTTGTTCTGTCAGTATCGGGAGCGTGCAGGGTTCGATCGCCTGCACTTGCTCCCCGGGGGAAATCAGCTCAGCTGATTGCTGACTCATGGCAGCTCCTTCTGTTTAGTGATGCCGCGTTCTAACCTTTGTTTAGCCTTCGGGGAGCCGGCCTCCCGGCTCTCCCACGATCGGCTGTGTTCCGGATGCCTGCCGGGTGGGGAGGGCCCATCCACGGCAGTGCCTAAGTCGGCGTCCCGGGGGCGCGCTTCCCACCGCATGGCCAGGCCATTCCCGACTTGGCAAACCACGGGAACGGCGGCCATCTTGGGGATTAGTGCAGCTGCCGATTCAGGGCTGCAGGAGGTAGAGGAGTCAGATTTGCAGGTATCTCCTCCCGATTTAAGTCCTGTGCGTTCTCAGGAAGAGTTCCGCTCCCCCACTCCCCTCCTCCTTACCCTCCCCCCCAGGAAAATCCACCTAGCCACATTTTTCATCAGATTTTGTGCTTTTAATGCACAAATCTTATTTAGCCAGTCTGCAGGAGGAGGATGAGCCCCCACCAGGTCCTCATCCCTCAAAGATCCCTCGCCCGCCCCGCTGCCTCCTGCGGCGCCGGATGTGCAAGGCTCCGTTCGGGTGGTGCCAGGGGCAGCACTCCCCCCACTCTCCCCGGATCCACCGCAGCCTCCCGCGTATCCAGCCCAGGACCCGGATGCGGATTTCTCCTTACCAGCCCCTACCCTTGAGGGAGATGACACCCGAGTGCTCCGCTTGTTTCAACGGGAAGAGCTGGAGCCGCTCATTCCCTTCATCCTTCAGGAGCTGGGGATCGATGTCCCCCCGGAGGATACGGTGACAGCCGCGATGCCTGCTCACGCGGACCTGGTCCTGGTGGGTCTCAGGGCACTTCCGCGCACGTTCCCATTCCATCCTATGCACAAGCTACTTTTACGGGAATGGGAAGCTCCCGAGATGGGTCTACGAGTGGGCAGAGCTAAGGACAAGCTCTATCCGCTCCCCGAGGATTGCCTGGAAATGCTAAAGATTCCCAAGGTGGATTCTTCAGTATCTGCGGTTACCAAGCATACCACGATTCCAGTGGTGAGAGCCACAGCTTTGAAGGATGTCCAGGATCGCAAACTTGAATTTTATCTCAAGTGGCTCTTCGAGGTCTTGGCCTTAGGGGTCCGGGCGACAATCTGCAGCAGTCTCATGCAGCGGGCAAGTCTTAGGTGGGTCCAACAATTGCTCAGCACCCAGGACCTCCCGTCTACAGAGGCGGAGCAGGCTGAGCATTTAGAGGACACTATTGCACATGGAGCGGATGCCCTCTATGATTTGCTCCATGTGCAGGCCAAGGCAATGGTTTCCACAGTGTCAGCCAGACGTCTCCTCTGGCTGCGCAATTGGTCTGTGGACTCTTCTTTCAAGGCTCAGTAGGGCACACTACCTTTCAAGGGTAAGTTGCTTTTTGGAGAGGACCTAGAACAGCTTATTAAATCCTTGGGTGAAAACAAGGTCCATAAGCTGCCGGAGGACCGCCCTAAATAGTCTAAGTCGTTTTTTCCTACACGTACCCACTTCCGGGGTCAACGCCGGTACAACAGCAGGGCGCAAGGTTCCTTCCTGCGGGGAGCCACCTCCAGGTCTCAGTCCTGGTCTCATTCCTTTCGGGGCTGTCATGCCTTCCGAGATGGTAACAATACAGAATTAGAAGCCAAATGTCTGATCTGGATTCTTTATTAGTAAGAGACAGAAATCTTTAAACAAGCCCGACTCAGGCCGAGTTTTGCCCTCTTACAATGGGGCTGCATCAGGGGCTACAACATACAAATAAAAACATACTGATAAATAAATTGAAATCATAAAAACATAATTTAAAAGAAACATATAAAATGGTAACATATATATGTGTGGTGAAACATGTAAAATGGAAAATGATGCTTGAAACTGTATATCTACAAAAACATCAAATGTTCATAATAAAAATGTTTTGCCTTTACCTCAGCTTAATCATTTAGATGTTTCTGAGTGTTCGGGTTGAAAATAAATCCAGCCGGTCCATTCCTCCGTACCAAACTTAGGTAGGCGTCTCTCTCTGTTTTGCGAGGAATGGGCCAAAATCATGTCTGATCAGTGGGTCCTCGAGGTGATAGAAAACAGCCACGCATTAGAATTTTCCCGGGATTTACCGGATCTCTACCTTGTATCTCCCTGCGGATGCCAAAAGCAGCCTGCTGTCTGCCAGACCCTCACCAGACTCCTGGAGCTAGGAGCAATAGTCCCGGTGCCGGTGGAGGAGCAAGGCGCCCGCCAGTATTCCATCTACTTCGTCGTGCCCAAGAAGGACAGTTCTTTCCGTCCAATTTTGGATCTAAAGAGGGTCAACCGAGTTCTCAGGGAACCCCATTTCCGAAGGGAGACCCTGAGGGTGGTGATAGCGGCAGTTCGCCCAGGCGAATATCTGGCCTCCCTCAACTTGATGGTGGCTTATCTCCACTTACCGATTCGACGTATCAGAAGTATCTCCGCTTCAGTATCCTGGGCCAACACTTCCAGTTCTGAGCACTACCCTTCGGTCTCGCCACCGCTCCCCGCACCTTTACCAAGGTTATGGTGGTAGTGGCAGCCACTCTTCGCTGAGAAGGAATCCTAGTCTATCCTTACCTGGACGATTGGCTCGTGCGGGCCAAGTCACCGACTCTCTGCAGACTAGCAGTCGACCGGGTCCTTGCTCTCCTCACCTCACTCGGGTGGAAAGTCAACTTCCCCAAGAGCAACCTTCAGCCCTCCCATATCCTGGAATTTCTGGGAGCACGCTTCGATACCCGAGTCGGAAAAGTATTTCTCCTGGACGCTCGGGCGCTCAAACTCATCGATCAAGTGCGCAGCCTTCTTTCACTTCTGCTTCCCATGGCGTGGGACTACCTGCAGGTTCTGGGGACCATGGCCTCCACTATCGACCTTGTCCCCTGGGTTTTTGTGCATATGTGACCATTACAAAAACTGGAAGCCAGTGTCCAAGCAGTTTCAAATAACTCTACCACTCACCGGCTCTACCATTGCTGACATACAATGGTGGCTGTCGCTAGCGCACCTCTTGAAGGGAATGCCTTTACTGACTCCGCAGTGGATCGTAGTCACGACGGATGCCAGCCTCTCTGAGTGGGGAGCGGTCTGTCAATTCCAGACAATGCAGGGATACTGGTCCCCAGTCCAGTCCCGTTGGCACATCAATCGATTGGAAGCACGTGCGGTGCGCCTGGCTCTCAAGCCTTTCTTCCTCTGATCCGCCGCAAAGCGTTGCGCATCCTCTCAGACAATTCCACCACGGTGGCCTATATCAATTGTCAGGGGGGCACCCGGAGTCACCTGGTGGCTCTAGAAGCCAGCAAGCTCTTCACCTGGGCGGCGCGAAACCTGGATCGCCTGGCAGCCTCCCACATAGCAGGCAAGGAGAATGTGCAAGCTGATTTCCTCAGCCATCAATGTCTTGATCCTGGCGAGTGGGAGTTGTCCACCAAAGCGATGGATCTGATTGTTCGCAGGTGGGGTCCTGCTCACCTGGACCTGATGGCTACCTTGAGCAATGCCAAGGCTTCCAGATTCTTCAGCCGCTGGAGGGAGCATTGCTCGGAAGGAGTGGATGCTCTGGTCCTTCCTTGGCCTCACGACATTCTCCTCTACGTGTTTCCTCTGTGGCCCCTAGTGGGCAAGGTTCTCAGAAGAATAGAGCTTCACAGGTCACCGGTCATTCTCTTGGCACCCGAGTGGCCCCGCAGACCGTGGTTCGCGGACCTGGTAAACCTGGCGACCGACGGTCCTCTCCACCTCGGCCATCTCCCACACCTCATTTGGCAGAGTCCCGTATTTTTCGACCAGGTGGATCACTTCTGTCTAGCGGCCTGGCGTTTGAACGGCGGAGATTAAGGAAGAAGGGATATAAGCAGAAAGTTATTTCCACTCTATTACGGGCTCGAAGACATCTACCTTTCTCGCTTGGTCTGGAAAGTTTTTGAGAATGTTTGTGCGGAATCAGGTGTTCAGGCTCAAAAAGCCTGGATACCCCAGGTTCTTTCCTTTCTCCAGAAGGGCTTATCTAAAGGTTTGTCTTTCAGCTCCTTGCGGGTTCAGGTGTCCGCTCTCTGCTCCCTCTTAGGCAGCGTTGATGGATATTCCATGGCGGCCCACTCGGATATTATTCGTTTCCTCAAGGGGGCTAAGCATTTGAATCCGCCTGTACAGGCTTCTTGTCCCTCGTGGAGTCTTAATTTAGTTCTTCGGGCTCTCTGTGAGGCTCCTTTCGAACCTCTCCGCCAGTCTACTCTTAAAGATCTGACGCTCAAGACTGTGTTCCTGGTTTCCATTTGCTCCGCCAGAAGAGTGTCGAAGATTCAAGCGTTGTCTTGCAGGGAACCTTTTCTTTGTTTCTAGGATTCAGGAGTTTCCCTCAAGACGGTACCATCCTTCTTGCCCAAGGTTGTTTCTTCTTTTCATGTCAATCAATTGGTGGAACTCCCGGCTTTTCCCCCTTTGGATATAATGGGTACGACAGGGGGTGATCTTAGGCGTCTTGATGTAAAGCGGATTTTAATGCGTTACCTTCAGGTTACCAATGATTTCTGAGTTTCGGATCATCTCTTTGTTCTCTGGAGTGGCCCAAATAGGGGCAACAAGGCTTCTAAGGCTACGATTGCCCGATGGTTGAAGGAGGTGATTGCATCAACCTATATCTGTCAAGGCAACGCGGTCCCAGAAGGCCTTAAGGCTCATTCTTTGCGTTCTCAAGCTACTTCGTGGGTGGAGAGTCAGTCGGTCTCTCCCCAGGAGATATGCAGGGCAGCTACGTGGAAATCCCTTCATACTTTTGCTCGTCATTACCGTCTGGATGTTCAGGAGCTGGTGTTTGGTTCCTTCGGACGGCAGGTTCTTAGAGCGGGACTGTCTCAGTCCCACCCTATCTAGGGAAGCTTTGGTACATCTCACGGTCTGGACTGATCTGGGTACATACAGGGAAAGGAAAATTGGTTCTTACCTGCTAATTTTCGTTCCTGTAGTAACACGGATCAGTCCAGACGCCCTCCCGTGTTTTCTCCGTCTGTCCGCTTGAAGTCTTTCCCTTTTCTCCTTCTTATAGGAGTGTCTCTGCATGTCTCTCTCTTGGATTCTCATTGAAGGCACTGGAAGCATCTCTTAAGATGACCAGGGGTAGTTATGCAAGAGCGATTAGTTACACAGTTCATTCACTTGTTCTGTTGTTCTCTTGTTCAACAACTTTATTAGTTATCTTGTTACTTGCTTGACCTTATGCCTTTTGCTGCTTTGACAATGGTTATACTGAAGGGATGCAGGGTAGGCTCTGTCCTGATATAGGATACCCTTTCAATTTTGGTCTGTCTCCATCTGCTGGACAGGAGGCTCAACCCATGGTCTGGACTGATCCGTGGTACTACAGGAACGAAAATTAGCAGGTAAGAACCATTTTTCCTTTAGGAGCCGTCATTCAGGCACAGGATCTAGGTAACATTGTTAATATGTTAAAATCTTCTGATCCGTGTGCAGCAGCAGCCAAGAAAGCACAAATAGAATATTAGGGATTATAAAGAAGGAATGAAGAATAAAATAAAGAATATCATAATGCCTTTGTATGGCTCCATGGTGCAACCTCATCTTGAATATTGGTTTTCCCACAGATAAAGCAGACTGAATTAGCCATGCTGTCTGGGAGCGACCCTGGCGGCTCAATACGGGAACTTCTCTTAGGACATTGAAAGACATGCTTCTGCACACCTGCGTGGTGCCTTCCAGCGTAGTCTGCCTGCATCACCTCAGTTTTTTTTTGTTTCCCGCACAGGAACAGTCACGGGTTCTTCTCTTGCCTCTTCGCTTGTTTTTCTCATTTTTTTCTTTGCCTAGGCAAACCTCCAACAGCACTTTTCAGTGCTATCATGGCCCCTAAAGCACCGGGCTTTAAATTCTACAAATGCGGAAAGATCATGTCCATCACCGATGGACACATGATCTGCTATCGCTGCTTGGGGTCGGATCACGACCAGGCATCCTGCCGGCAGTGCAGCAGGATGTCCCTCCGGGCTCAACATCAGCGTATGGTTAAGATCACGAAACTGAACAAGGCAGTCTTCGTGCTCTTATGCCCCATCCCAGCGATTGGCTCATTCCTCCCCAGGTCGGGAGCCCAGAAGGACGGATGACCACTGACGGGCGTCCTCCCTGCAACCTTCTTCTAGTAAGTTGCAAAGGGCAGGGGAGTAGAGGCTAGGCCACGTTGAGGAGGCCTTGACCCACGAAACACCCCCTGAGTCGACCGTGGTGCACCCAGCCGGAGAAGCGTGTGGGACTGCGCCAAAGGCCCTTTCGCATCACAGCCACAGCAAGACCCCTGATGCCAAACGTCGCATGAAGCATAGGGGCCGCCACATTGGATCATGCGGCGCCGAAGCGTGTCCCCAAGTTGTTGACAGAAGGGGCACCGAAGCACGTGACGAAGCATTCGACACAACCGGTTATGGAGCATCCTGCATACCCGCTATCAACGCCTGCCCCAGTGCTGGGAAAGGTGAAGATCAAAACTCATCACTCCACCTAGAGGTACCCAACGCATCAGCGCCATGCGCCGCAGAAGGCAAAGGGGTGGAGCAGCTTGCGCCACTCTAAGACTCCACCGCCGCCCTTAACCCTCTCAGATGTCGAGGTTTTGGTTCACTCGGAGGTGGACATTGCTCTCCTCTGCTTCCAATGAGCGTTTAGCAGCCCGGAAGCGAAAGGCGCTTTGTCCAACATCCCCAGAAGGAGGTACCAGCACTATGTTGCTTGGACTGCTTCATAGATCAGGTTTGCATATCATACCCTGGAAGGATCGGGAATACCCCTCCTCTGGCCAAAAGGAGGAAAAGAGGAACATCTGCATCGCTGCGATAGGCTGAGACCCAATCAATGTCCCAGATCACAGGGATTTTTCAGTCCTTTCTTGACACTGTAACATCCTCTAAATTCCACAGTTCAGTCCGTCCACTACATCCTCGAACCATTCTCTTGCTTCATCTCTGCATGCGAAATCAGTGGATCCAGTTCACTATGACAAAGGGGGCGACGTCGACACCGCAGTCAATGCAGGAATCTGTGTATTCTTCCCCTCCCTCTCCTGGGTTTTCCACAAGAATACCCTCGGATCCCCACCAGGAAACCTATCCTCCCAAATTGTGGAAAAAGTGGGTACCGTTCTCAACCTGGAGACCAAGAAGCTGCTGGGCTCTTGGGCTACAGTCCATGGTTTACTGAGGATCTTTGACATACTGGCGGAACCTACTGCTCTGCCTTCCCATGAAGTCCTGGACGCGGTTATGAACAGAGAGCATGGGATTCTCCATTCTTGATGCCTGTCACTTCTAGGAAAACAGATCTCAAGTTTAGGATGAGAAAATCGCTCCACTATGGCCCGGTCCAGTTGCCACATGCATCGGTAGTGGTGGAATCTGCCATGAAGTGATCCAGAAAGGCCGGGCTGTATTCGTATTCCCCTCTAGGTAAAGATAACAGTTACCTGGACGACTTTGGGAAGAAGGTATTCCAAGGTTCGATGCTCAGTGCAAAAATTCAGCAACACCAATTCTACATTACTCAATACCTCTACAAATGCCTTTAGTCCCTGAAGTCAGAGGAAGACCAAGGTGCAGGTGATCGGCCCCAGAAAAGGAGCATTTCCGAAATGGAGGAAGGAATCTGACATCTACTTTCCACGATATGTGAGGGTTTAACATGTTGTCTTGAACCTCCACTGCAGCCATTGCAGCCAGGAAGATGGTCTGGCTGCGAGCGAGTGCTATTCGTGAGGATGTTCATGAGAAGCTAGCAGACCTTCCCTGCAAAGGTTTGGGGATGAGTTGCGAGAAACTGTTTCCCAATTAAAGGAACAAAGTGTTGCGGTGTCCTCTCTCACATCTCTAGCAGAGCAAGTCACGCCAAAACAATATTACACTACCAACAGGCCTTTTTCATCCTATAGACCCCCCTACCAATCACAAAGACAACAGCAACAACCTCTGCAGCAGAAGGACCGTAACTGTATCCAGCACCCACCAAAGTGGATGGAAACCTCAGCAGTCTTTTTAAATTCAACTGGGCCACAGCCTCAGGAAGCGTTGGGCGGCGGTGTAGCGTCCTTCACCCAGGCATGGGTGCAAATCACAACAGACCGTTGGGTTCTAAATGTTGTCCAGAATGGTTACTGCTTGAACCTCAAGTCCAAGCCCGCGTTACCATGCCTAGCTCCATCCCCCAAGGGTGTACGATACGCTCTGCTCCTTTTGCAGGAAGTTTGTATGTTGCTCCGTCAACGAGTCATTCACGTATTGCCTCCAGAGCGTTAACTCCTAGGGTTCTATTCCCAAAACTTCCTTATCCCAAAAATAGTGGGGAACAGTGACCAATCCTGGACCTATGTGCCTTAAATCGCTTCCTTCAACGGGAGAGATTCAAGATGACCTCCCTCAAAACCATCTTGTCCTTCCTGCAACCCAATGACTGGATGTGTTCCTTGGACTTCAAGGATGACTATGCCCATATACCGATGCATCTTCTTCCTGGCGCTACCTTTGTTTCCAGGTTGGTACTGAAAATACCAATATAGATTCCTGCCATTTGGGCCTATCCTCAGTGCCCAGGGTGTTCACGAAATGCCTAGCAGGAGCTGTGGCCTATTTTCAGACGAGAGGAATAAAGCTCTTCCTCTATCTGGACGACTGGCTCCTCGTAACCCCGAGCCCAGAATGTCTACGCACTCACCAGCTGCAGACGAAAAGCTGCCTAGAGCAGCTGGGATTCATCATCAATTACGAGAAGCCTCATCTGGACCCCTCTGTCTCTGCAGTTCATAGGCACCCTCATCCAATACGAGCCTGTGCAAGACCTTCCTGCCAGAGGACAGGATTTTCACCTTACGGGCACTTGCTTCATCTTTAAAGAGCACGTCAGTTCCTTTCCTTGGTAGGCCACGTGGATGCAGCCATGTATGTGGTCCCAAACACACGTCTTCACATGCGCTGCCTTCAGTGGTGATTAAAATCCCAATGGTCCCAACGTTCGCACCCTAGGTGAAAAATTGTGACTTTAACTCATCCAACATTATCAGATGTCGACTGGTGGCTGCGGCTGGGAATCCTCCAGTTGGGAGCACCTTTCTGGACTCTATCCTGCCAACTGGTCCTAACCACGGATGCTTCCACCAAGGGCTGGGGAGCTCACGTTCTGCACTTCAAGACCCAAGGTCTTTGGTCCCCCTTGGAAAAATGTTTTCAGATCAATCTGTTGGAACTCCAGGGAATTCGTTATGCAGTCTGCACCTTCGTTTGCATACTTCAACACAAAACAGTCATGATCTACACGGACAATCAGGCCCCCATGTTCTATATCAACAAGGAAGGCAGGTCAGGTTCCAGACCGCTTTACAGAGAGTCGGTGCTAATTCTGGAGTGGACGCTGACTCACTTCATACAGCTGCAGGCCACTTTACCCAGAGTGAGGAATGTGGAGGCAAGTCCGGCTCAGCAGGATCTTTCAACCCCACGAGTGGGAGCTGCATCCAGAAGTGGTGTCTTCTCTCTTCCACAAGTGGGGGCCTCCGACAGTAGATCTGTTTGCCACTGACAAAACACAATGTTGCCGGCATTCTGCTCCCTCTACCCAGCTCCTGGCGAGTGGCTCAAGATGCCTTTCTACTTCACTGGGATGGGTCATTGATGTACATATTCCACCCAATCCCGCTAATCGCACAGGTGTTACAAAAATGCATCGCGGAACAGTCTGATCTCATCCTCATAGCATCGGCATGGCCCAGACAACCATGGTATACCTATCTTGTACACCTCTCTCTTCAGACACTGATCGTTCTTCCTCACAGTCGGATCTTCTAACAGAAGAAGACGGGTTGCAGCTTCATCCCATGCAGGATTCACTCCATTAGACGGCGTGGAGATTGAAAGGTAGGTACTGAGCCATCTGCCCATCTCCCTGGAGGTACAAAATATTTTCATCACACAGACCGTCCATGTGACGGAATTATGCAGCTAAGTGGTCGTAATTTCGATACTGGTGTATCTCTGCATCCCTGGACCCCTTTCAGTGCTCTCTGGAATGCTTACTACAATACCTGCATTCCTTGTACCTGGTGGGACTAGTAGTCTCTCCATCGGGTACACCTTAGCGCCATTGCAGCCTACCACCCCTCCGTCCAGGATGCCTCCATATCCACACTCTCCCTCATCTCTTGTTATAAGAAAGGGGCCTTGCAATTACGCCCTCCAGTCACACATCCAGTGGTCCCATGGGACCTAAACGTAATCCTGGAAACTCTGAAGCATTCGCCGTTTGAGCCAGTGCAGTTAGCCTCAATGAAGTTTCTCATGTGGAAGGTCCTCTTCCTGGTAGCCATAACTTCAGCACGGAAAGTCAGTGAGCTTCAGGCGCTGGTCCATCACGCGCCCTATCTTCAGTTCTACCATGACAAGGTCACCCTTAGTACACACCCATCCTTCCTCTCGAAAGTGGTCTCAGCATTCCACCTCAACCAAACCATAACACTGCTGACCTTTTCCCCACGTCTGCATGCCTCCAGCCGAGAAATCCTGCTGCACACCTTGGGTTGCAAAAGGGCATTGGCCTACTATAAGCTAAGAACTAACAAACCCAACAGACATTCTCAGCTTTTTCTCTCCTACAACCTGAATGCTCTGAGTCTACCAGTAACCAAACATACCTTGTCGAGTTGGTTAACCCAGGGCATCCAGTTCTGCTATTCTGCCAGGTGCAAAAAGCTACCTTCCAAGGATAAAAGCTCACCAGCTGAGAGCAGTTGCTACATCAATCGCTCATCTACAGCAAGTACATATTCAGGATATCTGCAAAGCAGCTACATGGTCCTCATTGCATCCGTTCACTTCACATTACTGCCTCCATCAACATGCTAATTCTGATGTATCCGAGGAGCAGGGGATACTACGTTATGCTACCAATTCTTGACCTGTCCACCATTTCTGGGGGCACTACCCACATACCAGCAACTTCAATCCACTGCTTGTATACTGAGCTGTGCTTCGTTCCCTAGCTGTAGACTCCCAGACATCATGGCTAATTCAGCCTGCTTATCTACAGGGAAAAAAGCAAGTTTGCTTACAGTAAATGGTGTTTTCTGTAGATAGCAGGATGAATTAGCCATGCGACTCACCCTCCTCTCTGGACAGTTCTATCTTCTGCCTGCTCTACCTTTCTGGTGTCTACCACTGCCCTGTGCTCTGTGCTTTCTCAGAGACCGAGGCTATGTAGGCAGACGTGTGGGAAAAGACTGCGCAGGCGAGCAGGAGCGCGTCTTTCAATGTCCTAAGAAAGGTTCCCGCATTGAGCCACCAGGGAGCGCTCCCAGACAGCATGGCTAATTTTTCCTGCTATCTACGGAAGGCACCGTTTAAAGTAAGCAAACTTGCTTGTACAGTTCTATTCACCACATCCCAAGAAATATATAGCAGAATTAGAAAAGGTACAGAGAAGGGCAACCAAAATGATAAAGAGGATGGAATGAGTCCCCTATGAGGAAAGGCTAAAGAGGTTAGGACTTTTCAGCTTGGAGAAGAGACGGCTGAGGGGAGAAATGATAGAGGTCTATAAAATAATGAGTGGAATGGAACAAGAAAACGTTAATCAGCTGTTTACTCTTTTGAAAAGTGCAAAGACCAGGGGAGACACAATGAAGTTACTAGGTAATATATTTAAAACTAATAAGAGAAAATATTTTTTTATTCAATGCATAGGGGCGGATTTTAAAAGGAGCGCGAATAGCCTACTTTTGTTTGCGCTCCAGGCGCAAACAAAAGTACGCTGGATTTTAGCAGATACGCGCGGAGCCGCGCGTATCTGCTAAAAACCTGGATCGGCGCGCGCAAGGCTATGGATTTTGTATAGCCGGCGTGCGCCAAGCCGCGCAGCCTACCCCCGTTCCCTCCAAGGCCGCTCTGAAATCGGAGCGGCCTCGGAGGGAATCCTCTAACGCCCTCCCCTCACCTTCCCCTCCCTTCCTCTACCTAACCCACCCGCCCGGCCCTGTCTACACCCCCCCTTTACCTTTGTTGGGGGATTTACGCCTCCCGGAGGGAGGCGTAAATCCCCGCGCGCCAGCGGGCCTCCTGCGCGCCGGGCCGCGACCTGGGGGTGGGTACGGAGGGCGCGGCCATGCCCCCGGACCGCCCGGGCTGTAGCCACGCCCCCGTACCCGCCCCCAAAACGCTGCCGACACGCCCCGAAAACGCCGCAACGACCGGGACCGCCCCCCCGACACGCCCCCGACACGCCCCCCTCGGAGAACCCCGGGACTTACGCGAGTCCCGGGGCTCTGCGCGCGCCGGTAGGCCTATGTAAAATAGGCTTCCCGGCGAGCAGGGCTCTTAAAATCCGCCCCATAATTAAGCTCTGGAATTCATTGCCAGAGGATGTGGTGAAGGCTATTAGTGTAGTTGCATTTAAAACAGGTTTGTACAAGTTCTTGGAGGAAAAGTCCATATACCATTATTAAATTGTAGTAGCAGAAATCCACTTCTTACTCGTAGTTAAGCAGCATGGTATCTATCTACCCCTTGGGATCCTGCCAGGTATTTGTGACTTGGATTTGCCACTGTTAGAAACATGATACTGGACTTGATGGACCTTTGATCTGTCCCTGTATGGCAAGTCTTATGTTCTTAAAGTGATACAGTCTGAAATGGTAGTTCCTTTGTTTTCTGACATTTTGCTTTTCTTAAATAATAGGTTAAAGGAATCCAACATGGCTATGTCAGTATCCAGGATCTTAGCAATTTGGACCACAACAGCATTGGATGTCCTCAATTCTTGCTCACGGGATTTGAAAGACAGTCTGAATGGAAATTCTGATACTTTCAAAAAACTTTTGGAATATGTCTATACTCATTGGGAGCACCCTCTGGATGCAGTTAGACACCAGTGCAAAGCGATATTCAAAAATCTTCTCCAGATCCATCAACTTACCGTTGACAGAGCAGATGTCAAAACAGATCCTTTCTTTTCACAGCTGACAGGAAGCTTGTTAGCTTTAGAATGGCACATGAAGGGGAAGTATGCTTCACTTGCCTGTCTGGTGGAATGTGTGGGTGTTGAAAGTATTCTTGCAGTGGACAGAACAATCCCAGCACAGATCTTGGATGTTATGGGTGACCAGTCGTTTGCACCATATGCAAGTAATCTTTTGGAAGCTTTGTTTGTGAGCCACAGGAATCAGCTAGTATCTACATCTCTGGGAGAACCCTGGATTGACCAGTGGCATGAGACCTGGATCTCTCCACTTCTTTTAATCCTGTGTGAAGGAAACCCCGGGCAAACAACTTACATTATTGACTATCATCTGCCCAAATTACTGAAGTGTAATCCTGAGAGTTTGCACTACATGGTGAAGAATCTTCAAACTTCTGCTTATACCAGTGTTGGTAAGAACATCTGCTTCATTTACGTTAATTGCTGCACGCCTGAAAGTGTGTCGTGATCCCTAGTGTGGAATACAGATATTACAGGGAAGATGATGATGCGTTATGATAGCAGCTGTGTGCCAGGAGAAGGAATTGGTGTGGAATCCAAGGGGTAGGGTTCAGGGCTGCAAAGAAACCCCCAGGAATTATGTCCTGCTTCAGTGATCTGGTCCTTGCATATGCATATAGTGACTTTTGACATTCAGTGATCTTTTTTTTTTTTACATTGTGGGTGTGGCTGATTGGTGAAGTTAGTTAAGGTTTCTTGGCTCCAACATTAATTTACATGGTTTCAATGTTTAATTATATTTTGAGGTCTGTATTGAAAAGGTTTGTCCAACTAACTTTGGGAGTTAGCGGGACAAAACACCATGCTTGACATTTTTCACTGCTCACCGGCTAAATTTTGTCTGGGCAGATTGTTGTTGCTCAAAATTTACCCAGACAAAAAGAGGGTAGGGATTGGTGATTTGGCACCATATTTTTTTTTTTTCATGTAAGGGATGGGGGTAGGCTCAGGGAGTGGCCACTACTTTGTTTTGATGGGTGAAAGGGAAGAGGGATCTGGCACCACTTGCCCACTACAATTCTATCTTGGTGGCAGGAGAGGGGTATCTAGTGTCCCCCACTACATTTTTGTTTGTCTGAGGGTAGGGAGGGATCAGTGGATGGATCTGTTCGTGCTTGCCCACTGTAATATTATCTTGGAGGGTGGGAGTAGGATGAGATTTTTTTAATTTTAGAGAGCCTGTTGTGCAAGTGGTCACAAGACTGCAAAAAGTTACTTTCCATCACATGTTGTTAATCTTAAGTTTATGACTTGCTGTGGGAAATATTAAGTGCCTGTAGTGGGATAAAGAGCTAAAGAAACTAATCATGGATGCATTGACCACTCATAAAGACTTGACTCACCCTCTTGGAGAATGGATGCATGCTAGAACTGCTGTACTTATGAAACACCCTTGGAAAACAAATGATCTAGGCCTCTAGGAGTTGCATCCAAGTATGAAAAAACCTTGATATGATTGTAATAAGTAAATGTTTACTGTTGTATTAGCATTTGGGTAATCAAACGTGTACCTGTTTGATTATTCACATCTTTATTACTTTAGGATCCTGCAGTAACAGAGGTGCACTAGGAGCCTTGATGGCCTGCCTGAGAACAGCTAGAGCTCATGGCCATCTGACTTTCACTGATAATTTTATGTGGAGTGACCAGGTCTCCACTGGATTAATTAAACAAGGCTTAGTCCATCGACATGATCAGGTAGGTGATGAAAATAAACTGTTGTCTGTTTTGTGGTTTGAAGATACATTTGTTTATGTATGCTGCATTTTTGGAAGTTTGCATAGGTTTTTTAAAATGTTTTCTCTGTTAGCTATTGACATTGAACCGTTTTGTGTGCTTGATGATTTCCTCCTGCTCGTTTGGATTTCCAGCAAAACCTGTCTCAGCTGAGGCCGTGGGCAATTATTCACAACTACTAGCATTTTCCTCACATTTTTGTTCCATTCCAGCCTAGGTATGGCAGCAATGTCCTCTGGCAAAAAGGTAGAGACTATAGTTCCTTCTAGAATAGTGGCGACCAAAATGATAAAGGGGATGGAACAGCTCCCTTATGAGGAAAGGTTAAAGAGGTTAGGGCTTTTCAGCTTGGAGAAGAGAAGGTTGAGGGGGTATAAGATAGAGGTCTTTAAAATCATGAGAAGTCTAGAACAGATAAATGTGAATCTGTTATTTACTCTTTTGGATAATAGGACTAGGGGGTACTTCATGAAGTTAGCAAGTAGCACATTAAAAATTAATCGGAGAAAATTCTTTTTCAGTCAACGCACAATTAAGCTCTGGAATTTTTGCCAGAGGATGTGGTTAGTGCAGTTAGTGTAGCTGGGTAAAAAAAAGGTTTGGATAAGTTCTTGGAGGAGAAATCCATTGACGGCTATTAATCAAGTTGACTTAGGGAATAGTCACTGCTATTATTGGCATCAGTAGCATGGGATCTACTTAGTGTTTGGTTACTTGCCAGGTACTTGTAGCCTGGATTGGCCACTGTTGGAAATAGGATGCTGGGCTTGTTAGACCCTTGTTCTGACCCAGTATGGCAATTTCTTATGTTCTTATGTGGTTCTCATCCCAGTTCTTGGGATACACCCAGTTAGTTGGGTTTTCTGGATATCCACAATGAATATGCATTAGATAGATTTGCATGTAGATTTATCTCATGCATATTCATTGTGAATAGCCTGAAAACCAGGCTAGTTAGATGTGTCAGAGGACTGGGTTGAGAACACTGCTGTAGAACATGGCACAAATATGTTCTTAAGCCAGCTATTAGATAAAACTCTTAAGCAATGAGTGGAATTCACTCACTGCCAGGAACTGTGGACACTGCCTTTACAGCCTCCCTAGTCCTCCTAACCCAAGGAACAGGAGTAGGGTCTAGGAATTGAACCTGGATCTCCTGCTGTGCAAAGTCACAGGGCCCTGAGACTGATCAGAGTCCATTTTTCAAAAGTTCATGTTAATTTATTTCACAAATATATTTTGGGGATGTAGACACATTGGGAGGGAGTGGGAATGAGGTAGCACAAGATAGCTAGTGCCACCCTGGTGTCAGCATTCAAGCTAGCAATCAACAGAAATAAATGCTGAGCTATAGAGCCCTGTGCATACATAAAGTGTACCGAGGAGGCAGAAGAGAAGATTTGCAGTGGAGCTGGTCTGTCTGCCCACTAGATGAAGCCCTGAGGATCTAGAGACAAGCAGGAGTTGACTGTGTCGCTTTTGCCCACTTAATCACAAGGATGAGCTAAATCACAAGTCCACCTTCCCTTCACCATTGTTTGCATACTAAAGCCGCGAGGGTCGAGAGATACGGGGCTGCTTCCTCCTCCCCACCCACTGAGTATCCTGAGATAAGTGGCAGCACAGTTACTGCCATTTTCTTCTCCGTACAACATGTATAAAGTACCAGAAGAGCTAGAAATGAGCTCTGCTGGCTTCTCCCTATCTGCCTGAAGAGATGCTCGATCTGGGGCAGAATGGGGACAGCTTCCTTTTATTCTTTCTAGCTTGCCTGCTGAAGTGATGATCTAGAATAAAGGGCTGTTCCATGTCATCCCTGCTTCACCAGTCCAGCCACGATAAATAGGTATAGTAGTGGGTTCTTTGGGAATGTGGTATTTGCTTTGTAGTCTGCATTACACAAACAAACTAGGAGAAAGCACTTATTATCTCTTATGTGAAACAATGTAATGATATATTTTCCTGTATAATATATGTACAACACAGGTGCTTATGAGAACACCTGAGACAAATAAAATAAAATATATACAATAAAGCACCACAATAAGCAAGAGTGTCCACCACGCAGCTACCTAAGGTGGCAGCTATTTTAGCTTCTCTCGCACATTCTGTAGAACATGGGAAGAGTTTGGCTTTGAATGCGGACTTCGGTGCCTCCCCCCGGGTTTGTTCTTGGCCCTCTCCCCGGTTGGCCCTTCATCTGTGGGGACACCAGTGGGGCCCCTGGAAGCCCAAAGAGATTTTTCTACATAGATTTTTCATTTTTTACACAGGTGTTTTGTGCTTTTTCTAGACCGGGGGATGGGCATAAGGGGTTTTACCTGTGCCAGAGTCCCATTTCGGATCCTTCACCATTGGTTCTATCTAAGAGGACTTGGCTGACCGTTGAGGCACAGGGGCCTTCTTGGGAGGACCCGATGGATCTGGGGAACTTGGGATGTGAATAGTGGGGCATCCTTGGATAACGGAGCTGTCTCCTTGTTATAATTAGTGAGGTTTGGGTGGACCCTTGGACACTGTGGCAGCTGACCACGCCCATGGGGGCAGACTCGTGAGGAGTCACAGGTCAGGCTCAGCTGAGGACACTCAAACACAGAGATTGATCTTTTATTAGACAATGTGGTGAAGCCACCAGAGGTGGCAGTGGTGAGCAGTAGAAGTAGCCCGGCTGGACTAGTATCCCTCAGGTGCTGGAACAGCGACTCCTCTGGTAGCAGTGCTGTAGTGGAAAGAACTGAGAATAGTGAGTACAGTGGAATATACACAAGCCCCAGTATGGAGAACCCTGGGATAGGAAGAGCAGGCCCTCGAGGAGCGAGTACCTGATCCCTGAGAGCTGAGAGGTTTGAAGGAGATGTACTCACAAAGCGGTTCCATGTAGGAGATGGCACCAGGGCTGGAACGGAGGCAGGCCCTCGAGGAGCGAGTACCTGGTTCCAGGGAAAGCTCTGAGGTGAAGATGGTAGTACTCATTGGTGTTGAAGATAGCGAATCCTTCCAGGCAGAAGAGAAAGTATGAGCAGGCAGCAAGTCGGGGAACATGGGCCCTCAAGGAGCGAGTACTGGTTTCCTGATAGCGACCTGAAAAGCAAGTGAGGCCCCCGAGGAACGGGTACCCCGTTAGCGTTAAGAGTCCAATATAGATTGGAGGCAGAGTAGCTGGGTACGGAGAGCGAATCCCATCCGAAGAATCCCCCTTGCTAACTCAAAGGTTAGCAAACATTGTAGGCTTTAAATATGTGGGCAGCGTGATGTCATCACGGGGGAACGCCCCTGAGGTTCACGCCAAGTAGAAAATAAGAGTGAGGGCTGTGCGGCGTACAGACAGAGCATGACGGGAGGCAGAGCCCAAGCCGGGGCATGGCGGGAGGCAGCGCCGGAGAGGATGGCAGGCAGGCGCGGCGGCAGCTAGGTGTCCATCAACAGCAAGAGGAGGTGCAAGGAAAGAAAGGTAGGAGGAGTGAAGCTGTCGGGAAGGGACGGTTGCAACACTCCTCTGGCCCCGAGGATGAGACTGTGATCAGCCTATTTCTTAGGGATGAAATAGCTGGTCTGATTGAGCAGGTGTTGGCTTGCTTTTGGCGGGAAGAATCCAAACCACCGGAGACTCCAGTGTGGGATTCTGTTATTAAGGGAAAGCGAGAGACCACCATTGCCTTTTCTCTACACCCAGTGGTGGAGGAGATGATGTTGGCAGAATGGGATTCCCCACAGTCAGGCCTGAGAGAGGTCAATTTTTTACTCTGGCTTTACTCTCTCCCACCTCTGGTGGTCCAGAGGTTTTTTCAAGTGCTAGTGGTTGATGCGTTGGTCACAGCAGTGTCCAGGCACACAGCCATTCCTGTGGAAGCGGGTGCCTCACTGAAAAACCCCCAATACAGAAAGATGGAGTCACCCCTCAGGAGTTTGTGGCATCCGCCACAGCAGTACAGATCTCTATTTATTTATTTATTTATTTATTTAAAATTTTTATATACCGACATTCATCCAGGATATCACATCGGTTTACAGTGTAACACAAACAAACGCCAAGCATGGCACTTTACATTGAACAAATAAAACAAGTTAACAAATGAATAAATGAGGGTGTGAACAAGGGGAAATTTGCATTAAATACTCAACTAGGTTTGTAATTATATACATATGTACAAAAGGAAGACACTAAGAGATAAACAATTTAGGAGTGCTAGGAGGAGAGGGGGGAGTGATGAGTAGAGGGAAGGGGTGAGAAAAAGGTAGGAGAAGGGCGAAGTGAGGGGATGGAGGACCAGAAGAGGGGGGCAGAGGAGAGGAAGGGTGGGCAGTAGAGAGGAGGGAGAAATTAGGTGTATGCCTTGGTGAAGAGCCAGGTCTTGAGCTTCCGCTTGAACGATTTGATGCATTCCTCTTGCCGTAGTTCAACTGGCATTGTGTTCCAAAGGGTCGGCCCGGCTATCGATATGGCACGGGCTCTGGTAGATGTTAGTTTGTAGAGTTTAGGGGAAGGGATGGGCATAGTTGCGAGATGTGCGTGTCTAGTAGGCTTATTAGACTGGTGTAAGCGGAAGGATTCATTAAACCAGTTCATTTCAGGATTGTAAAGAGCCTTGTGGATGAGAGAGAGAGTCTTATATTGTGTACGGGAAGCTATTGGGAGCCAATGTAGATCTTTTAGAACAGGTGTAATATGGTCGTGTTTGCGTAAGTTGGTCAAGATTCGGGCTGTTGTGTTTTGTAAAATTTGAATGGGGTGAATGGCGTTGTTAGGAAGGCCAAGGAGAAGGGAGTTGCAGTAGTCGGTTTTGGCGAAGATGGTGGTTTGGAGCACTGTTTGGAAATCGGGGGGGAGTGTAGTAAGGGTTTTAGTTTTTTTAGTGTATGAAGTTTAAAGAAGCCATCTTTTAGTATGTTGTTGATAAATTTCTTCAGTGTGAAGTGCCCATCGAGAATGATACCCAGATCACGGATTTGTTGAGCAAATTGGAACTGTGAAAGAGGGGGAAGGATCGAGTGGTTAAGGGGTGAGATGAGCATGATTTCAGTTTTAGTAGTGTTGAGAGCTAGGTGGATGGAAGAAAGGAGATTGTTTATGGATTGGAGAGTATCGTTCCAGAAATCCATGGTTTTAGAAATAGAGTCAGTGATGGGTATGAGGAGCTGAACATCGTCAGCATATATGTAGTGTGGGAGATTTAGGCTGGATAGGAAGTGACAGAGGAGTAGGATGTAAATATTGAAGAGGGTTGAAGAGAGGGATGAACCTTGAGGGACACCTTGATTAAGGGGGATAGCCTTGGAAACATGATTGCCTAGCTGAATTTTGTAATCTCTATTGCTGAGATAAGAATTGAACCAGTTGAGGGCAACACCTGTAATGCCTATTTCAGTCAACCGCTGTAGGAGAATGGGATGGCTGACGGTGTCAAATGCGGAGGAGATGTCAAGGAAGACAAGTATGTATGATTGTCCTTTCTCAAATCCTTTAATAATGTGGTCTGTTAGGGAGAGTAGAAGAGTCTCCGTACTATGAGATTTCCGAAAGCCGTATTGTGCGGGGGCAAGGATGTGATTGTCTTCAAGGTATTCTGTGAGTTGCTTGTTAACAGTTTTTTCAAGGAGTTTAGCAATAAATGGAAGATTGGAAATAGGGCGATAGTTGGCTAGATCAATGGGGTCAAGTTTGGGTTTCTTTAGGATGGGTTTGACAATAGCCTGTTTCAAATCATTTTTGGAAAACAGATCATACAAGGTCAAGATAAATAACAAAGAGTCTCACGCCATCGAATCCAAAAGGGGAGTACCGCAAGGATCATCCCTCTCCCCGACTCTCTTCAATATATATCTTCTCCCGCTCTGTCAATTACTCACCAACCTCAAGCTAACTCACTTTCTATATGCGGATGACATACAAATCCTCATCCCTATAGAAGATTCACTACACAAAGCTATGTCACACTGGAATAATTGTCTGTCAACTATCAACAATCTTCTCTCCAGCCTCAACCTTGTCCTAAACACAAACAAAACTGAAATTCTCATTATAGCACCGGAAAACTATGTCCCACCCACACCTCTTAATGCTAGCCAAAGCCAAGATACCTTTTCGCAACAAATAAAAGACCTGGGAGTCATCCTAGACAGTGGATTCAGCCTCAACAAATTCGTTAATAACACTACAAAAGAATGTTTCTTTAAACTACAAACCTTAAAGAAACTAAAACCACTCCTCCTATACAGAGACTTCCGCATGGTACTACAGGCCATCATACTCCCAAAACTGGACTACTGCAACTCCCTCCTTCTAGGCCTACCAGCATGCACCACAAAACCACTTCAGATGGTCCTTAATGCCTCAGCAAGAATCCTCTCAAATGCCAAAAAAAGAGATCATATTACCCCAATCCTTCTTCACCTCCACTGGCTCCCGATTAAATTCAGGATCCAATTCAAATCCTTAATGATGATACATAAAGCTTTGCACAACATCGCACCGCTCAAGTTAACATTCCAAATTCAACTACACACATCTACAAAACCGACCAGAAGCGCTTATCAAAACAGACTAACTACCCAACCGGCTAAATCCTCGCTGAGGAAACGCGCTCTATCCACAGCGGGCCCTTCACTCTGGAACTCGCTTCCTCCAGACCTTCACCTTGAACCATGCCACGCTACATTCAAAAAGAAACTTAAGACTTGGTTATTCAAACAAGCATTCCCGTAGAACCAAGAGCAGGAAGATAATCAGTCACATATTTTCCGATTACCCCAGCATATTTCACATAACCTTGTTATTTAACCATGTTATTTTCTCATTAACCCTCATGTTATTTTACCAACTGCTATTGTATTTTATTTATTGTCATTTTTTATTGCCATTTTTCATTGATATTTATTGTTGTTTATTTATTAATTATTTATTAATTGTTATTGCATTTATTTTCATTTATTAATTGTTATTTATTAATTGTTAGCATTGTTATATATATATTTTTTTTTTTCTGTTTCTTGGATTAACTATGTTCATTGTAAACCGCTAACTTGAAGCGATAGTTACTGTTCATTGTAAACCGGGGTGATATGTATATTATACAGGAACCTCCGGTATATAAATCCTTAAATAAATAAATAAAATAAATAAATGGAAGATTGGAAATAGGGCGATAGTTGGCTAGATCAATGGGGTCAAGTTTGGGTTTCTTTAGGATGGGTTTGACAATAGCCTGTTTCAAGGGGAGAGGTACCTGTCCCAAGTTAATGGAGAGGTTAATGATATTTGTTAATGGTTTGGCAATAATATTGGGTATTGTGAGGAGATGTTTTGTGGGTATGGTGTCAGATGGGTGAGTGGAAGGTTTGGCTTTCTTGATCAAGGTTTCTATTTCTAATGTTGAGGTGCAGTCTAGGGAGGAGAGAACAGTGGTATTGTTGCAAGTCTTTGTATTGATGAAATCGGGTTCGACAATGTTGATGGGACTGGCACAAGGGGTGAACTTTGAAAGTAACTTGTCTACTTTGGTTTGGAAGAAGGTGGCTAGATCTTCACATTTGGATTTGGCTACTACGTCAGGGATGTCGGGGGGAGCCGTCTTGGTGAGTGAGTTAACGTAATCATATAGTACTTTAGGGTTGTATTGGAATTGGTGTATTTTGTTGGCATAGAAGTCTCGTTTTGTCATGTTAAGTTTGTCACTATATAGATGTAGGGAGGTTTTAAATTGTGCCAGGTGTGTGTGTGAGGGATCCTTGCGCCAAATCTTTTCAGATTTTCGAAGGTGTTGTTTGAGGTTTTTTAGCTCTTGGGAGTACCAGGGTTTCTTACTCTTGTTACTTTGAGGACAGATAAGTTTAGTTTGCCGGGGGCAGGTAGAATTAGCTATATTATTGGTGATGTCATACCAGGAGGCAAGAGCTGTGTCTACATTGGTGAGTTCTAGATTGTCAAGTTTGTTAGCGATGGCTGATATAAGGTCATCTCTGGTACAGTTTTTCCTGTAATGTATGGTTTTTTTTGTACTATCATGGCAGGTAGGTGTCTTGATGGAGAGATCTGTTTTGATAAGGTGATGATCTGACCAGGGGATAGGTGTGTGAGAGGGGGTGTCAGTTTGAATGAGGGCATTGGTGAAGAGGAGGTCAAGGGTATGACCCGCCTTGTGAGTGGGCAAATGGATAGATTGCTTGTAGCCTAATGCATTTAATGAATCGAGAATAGCATCACATTTGGTCATGGTAATCTGGGTGCTTCTTCGCTGGATCCAGCAGCTTCCAGAGAGAGGAAGCAGCTAGGATGGAGTCTGCTGCTACTTTCCTGGCAGATGCACAGTATGATTTGTTGCGGAGCTCTGCCAGATTGGTTGCCCTGGAATTCATTGCCAGAGGATGTGATTACAGCAGTTAGTGTAACTGGGTTTAAAAAAATTTTGGATAAGTTCCTAGAGGATAAATCCATAAGCTGCTATGACAGTAATTAATAAACAATAATAGCTTGTGATGTATCTAATGTTTGGGTACTTGCCAGGTACTTGTGACTTGGATTGGGCCATGGTCAGTTCTTTTGTTGTGGCAGATGGCAGAAAGGGAGCTCCACCCCCTCCTCAGGGGTCAGTAGAGCTTTCTCATGAGATTCCGTGGATTCTCTCCCTTTTGACACCTATAGGAGCATGACTCCAGGAGTTTTACAGAGAGTGGACCCATATAACGGCCAATCAATGGATTCTAGAAATAGTCTTTGTTACAGTCTGGATCTCCATTGTCCTATTCAGGAAGCCTTCATGGTTTCTCCTTGTACAAGCCCAATCAAACAGAGGGCGGTCAATTTAATCCCTCCAAAAGTTGCAGCTTTTGAGGGCAACTTTGTGTCTCTGACACAATGGGGCCACGGTCGGTACTCCATCTATTTCATGGTCCCCAAGAAGGATGATTCCTTTTGCCCTATTCTGGATCTCAAGGTGGTGAACCACTGCTTCAGAGTTCCGAGATTTCATTTAGAAATGTTACAATCTGTTTTGTCCACGGTGAGATAGAGGGCAATTTCTCTGCTTGTTGGACCTGTCAGAAGCCTACCTGCACATCCCTATTCGGGCAAGGATCAGAAAGATCTCTGTTTTTGTGTGCTGCAGGAATATTTTCAGTTCTGAGCCTTGCCATTCCGCCTGGCAACTGTGCCACGTGTCTTAGCAAAGGTGATGGTAGAAATGGCAGCGGCTCTGCGGTCTGAAGGTATCACAGTCCACCCCCATCTAGATGATTGAGTCAGGTGCCATCTCATGAGTAGGCGGTATGAGTGTCCTGCTCTGCGTGGTTTGGGTCTTAGAACACTTGGTCATCAATTTTGTTAAGAGTTTGTTACAGCCCATACAGTCCCTGAAGTATTTAGGGCTGTGGTTCGATACATGGGCAAGGCAAGTGTTTCTCATGGACGAACGAGTGTGCAAGATACGCCAGTGAGGGAGTTTCTGGATTTGGATCTTCCCTCGGCATAGGATACCTATGCAGGTACTCTCTCTCATGGCATTGACTCTAGACTTGGTGCCTTTGGCCTGGGCCCATCTAGGGCCACTCCAGGCATTGCTTCTGACTCGGTGGGCACCGCAGATGTAGGACTACATGGTGCGGCTTCCACTGAGCCCGGTAGTGTGTCAGTCCCTGCTGTGGGGCTGGACTCCACCAACTTGTTGAAGGGAGTCAGCCTGGTCACTCTGGCTTGGATTCTAATCATTACGGACGTGAGCCTCCACGATTGAGGTGCTCACTGTTAGACGTAAGTTGCTCAGGGCAGTTGGTGCCTGGAATAAGCCACGTGGTCTATCAGTCGACTGGGAGTCCACGGTGATCTGCTTGGCACTCCTTCACTTCCTCCTGCTGATTTGGGGGAGGGCCGTTTTTGTTCTCTCAGACAGCACCATGGCGGCTGCATATGTAAATCAGCAGGAGGAAATCAGGAACACAGGCATTTTGTTGGAAACATCCCTTCTTTTTCCCTGGCAGAGAAATATCTTGACCTGTTGACCGCTGCGCACATTGCGGGCCAAGAAAATGTTCAATTCAATTTCCTCAGCTGAAATCGGCTGGACCTGGGGGAATGGGAGTTGAGCGTGGACGCTTTTCATGTGATTTATCGCACTTGGGGTTGTCTGTAGCTGGACTTAATGGCATCCTATCAAAATGCAAAGGTAGATCAGTCTGCTTCGGGAATCAGGCTCGATGGGAACCAATGCTCTGGTGCAGCCATGGCTGGCGGGAGAGCTTCTATATGCCTTCTCTCCATGGGCGCTCATTGACAGGCTGTTGCGACGGATAGAGCTGGAGTCAAATTAGGTGATCCAAATCGTGCGAGATTGGCTTCACAGGCCTTTTTTTTTTCTCCAACTGTTTAAACAATTAGCAGACACTTAATAGAGAGGTCATCCCACAACATAGCTCTGAACATATGTACATATATATGACAAACCATAGAACAAAAAAGCAATATCACCATAATAACTCTATGATTTACTCCTTCTCCTGGTAAAGACCATCAGCAGACATTCAAGACCCATACCCCTTCCACTATGGCTCAGATACCTCCAGTATGGCCCCCCCATACCTTATCATACACATGCGACTTTTTACGCAAAGCATACATTGTCATCTTGATATCGGCAATGTCATGAACTTACTTATACCAATGTGTGAGCAGTGGCTGAGCCTTCCAGTATGTGGCAATTGTAAACTTTGCAGCATGGATGAGATGATTATCCAATTTACGAAGCGAGCTATCCAAGGTCAAATCCGTCTAAAACTCAAGAAGACACATTGCTGGAGTGAGACTCACCATGTGACCCAAGATATCTGACATCTCCACGTGCATTCAGAAGCTCTGAACCAAGGGGCATGACCACCAGACGTGGATATGGGATCCCACCTCCCTCATCCTCTCTAACAGAGCGGCAATGCTTCCGGGGAGAAACTCACAAAAAAACAAGGGGTAATGATAGGTTCTTCTCATTAATTTATCCATTAGCTCGATTCTTCGACTATTTATTGATATCTTATGTCCTTTTTTCAAATGCCCTTCCATTCCTTGTCAGTTAAGTTTAGGCTCAATTCTGCATTCCGCAGAGCAATCAGTGTCTCATTTGTTTCTCGCTCCTCATTCATCAGTGTAATTGCTCGATATAAAGTGGAAATACCTTTCTTACAGAATCTTGAGATCAATAAGGCTTGCTCTGTTTGTGAAGGCATTCTGTTACACTCCCTCTGATTTGACCAGGTGATACTTTAGTCTGTCATAATTCCCTCTAGATTCCTCCTCCAGTTCATGTTCCTCCTGTAAAGCATCAAAATTAGCCATCGCTCCTCATCCCACAGCTGTCCCAAATATCTTAATCCAGCTCTCCACCAGCTTTATAAGTCATTATGAAATGTAAATACAGAAATATATTTTTTCTCACAGAACAGCCAATGGTGCATAAACATCCACATCTATCCCCAGTGCTTTGCACATCCCTGCCACACTCTGAGTGTATGCACTATTATGGGGCTTGATCGTGTATTTCTCCTCATGTGATGAGATGGGGGGACATACATGACAGCAGTGCTAAATCTACATTCTCTGTTACTCTCGCCTCCAGAGATAACCAGGGCTGGGAGCTATCTGTACCAAGCCATGTATGTAGAACTATTAACCTTGAAGCCCAGTAATATCCTAAAAGATTGGGAAGTGACATTCCACCCCCATTTTTTGGTTCGCCATAACATGCTTAATTTCACTCTTGGGGTCCTCCCCTGCCAAATAAACTGCGATATCTGCCCATTAAGTTTATTCAAAAATTTCTTAGGTAAGTCAATAGGAAGATGTTGAAACAGATAAATTAGCCTGGGTAAAATATTCATTTTGAGTATTCCAATGAACCCTGCCCATATAATGAAAAGACCCAACCATTGCCGCATATCCTCAGGTATCTTATTATAAACCAGCATGTAGTTCATACTATATATGTCTGACCAATTTTGAGGAATACAGATACCCAAGTATTTGAAGCCATCCCCAGCCATACGGAAAGGCCGCATACCATCCAGACCTGAATGAGCCACAGCACCCCCCCAAGAAGAACACCTCAGACTTTTGATAGTTTACAGCATGCCCGGAGACTTTACCATGTTCCTCCAGGATCTTTAAAACTCTGCGTGCAGACTTGGACATATCTGTAAAATATCGTAGCACATCATCCGCGTACAATGATATTTTATGTCTCCCTCGCAGGTCTTTTGTAGGTGGATTTCCTTCGACTGTAGGTGGCCTGTCCTTTGAGTTTCTTGAGGTGCAGGAATATCTGGTACGAGGGCCCATAGTTTTTGAAGGATCATGCTCCATTCTTTCTCATGGCTTGGCTCGGCTCTTGAGCAGAGACGACACTTTAAGTTGGCATATTCTTCCGTGGTGATTTCCATATTGTTGAAGTCCAGGAAATAGACTATCTCCTTAGCCTACGTCAGAGTCTTGCGTTTGGGCAATTTTGTCATGACAGGTTGGGGTCTCTTTGGTGGGCCACAGTTTCTTGCATCCTAGCCTTCTTTCAGGGAGGAATTGATAAGGATCTAGCCCTGAATTCCTTGAAGGTGCAGGTAGCGGCTATTGCTTGTTATCGGAGGACCGTTGAGGGTGCCTCTACTCATGATTCTTAAGGGGGGGGGTTAGAGTCTGCGTCCTCCTTTCCGACCCGTTGTACCTCCCTGGGACCATAACTGATCCTGAGAGCTCTGTTGAGGTGCTCTCTTTGAGCTGCTGAGTCAGAGTTCCTTGAATGATTTGCCTCTGAAGACTGACTTTCTTGTGGTGATCTGTTCTGCGAGGTGGGTCTTGGACCTACAGACCCTGTCTTGTCAAGACCCCCTTCTAATGATCTTGCCGAATACAGTGATTTTTAGTCCAGTGCCATCCTTTTTCCCTAAGGTCAATTCTGAATTCCACCTTAACCAGACTATTTCTCTTCCATCTTTTTCTCGGGAGGAGTGCAGCCATGAGTATTGTTCACTCCAATATTTGGATGTGCGGAGACTCATCCTGTGTTATCTGGAGGTCACTAATGATTTTCCCAAGTCAGATAAGTTTGGGTTTTTTTTTCTTTGGGGGGGGGCCATGTAAGGGAGAGGCGGCATCAGACTACCTAAACCCATTGGATAAAGCAGACAATTGAGTCAGCTTACCTGCTGAAGGGTAAGCGCTTTCCGGAATTGGCTTGCATGTATTCTACAAGGGAGCAATTAGTGTCCTGGGCAGAGATGCAGGTATTGGCGCCAATGATAATTTAACAGAGCGGCCACCTGGTCCTTTATGAACACTTTTGTCAAGCATTATTGGGTGGATGTCATGGCATGGGAGGATACTGCCTTTGTTGCAGGGGTCCTTAGGGCAGCTTTCGCTTCCTCCCACCCGGGTAAATGAAGCTTTGGTACTTCCCACTTGCCATGGCTGGGAATGGATATGGTGTAGAAGTAGCATTTAGAGCCCGAGGGTTGGCAGGGGAGAACAGGGAGTGAGTCAGTTATCCCCAAGGGTGACAACTAGTGCCCAGCTTCAGGACTCATGAGAAGGGTTATAGCTGCAATGACTGGGCAAAGCCTGTTTATTTATATATTTATTTAAAAATTGTGTACAGCCTGCCAATCGAAATGCTGTGACATGGGAGGGGATATAAAATAGGTGTAAAGTTTCCAGGTAGTTGCTAATGATGGATGATGATGTTGTAGCACCACAGAGACCAATTTCAGTTGATCTGGAGGCCAAAAGAAAGAAGAAGAAACTGTTGGGCAAAATAAAAGATGACTATGTCTTTGATATCTGGTCACTGACTTGATAATAAGCAGTTTTAAAGCTTCTTACGGGTTTAGCTGCTTATCTCATATGCTAGCCGATACATAAAACCACTGTTATATAATCTTAGTCAACTAATAAGTATGTGCATATATATATATGTATATATATATGTATATATATATTTTAAAGCATTCACAGATTCTATGGCCATCTTCTTTCTTTTTTAGGTCCGCATGGATACTCTGGGTTTGCTTTGCGAAAGCCATCGTAGCACAGAAATTGTTTCCGTGGAAGAGATGGAAATGATTAAATTCTGTATCAAGTACAACTTAAGCAGCCAATCTCCATCTGTGAGGCAACAGATTTGTTGTCTTTTGAAAAAGGTGAGCTGGTATTCAACAGCAAAAGCTGTACACGAAGGCTATGATTTTTGCGACTCTCCGGAATCTTTTGCCTTTCTAGGACTACGTTTTCAGAAGGTTGCATGTAGGTTGACATCTGGTGACTTGAATGACTGTTGGCAGTTGTTAGACATAGGGAGGGTAATTTTAAAAGCCATGTCCACAGATAAAACAGTGCTTTGCCTGTAGAAATGAGCTTTAAGAAAATTGCTTACCCTGTGTGCAGATGTATGTATGTGGGTTTGTGCCACTACACGTGTAAAGTCTCTTGTAGGGAGAAGAGGCATTCCAGGGAATGGGTTGGAGAGGGGTGTGAACTTGTATGCAAATGCTGGAATTTTTAAACATATGTACATAAATTTACCTGAAAAAAAAACTTCCTGCATGAATTAGCAGGAATAAATGTGTGTGGATAGTTTTTTTGGAATGATTTTGAAAGGGAAAGTAAGTTTGTGCTTTCCTTTTGAAAATTAGTGTGAAATCCACAGATAAGATACCCTTGGATGTTGTACCAATGTGGGCAATTACAATATTATGCCCTACCCAACGTTTTCCAATACTCATGGTTTTAAATTTCTTACAATTGTTTTGCATAATGTACTGTAATAATTACGAGGTTCATATTCAGCTATTGGCAGTCTGCTTAAGTTATCTGGTCAAAGTGGGTAAAGTGGAACTATCCAGATAATTTTAGCACTGCCTCATGACACAATCAAACTTATCCAGATAACTTACCTGAATGCCTCTGAACATTTCTGCCTTATTCATCTAAGTTTTTATCTGGATAGCGACAGTAGAATAAGTCTGAGATGAACAAAGCAGTAAATTAAAAAACTGTGGTTTGTCCAGTTGAGTCCCAAACTTAGCTGAACAAACTGTCTGAATATGGTCCTCTGTATTTCTTGATTTGGGCGCTAATTTGACTCTGGTCCTTGTGGTTCCACATATGGAAAATCTTTTTGCTCCAAGTTAGAAACCTCTGCTTCAATGAGAGAGCAATTTGATTTTAAAATCTGACAGCTATTTTCAAATTCCATGAGTAGGGTTTACATTTATAATAATTTGTACTTCAGTGTTGATTGTAAAATAAATTTTGTTCCTTGCCTTGAAATTTTCGGCCATGTATTAATTAGTGTGAAATTGATTGTTCATTTTGCTAAATTGTGTTCGTTTTGCAAAATTTGACTTGCAGTATTTTATATAATACTAATTGATAGTTTGTTTTGGTACTTGCCAGGTATTTGTAGCCTGGATTGGCCACTGTTGGAAACAGGATGCTGGGCTTGATGGACCCTTGGTCTGACCCAGTATGGCATGTTTTTATGTTCTTAGTTGAATCTTTGTAATGCGTTTTTTAAATTGAGACTTCGAATTTAAGAAAATCTGTTTAATTGCCTAACAATGCCTCTGTAAAGGTCCTTATAAAAAAAATAGATGGGTAATTATTTGGAAACACATTATTATAGATGTATAACATACACACTGAATAAAGAGGACAGATGCATAAGCTCATTTGAGTGGATGCTTAACACAGATGACATTTTATGCATGCTGCTCCTGTATATTTTGCTATTTATTGCAAGTACATTTTCAGAAACTTGTTTTGATTCCTCACAAGAACCTCAACATATGTAAATTTGTATACAAATTTTATTATACTAATCCTATTCTGGTTGTATTTGAAGTTGTTTTTCAGGATACAGGAAAGTTCTCAGGTACTGTATAAATTGGAGCAAAACAAAAGCAATCCAGGCCCTATTGGTGACAATGACTTTGTGGTTTGGGATCCTTCTGTGAGTTTACAGCAGTACAAGGTGAGGAAACCACTGGAGTCCATGGGATGGCAGGGGACTGAGGGGAAACAGCTGTTGAGGGAAAAAGAGCCATCATTGAATTTATTAGCAAAAATCTGTATGTGCTCCAAAGGGAAGACCGATTAGATGCTACCAATTTAACTTTCTTCAGTAACTGGACAAAAAGTAGAGTGTTCAGATGGGGAAGTTATAGTAAGGAACTAAAATGATGCTGAAACCTGTAGGCAGTAATAGAAGGCATATGGCAGCAGGACAACTCTCACATTAAAATGTTTTGCTTTCGATGTTTTTTAATTGTCATTTATTTTTGGGCTACACTCTTGCATAGTTATTCATATTATCTTCATGCCCGTCAATCTGTGTTTATACATAGAAGTTGTAACTCTTTAGAGAGTGTTATCAGAGTGGAGGCGAGATTAAGACCAATATTTAGCATGGCAAGAGGACAGTTTAACTGGCTAAATTTAGCTAGATAATTTGTCATGGAAAGGAGAGACACGCAAGGCATGCTGAAACCGCACAATGCCATCAAGCATCAAAACAGAATGCCCCTTCTGGGAGACAGTTTCAGTAGAGTCAAACAGAAATCACAAAATAATACCAACAGAAAGCTTCTGCTGGGAGACTCTGTCTTCAAAAGCACTAACCTGGGAACTCAGTTTGAGGGATACACAATAGCAAAATGCCTTCCAGAATCCTCAGCTGGCAGAAATAGAAACCAGATTCACTACCATTAAGGAAGAAAGTAAGGAATATAAAACTGATGTTATACATCTGGGAATAAAAGACCTTGCTAAAAACAGCATCCAAGAATTACAGAGATATTTACAGAACCTGGGGAAGCAGTTTGGGCACGTGGCACATAGCCACATCAGAAGTGTTACCTGTTCAAGGGAAGGGAAAGATTACCTCATATAGACAACTTCAATATGTAGCTCAAAACCTGGTGTAAAGAAGGATTTGGATACAATGGGGGTTGGGCAGTGTATGGAATGATAAGTCTATACAGCAAAGGTGGCTTACATCTGACTGTGGTTGGAAAAAGGATCCTAAGTGAGAAACTCAGAACTTATGTCATCAGTCGTTTAAACTAAAGGATTGGGTGACAGAAGGAAGTCAGTGGAATTAACATGTCATCCCCAATGCATATAAATATGAGAAGTGGTTGGAGAAATGAACAAAATTAATCTACTTTTTAGCAAAAGTGTAATAAAGATGTCTGGGAAGAGCAGCAAAATGAGGGGGAAAAAGCTGGAAAGCTATGTATGCAAATGCTCGCAGTCTGTGCAACAAAGTTTCAGATTTGTAGGCCCTAATGGTAGAAGTGGACTTGGATATTGTAGCTATATTGGAGACATGGTTCAGTGAGTCTCATGAATAGGATATGACCTGTTGCGGAAAGATAGAGAGGGCAATAAAGGAGAAGGAGTAGTTCTGTATGTTAAAAACAATATCCTAGTAACTGAAATGCGGGGCAAATGGGGGAATGAAGAGGTGATGTGGGCTATCTTAAAGGAGATTTTAATCTGCCGAAGGTGGATTGGAGTATCCTTACTGCATAATCTGTAAGGAGTAGGAAGATTGTGGATGCCTTTTAAGCAGCTCTGCTTAGGCAAATGGCGATGGAACCTACAAGGTTATGACCCTTAGCCCGATTCAGCTACCGAATCTCTGAAAACCATTTTCAAAGAAAATGCATTCCCTTGGTCTTTTCAGGAACACCCAGAATACGTAAATTACACCGACATGACCAGTTTTTTAAGTCATCGAGTTTATCCCAGGCCATAATAGTTTTTTCTAACTTCTCAATTTATGCTGTAAGCGATGTAAAGGCTAACTCCAAATCAAACATTTTCTGCTCTTGCTCCTTACGTTCCCCGTGCGAGGTCACAGACTCGGAAATTTTAGCCCCTTTATCTACAGTAACACTTTAATGGTCATTAAGCTTCGTAGATATGCAATCACCAAAATTTTCTTTGAGTGCTTGAATGTAGTCAAACTACTCACCCGATTCCACAGCCCTGAATGACTCTTGTCCTCCGAGACTGTCTCCTCCTCGGTACTCCGCTTTTCAAACGATTGTCTGTTTTCTTTGCATTATGGGTCTTTTTGGCCCAGATTGACGGCAGCAGTTCTTTACTTGTTTCTTTAGTAGGAGCCATACTTAAAGATTGCAAAAAAGGATGCATTATTATAAATTTTAAAACGAGACAGGTGGGAGCTCAGCTCTTATGCGATCTCCATGGTCAGCGCATAACTGGAAGTCCCGATTTAAGAAAATTTGAGGAGTAATCGAAGGTTTGGCCATTGAAATTCAGCGCCAATAAGTGCAAAGCCATGCATCTGGGAGACAG
Source organism: Rhinatrema bivittatum (assembly GCF_901001135.1). Taxonomy (NCBI): domain Eukaryota; kingdom Metazoa; phylum Chordata; class Amphibia; order Gymnophiona; family Rhinatrematidae; genus Rhinatrema; species Rhinatrema bivittatum. The sequence continues at coordinate 66,615,939 of NC_042617.1, read as the reverse complement.
AAATCCAAAGAAGCTGTACATGATAGCTGGTTAAAGACTGATATGCATTGATTGGGAGAGAGACCTCGGGGTGACAAGGTGGTGGCTAATGCTAGAGGGATTCTGGGATGCTTAGAGAGAGGCATTTCCAGCAAGAAAAAGGACAATGATAATGTTCTTGTATAGATCATTGGCAAGGCCTTGTGGTGTACTGTGTTCAGTTCTGGGGACCATAGCTCAAAAAGGAAACAGACAGGATGGAAGCAGTCCAGAGAAAGGCAACCAAAACGGTGTGCACCAAAAGAGTTATGAGATGAGAATGAAGGACATAAATATGTACACACTGGAAGAGAGGATGGATAAGGGGGATACAATATAAACTTTTAAGGAATTAAACCTTTTGATGAGAAGAAAGCTGTAGAACAGTGTGTCATAATATGAAGGTCCAAGGGGATCAAGTCAGGACTAACATCAGGAAGTATTTCTTCATGGAAAGGGTTGAGGATGTATGGAATGCCCTTCTGGAAGAGGCTGTAAGGACAAAGACAGTAATGGAGTTCAAAACGGCAAGGGATAAACACAGGGTTCCTAGTGGCTAAATGGAGATGAAGAAGGAGTAACCCATGCTGACTGAGGTAACCTGCACAGAGCAACAATTACCCTAAGAATAAACAAAACAAAAGATTGCTGGGCAGACTGGATGGACCACAGAGATCTTTTTCAGCCGACATCTGCTATGTGGTGCTGATTAGGTGCTCTGTTGAATATAGCTGAATAAAGTCCTAGTTAGCCAGATAAACTTATCCGGCTAATTCAAGGACTGCTCTCTGGCATGACTATTGGAGTTATCCTGATAAGTCATCCAGCTACTTTAACTCTGTCCTGCTCTCTGCCTCCAACATATCAAGTTCATTTTTATATGGTTAAACTGTTAACCAGATATATTGGAGACAGAGAGCAGGAAATTTAAAAGTAGTGGTTTGTCCAGCTGAGTCCTGAAATTAACAGGACAAACCATCTGAATATTGACTACTTTGTTCTTTTGTAATGATGTGATATTGTATGCATGGTATGCTAAGCCCCAGGTTAGAAATGTGCATACTATCTTTAAATTGCCTAGCCTCAAGAACTTGTCAAGGTGAAAGTAGTGTAGGGTTAATCTATGGAAACTTATGCTTACCCTTTTTCATTTCTAGGGCTTCATGTTGGCTATCAGTAATAGTCTTTTCGAAGCACTGTTTCCTGGCTCATCGCATCCGACCCGATTTTCTGCTTTGACTATTTTAGGGTCAATAGCTGATATATTTTGCATTCCAGAAGGTGAGATATCTGACTTGGTGAATGATCTGTTTATATATACGTTCAGCTTGCTGAGTGCACGGTAGCTGGTGAACAAAGCAAGAGGCTGACAAGTTGTATTATAATGTTCATTTCAGGGAGACATTACATGGTTGTCATAAAGCAATCGTCTTGGATAATACAGCCTGATACCCATATAGTTTAGATTGCCCGACCATTGCTGCCTTGTGTAACATACAGATCAGCCAACTGATTTGATCTTCAGTAGAGGTTTTAGGTGGAAGAAGAGGAGATGTGAGAGGTGGAAAGAGGGAGATGAAGGAGGTGTGATAGAGGAGTTGAAGAGTGGAGTGCTTTTGTGTATTTTCAAAATATGATGAAATATAAAAAATCTACAGTTCTGATATTACTAGTGTCTAAAACTAAAGCAGTAAAGTTACCTCAGTACCATTCTAAAGGTAAAACCTAACTGGGAGCCAGTAAATCAAATGAAAAGGCTTTAGTAACATTGAGTTATATAAAATATACTGAACTGTCTGGCTTTTGCAAACTGCACTGGTGAAAATGGTGCTTCATACTTGTTGAAATTTCCTGGCCTGAATTCTGCTTTATATGCACAAGCAACATTAAAGTATATTATTGTACCTCAGGGGTAAGTAACTCCAGTCCTGAAGTGCCACAAACAAGATATCCACAATGAATATGAATAAAATATATTTGCATACGGTGGAGGCAGTGCATGCAAATATACCTCGTACATATTCATTGTGGATATCCTGAAAACTAGACCTGTTTGTGGCATTATGGATCCGGAGTTGCCTAGGCCTGCTACACTTGGCCAGGAAGAGCATATCCTTTTTATTTTGGTTTTTCCCCCTTTTTGCTTTCTTTGTGATCTGGACTGGCCACTGTTAGAAACGGGAGGCTAGGCTTGATGGACCTTTGGTCTGACCCAGAATGGCAAAACTTATGTTCTTATGGGTGGCACTAGGTAACTGACTTGGCACTGCTTGTTTGCCAGCAATGACAGCCATCTTTCATCTCCTCTCCCCAGGCCTCTTTGGTCTGCCTAGTTTTGACTATCCCCAGCAGGGACTCTGAATCAGGATCTACAGTGCTATGGCCTGAGCCACAGTGACCAGCCCAATAAAATAACCTTGATTTGGGGTTTGTCATTTTGCAGGAACAGTCAGTCTGCTGTGGAGCTTGCAGTTAATTATAAACCAAATTTGAAAAATTGAAATGAATTAAATTAGTAATATTCCTAAGATACCTACATCACAATCAACCATAAGATAGAAGAATATGCTTTGTTTTGGTCTTGGCTGTAGAAGCAGTCATGTGTTTTTTCCCTATTGTCTGCTTATCTGTGCTCAGACCATAAAAGTTGGGGCCCAGCTCTGGCTGTCATCTGAATCTAATCTCTCCCCCCCCCCCCCTTGCTATTGAAGCAGAGAGCAATGTGGCAGTTGCACAAAAATCATCAAGGGTGATCAGTTAATGGTAGTGATCCCATGCCTACTGATTAAGGTTAGTAACTGCCACTCCATGCAGGTTACTCCCATACTCCTTTTTCTTTATTTTGAACCTCTAACTTTTAGGGATCCACAGTGTTTATCCCTTGCCCTCTTGAACTCGTTTACTGTTTTCATCCTCACCACCAACTCCGGAAGGGCATTCCAAGCATCTATACTCTCTCTCTGAAGAAATATTTCCTTACTGTTCTGAGTGGTCCCCACCTGCAGTTTCATTTGTGACCCCTAGTTCTACTGTTTCCTTTCCAACGGAAAAGGTTTGAAGTATGACAAAACAAAATTTATAAGGGAAAGTTAATGGATAAAGAAACTGAGATCTGGCTTTTGCAGAGACTTGCTGGATGAGAACAATGGACACACAATGCCGATTGATCAGTGATGAGAAATATATATATTCTGCTTCATCAAGGCAGGCCAGTCCACACAAGTGGGTTGTACATTCCAATCAGCAGATGGAGATAGAGATCACTGATTCACTAATGTACTCCTGTGTAGTTCTGGACAGACATCAGCCTGCCAGTATTTTCCATCTCCAGCAGATGGTGGACATGCATAAATTCTTGTGGACGTAGGCCTGCCAGGATGAGGCAGGTAACATGATGGACCTCCTGAGGTGAGCCTCCTGATGTGAAAGCAAGCACTCCCTCCCTCAATTGAGAGTTCTGGACTGACAAGAAAGGAGTGAGGTGAAGGCTGGTTCTGTCTCCCTCCTCTTGACAGGGAAGGAGTTCCAGTAGGGTAAAGAAGCCTTGGACTTCTGTATGCCTATCTTCTTTCCCTGTCTATGTCCTGTCTCAGTGTGCTGGCTGTCTTTTTTTCCCCAGGGTACTCTATTTGTTGCAGGCAGGGAGCCTATCCTTTGTACGGCTGACTAAGAAAGTTTAAAAAATAAAATGGTGCAGCTGTGAGCCTAGTTAAGCGACTCTGTGAACGTCCCGGCAGTCAGAAAGTTGCATCGAGCAGCTTGGTGCAGCAGGGCTTGGCGTGCTGAGTAGGAGCCAGGCCAGGAGAGTGGCACGATCGATTGAGCCGTGAAGGAGAACGCGGCACGCGCCATTTTGACTGCAGCTTTGCTAGTGAGAGCATGAGGCAGATGTCATCACGGCGACAATGGCATCAAGAGGCCAACATTGAAAGAGGCATCAGGTATCCAGCAGATCCCCGAAAGGTTATCCATTTCTTGTATTTCACTCCCAGGGATAAGCACTGACTTTCCCACGTCTGCCTGATAAATGTTTATGGACTTTTCCTTCCGGAAATTGTCCAGTCCTCTCTTGAATTCCACTATGTATTTGACCACATCCTCTGTCAACAGATTCCATAGCTTTAATGTGCACTGAGTAAAAAAATACTTCCTATGATTTTTTTAATCTGTTGTATGCTAGTTTCATGGGTTGTCCTCCTAGTCCTAGTGTTCTCTGTCAACAAGCAGGACTGAATTATCCATGACACATAGGGTGATGTCATCGGATATCGCCAAACAAACCATTTCTCTAGCTCAGTAACGTTTTACTACTGAGCAAGTGCAGGAGTTCCCATGCATGTGCTGCCTCATGAGCCCCTCGGTCTTTTTTGTCTGAGCTTCCACATGTATATGTATCTTCTCTCTTAAAATTTTCATTTTCTCCCTTTTGGCATTGTTGATAACTTTTTCTTGCTGCCTTGGCAGCCTCTCAAATAGACATTTCAGTACTATATTAAAATAAACCCCAAACTAATGGAACAGAAGATGTCTGTTTCCAAGAAGGCCATGGGCAACTGCAAAGATTGTTTGTGGTCACAACATGTCTACAAAGGCTATGACATCTGCTACAAATGGCTGGTGACTGGACTTGGAAAATGGAGAAGTTCCACAGCTCTGACACTCTGCAAATTCCTCAGTGCCATCAACACAAAAGTTGAAGCTTCTGAATTTGGGGACCCCCCTCTACATCTGGAAATGTCGGATCCTATTTGCTCCATCCAGAATCACAGATCTGGTGAAGACTTTTGTTAGGAAAGGTGGACCCTTCTGGTGTGGTGCAGCAGGCCCCCTAGGTCCACACCAGCAGCAGGCAGATGAACCCTGTGATGGACTGGATAAGAGCTTCATCTATACCAACCCCTTTACCTGGGGGTTGAGCTCTTGGGTTCTGGGGGACGGCAGGACATAGGCGAGGGTCCCTGAGGGTTCAGCAGAGTCCAGAATCAGGGCTGGTTCAGGGCAGGCAGCAGACAGGAGTGGTCAGAATCCAGGTGATGATCGGGGCAGGCAGTAGCAAGAATAGTCTATGTGCAGGCTAAGGTCAGTGGCAGGCGGAGCACAAGAAGAGGGGCTGGCAAGCATGGAGGCTGTATGGACACTACAGGGCAGATCAGCGTAAGGCAAGGAAACATGAACTCTGGCAACATGCACTGCTAGAATATCAGGAGATCTGTTGCTGAGGCGCTGGCTGGAAATAAGAGCCAGGTTAATTACCCAGCCAGTGTTGACATCCTCTCTGGGCGCCTGGTTGGTTTCCGACTGTGGAGCCTTGAAGTGAGGGTTCTGCGCATACACGCGTGTCTAAGGGCTGCTGGCAGAGGTGGCGTCTGCCACAAAGAAGATAAAGGATGTGCTGGAGCAGCGAGAGCATCAGGCATTTGGTGCAGTATCTGGAGGAGTTGGTGGTGGCCTGGGAAATTAAGGAACCTCACAGGGAAATCCTGCGAGCCACCAAACTTAACAGTACCCTTCCTCTTAAGCCCACTCTTTAGGCTTCTAGGCTTGGGATTCTGAGGGTAGCATAGATAGAATTCCTTCAGCAATTGGGGGACCTAAAGGTTGAATGCTGGTTCCCACAAATTTTCTTTGTGGCTGTAACCCTTCCACACAATTAGATACTCGACTTGGTTTCATCATGTCCTAGAGTCCAAGATCTCCTGTACTTCATAGCTAATGTGCTAATCAAAGACTGTTTCTGGAGGTTTCGGCAGTCGTCATGAAGGCCAGGAGAGGATCAATGGCTTTAAAAGTGATACATGAAACAATATAAGTACCTGTAATGTGGAGGATTTCTTAATCCGGTATGTCAAAGTCCACACTTGTTGCAGGATGGGGAATGGCTTGATGAATCTAGGCATGAAGCAAATGGTAGGCATCTTGAGGCATACATTTTGCATGCTTAGCCGCACTAGGTCCCCCGGGATAAATTGTGGGGCTGATTTTTTTTTTTTTAATTTTTAATTTTTTTTAAATTGTTTATTTATAGAATTTTAACCATCAATACAGGTATATTTTTGAAAAATACAGTTAAATTTCACAGTTTCCTCAATTTCACATTATACCACAATTACATGGCACAAGAAACAAATTCTATTATAAATCAAACTAAATCAAACTGCAAAAATTACTATGTAATATTAATGAAACGAAAGACAATTCCTAATCTGAGCGATGAAAGAGTTTGAAATAATAACATAAAAGAAAATAATAGAGCTAGAGGAATTAGCGTTACATATCACTTAATTACATCGTAATCAAGATAGTTCTAACTTGAATTCTCCAAGGCACTAGAGTCTAAAAAATTCCGTAATTGATCAGGTTCAAAATATACATTTTTAACACCCTGTCTATTCACTATACATTGGCAAGGGAACCTAAAACTAAACTTTGCTCCCATACCAACTACTTCGGCTCGCATCAGAATAAACTTTTTCCTTCGCTCCTGAGTGGAGTGTGTAATATCTGGAAAGACCCATATGGACTGACCCAAAAAAGGCAGCTTCTTATTGCGGAAAAAAGCTTTAAGTATCATTTCTCTGTCTTGTGCAAATACACATTGTATAAACAAGGTTCCTCTCTTGCTAATCTTTGCTTCCATAGATGTTTCTAGGAATTGTGTTAAATCTAGCTCTGGTTCAGGTACACATTCCTTAGATACTGTCGAAACCGTCTTAGTCATATATACTTTAGCTAATGTGGGCATCAGCTCTTTAGGAATTTTAACACTTCCAATAAATACTTTTTAAACATTTCTAAAGGAGATATCTTTTCAAGTAATGGGAAATTTAGAATACGAAGATTTAAATATCTAATGGAATTTTCTATATTTTCCAATTTTCTTTGTTGTATCATATCAGATTTAATTAATTGTACTTGGTTATTATGCAAGGTAATAACTTTCTGATCTAATTTAGCAATATTTTGCGTATTCAGGGAGATATTAGATTCCATAGGCTGAATTTTCCCCACCACACTAGAAGTAACATCTACAAAGGAGGACACCGATTTTTCTAATACCATTATTGCAGTCCATATAGAGTCCGTTGTGACTTCAGTAGGCTTAGGAATAGCTGGGCAAAGTAAATTAAACTTAGATTCTTGGTTTTCAATTAAACTTCTTAATTCCCTCGATGTTCCTTTTTCCTCTCTAGGAGTAGAGGCTTTTATTACAGGGGGAGTTGAAATTCCTTCCCCCGGTATTAAGCCCTCCGTGAACCCCGCTGCTCCGGATTCCGGGAATAAAACTTCTGAGGGAAACGGGGGGGGGGGGGGGGGGGGGGGGGTAGACTGAGCTCCGGGACTTAAGGTGACCTGTATGTCTGACGAATGCTCCAGCCGCTCCTCTGGATTGAACGCCAAGGACTGCCGCGGAGTTGTAGTAGCCACTACCGGAAACATGAACCCCTCGATTTTTGGTTGAAGGATATCCGAGGCAGGGACTCCAGTCTCAGGCTCCCTGATCCTCGCTTTCCTTTTGGAATGTAGCATAAGTACTTTGAATTGAAAATTCACTCAGGGATCTACTTCGTATAACCCTAGGACTATTAACTACTATTTTAGGAAATTGCCTGACGGGGGTGTTCAGAGAGTAGGAGAGAGATTTTTACTATAAAGAAAAAGTTTTACTCACAGAAATCCAAAAGTTTAAGGGTGCAGTTTCCAGACCAAGCCGCGCGCCGCAGGAAAGGGCGGTTTTGAAGCCTACCGCACCTGGATCAAACAGGTGCCGTTGTTGCAGACCTTCTCGGGGTCTCTCTCCCCTCTCCTTCCCCCCTTGTGGGGTTGATTTTAATTTTTTCATCCTGCTTTTTGAATTGGCTTGCTGCCTTAGTGATCAGTTGGTTGGTCCTTTACCAGAAGTTTTTTTGAGTTCCTTACTTGTGATATGGGCTGCTGGGCCATTCCCTGAGAGTGGAAGAGGAAGAAGAACATTAGTGTGCTTGCCATAGACAACTTGAAAAGGTGATGACCCAGTGGAACTGCTTGTGGTTATTATGTGAGAATTCTGCCCGTGGTAGAAGGATGGCCCAGTCGTCCTGCCTGTTATTGGCATACATCCTCAGGAAATTCTTGAGAATTTGATTTTTTTGATTTGCTCATTTCCTTGTGACTGGTAGGCTGAGGTGAGGTCCAGCATGATCACAAATTTTTTAGAATCCCCTCCAATAGCAGACCATGAATTGGTCACCTCAGTCAGACACCTTTGCCCTTGCCCACATATTAGCAAACCCGTTCTCTCTCCGTCTGTTGGTAGGGGAGTATAAACCTTTGTATCTGGACTGGTTTGGCTGGACCCAAGAAAAGGAAATTATCAGGTAAGAAACATTTTTCCGAAGGAATTCTTGGGATTATAAGATAGAAATGATTTCTTAAAATGTTGAGTGTATTTGTTTCAGCAAGTCTTTGCTTAGCTGTTTTAAGTTTACTGCTGTTTTTATTAAGGTTGTTTTAAGATTGTTTTATGTTGTTTGTCTGTGATTCAGTGTTTTAAATTTGTAATCTGTTTAGTATGGTTTTGTGTTGGATTAGGTGGAATATAAAAGAATTTTAAATAATTAGATTGAAAATCCTTTTCCTGTCCCTTAAAAATAGGTCAGTATCAACAGGTTTTTCAGCTGGCAGCTGCAGTTACTGATGCCCATGTCGAAGTGCTCTTGGAATGTTTCACCAACAGCTTTGAGGAAGTGAAACTTCTTGCCTTTGAACTTCTGAGGAAACTGCCAGATACTGTTGTCTACAGACAGGTATTGTATAACATTGGAAATTATTTTCTTGGAGGTCCATATTCAAAAGCATTTAGTCGGCCAACTCAGAAGTTAGCAGGCTAAATGAATGTTTGGGCTGCTGCTGCCCTCTCAGCCCCGCAGTGCATGTCTTGCACATGGTCACCCTCCTTCAGGCTGGCTTGTCTCTTATCCCCTCAGTCCCATAGTTGATGTCTTGTCCTTGCTCTCCCTCCTTTAGTTGGTCTGGTCTCATGCTGTCTCTCCATTGCTCAGGCTCGTTGTGTCTCATGCTCTCTTTTGAGGCTCTGGCTGACACACACACACACAGTGCAGCTCCTGTCTTTCTTGTTTTTTCCTACTGATGCCTTCTGTATTACTTCCCACTGGCTCAAGCACGTTCTCAGTCCCTGCACCAGGCAGGTGTGGCTGCCACACTTGTGCTGGTTCTCACTAGGGCTCTGCTGCTTCATGTGCATTATTTTTGGGAAGGCTTAGCCTCTCCATATCTGATGCATGCTGCCTATGGTTTAATCTTTGGTTCTGATGCTTGCCCATGGCTCAACACTTCTCCTGCATTGGGTAAGATTTTATTTTATCTTTTGTATTTACCATTTTTTTGCAGTTTTCTCTTTCCTCCTGATTTTGGATTAGGATTTTACGTGGCTCACTGGAGGCCCTGGATTAGATTCCTGACTCAGATCTTCTGCTTCCCAAGCCAGTGTGGGCTGGAGATCCTACAGAAACAGCGGTCACAGCCCCTAGGGGGCTAGTCCCAGTTAATGTGCAATAACGACACCTATAGCTTGATATTTCAAGCTATTGTCTGGCTAACATTTTTAGTTAGCTGGAAATAATGTGGTATTTAAAAAGTTCCCTCTGTTCACGGATGGGTTAAGTCATTACGTAGCTAAAATTTAGCCCGATAAAAACAGGCATTGTGGGGGTGTGGCTAAAATGATTCCAGTCAACGCTGATTAGAAAATTTGCTGTTCCAAAGTTAGCTGGTTAACTAAAACTTAGCCCAGCAGCTGAGCAGGCCTCCTCTCCCGTTCCTCCTAATCCTCAGAAAGCAAATTAAATGTGTGATGTGGGCCGAGCTGCCCTCTTCTACACTGCCCCCAAGAAATTAAAGAAAATAATACGGTTTGTTTATTTGATTTATATTCCGCCTTTCTGCCATTTCAAAGCGGATTACAATCTGAGGGTGAAGTGACTTGCTTAAGGTCACGAGGAGTGGCAGTGGGATTTGAACCCTGGCTTTCCTGGTTCAGAGTCCAGCGCTCTAATCACTAGGTTACTCCTTCACTCCAAGTGCCCCCCCCCCCTTCTACCTCCAAGAAATTAAAGAAAATTTATTGTGGGCTGAGCCGACTCTCTCTTCCCACCCCTATATTCTGTTTAACTTTGAGAGGGTGGCTACTTCACCCGCAATGTTCTTTCTTTCATTTCTTTGAGATAAGGGTAGCTTGCTCAGTCTGTAGCCTCCTCATCTGGTCTGGGGTGTGGAAGACCTGATTTGGGATTCAGAGTTCCCATTGCATGGCAGCATGCAGTACTGCCACTGACTCACCAGACTGGCTCTATGTTGATCTTATTTCAAATGAGTGTAGACTTGTGTCCTGATTGAACACAAAGTTTGTTTTCTGATCTTTTTCTTCCCATTCTTTTTTGGATATACTTATTACCTTTTTCTGTTTATATGTAATCCACAGAACCATGGTTCTTACTATACCTCTGTTCTGAGTGGATTTAAATGGTGCTGTACAATGACAGATAGGTTTGAGTAAAGAACCTCTCAATTCTATCACACATAACCACTGTAAAGAGAAGAGTTTTATTGACTGTTGACACTTTGCTTTGCATCAGGACTCTGAAAGACTCACTGCATTAGTGCAGGCCGCATTGGATCTGAGCACGAGCGCAAAGCACTTTGACTGTGTCACCGCTTCATACCTGCTGAATTTCTTAGTGTATCATCAGGGATTAACGGCAGCTCTATGCACATGCATACGGAATCAGCAGCCCATGCCAGAACTTCATTTGGATCAGAGCTTGGCTGCGAGCACCATGGAGAAGAACACATTAGTTGGTTAGTTCTTTTTTTTAGCTTTATATGTATTAAATTTTCCAAATTTACAATAAAGTATGCAGATTGAAAGAAATATAATGGTTTGTTTGAAAGAAAAAAAAAAGACAACAAATGCTTCTTTATAGGACTTACAGATGCCATAAAAACAAAGGTATTGGAAACAGTTCTGTAACCCATTTTTGGAGAGAGACCAAGAATGAAAGAAAAAGACAAATATATACAAAGGAAAAGTATTTGTATCTTATCGACAAATTAAAAAAAATAGCAGAGAAAATTAATTTAAAATCCTTGAAGGTGAAAATATTAACTCGCAAGATCAAAGAACCAACCACCAAAGTGAAAATGAATAATACTAGAAATGTCACTGGGAATATAACAAAATGACCACCATAATGACTTAGAATATATTAAAGCATAAGGGGAGTATTCTCAGGGAGGGTAACTTTAAAATAAGCATGCGGGCAGCTATATATGTGTGTGTATGCATATGTGAGCGCACATACGCAGACATTTTAAATCATCTGCGCAAGTATGTGTGTACTACTTAAAATACACCTAGTGTGCGTATGTGTGCTCCTAATTTTAAGCGGTTAAATGAGTAACTGTTATTCGCGTTATCTTCTTTAGGAATTTATTGGCTTAAATGTATGCAGCTAAGCAAATCTGAAAACGTGCACGTGTGAAAGAAATAGCCAGTTTGACCCTTTAGTCCACCAATTTGCCCAGTCTTATCTCTAGGTCAACCAGACCCTTTTAGTTCTTCAGCCTGCACTCCCCCCCAGTTTACCCAGACCCCTCACCCAGTTGTTTTAAGCCTAAAAGTAGTTTTCTTATGACTTACACTTCTTCAAGAGCAGAAGTAAATAAGCGTGGGTAACAGCCGGGCGCGTGCTGCGGGTGTGGGATCTAAAATCCTTATTTACATGTGTAAATGTTGACCCCCCCACCACCCTGGAACGCCCCTGACATACCCTTACTCTGCCATCTTTCACCAAGCCTTCGCCGACCCACCAGACAATCACTAGTTGTCCTTCACGCTTACCCGTTATGGTGATTATACTCACGAATGGACTCTGACTCTCCCAGGTTAAAGCACCATTAAGCTTTAACCTATGTACGCCCTATGGTATCACTATTTATTTCCTGCCTTATCTTCTTTCCAGCTTGTTGCAAGCTTCCAAGTTCTCTTCCCTATTGATTGTAACTTTGACTCATTCCTACCTACTGTTTATCTTTCGTTTACTTGAATAGTTACCCCAGTTTTACTCTTGTTAATTGTAAACCGATCCGATATGGTTATTTACTATGAAGGTCGGTATATAAAACTGTTAAATAAATAAATAAATCTTTTTTTTTTTCCCGTGTGTTGGGTTGCTTGCACATACGCATATCTGCTCATAAATGGACCGTTTTAAAATATGAGTTGCTCGCACTCGGCCTAGGTACTCATGAAAATGGGCCTCTTAATGCAAGCAGCTCTTTTAAAATTCACCCCATATAGGGTACACCTTACCCATTAAGTGTACCTACGTCACTTATCATCATACTCCTACTTATGCAAATGTCCACAAATTGTTTTAAGTTCAACTTTTTTAAAACAATTTTTGGTTTCACCATAGGAGATTTGCAAGACTGTGATTTGGGGTTCCTTGCATTTCTTTTCCAGGCATTGCTGCTTAGATGTTTGTGCTACAGATGCTGCTGCTTTTGGAGTAGGCTTGAGGGCAGGCATGGGTAGCTCCCTCCTAGTTTAAGTGTTGCTTGAGTACATCCCGTGCATCTGGACTGATCTGGTGGGACAAAAAGGAAGAGATAATTTGGTGTTAACTGCAGACCAGTCCAGTAACCCAAGCAAATTTAAGCATTGCCTGCTTATCAGAAGAAATGATTTTTTTTCAGCCAGATAATATGTTACTCTGTTAAGTTTGATATTAGGTCCTCAGTTTAGAGAGGATTCAATTCAGTCAAGGGCAGTTATCAATTCCCCTGCTCGTCAGGGGAAAATATTTATTTGTTGCTTTGATACAGAAATATTGGAAAGCTGCAGGCTGCATGAGACCTTTATCTAGGGCAGTTCAGTTTTCTAGTTTTTCTCTATCTTCATGTACTGTTAGGTGGAAAATCTCGAATGGTCTGGTAGAACTCGAGGAAAGAAAATTTTGTAGGTGAGACCAAATTTTCTTTCATCCATGAGAAGATGCCGGTTCATTCTGTTTAACAGGGTGGATGTCTGCTATTTGGGAAACAGTGAACGATGATCACTTCTCTTCTGTCTTGCACCGTAAGGTCAAACTGTAGCTCCTGTGACAATCTGGTGGGGTCTCATTTTGTTTCTGAAGGGGAAAAAAATAGTGTGATTGCTATGTTAATCCACTTGAATATGTGGAAATAATGTTTAATATGAAAATCAGATAAAACAAAAAATAGAAAAAACTGATGTAAGGTGAAACGACCAGCTTTTAGGAGCTACACACCCCATCTCAGGGACAGAGAGAATGAGCAACATCATCTGCTCATTTTGTTGTGGGATTACCTTGCTCTTTTGGTACTTTTGGATCTGAAATATAACATAAACAACAATGACTAGTACATCAAACTGATAGTTGATATAAGTCTCAAGCAATTTTGTGAAGTTGTTGCAAACAGTTAAAATGCTTTCCTTTATTTATGTATAGGGATGTGAATCGTGTCCTCGATCGTCTTAACGATCGATTTCGGCTGGGAGGGGGAGGGAATCGTATTGTTGCCGTTTGGGGGGGTAAAATATCGTGAAAAATCGTTAAAAATCGTGAAAAATCGAAAAATCGAAAAACCGGCACATTAAAACCCCCTAAAACCCACCCCCGACCCTTTAAATTAAATCCCCCACCCTCCCGAACCCCCCCCCCAAATAACTTAAATAACCTGCGGGTCCAGCGGCGGTCCGGAACGGCAGCGGTCCGGAAAGGGCTCCTGCTCTGAATCTTGTCGTCTTCAGCCGGCGCCATTTTCCAAAATGGCGCCGAAAAATGGCGGCGGCCATAGACGAAAAAGATTGGACGGCAGGAGGTCCTTCCGGACCCCCCGCTGGACTTTTGGCAAGTCTCGTGGGGGTCAGGAGGCCCCCCACAAGCTGGCCAAAAGTTCCTGGAGGTCCAGCGGGGGTCAGGGAGCGATTTCCCGCCGCGAATCGTTTTCGTACGGAAAATGGCGCCGGCAGGAGATCGACTGCAGGAGGTCGTTCAGCGAGGCGCCGGAACCCTCGCTGAACGACCTCCTGCAGTCGATCTCCTGCCGGCGCCATTTTCCGTACGAAAACAATTCGCGGCGGGAAATCGCTCCCTGACCCCCGCTGGACCTCCAGGAACTTTTGGCCAGCTTGTGGGGGGCCTCCTACCCCCACGAGATTTGCCAAAAGTCCAGCGGGGGTCCGGAAGGACCTCCTGCCGTCCAATCTTTTTCGTCTATGGCCGCCGCCATTTTTCGGCGCCATTTTGGAAAATGGCGCCGGCTGAAGACGACAAGATTCAGAGCAGGAGCCCGTTCCGGACCGCTGCCGTTCCGGACCGCCGCTGGACCCGCAGGTTATTTAAGTTATTTGGGGGGGGTTCGGGAGGGTGGGGGATTTAATTTAAAGGGTCGGGGGTGGGTTTTAGGGGGTTTTAGTGTGCCGGCTCACGATTCTAACGATTTATAACGATAAATCGTTAGAATCTGTATTGTATTGTGTTCCATAACGGTTTAAGACGATATTAAAATTATCGGACGATAATTTTAATCGTCCTAAAACGATTCACATCCCTATTTATGTAAGCACAATAATATTCTCTTTTTTATTTTTTATTTAGGTTGTATATATTTTTTTAAATAGGAGGAAAAGACCTCAGTACTGGCAAGGAATCTGATAATTTACAGAAACTGATTAGCCAGTTGTTGCAATCACCGGTCTTATAACTCCTTTTTTTGTTTGTAACTTTTTTCTTAAAATCTTTTCGTTAAATCCACATTCAATTTCTTTACTCTTGTTAACCTCCAGATATTCATTTGAAAAACAACTTCTAAATGAAAGCATTTAAACAGTATTCTGTTTTAAGCTGTATTTCCTGGCTTTATAGTAACATTTTGCTATTTACTGGGTGAACGGAGGTACCATCTTCATACGTTCTCAATTTTAATTTTGATGCCGACAATAAGTGAAGCACCTATCTTGCAACTTGCCTAAAGTTCTTATTTTTTCTTCCTTATAAGTCTTATAAGCCTTATAAGTCTTTTTTTTTTTTAGACACGCTGTAATAAATCAAATAGTCCCGCCACAAAAAACAAACAACTTCATAGAATGATTGATCAGCCAATAGAAATTGACAAATGACCGTGTTATGCAAAGGGTTCAGTGTGTAGAAGTGGATTGTTCTTAAGTGTATTTCATGCTTTTGTTTCAGTTGTCTCTTGTTTGCTGGGTAGTCTTGAGAATGAGATCTCCCAAGCTGAAAGATCCTTGTTACAAGCAGCGGCTCTCTTCCCCATGTACGGCAGAGTGCATTGTATCATTGCAGCCCTGCAGCAGTTACCTCTACGGTAAGTGAAATTGGGCAAGAGTTAGGTAAGGAGGAAAGCAATGTGTGATTACAACATTAAACAAATGCTCAGAAGAAAGCTTGAGTGCAAATTCAAATCCCCTATGTCACCAACTCTTGAGAGGTTGAGTAAATCACATATTAAGTGTCCCTCTTTTTCCTAACCCCTGTGGAAGCTCTCATGCAATCTGGACAGCATTGTAACATAGTAAATGAAGATAAAGACCAAAATGGCTGTCCAATAGTGATTTTCTCCACTTTGGATATATGCACATATAACCATATGGAGCTCAGTACCCACCACACCCTCTTTCCCCTTCCCTCATGTTCCTCATCCAACCTCTTAAAGTTGTACGCTGTTTTTTAGGGTTTTAACTGATGCTCTGTACAGATTACCCCAATGCTTTCTTGCATATCTCATGGAATTGTGTCCCTGCTCTGTGCAGGTTACCCCATGCCTTCTAGGAAACACAGTAAAGTTATATTACTGCTGTTTTGGGCTATAACTAACTTTCTTCTAAGCTATATCTTCCAGAGGTGACTGAATATGTTGTTTTGTGAAATGTATGGTTAAGCATGTATTAAAATGGAAGGTCCATATGTGGTGGGCTTGTCCTAGGATACAGCAATTCTGGTCCCTTTGCCAACATGGCTGAGACAGTACTAGGGGTAAAGGTGCCGCTACAGGCAGAGTACTGGCTGTTGCGGGCTCCGTGCCCCTTGCTTGATGACGAGCCGCGTAAAGTCTTTGTATACCTCACGACGGTTGCCAAAATGTTGATTTCGGCGCAGTGGAAGGCAATCATCCCACCAGGAATGTCTCAGTTATGCCATAAATTTTGAGACATGTCTGGTACATGGAGAAACTGACGGCCTTGCGACGTGATTCCTTACCTAAATTTTATAGAATTATGGTCCCCTTTAATTCGTTATTTTAACCAATTTGAGAGGAATTAGGATGGATCCCTCTTGAGGTCTTGAGGACTGAAATAAATCATCAAAAATAATATGGTCCTTTACCCTTCTACTATAAAAATGTGGTGGTAACTAACATAGCATCTCCTCCTTGTGAAGGCCCTGGTAATCCAGGATGGATATGGGAGTAATTCTGTTCATATTTTATAGTCCATAGAGGGTGACTAAAATTTGGTCACATTGGCTAACAGTTTGGGAAGCCCTGGAATAGATGCTCTGATTCAACTGTGTCTGGAGGCCCTTCTCTGTGTGTTTCCGTTGTGGAAACTCATAGGAAGAGTGCTAAGAATAGAGAATCATCTGCCCTTGGTATAATGGTAGTCCTGAATTGGGTAAGGAGACCATAATACATCTGTCGGCCACTGTAGTGGTTCTTCACCCTTAGCTACACCATGGTGGCTCAGGGTGGAAGAACCTCTACAGTGGTGACAGACAAGGGCCCATTACAACAAGGCCCAGCTAATTCTCTCTTATAATTTGGCCATTGAAAAGGCTGTCTTGCATAAGAGAAGTATGTTGTCCCTAGTGATTGCGACCATGTTGAGAGCTAGGAAGCAATCCACTTCTTTAGCATATGTTTGGGTCCAGAGGATGTTTGATGCCTGATGTCAGTAACAGTTTCTTCTTCTTTCAGAGCATCTATTCCACTTATCTTTCCTACAGAATGGCTTCCCAGAAAAGGCTGTGTCTCAGTTGCCTGAAGGTTAAGGGGGGGCAGCCTTATGTTATAGGGAAAGAATTCAAGATTCTTAGGTGGTAGTGCATCCGGATGTGATATGCTATTTGAAGGGTATAATGTATCTCAGACCTTTGTTTTGATCAGTGGTCCTTTCTTGGGATCTCATCCTGGTGTTAGGCTTAAATAGAGCTCCTACTTGAGACCTTATCAAATAAGCATCTCGCAAGGACTTATCCTTCATCACTATATTTCTGGTGGCAATCTATTTAGTGAGATGCATCATGGAATTTAAAGCTCTGTTCTGCAGGGATTCATACTTGTTGATTGCAGAGGAAAAAGTAGTGATTCATCTCTCATGCCTTCTTCTTACCGAAGATGGTCTTAGAATTTCATATTAACTGGTTAAATTCCTTAGCGACATTTAGATTGAAGGAATGTAAGGGTGAGTAGAAGTCTACATAAATTTGATATATGTGGAACCATTTTGAGATAATTTAAAGTGACCTATTCCTTTTGGAAACTGGACAGATTATATTTGTCCTGTTTAGCAGGCCTCGTAAGGGTGAAGTGGCTTCTGAGTTTTCTATAGCCAATATAGGCTCCTAAGGAAAGTTCACATAACTGAGACATTGTTCGCATCAGAGTGCTCTTGGTACGTTTTACCACTTGCTATGTGCCCTGAAGAAAAATACTGGACTGCTCAACTAAAGTCTTCTGTACCTGCACACTCCCTAAGACCTGGGGTGGCGACATAGAAACCGGCACTGGAAGCTTTCTCACATCAAATATATCCTCACTGGTAGCAACTATAGTTTGTGCATAGATCTGCACCCTACGAGACAAAGGGGAACCTTCTGCCTTGCCAGGGAAAATCTAATAAACCTCCACCGAGGTGTGTACGCTGCTCCTTGGCCTCTGCATCTGGGAGTTCACATCGCTCTGTACTCTGAAGCAGTATCGCAGATGTTGTCGCTCCCATGATCATTTCCACATCCGGGCCATTACCAACACACTTCACACTCCATTCCGGCTGGGTCAGTCCAAAGGGAGAAACAGCAACCAATCTCTCAGTAAGCTGTGGTGATACACTCGCTGGGGCTCAGGGAAACTTACACCGTTTCCCACTCAGATAACATTAAGTTGAACTTACTGGAGTCTGAACATCATCATCCATGGTTCCTCTTATCAGCATAGACACTGATAATAGATCTGAAGACGTCTTCTTTCTTTTTCTTCCTATCATAAAAAAGAATGAAGAAACAATAATAGAAAAAATGACAATGGTTGGGAGCTCGGCAAACACTGTCCTGCTTCATTGCTCAACTTGGAAATCGCTCTTTGCTGTCAAAGTTTACTGCTGTACAAGCTCAATAACTTTGAGTGATATCATAGTTCTGTCTCTGTCTGCTAGCAGGGAAGCTTAACCCACCTCTGGACTGGTATGATAGGTGTCAACGAAAGTAAAATATCAGATAAGATAAAATAGTTCCATTTTTACTGCTGTAGCTGAACATATAGGGCAGGCAATTTTCAAAGGCCTTTTGCAAATAAAGTAATGCTTTACCTGCAGAAATGGCCCTTCAGAAAATTGTGTGACTGATATGCATGTAAAGTTACACATATACATGCTGTAAGGCGCATACTTTTAAAGTGCATAGGGGAGAGATTTCGGGGAGGGGGGAGTGTGGGTGAGTTGTGACATATGCACATGCTTTTTGATTTTGAAAAGCATGCATGTAAATTATCTCATCAAAGTTTCATGCACCAAATAGCAGATGTAATTGTGTGTGTGTAGTTTCTCTGGGATAATTTTCAAAATGGGCATATGCATAGAGTTTGAAAATTGGTGCCACTTATATACATATTTGCTGGCTAACTTATGCGTGCTGTTAAAAAAAATGACTTCCTAAAGGGCATGATCTTAGT
The DNA here is from genome assembly GCF_901001135.1 of Rhinatrema bivittatum. NCBI lineage: Eukaryota > Metazoa > Chordata > Amphibia > Gymnophiona > Rhinatrematidae > Rhinatrema > Rhinatrema bivittatum. The sequence goes on along the minus strand of NC_042617.1, from coordinate 66,596,934 downwards.
TGTATACAGTTTTGTCCTTGCTACAAATTGTTATGAAACTATTATTTGTTCTGCTTCTGTAATGTAGTCTAGTTGTTTGTTAGAAATTTTAAATGTCTTGTGAAACCTTGTATTGAAACCATCGCTCTGTTAATGCATTTTCATGTCTCAAATGTACCACCTGACTCCATGCAGAGGGTCATTCTGAAACGCAGAGGGTCATTCTGACTGCCAGTGGTTTTTTTTGCCCTATTTTTATTTATTTAATTTATTTATTTATTATTTTTATATACCGACATTCATCTCAATTGAGATATCACACCGGTTTACATTTAGGTACTGTAGGTATTTCTCTATCCCCAGAGGGCTTACAATCTAAGTTTTTGTACCTGAGGCAATGTAGGGTAAAGTGACTTGCCCAAGGTCACAAGGAGTGACAGCAGGACTTGAACCTTGGTCTCCTGGTTCATAGTCCACTGCTCTAACCACTAGGCTATTCCTCCTCCTATTATTTTTGTTATTTCGTTTGAGTGACTTGCAGTTTGTTACTTTTTCTTACTGTAAGGAACCTGACAATGGTAACTGAATGGAGACAGATGGTGGCAAGACTCATCTTGATGTCCTACAGAATTTCAGCTATAGTGTCTCCAGTTGTTCATAGCTCCTCACCTGAGGGCCTCATACCAATGGACACTGATACAGGTATTAATTCTGTAATTTGTGTTTGAATACTGCTTAGTACCCCAGGAGGTTGCCCAAGGGCAAGCTAATATGAGAATATGTGAGGAAATATTTGGGTTCTGAAAATTTTTGTATTCTCATTTTTATACTTGTTGTTCTCTGTAGCCCTGTCAGAGGCTGATCTTTTTTATGTACTTTTTAAATCTTTTTTTTTCTGACACCTTGTCATCTCTCTAAAAGTGAAATTCCTGGAGTAAACCCGTAGGTTCAAAAGTTAAAAACAATTTAGAATCAAATGAATGTGTTCAGATGTGCAGTCTGTGCTTAAATATAATTTTTGTAATTCCATATGGAAACATTTTTAACTAGAGTCTTGGGGATCAATTTTGCACTTCAGATGAAAATGGAACGCAAGTGATGACACTTAGACAATGTGACAATCTTTAGTGTGATCTCTTAAATTACTTGTGGTGGTAAATGGAAGGAAGGCAAAACATTTATGAAATTCATTTATGAAGCTATCTTAAAATTATCCTTTCAGATATTGCTTTTGTTTTGTCAAATCAAACATTACAAGGTGAAAGTGTAGTGCGAGTTTTGTTATAGCTCAAATGTCAACAGATATCGAGCTTAGCCAACTGACTAGGTTGGTTCACACCTTATTATGCATCCATTTATGACAGAATATATTTAAAAAACATATTGTTGGCTAATGTATAGCTTTTGAATATTTAGAAATAGAGGTTCTTTTTAGTGGACTAATTTAATAATTCCTCTGCACTTAGGCAGACGAATCCACACCAGTGGGTTATGCACTTGTATTCCTACTAGCAGATGGAGATGGAGTAAAGCTGACTCGCTGTCACTGACATATAGCCCTGCCCTGACATCAGCCTACCAGTATTCTTAGTTGCCAGCAGATGGTGCACATGCTTATGGTAAAAAAAAAAAAAAAAGGCAGGGAAAGAAAATAGAAGATTAAGAGAAGATTTGGATGCTCCACTTGAGCACTGAGGTGACACCCATTTGGTCCTTCCCTTGATTGAGCATTTTAACTGGATGAGGGAGTGCTCAGCAGTGAAGGCGTGTGCCCCCGTAGCCGGTGACCCAATCGTGCTATCAGCTAGGGAGTGCTGAGTTCAGGTAAAAGAGTTAGGAGGGAAGTTTTAGGCCCCCTCTTTTTTCCTTACTGGGTTCTCCTTTCCCTTGGTGTTTTCCTCTGCATTTCTTATCCCCTTTTCTCTCTCACTTCTCTGGGGAGTTAGTGAAGAGTGGAGGCAGCTTGGATTTGGCGGGTTGAGTAGCTTTTGGCTAAGCCCTGCTCCTCAGGCTTGGTTCAGTCAACTGTGTGGTAGGCAGCGGTGGTGTTTTTTTTCCCCCGCGTGCTTAGGCATTCTCGCTGTGCGGCAGTGTCCTGACTTGTGCTCTGTTACTTGTGCATGTAAGGCCGTGGCCTAGATTTGAGCATGTATTTGAGTGGGTACACCTGGGTGCCAATGGTGTGTGTGTAGGAGGCCACTTGAAGCTGAGTAAAGGGAAACTAGATACATCAGAGAAAGGAGAAAAGTCCAAAGTGGTATAGTGAAATTGAAAGGTGGAGAGAGACGAAGAAATGGCAGAAATATTAAACGAGCACTTCAGTTTGGTGTTCACTAAAGAAGACCTGGAGAAGGACCGTCGCTAGTTAACAAGAAACTGGAGGGGAGTGGAGTAGATGAAACTCCATTTACAGAAGAGAATGTATGGGAAGAACTAGGAAAACTGAAAGTGGTCAAAGCCATGGGGACTGATTGAGGTTCATCCCAGGATACTGAGGGAACTCAGAGATGTGCTGGCGGGTCCATTGTGTGACCTGTTCAATAGATCCCTAGAAACAGGAGTGGTGCCGAGTGATTGGAGAAGAACGGTGGTGGTCCCGCTTTACAAGAATGAGAGCAGAGAGGAGGCTGGAAACTACAGGCCGGTTAGCCTCACCTCAGTGGTGGGAAAAGTAATGGAGTCACTGCTGAAGGAAAGAATAGTGAATTATCTACAGTCAGAAGAATTGCTGGACCTGAGGCAGCATGGATTCACCAGGGTAATGTCCTGTCAGACAAATCTGATTGACTTTTTTGATTGGATGACTAGGGAATTGGATCGAGGAAGACCACTCGATGTCATCCACTTGGATTTCAGCAAAGCTTTTGATATGGTCCCGCACAGGAGGCTTGTGAATAAAACGAGAAACTTAGGAGTGATTGCCAAGATGGTGGCCTGGATTGCAAACTGGTTGATGGACAGAAGACAAATGTGTAGGGTAAATGGAACTTACTCTGAAGAGAGAGCGGTGTTAACCGGAATGCCTCATGGATTGGTGTTGGGACCGGTCCTGTTCAATATCTTTGTGAGCGACATTGTGGATGGGATAGAAGGTAAGGTCTGTCTTTTTGCGAATGATACTAAGATCTGCAACAGAGTGGACACGCCGGAAGGAGTGGAGAGAATGAGACGGGATTTAAGGAAGCTGGAAGAGTGGTTGAAGATTTGGCAGCTGAGATTCAATGCCAAGAAGTGCAGAGTCATGCATATGGGGTGTGGAAATCCAAAAGAACCATATTTGATAGGGGGTGTAGGGCTGATGTGCACGGAGCAGGAGAGAGACCTTGGGTGATAGTGTCTAACGATCTGAAGTCGATGAAACAATGTGACAAGGTGATAGCTAAAGCCAGAAGAATGCTGGGCTGCATAGAGAGAGGAATATTTAGAAAGAGAAAGGAAGTGATGATCCCCTTGTACAGGGCCTTGGTGAGGCCTCACCTGGAATATTGTGTTCGGTTCTGGAAACCGTATCTCCAAAGGGACAGAGACAGGATGGAGGCAGTCCAGAGAAGGGTGACCAAAAAGATGGATGGTCTTCATAAAATGACTTATGAGGAGAGATTGAAGAACCTAAATATGTATACTCTGAAGGAGAGGAGGAGCAGGAGTGATAATATACAAACTTTCAGATATTTGAAAAGTTTTAATGATCCATGGTCAACAACAAACCTTTCCGTTGGAAAAAAATCAGTAGAACTAGGGGTCACGATTTGAAACCAGGGAGGAAGACTCAGAACCAATGTCAGGAAGTATTTCTTCATGAAGAGGGTGGTGGATGCCTGGAATGCCCTTCCGGAGGAAGTGGTGAAGACTAAAACTGTGAAGGATTTCAAAGGGGCATGGGATAAACACTGTGGATCCATAAAGGCTAGAGGATGGGAATGAAGAGAAGAGGCATGGGGGTGGCTTGCTGGAATGGTGACTACTACCTGGTGATTACTACCCTTACTCAATAAGCCTTCACATGGTTAATGCAACTCTAACATTGCTCTCTGCTTCAACGGCAAGGGGAAATGTGAAAAAGAGAATTTGCATTCAGACAACAACCAACAAGGACTAAACTGCACATTCTGGGTAAACAAATAAGCGTGGGGGTAACTTGCTTGTTGTGGCGGTTACTACCCTAAACCAATTAAGCCTGATACTTCACTTTGAATGCATATACAGTGTTGCTCTCTGCTTCATGTGGAAAAGAGGATTTACATTCAGACAACATCCAACAAGGCATTGATCTCTGCAGGCTGGGTAAACAAGCATCAGGGTAACTTGCTTGATGCGGCGGTTACTACCCTTAACCATTAAGCCTTATGCTTCACTTTTGATGCACCTCCAACATTACTCTCTGCATCAACGGCAGGGATTGGCAGGAAATTTGAATCAAACAGTTATCAACAAGGGCCCTGAACTTTGTGGTCGGTGAAACAGATAAGTATGGGAAAATAAATGTGAGAGCTTGCTGGGCAGACTGTATGGGCTGTTTGGTCTTTTTCTACCGTCATTTCTATGTCTCTATGGTGCCAGGGCAAAAAAGACTAAGCGCCTTGCTATCTGTGAGGCTTGCCATATAAGGGCAATCCAGCCATCGCTCTCTCTACTCCTGTTTATATGCTCAAGGCGATTTGGCTACTATAGATTTTGCTGACATTGGGACATCACCTCAGCCTATGGTGGATCCAGAGGGAAGTGGGGCTGGAGGCGACACAGCAAACAGTTCCCAGGGAGAGGAGTTGGAAAATGCCAGGTTTGGGCCTATGGGTTCTAGTATGGCTCCATCTTCTTTCTCTTGGGTAGAATTTTTCCAGGGCTTGTAGGCTTTTCTGCAGGAGCGTCTAGTGGAGGTAAAGCAGCCTGCTAAGAAGGGATCATGTTCTCTGCTTCCCACTTGTCATCCACTGTGGGCAAAAATGCAGGGAGGCTACCCCTGGAGATGTTCGGGGGATGTGGATCATGACATGTGGGATGATTCCAAAATAGTTCTAGATCATTTTCTACTCTTATATCTACTGGAAGACTAACCCATAAGAGTGGTACAGATGTCGAAAAGGACCTATTAAATAATTTCATGTGACAGAAATGTTTTTGCTGGTGCCAATTCCACTAAATGCTGACCCACTGAGCGCAAATTCCTTGTCTTCTCATGCTATTTCAAACTATTTTTCAAGTGTGGCGAGCCATTTTGCCTTAAAATTTTATAAGCCAAAATCAAACATTTAAATTTACATCTTGCCTCTACCGGCAACCAATGCAATTGTAATAGTAACTTTATTACTGGCATCCTTCTCAAACTACCTGTCACCACCCCTGCTGCAACATTTTGGATCATTTGTAATTTCCTAGTTGTTTTACTTGGCAGCCCTAAATAGATTGCGTTACAGTAATCTGTTTGATTCAGAATTAGAGCATACACCACTGTTTACAAAGCTTGCAAATCTAGATATGGCTTCAATTGTTTTACCATTTTTAGTTTCCAAAAAGTACTTCTTGCAATGTGGGCAATCTGTTTCTCCAAAGTCAAATTTTCATCCACTTTCACCCCAATGACCTAACTTCTTTTTTACATATTAACTTCATATTACCCAATCTAGACCCAATCTAGATATTTCAGTCTTAGGACAGTATCTATAGGCTTCCAGTTCTTATGCACGTTTGCTAGCGAAAAAGCAGATGATTGTAGGTAGTAGGAATGTTAATATTTTCTTTTTAAAATGGATTTACTTTCAGAAGTATGTGGGGAAAAATTGCAATATTTTCTTGTAATATTTGCAACTTCCAAAGATTACCTGGAGGCTTAATTTGCTGTTAGGAGTCTGATTAGAAGCTTTAGTCATGCCATATTGACCCCCATAGAGAGGCTTAACTCAGTAAATAGTGCGGAAGAAGCCAGTTGATTTGGTTTCCTTTTGTACAATTTAAACCCCTGCCTATGTCTGTGGTTGGAGAAAAGATTTTATTCTGGACATCCTAAGGGATAAAATAATCTCCCTGCTAGCTAAGAACTGTAAGATATTTTAGCATCTAACCTTGTTCAGTCATAGGAAGTAAAACAAAAAAAAAAAAGGGCTGAAATTAAAGTACTGGATTGTTCTGCTCCCCACACAGAAACAGCAGCTCAGTTGCAGATGATCCTGAATGAGATACAGCCGCGAGACACAAATGATTATTTTACCCAGGCAAGACTGTTGCGAGAGCACCCTGAATTAGAATCTCAAAAACATTCAGAAGAAAATGGGAAATTGGAAGATCTATGCACAGAAAAGAAAGGTAACACAGCCAGAAGACATAACTTTTTGAAATGTTCTGTACCTGTGGGATCTTGGTGCATCGCATCTCCTATCTGCTGACAGTTGACAGTTGTTAAGTATATTTTAGTCTGAAAACGGGCAAATCTGAAGTTTTTAGAGGGATACTGCAGAAATGCTGATTATTTTTGTTGGACAAGCAAAAAGGGACTGTCCTTTTGAAAGTGGGACAGATGGCCATGCTAGCCAAGCTTTCCAGCTGATTATTTACAGTTGGAACGTGCTCTGTTTTAGCACATTTCCGATGACTTTTGTTAATTAACTTTTCAGGTTTTTCTTTAGTTCTAGAGCAGGGCGTCCCATATAATCTCATGCACATTTGTTGCAGATATCCTGAAAACCCGACTGACTGTGGGGTCCCCAGGACAGATTTGGGAGGCACTGGGGGGCGGGGGACAAGCAGAGATGCTCCTTAACAGTTGGAAATCGAATGTGAAGCCGGAGACCGAATAGGATCTCTGGTACTGCAGTATGAATGGGAAAGGGAATAGGTGGCTCTTTTGCCATCACTTTCTCTGTTTCTTTTAAACTGGATCCCTTCTAGGTTTGGATGTTGCTCGTATTCTGACCACGGGGTGGGGATGTTGAGCTTTTGGACGTTTATGGTCTGCCCATAAAATCTCTTGAAGTTGTGATAAGGTGAAGGAGAGACTTCTGATACTGGTGAACCATGGCACATAAAAACATTTATTCCTTTTTACGCTTATGTTGCAGGTAGCTTAAGTGCAGGTTTACTTTCATTAGCAATTGAATGACTGTATTTATGGTGCACTCCTGGGGGAAGGTTTATTTTCAAAAAGCTTTTTTCCCATCCAGTGCCTCTAACCTAAAAGGGCTTTTGAACTCCATGCCCTGGCTGTTTTGAAAGCATCCTTGACCTTTTTTTTTCCCCTGAAAGAATTTAAGGTAGCACGACGACTGCGTTGCTGCATGTACAAGAAACAGACATTTGACGGTGGGGGGGGGGGGGGAAGGTCTGAATGGTTTGGGTTCTCAGGTTAGACCCTGGAACAAATGCTGTTGGCATCCTGGCTGAATTACTGATTCCCACCAGCAAGGCCAAATCATAGCAAAGTGAAACTGTGGGATGAAAAAGCATTTTGTTTTGAATAAAGCTAGTCATTTTCTGTCTTTCTTTTCTCCTTCCTTGTTTTCCTGTAGTGACAGAATGGCAGGGCAGTTGTGTCACAGCTCAGATGGTACTGGTGTGCTGCTGGAGGAGTATGAAGGAGATCTCTCTGCTTCTAGGAATGCTCTGCCAGCTTCTACCTCTACAAACCACGCCCGCGGCTTCTCAAGGGTTAATAACAGTGGAGCAAGTATGACAATTGGCTTTTCTTTGTTTTTATTCCTCCGAGTTTTTTTTTGTTTTTTTTTCACTTAAAAAAATGAAGGAAGGTTTAAATTCAACTCGCATAATCTGTTTGGTAGGAATTATATAAGTTGTTTTTGAAACCAAATGTATTGGTTGGAAGGGGGATATCTGGATGCCATATTCTGTTGCAGATGTATGCTAAAAATTGCTGCACTTTAGTTTTCTTTCAGCTAGCTGCTTTTTTTTTAATGATTATTTAAAGACCATGAAAGCTCATTCACCATCTGGGAGTATTCAAGGGACTTGAATGCAGTGTTTACAAGAAATTAGCTTACCACAAGCATTTCATTTGGAAATATCTTGGATTTATTAGGTTTCTGTTTTCAATTGATGACCTTTCCTTTCCATGTGGTTTCAACAAATCCCATTTCCAGCGTGGGGTCGGGGAGGGGAGCAGAAATATGTGCCTACTTTGTTTTAACCTTTTTCAGCTTCAAAATATTTCCTCCTTCCTTCAGTGGTGTTACATTTCAGAAATAAATGAATATGTTCTATGCTAATTATCTGAGCTGTTGTTGCAGGAACCCTGGCCCATGCTTTAGAATCCCATGCTAAGTCTGCTCTTCCCACCTCCTGTCTCCTGCTCTTGTGTTTTCGTTTGGCTGACAGCTGTGCTTGGGCTGTTGTGGGATAGTTGGGGAAGAGGTGGGGGAAGGACAGCAGTATGCATCCCATCATCTTCTTCCTTTATTCCTCACCAAATCATGCAGCCAAGTATTGGCAAGCACCAGCGAGAGGCTGTGATGCCCACACTACCCCTCTGGTGTTTTGCCAAGTGGCTCAGTGGATATTTCTCTTGTATGAACCAGCTCCCTTAGACACCTTTATTGCTGTTTCATCCTAGGAATAGCCAAACTTCCCTTTCCTGTCACATTGAAGACTGTATATTAATTGATTTTATTATTTCGGTAATGATTCTTCATTTCATCTGGATGGGAAGAGGTGGAGGATGGCTTCTGTGCAGAGCACCCAAAACGCAAGCACTGGAGCACAAACTGCACTCAGCAATATAAGTGTAAACAAAATAAGTGCAGGGCAAATTCTTGATGGTCCAATGATTTTCATACAAACAGATTTTATTCATTCAATATACGGCAACTTCACTGTATTGCAGAAAGTTCTTTAAAGGGTCCCCCGACACGGACCCCGTGTCTTCGCCAACAGGCTGTGTCGGTCGGACACGGGGTCCGTGTCGGGGGACCCTTTAAAGAACTTTCTGCAATACAGTGGAGTTGCCGTATATTGAATGAATAAAATCTGTTTGTTTGAAAATCATTGGACCATCAAGAATTTGCCCTGCACTTATTTTGTTTACACTTCTGTACAGAGCACACCAGCTAATCCTTTCAGGTCCTTATTGAGTAATCCGGTGAACAGCAAGTTACCGGTTTGAGTTAACTTTAGCTGGTATATTGCAGAAGGATTATTGGGAAAGGTTTGTAATTTTTGTAAATGATACCAAAATCTGCAACAAAGTAGACACTCAGCAAGGTGTGGAAACCATGACTTGGGATCTAGCAAAGCTTGAGTAATGGTCTAGTCTGGCAGATAAGATTTAATGCTAAAACATAATACATAGCCCTGCATTTGAGCTTTAAATACCCTGAGGAGAGGTATAGTTTAGGGGAGAAATTTTATGCACAAAACAAGAACAAGATTTGGAGGTGATCTTATCTGATGATCTTAAGGTAGCCAAACAGGGGATAAGATGTATTCAGGATCAATGGGTTATGTGCTCCCCTGCTAGCAGATGGAGTCGGAGTCAGGTTTCAAAGCTGACGTCACCCTAGATATACCCCTGCATTGACCTCAGCCATTCAGTATCTCGCCGTCTCCTAGCAAATGTGGACGTGCTATCCCTACACTAGCATTGGTGTTTAGTGGGATTGCAGTACTTGTTAGAAAAACGAAAACTTACCTTTAAATTGCAGAAAGATCGAGCCCTGCTCTCCTGCAGTGATACCTGATACATAATGCTCCCTCCCCCAGTTGATAATTCCTGAAGCGATTTCTGAGATCCCTCAGAGGTGTGCCTTGGTCCGGTAGCTGGTTTCCGGTGTGGACTTCGTTGCTGGAGCAGCTGAAGGGCAGCGGGTGCAGGAAGGCGAGCGTGGTGGTGAATGGCCTAAGCCTTCTCCCCCCGCAGTCGGAGACCGTCTCTGTACTCAGCTGGTAAGCGCTGAGCCCAGGTAAGAAAAATTAGGACTCCTACGATTCAGAGACGTGGAAGGGCTCCAGTAAGTCCTTCCTCGGTCTCTTGCTCGGCGCACCATACAGACAATGTTCCCAATCCTGTTAGGGCAAGGGAAAGGGGTTTCCGAGCAGGATGAGTGACCCTCTGATAGGCTAGGCCCAGAGGGCATTCCACGTTCAGGCCACGGCAGTGCCATCTTGTGCGTGGTTTTGTGCGGCGTCATTTTCCCCATAGGCTGTCGGTATGCACGGTGTGGGTTAGCCCTACTGTTCCCCTAACGCGCACATACCTGTGTGCACACCAGCAAGCATAACTGTCACATACACTCACGCACAACTGGCTGCTTATACTTAAGCGTGTCTGGGCGGATTTGTGCACACTCAAGTCCAAGCCTTAGCTGGCTGAATGCACAAGCTACAGTTAACTATGGCTCTGCCAACAAAGAAGCACAAGTGACACTCTTTGTGCTGCCTGCCATATTAGGGCTGCACAGCCTGATCTAAAATCCCTTCCTGTGTCAGCACTGTGAGGAGGCCCAGGGAGGGTTGGACTTTCAGAATTTCTTCAAGCCTGGCCCCTCCTAGTCAGAGGGCGGGTCAGCCACCACCTTATCCGGTAGCACCCTGGGGTAGGCACCCTGGATAGTGCCCTCTCCCTGGATGCCGCCACCTTCTCCCGAGGGTGGCGGCATCCTCGGGAGAGGGCACTTCAGCGGTGCCTACCCCAGTTCCTCCTGGGCTAGGTATGGACCTGGTGACCTTTTCTTGGGTGGAATTCTTTCAGGGCCTTCAAGCCTTTGTTAGGCGCAGTCAGCTGCTGCCCCTGCTCGACCTGAACCCCAACCGGGAAGACCTTGTCCTCTCAGCATGTCTCGGGAAATGCCTCGCCTCACCAATGGTATCCCTGATAGGGACCTAGACACCATGGACGACGAAGGGGATGCAGACTCATTTGAGGATGGGGAAATCCCCCTAGGCTTTAGCCATACCAGACCATGTTATGGTTTTTCCACAGAGTTGAAGTGCCAGACTCTGAAAACTCTGGGAGTTCCCGGCACGGACCCTTTGACAGGACCAAAGAACCACCCCATCCTGGTGTCTTTATGGAAAGCCTCTTGCTATTTCTAGCAACAGTAGCATGGAATAGACTTAGTTTTTGGGTACTTGCCAGGTTTTTATGGCCTGGATTGGCCACTGTTGGAAACAGGATGCTGAGCTTGATGGACCCTTGGTCTGACCCAGTATGGCATGTTCTTATGTTCCTGATGCTGGAAGCCATCCAGGAACTGATTGACCTGGAGTGGGATGCCCCAGAAGCCAGCTTGAAAGGAGGATGGGTATTGGAGGCCCTGTACCCCCTGTACCCAAATGACAGAGAACGCCTGGATTTCTCGGAAGTGGATGCCCTGGTCTGCACTGTTTTGAAGCGAACAACTATCCCAGTAGAAGGAGGAGCCGCCTTGAAAGATGTGTACGATAGGCGGTTGGAGTCCATCCTTAAGCAAGCCTTTGATGCGATAGCAATGACACTACAGATTGTTTCCTGTTGTGCCCTGGTGGCTCGCTCATGTCTGCATCTCTCGAAAGAGGCAGATAGCTCAGGGGCGCATTCCAGAGAGGCGACGGAGCCTGCCGCTGCCTTCCTAGCGGATGCAAGCTCAAACCTAGTGCATACTTCAGTGATGGCAGGCAGAAGACAGTTATGGCTGCTAAATTGGTCAGCAGATGTGACCTCTAAGGCAAACCTCACAAAGATGTCCTTAAAGGCATCCCTCCTATTCGGAAGCAAATTGGAAAAGCTTGCCAGTAAATGGGGTCTCCAGTGCCTCAGCTATCAGAAGATAAGAAAAAGGAGGTCACAGTGCCCCTTACCCCTGAGGCTTCGGGCCAGGGGCTCCCAGCGCTTTCGGCCCTTCAGAAACTCATCATTTCAGACATTTGGCCCTCGGGAAGGTCTCAGTTCTTTTGAAGCCAATAACCAAGAAGAGGAACTGGTTTGGGCTCAGGTTCGGCCCGACGTTCCCAATGAAGTTTTGCCATCCAATTCACGGGACGAGGAGATAGGGGTGTCGACTGTCCCTCTTCTATCAGCGGTGGGTCGAAATCACATCGGATAAATGGGTACTAGGCATCATACGAGAAGGATATGCTCTGGAATTCACAGCATCCCTTGGGACAGCACAAGAAACTGGCAGTGGAATCTACCTTGACAAGGCTCCTCAGTTTGAGGGCTATAATTCCAGTACCAACACCCCAGGAAACTACGGGGCATTATTCCATCTATTTCATCGTACCCAAGAAGGAGGGTTCATTTCGTCCCATTCTTGACCTCAAGAGTGTCAGTCGTCATCTGCAGATCATTCACTTCCGCATGGAAACTCTTTGCTCCATCATAATGGCTGTATAACAGGGACAGTTCTTAACCTCCCTGGACTTCTTGGAGGCCTGCCTTCATATTCCAATCAATCAAGAAGATCAGCGTTTCCTATGCTTTGTGGTACTGGACCGCCATTATCAGTTCTGGGCGTTGCCCTTCAGCCTAGCAACCGCCCTCAGAACATTCTGCAAAATTATGGTGGTTGTGGTGGTGGCACTGAGGAAAGAAAGGATCCTGGTGCACCCTTACTTAGAAGACTGGCTGATCTGGGTGAAGTCTTTGGAAGAGAGCCTCCAGGTGACAAGCAGGGTCATGTCACTGCTTCAGGAACTTGGTTGGGTCATGAACATGGACAAAAGCAGCCTCAAGCCCTCCCAGTCCTTAGAGTACTTGGGAGTCCGGTTTGATACCAAGCAGGACAAAGTCTTCCTCCCTCCCTCGAGCATAAGGAAACTGCTGTGTCAAGTGCGTTAGTTGATGAACACAATGCGCCCCAGGGTGTGGAGCTATCTCCAGGTCCTTGGCCTGATTGCATCAACCCTGGAGGTAGTATCGTGGGCGAGGGCACACATGCGGCTACTCCAGTGCTCCCTGCTGTCACATTGGAACCCACTGTTTCAAGACTACTCGATTCGCCTCCACCTACTGATGGAAGTATGTTCTAGGTTCCAGTAGTGGCTACAGGAAGTTCACCTAAGCAAGGGTGTAAGCCTGTCTCCACTGAACTGGCTAGTCCTCATGACGGATGCAAGCTTCCGAGGCTGGGGAGCTCACTGTCAGGAATTGACAACCCAAGGGGCGATGGACCAAGGAAGAGACGCGCTGGAACATAAACCACCTGGAAGCCCAAGCTGTCAGATTAGCGTATCTGCAATTCAGCCACAGACTCCAGGGCCAGGTGGTCCGCATGATGTCGGACAACGCAACAGCATAGCCTACATCAACCGCCAGGGAGGAACCAAAAGCCATCAAGTGTTTCTGGAAAATAGACCCTGTTAAGGAATGGGCGGAGTTAAACCTACACGGGATCTCTGCATCCCACATCTTGGGAAAAGACAGCATCAGAGCAGACTTTCACAGCAGGGAGAGTCTGGATCCAGGAGAATGGGTGCTGGCGACCAGAGCCTTCCAGCTACTGGTGGATGGCTGGGGCCTCCCATCCATTGACCTACTGGCAACATCTCACAATGCGAAGGTTCCCCGATTCTTTAGTCGCAGAAGAGATCAGTGCTGCCAAGGGATCGATGCCCTTGTCCAAACCTGGAGCACTGGCTCAATCGCTGGAATGTTGGAAATTATCTTATTATTTTTAATAAAAGTTTATTTTGAAATTGTTTATGAAAAAGTTTTTTGAATAAATTTTTGTGACACCTACTCTGTGTGGATATTGTTTAAATTTGCTTTTAATTTGAATATGATGAATTTATAAATATAAATATAAATGTGAAGGAATTGGAGGAAAGTTTCATATAAGTTCGTAGGTGTCTCCGCACCACGAGTGTGTGGTATTATAATCATTAACGAATCCCCCGCCTCCTATGTGAATTTTTTTAAAACATTTTTTTACTAAAAATTACTTCACCTCTGTGAACCTCTTCCGTATAATGAGCAACCAATAAATTGATTTATGTACCTTGACGGTACTTTATGCCAAGAATTCTGTTTTCTGTATAATTGATTATAAGCTTTAAAAGAGTAAAATTCAGACTTCCCTTTGAGATGTTGGTTGGTTGTATTGTCCGAATTTGAGCGATGGTCCCGACACAGCCGATCCGTGTTTCAGACTGATTGTCTTTCTTCAGGGGCGTGAAACGTTGTGATGCAACCAACTTTTACGGAATCTGGATGAACTCCATTAAAAAATGCTTTAGCTGTCTTGGCTCTGGACAGAGTTGCTCTGGCTCCGTCACCGGAAGAGTGATTTGTACGTTATGCTGAACCCTTTTTATGTGTGTCTACTTGGTGGCAGTATATAAAATGTTGGTATCGCTTCATAGACGACGTCTTCCTCATCTGGGACGGCCCCCAGCCACAGTTATATACATTTTTAGAATGGATCAATACAGTTGATCCTAACTTACAGTTTACATCACAGTCTTCAAAAACAGCCATCACGTTTTTGGATGTTCTCATTAGAATAGAACACGGGAGACTGTTCACAACCATACACCGAAAACCTACAGATCGTAATAATCTATTAAGGTTCACCAGTCATCATTCACATGGCTTTAAAATGGGTCTCCCAGTCAGTCAATATTTCAGAGCCAAACGCATATGTTCCACAAACAGGGATTTTGAAGCTCAAGCGGATATTCTAGCAAGCCGATTCCTGGTAAGAGGTTATCCTCAAAAAGCTATTACCGCAGCATACAAAAGAGCAAAGTACAGTGACCGCAACACGTTACTACAGTACAAACCCAACAAACAGGAAGCAAGGTTAACTTGCGTGCTAAAGCAATCGGATGCATCAAACATCATCAAATCAGCTATACGGCGACACTGGCATATATTGTCTAAACACGACACATTTCAAGAATTGCCCACATTTGCCATGTCCCGGGGTCGCAACATAAGAGACCATACAGTACACGCACAGATCAACACCGCCAAACGAGAAGAAACATTAACAGGTCACCAACCATGTGGTAATTGTGCATGGTGTGGTCAAACCATCCCTGGCATAGAATGGGAAGATCCTGTTTCAGGATATAAAGTTTGGCGTAAACACAATACCAACTGTTTATCTAGCAACGTAATTTACGCCATCATCTGTCCGTGTCCACAGCTGTATATAGGTCGCACCTCGAGACCAGTCAAGGTGAGATTAGGTGAGCATAAGTCCAGATTTAACACAGCAAAGATGACAGCACCCATGGTGCAACATCTGACAGACAAGGGACATAAGATCCTCGACTTGAAATGGACGATCCTGGAACATCTTGAAACCCCGCCCAGAGGCGGGGACCATAGGGCTCTTCTTAATCAGCGAGAAGCATTTTGGATCTTCACTCTAAATACATCAGTCCCTCGGGGAATGAATGACGATCTAAATTGGAACTCTCTGTTATAACACATGCCTTCCAGAATTATAGCCATTATTTAGCGACATCTGTTACAGGCAATTACACGCCACTGATCGCGGTATTTGAGGGTGCTTTACGCGAGTATATAGACCATGCTTCCTGTCAGGTCGGAGAGTACATTCAGCCATTACCATCTAGGCGTGATTACGTCAGTAAATCAATACACGGCCATTGGTCAATCTCTGCTCCCCTGCTGACACATAAAAAGGGTTCAGCATAACGTACAAATCACTCTTCCGGTGACGGAGCCAGAGCAACTCTGTCCAGAGCCAAGACAGCTAAAGCATTTTTTAATGGAGTTCATCCAGATTCCGTAAAAGTTGGTTGCATCACAACGTTTCACGCCCCTGAAGAAAGACAATCAGTCTGAAACACGGATCGGCTGTGTCGGGACCATCGCTCAAATTCGGACAATACAACCAACCAACATCTCAAAGGGAAATCTGAATTTTACTCTTTTAAAGCTTATAATCAATTATACAGAAAACAGAATTCTTGGCATAAAGTACCGTCAAGGTACATAAATCAATTTATTGGTTGCTCATTATACGGAAGAGGTTCACAGAGGTGAAGTAATTTTTAGTAAAAAAATGTTTTAAAAAAATTCACATAGGAGGCGGGGGATTCGTTAATGATTATAATACCACACACTCGTGGTGCGGAGACACCTACGAACTTATATGAAACTTTCCTCCAATTCCTTCACATTTATATTTATATTTATAAATTCATCATATTCAAATTAAAAGCAAATTTAAACAATATCCACACAGAGTAGGTGTCACAAAAATTTATTCAAAAAACTTTTTCATAAACAATTTCAAAATAAACTTTTATTAAAAATAATAAGATAATTTCCAACATTCCAGCGATTGAGCCAGTGCTCTTGATTTGTTGTATTATATTATCGCTGTAGCAGTGGCATATTGATTTTTCTTGGCTTGTCCAAACCTGGCCAGAAGAGAATTTTCTCTACACCTTCCCTCCGTGGTCTCTGCTGGGCAAGGTCATTCATAAGATCGAACACCACAGAGGATTAGTCCTTCTGGTGGCCCCGGATTGGCCCAGACGCCTGTGGTATGCAGACATGCGGATGTTTCTGGTGGAGAGCCTCCTTTGCCTCCCTCTGCACAGGGATCTTCTCCATCAAGGCCTCATCCTTTATAAAGACCCAACTCTGTTTTGTCTTATGATCTGGCCCTTGAGAGGGCTCGCTTATTGAAGCGTGGATATTCGGTGGCAGTAATTGCCACCTTGCTCCGCGCGTGGAAGTTCTCGACGTTCTTGGCATACATGTGGATCTGGAGAATATTTGAGGCCTAATGCGAGGAATGTGGGGTAGCCCCTCGGATGACCAAAATCCCCATGATTCTGGAATTTTTACAGGATGGCCTGAACAAAGGGTTGTTCCTCAACTCCTTGAAGGTCCAGGTAGCGGCTCTCTCCTGTTTCAGAGGCGAGGTGAATGGAGCCTGCCTGTCGACACATCCAGACTTGACCCGTTTTCTAAAAGGGGTTAAACACCTCTGACCATCCTTATAGTGGTGGGTCCCCCTATGGAACCTCAGTCTAGTATTGCACCATTTATCAGGGCCTTCCTTTCAGCTGCTGCGCAGTCTGTCTCTACACCTGTTAACGCTGAAGACTGTATTCTTGGTGGCGATATGCTCGGCTCGTCGCATCTGAGAACTACAGGCGCTGTCGTGTCAGGAGCCGTTCCTCTGGTTGACTCCAAGAATGTTACAGCTTTGCACCGTTCCTTCCTTCTTGCCAAAGGTAGTCTCGGAGTTTCACCTGAATCAGTCCATTTCCTTACCGTTCCTAGACAGACACAAGGACACGCAATTTAAACGTCAGTAGGCTTTTAGTACAGTATCTGGAACTTTCAGAACCGGTGTGCAAGACGGACCACTTGTTTATTCTTCATGGTGGAAGGAAACAAAGTGAAACAGCTTTGCGAGCTACTGTAGCATGCTGGATCAAGGAAATGATCACTGGAGCTTATGTAGAGGCAGGGAAGCCTTTACCCCCTTCAGGTTAAAGCTCATTCCACTAGGGCCCAAGCAGTATCCTGAGTGGAAGCTAAGCTACTGTCTCCCGTTGACATCTGCTGAGCAGCAACGTGGTCTTCCTTACACACCTTCTCCAGATTCTATTGCCTGGACGTCCAGGCCCGAGAGGACGCAACCTTTGCGAGAGCACTGCTAACCGGACTGCAGGCAACTCCCGCCCCATTCGGGTCCATCTGGCTACATGCTAGGAAATGGAGAAATTACTTACCTGATAATTTCATTTTCCTTAGTGCAGATAGATGGACGCAGCATCCTGCCCATGGCTGCTCATGAACGGTGCCAAGGAATTGCCCATTAGGTGAATCTGGATTCCAAGAGGTTACAGGTAAACTATGGCCTTATCCCTAGATCAAGGCATCTATAATATTGCTGGGATTCAGCGCTTATGTTTGGTTGAGTACAGTTACGACCATCTGTTTTTAATCAAGTTGTTACCAAGTTGAAATCATATTTTATTCAAGTTTTTTTTCAATAGTATGCTCACAATGGCTTTTGAAGAGAATACTGAATGGCTGAGGTCACTGCAGGGGTATATCTAAGGTGACGTCAGCTGTGAAACCTGACTCCATCTCAATCTGCTAGCAAGGGAGCACATAACCCATTGGTCCTGAGTCCATCTGACTACACTAAGGAAAACAAAATTATCAGGTAAGTAATTTCGCCATTGCATGCTCTGCCTCCATTGTATGAAAATCTATAATATACATAAACATATTCATTGTGGATATCCTGAAAATCAAATCTGTTTGTGGCACTCAAGGACTGGAGTTACCTTACTGTGCCATAGAGGAAAGACAGAATGGGGAAATATGATAGAGACATTTAAATACCTCCAAGGTATTTAAATGTCTCTATCATATTTCCCCTTGTGCAAGGTATTATTGCACAAGAAGTTCTGGAATGAGGGTCATGAGATGAGGGTGAAAAGGGGTGGATTCAAGTAATATAAGAAAATATTTCTTTATAGAGAGGTTAGTGGATGCATGGAGATGGTGGAAACAAGGGCAATATCTGAATTCAAAAAGCATCATAAACACAGAAAAGCTCTGAGGGAGTGGTAGGGACTCTAGAGCTGAGCAGTTGATGTAACTGGGCAGACTAGATAAGTCAGGGTAGCCAACTGGGGTCCTTGAGAGCCACAAGCTTGCCAAGTTTTCAGGATATCCACAATGAATATACATGAGATAGATTTGCATGTACTGCCGCCATTGTGTGCAAATCTATCTCATGCATATTCATTGTGGATATCCTGAAAACCTGACCTGTTTGTGGCTCTTGAGGACTCTGGAGATAGCCACCACTGAGATAAGGTGGTATGGTTTTTCTGCCATCATGTTTCTATGTTTGTATGTTTTGTCAATCAGCTGCTTTAGAATGAAAGCTGGTCTCAGATGGAAGCCTACAGATATCTACTTTTAAGGTTAACATTTAAATGTTCCCCCAACTTATTTTATATATATTTAAGAAATGTTGTGGGCCGAAAGAGCTACATTGAGGGCCCAAACAAGCTGGATGTGACTCCATGCCTAAGGTGCAATAACACCATTTTCAAATAATAAACTTAACCCATTATGCCCCATAATGGGACATAATGAGTTAAAAGGCACATAGTTGCGTTAAGAGCATAATTCATGCCATGCTGTGTAAGAGTAAAGGTCTATTGAGCCCAGCATCCTGTCTCCCACAGTGGTCAATCCTCAAAAACAGATTCAGTTTCTTTCTGCTCACTCCCAATGGCAAGTGGTGGGTCTGTCTGAGTCACCTGGTTAATAATTATTTATGGACTTTTCTTCCATGAACTTGTCCAATCCCTTTTTAAAGCCAGCTATGCTAGTTGCCTTGACCACATCCTCTGGCGATGAATTTCATGGCTTCATTGTGCGTTGAGTGAAAAAAATACTTTCTCCATTTTATTTTAAATATGCTACCTGTTAGCTTAAAGGAGTGTCCCCTAGTCCTAGTGTTATTTGAAAATGTAAATAACCTATACCCTAATTACCTGTTATACTCCAGCCATGATTTTGTAAACTTCAATCATATTCCCCCTCAATCGTCTCTTCTCTAAACTGATACCTTCACATTGAAGCAAGGACATTAGTCGTCCTGAACATTTATATTTATTTATTTATTTATTTATTTATTTAGGAGGTTTTATATACCGATGCTCATGAAAAATCATATCGCGTCGGTTTATATATAACTTTAGTTGGAATTACAATAAACAGGGGA
The DNA here is from genome assembly GCF_901001135.1 of Rhinatrema bivittatum. Classification (NCBI taxonomy): domain Eukaryota; kingdom Metazoa; phylum Chordata; class Amphibia; order Gymnophiona; family Rhinatrematidae; genus Rhinatrema; species Rhinatrema bivittatum. The sequence goes on along the minus strand of NC_042617.1, from coordinate 66,577,288 downwards.
TTTTAACCTGGAGAAACAACTCTAGAGAGAGTCACAAACAAGGAGAGAGGTGGAGAAAGAGTAATAGCGTTAATAACGTTAACATTAAGGTAACATAAAGGAAGTAATTTTAAAAGGAGTTCCCTGTATGTACCAGGATCAGTCCAGACCGCTGGGTTGTGTCTCCCTTCCAGCAGATGGAGTCAGAGAAAAAGCTAAAAGACACCCCCTCTTAACCTGGTGTGCCACCTGCAATCCTTCAGTATTTTCTCTGACTCCAGCAGATGAGGGTGACAGAACCTAGGGTCCTGATCCTTTAGGAAAAAAAAAAAAAAAAGTTAATCTAAATTTAAGAGGCAGCTTGTTCTCTTCAGGAGATGTTTGCCTTCATTGCAGTAGTTCTTTGGCTACATCAAGCTATTACAAAAAAAAAAAAAAAGAAAATGAATCTTTTTTTTTTCTGGAGGTTGAGCAGTGTTATTTCTCCCAAGGCTTCCTTGGTAGAGGCTCGGCTGGGGTGGGACGCCCCAACAGCCGAATTCCCGGAGCCAAATCTTCTGCCGGTGAGTGGAGGGATTCACCGGTGGGCTGGTCCCTCCCCCTCGCGCCCAGAGATGTTTTAATTCCTCGGGTGCTTCCTGTGGTGCTTTGGTTTTATCCCAGGGACGTTTATTTTCCCCTGGTTGACTGAGATTTTTGAAAAAAACAACAAAAAAACCTTGCACACAAAACAGGTTCCCGGGGTTGCAGAGGGGCGTTGTGTTGCCATAATTTGCTTTCCCTTACCGCATGGTATGCCACGGGGTTCTTCTTGCTCCGCCTGCGGGGAGCCGGTGCTGCGGCTCTCCTGCGACGGCCTCTGCACGAGATGCCTCCCCGGGGATGAAGGACCATCGGGGAGTGCCAGGGGGCAATGACAGAGCGATCCTGGGGGGGGCGGCCAAGAGTTTGCACTATTGCCGGGCTCGGGCCGTGCCGTCCCCATCTAGCGCGTGAACAGTGGCCATTTTGTCTTCTCCATGAGCAGAAGAAGGGCTGGATGCGGGGGGAGGGGAAGTGAGGTCCCTCCTCCGCTTTCTCCACCTCCTTTGAGCCCTATACGGCCACCCAGCTCAGTACCTGCCTCTCCTCCCAATGTTGACCCTCCCCCGGGGGGGGGGGGGGCCTTAAAGGGGCAGCAGCCTTTTTCTTCTAAATTTGTGCTTTTGATGCACAAAGCCTTTTTAGAAGCTGAGGCTGAATTGCAGGCAGTGGTGCCTCCGCCAGTGAATATTGCCAGGCTATCTGGGGGGTCAGATCCCTCTAGGGGGCAGTCAGGCCGTACAGCTGCAGCCTTATCTGGGCCTTCAGCTCCGAATACACCGGACCCTTCATCGCAGGACCTTCGCCTTGGAGATGTAGATGGGGACGTTGATGGGTCTGCCCCAGTGGAGAGGGATGATCCGAGGGTGCTCAAGTTAATTCGGAAGGAAGAGCTGGATCTTCTGATTCCCCAGGTTCTGGAGGAACTAGATATTGAGGCGCCGCAGACTAGCTCTGAGGTTGCCAAAGGGGACCCTGTTCTTTCGGGTCTTCGGGCTCCTCCTAAGGCTTTTCTGTTTCACCTGATGATGCTGCAACTCGTGACCCGAGAATGGGAGACTCCCGAGGCCAGCCTTTGGGTGGGGCGAGCTATGGAAAAGCTCTACCTGTTGCCAGACGAGTCCTTGACTGTCCTTAGGGTACCCAAAGTAGACATGGCCGTCTCGGCTATCACCAAGCAGACGACCATCCCGGTTGCGGGGGCTGCCGCTCTTAACCATCTTCGGGATCGGAAGTTGGGGGTCCTTCTCAAATGCATCTTTGAGGTCTCGGCATTGTGTATTCGGGCTACTGTGTGCAGTAGCCTCATGCAACGAGCGACCCTTAGATGGGTACAACTGTTGCTCACCACGCAAGAGTTGCCTCCGGCGGAAGCGGAGCAGGCGAATCGCATGGACGCGGCTGTGGCTTACACCGTGGATGCCTTGTATGATCTTCTGTGGGCTTCTTCGCACAATAGGGCTTCGGCGGTTTTGGTTAGATGGCTTCTGTGGCTCCGCAACTGGTCGGCTGATGTTTCCTCCAAAACTCAGTTGGGCAATCTTCCCTTTAAAGGAAAATTCTTGTTTGGGGATGATTTGGAAGCTCTTATCAAATCGCTAGGAGATAACAAAGTGTACAAGTTACTGGAGGATAAGCCTAGAACATCTAGGACCTTTGGTTCGGCTCGCCCTAGGTTCCGGGGTCAGCATTGGTCTGACAGGCCAGGTCCTCTTCTTTCACTCCCCGTCAGTCATCCCAGAGGTTGCAGTCTTGGCCTTCTTCCTTTTGTAACTGCAGGCCTTCCCACGACGGGGGTCCTCAGGGATCTTCCAGGGGCAAGTCCACACAACGAAGGTGTGCTGGCCCACTCCTCTGTTCCGGTGGTAGGCGGCCGTCTTTCTGTGTTCCTTGAAGAATGGGTCAAGATTACGTCGGACCAGTGGGTTCTAAGCATCATCGCACATGGTTACGCTTTGGATTTTGCTCACCCGTTGCGGGATCTGTTTTTAATGTCACCCTGCGGGTCCCACGCGAAGCAGGCAGTGGTAAATCAGACTGTGGGTTGGTTGAAAACCCTGGGAGCCATTGTCCGGTCTCTCCGGAGGAGCTCAGAATGGGCAGATATTCCATATATTTTGTGGTCCCCAAGAAGTAGGGCTCCTTCCGCCCGATTTTGGACCTCAAGAAGGGTGAACAAGGCACTTCAGGTGCCTCGTTTTCGCATGGAGACTCTCCACTCAGTCATTGCGGCCGTCCATTTGAGTGAATATTTGATTTCTTTAGACCTGACAGAGGCCTATGTTCATGTGGGGATCAACGAGCGGTATCGCCGGTACCTCAGGTTCATGATTTTGGGCGAGCATTATCAGTTCCAAGCTCTACCGTTCGGGTTGGCGACGGCTCCCTGAGTATTCACCAAGGTAATGGTGGTCGTAGCGGCGGCCCTCTGGAAGGAGGGGATTTTGGTTCATCCATACCTGGACGATTGGCTAATCCGTGCAAAGTTGGAAGAGCTTTGCAAGGCGGCGGTTCAGTCAGTGTTGCGCTGGCTTCAGTCTCTAGGGTGGATTGTCAATTTCACCAAGAGCCAGTTGGTTCCGTCCCAGGTTCTGGATTTCCTAGGCGCTCTGTTTGATACATCGGTCAGCAAGGTCTTTCTCGTGCAGGAGCGGGCCACCAGGTTGATGGCGCAGATTTGCCGGCTGATGTCACTCCTGCTTCCCCGAGTGTGGGATTACTTGCCGGTGCTTGGTTCTATGGAATTAGTCCCTTGGGCCTTCGCCCATATGAGACCTTTGCAAAGGGCATTACTTTCTCGTTGGGATGCGAAGTCAGAGGAGTTCCAAATCCGATTACCGCTCTTGGAACCCGCCAGGTCCACTTTCAATTGGTGGTTGATTCCGGCCCACTTACAGCACAGTATGGACCTGGAGGAGCCTCAATGGGTGATTGTGATGACGGACGCCAGTCTCTCCGGTTGGGGCGCAGTTTGCCAAGCCCAGGCGTTACAGGGACGCTGGACAGGGCAACAGGTGAAATGGTCCATCAATCGCTTGGAAACCAGGGCAGTGCGTCTGGCGTTGCACAGTTTTCTTCCCTTGGTGCACCATCGGTCGGTGCGAGTGTTGTCTGACAATGCGACAGTGGTGGCTTACATCAATCGTTAAGGAGGAACCAGAAGTCAGCTAGTGGCCGCAGAGACCGACCACCTAATGGTCTGGGTGGAGTGCCATCTAGTCCATCTGGCGGCTTCTCACATAGCCGGAGTCGATAACGTTCAGGCGGATTTTTTCAGTCAGAAGGAGTGGATGCTCTAGTCCTTCCGTGGCATCGTGACATCCTGCTTTACGTGTTTCCTCCCTGGCCGTTGGTGGGCAAGGTCCTACGATGGATAGCGTCTCACACAGGGCAAGTTATCCTCATGGCGCCGGAGTGGCCATGAAGGCCGTGGTTTGCGGATCTGATTAACTTAGTGGTTGACGGTCCTCTTCAACTCCATCATCTACCGAATCTTCCTCTGCAAGGTCCAGTATTTTTCGGTCGAGTGGATCGATTTTGACTAGCGGCCTAGCTTATGAGAGACGGCAGTTGAGGAAGAAAGGCTAACCTGATCCACCCTCCTGCAGGTGCGCAAGAAGTCCACTTCACTTGCCTATGTTCGAGTCTGGAAGGTTTTCGATACCTGGTGTAGCGGGTTGAATGTGTCCCTGCGGCGCGCTTCTGTTGTTCATATTCTGGCGTTTTTGCAAGAGGGTCTGAAGAAAGGTTTGGCTTGCAATTCTCTTTGGATGCAGGTGGCAGCCCTTGGATGTTTGCGGGGAAAGATTGATGGCATTTTTCTTGCAACTCATCCGAATGTGTCATGGTTTTTGAAGGGCACCAAACATTTGAATCCTCCGGTTAGACAGGTGTGTCCTTCGTGGAATTTGAATCTGGTGCTCCGTGGCTTGTGCAGTCTTCCCCTCGAGCCTCTCAAATGGGCCTCCTTGAAAGACCTGACACTCAAAGCGATTTTTCTGGTGGCTATCACGTCGGCAAGGTGGATATCAGAGCTTCAAGCATTGTCCTGTCGGGAGCCTTTTCTTCGGATTTCGGAATCACGAGTTTCCCTTCGAACGGTACCCTCTTTTCTGCCAAAGGTGGTCTCTGGTTTTCATTTGAATCAGACTGTGGAGTTGCCTGCTTTCAAGGACTTGGATTGGAATTCTGCTCAGGCTTGCGACTTGCGCAGGTTAGATGTGCGGCGGATTCTACTTCGCTATTTGGAGGTCACCAATGCCTTTCGGTTGTCTGACCATCTGTTTGTCTTATGGTGTGGTGCTAAGAAAGGCCAGAAGGCTTCCAAGGCCACTGTTGCTTGATGGTTGAAGGATGCCATATCCTCGACGTATATCGGTCTTGGGCGCTCACTACCGGATGGTCTGGGGGCGCATTCAATCAGATCTCAGGCGGCATCTTGAGCGGAGAGTCAGTTTGTCTCGCCGCAGGAGATTTGCAGGGCGGCTACCTGGAAATCATTACAAACCTTCACTAGGCATTACCGTTTGGACGTCCGTGATCCGGATGGCGACTGCTTCGGCAGCAGTGTTTTTCGAGCGTGACTCTCCAGGTCCCACCCCATTTAGGGCAGCTTGGGTACATCCCAGCGCTCTGGACTGATTCTGGTACGTATAGGGAAAGGAAAATTGGTTCTTACCTGCTAATTTTCGTTCCTGTAGTACCAAGGATCAGTCCAGACGCCCGCCAATGGAGCCTGGAGAATCGGTTACGTCTCGTTGTTCTTTCTTTCTGCAGAATACTTTACAGTGAACAGCATTCCAGTTACATATGGCAGTACTCCCTCCATGTACATAAGGTTTGCAGTTTTTTTGACTTAGGCATTTGATATAGCCATTGGTTCTTATGTTTGAGGTTATGATATGTTTCATTTTGCTATGGTATCGATTATACTGAAGGATCGCAGGTGGCACACCAGGTTAAGAGGGGGTTCCTTTCAGCTTTTTCTCTGACTCCATCTGCTGGAACGGAGACACAATCCAGCGGTCTGGACTGATCCTTGGTACTACATGAACGAAAATTAGCAGGTAAGAACCAATATTCCTTTAGATGTGTAAATGTAGTATTCTATCATAGCAATTTAAGAAAAGCCATTTACGCACGTAAAGTGCATTTGCATGTGTATAACATATGGACAATTTATTGGCATATATTGTAGCAATTTTCAAAAGCCCACTTACATGGGTAAATTGCATTTACAGGTAGGGATGTGCATTTGTTATTGTTTTTTAAGGCCATTGTTTCATCTACAGTACCTGAATGTAAACCGATGTGATATCTTAGATTGAATGTCGGTATATAAAAATAATAAATAAATAAATCTGTTTTGGCAGTTGTGCGCATATTTTGCAATTGGCAAGTATGCGCACAAAACTGCTGGTATGCGCACATGTGGGCACCTACCCGAATGTGCATGTACAATTAGTTTTGTGCACGTACCTTCTGATTGGGAGATACGCACACACGGCTGAAACTAATGGCCCAATGAATGTGCATTCCCATTTATAGGTATAAAACCCAATTTTAAGCGTGTAAATTATTTTTTAAAGAATTTATTATGCTTACAAAGGTATTCTCTCTACTCAAATTTTTTAATTCTATTACTTTGGAAGTTATTATTTTGCTTCTTTCCACAAATAAGTACAAAAATTCTAAAATATAGGCTTAGTTTACAGATACCTTGAAAATCTCTATCATCTTTGTATTTTGTATAGCAAATGGCTATAATTTTAGAAGCCTTTCACAGACAGCTTTAAGGGATCTCCTGGGCTGATCACCTTTTGTTTTTCTCTCCTGTCAGCCCCTTAACTTTGAGCTGCATAAATATTTACACAAAACATGGAAAAGCTGTTAAAGCTCACATCAAAGAAACAGATTTTCTGTTTCTTTTTGCAATAAAGATGAATAATGACTAATGCTTCAGGGTATTATAGTGTAATATGTACAATATAGCATTTTAATTATAGACTTGCTAGACTACATCAAGTTTCAAAACCAAGAGGAAATTAAATAGTTTTCTGACTGTTTTAAGTGAAAGATTGAGGATAGATTGTTCCTTACATTAAAGTGAAGAAAATTTAACAGTAGGCATGGGCTAAAAAGACATGGTGTAATTTTTTGTAAGGGTAGATTTAAAAAAAAAAAAAATCCAGGCATCAAGCCAACTGAAGGGAGAGGAAGTAGCCATGATGACTCTTGGGCTAACTGTAGCAGCAAATGACATAAGTGCATATGAAGTTTTGTGGTGCCTGACTGATTGATATGTAAGGGCCCATCTTTACGTGTATCTACCGGCAGTCATTTCATAAGAGGTCAGTAGGCATGTGACTTTCAGCATGGCCAAATTAAGCAGAAATTTGGATTCAAGATGGAAGTCTGATTATGCTTGTCAGAGCACCAGTTTTTCAGTGTGAATGATGAGTGCTGGGAGCATCGCAAACGTGTTATGTGCATCTTGCCTGTCATGGCACTGAAGGATTTTTTCGGTATGTGCAAGTTGGCAGTTTTGGTACAGTTTAACTTTATTTTACACAGCATTGTTCATGCGGCGGGGTCCCACAATGCTTTTCAGTCACTCGGTGAAGTAGAGCCAGTGAATAGACTGAGGAGGTGGTGGCAGCAGCACAAAGCTGACAGAAAACATAAATAGCAGTGTCTCCTGAGACTTGTTTTAAGTGAATGGAGAAAAATGGTAGATTTTAGAGGAAGAGGAGGAAATATCTTTCATCAGTGATGAAGGGAAGTGATAGGAGTTTGAGGACAACAGCTAGAGGAGTGGTGAGCGATGGGGGTCAGAGACTTATGGAAGACTTATTGGCAGGGTGAGGGTGGGCACATAACTGCGGTAGGTGGGACTCACTTGGCTTGAATCAAAAAAGCTTGTGATGTTAAACCCTAATTTGCTTTTGCACTTTTGCCTCTGGTGCTTGAGATTACCTATCTTTAGTTGGGTAGCAATCATATTGCTGCTTTTCTTTGTTGAGGGAAGAAGGGCACCAAGATTTTTGCCAGACTTCTCATCCCAGAAGTGACTACACCTATGTCTTTAAAGTATTATAGCAAATAGTGTAATTTTAAAAGAATCAACTTTATCCTGTTTGGCATGGAGGCTCTATAAAATATGTTTAATTATTAATTTACATATTTGTGAGTTACTTGTGAAAATTAGCATTGACGTGTTAAAATAAAATTTATAAATTCACAGGCTTTGGTCTAGTTAAAAAAAAACAACAACCGCCCCCCCCCTCCTCAGTATAAACATGAGGGGAATTGGCCATTTCCAGATGTGACTACAGAGATGTTTTCTCTGTTAAGGAGATTTAATTGGAGTAATCTTCATAAACACTGCAGTATGCTGCAATAAAAAAATTTCTAACAAAGCAAAATCTCCTAAACAAATTGCATTTTATTGGTTTGTTGTTTCTTGGAGAGATTGGCTAGTAGGGCACTATTTTTTTTTCACATCCTCTCTATAAAATAGCCTGGGATTCATTGAAACAAAGTTACACTATCCTGCAGCTATAAACAGAGAACCTCATAAAATCTCTTTATTTCTACTCAAACATAAAATCTATATGAGAAGAACCAGCTGTAATGACTAGTGGAATAAAGTTCCAAAAGCAAGGTGGTGCGTCAGATCCACCAACTGCGCAACTACCTTGGCAGATATAGTCTCGCTACAGTAATCCATGCAGTAATCACCAGCCAAATTGACTTCAACTCCCTATTTAATGGCCTCATGCAATATAGTATGAAACGTCTCCAGCTCCTCCAAAGTACTACTGCTAGAAATTTGGTAGGAGCTAGAGCTACTGACCACATAACACCTATACACCAACTGCATTGGATCCAAGTAGAAAGCAGGATAATATTCAAAACACTCTGCTTTGTCTACAAGTGCTTGAATAAGCAAGCATCTGAGAACCTCATCCATTGTCTTTCCTCCTACACACCCTCAATAGATCTCTGATCTTCCCAAATGGCTCTTTTCTCCTCTCGTCCTTTGGTTTCTGCCAGATTGTCCTGCACTAGACTTTGTGCCATCAGTTTTTATGCACCAAATGTTTGGAACAAGGTGGTATTAACCTTACAGTTTGAACCTTGTTACCTTACTTTCACAAAAAAAAATGCTAAGGCATAGCTTTTTCAACCAGATCTTCCCCACAGAGATTGCTCCCCCTCAGTTCCAATGATCTATACCTTGAATTAGGACTTGAAGTTATATATTTTAGATTCCTGATGCCATTCCACTGTAAATTTGAACACCACCGTAAATTATTGCAAATCAAAGTCATCTATTTTTAAATTGATTGTAATCTGCCTTGAGGCCAAATACAATAAATTAAGTAAATGGTGATCCTCTACTTTAATGTATGTGTTGATTCTAGGAACTGTAATCTGACCCTTGCCTGAAGGTAACAGACATAGCAGGCATCATTGATCAGATGGGTTAGCATTGTACAGTAGATTTTACAAGGTTAATAGTTTGTGATAATTGCCAGTTAACAAGGATGCAAGTGATTAGTCTTTTTTTGTACTAAGTAATGGAGATATCTAAAGGGAAGGTCCAAGTTCAGTTCCCTTCATGTTCTCCAAGCACAAGCAGGATGGCAGTCCTCACACTTGGGCAACATCATCCGATGGAGTCCAGCACGGAAAATTTATCTCAAAGTTTCTAGAACTTGACTGAGCTCTGCTGAGCATGCCCATGCATGCATTATGCCATGCAGCCATGCGGGATCCCTTCAGTCTTTCTTTTTCTGCGGAGCCCCGTGGTTGCATTTTTTCTCTCTGAGCCTTATCTCGCATTTTTCAAAAGTTTTTAATTTTCTGCATATATGAGTCCTGGTCATCACGGGACCCCTCTGTTCTTCTTATAGAATAACTAGGTAGGTTTTTCGATCATTTTTCCTAAGTTTCCTTTTACGATCAATTCTTCTGGGCAGCAGTGCCCATCTCATGCCTGGATTTCAGTGATACCTCCAATGAACAAGGACTATGATAGACATGGATCCTTATGATAGATGTTTTGTCTGCTGGGGGGCATCGCATGATGTCTGCAATTGCCAGTAGTGCGCTCAAATGATCCTCAAAGGATGCTGGTCTCAATTGGAGATCACGGAACATTTCTTGGGCATGGAGAGACCAAGCCATCGACATCGAAGGACCATGGAGCCATACCGATGGGCATCAGGTCATCAGTTAGGGATCCTGGAGACAGGCCATCTCCCAATTCCTCCTGGTCGAAGAGGGGATCAGGTTCTTCATTTTCAGCCTAGGCACTGAGGAAGACCCTTGCTGAGCATTGAGGGAAGCTGAAGTTGATGCATGGTGCTGGGAATGGGGACAGTCTGGCATCAGCTAAATGTTTAAGGTTTAATGTCTAAATGTTTAAATGTTTAATTGCTCCTCGTTTTTTATATAATGCTCGCAAGCACTATTATTTTGTTCCATGTTCTTTGTTCCATGTAATGCTACTAAGCAAGTTGAATTGTTTTACTGTAAACCAGTTTGATTTGCATCCAATGCAAGAAGATCGGTATATAAAAACAAAAAATAAATAAATAAATAAATAAATCAGCTGAGAAAATTGCAAAGCAACCCCACGGTGAGGAGTGCTCATCCTCCAAGATACCTAGGTGTTCAACAATATCTCCACTGGTCTTGGTGTCTGTCACTGGTCCTCCTTTGAGTTCTGAAGAGAACATAGCCACTCTTTCTGCCTCCCAGACAGTGTTGGCATTAGTGATTTTTAAGGAGGAGTTGTAGAAATGAGTGCAGCTTGCCATGGGCAAGGTGTTGCAGCACCTCTGTTTAGGAACACAAACCACACTGATGATGGCACTATCTTTCCTCGAGTTGCTACTCAGCTCCTTTCAGGCACTCATCGGTGCTCTGACACCAACAATGGTGTCTGCTCCTGTTGTGGCACAGATTCCCAGAGGAGCATCAGAATCTATTTATTTAAAAAATGTATATGCCTCATCTAAAATTCTGAGCAGCTTACAAAGATAGCCATCCCAATGATCATCCCTGATTCCTTGGAGGAGGAATCTCCCTGGGGAGATGGGGGGGGGGGCAGGGGGCTTCTAGGGTCTAGGCCTCATTGGCCAGCTGCCCAGGTTTCCATGGACCGAGGACTGAGTGCTCAGAGATCCCTCTCCCACTAGCCAAAGCAGGGAGAAATCTTAGTATTCCAGGGGATGTGTGGTTCAGATGGTGAGGCATCATATGGTCTGCCCTCCGATCCCTGTCCTCCAGTTGGCAAAAGGAAGTTTGCACTGGAGGACCTCTCCTTTGCAGGATTAGTCTGGTTGATGGTGGAAGCCATCCCATTTACTTTGGAGAACAGAGAAAGATACCAGGCACAAAATGCTGGAGATTCTCCAGTATGTAGATCCTCCTAAGGAGATCTTGGCAGGCCCAGTGCACAATATCCTTCAGAGTTGCTGTTGAGGATGTGATAAAACCCCTTCTCAGTGGCTCCTATTAACAGGAAGGTGGATGTGGTACACCTTATCCAGAAGGTTCACAGATTCAAGAAGCTTCAGCTTCCACACCAGTGGTCGAATCTGCTTTCAAGAAAGCCAAGCTTTCTATAACTCACTTCTCTGCTCCTCTGGGGAGGAATCCTAGGACAATGGATACTCTTGGGAGGAAAGTATTTCAGGGAGCTATGTTCATTGCTTGCATACCACCTACCAGCACTTCATGGGCTAGTGCATGCGGGACATCCCGAAGGTGGCTGTACAGCTTCCTTAGAAGCAGCAAGACACCTTCCAGACACTGGTGCACAAGGGCATGGAATGTGGAAAACATGGAGGCCTGATCGACCTATGATGTTTTCAAAGCAGCATAAAGGGACTCTGTTTTAGGTATTGGAGCCCACAGACTAACCTGGTTGTGAGCCTCTGATCTCTGCCCAGATGTGCAGGAACAACTTGCTGACATGCCTTGCACTGGAGAGAATATCTTTGGAGACTGAGTAAAGTATGTGGTAGTACAGATCCATGATTATTGTGCAATGCTCCAGCAGCTTTCTACAGCCACTCCAGACCCAACTTCTTCATCCAGGAAGCACCCGAGATCTGGGCAGAGGAAGTCTTTCTTCTGACCGAAGAGACACTATCCTCCATTCTCTCAGTCCCATGCAGTAACAAGCACCATGCAGCTGTCCCAGGCAGCAGAGGGTGTTTAAGCCCCAGATGCATCCAGCCACCTCTAGGGATGGCGTTTTAACTGGTGTGGAGAGAGCATCGCTAGGATCCCAGTACCCGTGCTGATGGACCTCCCAGTCAGGAGCAGGCTATGGATCTTTGCGAACCAGTTGCCCAGTATAAGGACAGACCAGTAGATTCTCAGCATAGTTCTCGGAGAGTACAGATTAAATCTATTGAGTGTCCCTCCAAATCACCCTCTGAGTCTGTCTTTGCGGCTCGAGGCACATCAGAAGGTCCTAATTTCAGAGCTCTCCTCCCTCTTAATGGCCAGAATGGTCAAGTCCATTCTACCAAGACAGAGAAGGATGTGATTTTACTCCAGGTTCTTCCTGATTACAAAGAAAACAGGGGGACTCCATCTCATCCTAGACCTAAGGGCTTTGAACACATTTCTAAAAAAGAAAGGTTCAAGATGGTTTCCCTAGACAGATCTCTTTTCTTCAAGGAGGGGACTGGCAATGCTCTCTCAATCATAAGGATGCCAACACTCACCTTGAGATCTTCCTCAGACACAAGAAGTATCTCATATTCATGGTGGGAGTCTTGCATCTTCAGTAGCATGTCTTCTGTTTGGACTTGTGTCTTCCCCATGAGTCTTTACAAAATGCTTAGCCATGGTGACAGTGCACCTTTGCAGATTAAAGGTGCATGTATTTCCCTATTTGGATGATTGGCTGGTCAAGAGCACGTCTCGGAGAGGAACTGAGTAGTTAATGCATGTGACCAACCAGGTGTTGGAGTCAGTATGATTCGTCATCAGCTACCCAAATTCAGTAGATTTCAGCTTGGCACATGTTAAGGCTGTTGGGCCACATGGCTGCAACTGTTAATGTCACTCTCCCATGGCAAGTCTGCACATGCAAAAAGCCCAATGTACCTTGAGGTCTCAATGGCTCCAAACCACTCAGGCCCTCCAGGATTGCATCTGAGTCACTTCGTTACTCTGGGATTCTCTTTCCTGGTGGCAGGACAATTCCAGTTGATTTCTGGAATTCCATTCCAAATTCCTCCGGTCCATATCGTCCTTATCACGATGATGCATCCAATCTGGGTTAAGGAGCTCATGTGGATGGGCTTTGCACAGGGCACTTGATCTGCTTGGGAACGTCGGTACCAGATAAACTTCCTGAAGCTGCGGGTAACTGGGTACATGCTATGTGCTTTCAGATATTGGCTGTCCAACAAAGATATATTGGTCCAAATGGACAACCAAGTGGCGATGTTTTACATCAACAAGCAAGGAGGTACGGGATCATACCTCCTGTGTAACAAAATGGTACAACTGTGGACTTGTGCTCTGTCTCAGGGGATGGTGCTCAGAGCCATGTTCCTGGCCAGTGTGAAGAACAAGGTGGTGGACAGTCTGAGTTTGTCCTTCAGACCCCATGAATAGACCCTGAACCAGGGGGTAGTGAATCGGGTCTTCCACCTCTGGGGCTCCCTGGAACAGGAAGGTCTCTCCTGTTCCCTGTACAGTGCACATGGCAAACTGGCCTCAGATGCTTTTGCCCTCCATTGGGGCCTTCTGTACACATATCCTCCAGTTCCACTGATCAAAACAATTTTGTAGATGCTCAAAGAGGACACGGGTACTATGATTCTCATAGCCCCGGCAGATTTGGTTTGCACTTATCCAGGATATCAGGAAACCAATCAGGTTGGGGACTTATCCAACTGTCATTACTCAGGATCAAGGCAGGTTGAGACATCCCAATATCCAGGCTGTAGCTCTAACAGCTTGGATGTTGAGAGACTGATCTTACAACTCCTTGATCTCTCTGAGTATGTCTCTTATGTACTCCTGGCCTCCAATTAGCCTTCTGCCAGAAAGTCCTTTGGACTGAAGTGGTGAAGGTTTGCTGCGTGGTGTGAGCAAAAGGCCTTAGGCCCCCTTCTCCTGTTCATCACAGAAACTGCTCAACTACCTTCCACTTCTCTCTGATGCTGGCCTTACACCAAATCAGTGAGGGTTTACCTTAGTGCAATTGGCACATATCATCAATCTGTAGAAGGTAAGCCCATCTCTATACAGCCTTTATTTGAATGTTTCATATAGGGACTGCATCATTTGAAGCCTCCCTTAACACCTCCTGCTGTGTCATGGGATCTTAACATGATCTTAGCTCAACTGATGAAAGCTCCTCTTGAACCACCATGCTCCTGTGATCTGCAGTACCTGATCTGGAAGGTCGTATTTTTGGTGGCGGTCACTTTAGCACACAGAGTCAATGAGATTCAGGCCTTAGTGCAGGGGTCGGGAACCTTTTTGGCTGAGAGAGCCATGAACACCACATATTTTAAAATGTAATTCCGATTCCCTACCCTACTTGGGGATCCTTCTCCCGGCCGACCCGGCCCTCTTGTACCGGACGAATATCCCAGATAGGATTAAGTATACCCAAGACTGTTTGGCTCGGTGGATGAATTTGCCCCTTTCGTTGAGTGGGCGGGTCAATTTATTCAAAATGGTCATTTTACCTCAGTGGCTTTACTTGTTTCAGACTCTGCCGATTCTGTTACGCTCGACTGACGCTCGGCGGTTGGAAGGTAGTTTGCGGCGCTTTCTTTGGCGAGGTGGGAAATCGCGGGTTCCACTGAAATGGTTGCAGTCGCGGTGGGGGCGGGGTGGCTTAGGAGTCCCAAATTTGTTAGACTATAACTTGGCCAGTCTGTTCCGGACCATTAGGGACTGGTTGCTGGGCTCCTCGGATTTTTCCCCATTGTCGGTTGACAGGTCATTGATGGCGCCTTATGACCCTGCGTGCGTGCTTCAAGTCCCCTCTAGTAAGCTCCCTCCTGTGTTGCATACTGCCAGCTTGTTACGCCCCCTCCGACAGGGATGGCGGAGACTGCTCAAGTTGTTGCGACTGCCAGCCCAGTGCGCCAGCCTTTTGCCAGTGCGAGGTAATGTAGACTTTACCCCGGGCTACCAGTCTGCTAGCTTCTTGATCTGGGAATCCAAGGGGATCACTCGCCTGGGCCACCTGCTTAATACGGAGGGAGCGCTCATGTCCCTTGCGGAGCTGGGAGATCTATATGGGTTAAGAGCCACGCAGGTTTTTTCCTACATTCAGATTCGACACTATCTTCGAGCGATCCCGGAAGCCTACAAGGCACCCACTATGGTACATGCTTTGGATGGGGTGTTTCACTTTGGGAAGTCCAGGGTCCCATCTTTATCCATGTATTATAAGGAGATCCATAAACTACGGGAGGAGGATCACCTAGATGTTTTGGTATCCCGGTGGAACCACGATGGGGTCTTTATTGTGACTAAATATATATTGCGTGCTGGATTTCGCCGAGCAGCCAGGATCTCGAACAACTCTTATTATAGAGAGATGCAGTTTAAGTTTTTCAGCCGGGCTTATCTGGCGCCCAATGTGGCTTGTCATTTTGGCGCTGATATTACCAGAGGCTGCCAGAGATGTGGAGCGGCCGTGAGTACTCTGTCACATGCTTTTTGGTCCTGTCCTCCAGTACAGAGGTTTTGGAGAAGGGTGGGGGACTATCTGGCTGACCTGCTAGATGTGGCCTTTCCAGTGACGCCACACTGGATGCTTTTTGGCTGTGTGTCCCCAGTGCGGGTTCGAGATCCTGGCTCAAGAATGTTATTATTGAAGGCTTGTCTTGTAGGTAAGAAGATACTTCTATCTGGTTGGCGTTCCAAGGATAGCCCGTCCTTTTGGGCCTGGAGGAATGGCCTCCATTTTATGATGACCATGGAACATCTGGCGGCCCGGACTTCCACAGCACAACGGCGACGATTTCTAGTTAATTGGCAACCATACATTCAATCTCTCCCGCATCGTGCACGAAGTTATGTGCTCAATGATTAAGAGCATATTACTGTGTGTTCCCCTTGCTTTGGTCTTTATCAAGGAGTAACTCTACTGTGTATTGGTGTAATCGTGGTTACTTTGGGGCGGGGGGTGGGAGGGAGGGAGGTTGAAGGGTTTACCAGTCATGTATGGTGTTATGTCCGGAGGGGAGCAGGACTCACTCTTCTCTGGTGGTTGTATTGTTTCTTGTTGGAAAATTCAATAAAAACCTTTTAAACCACATAAAATGTAATTCCGTGAGAGCCATACAAGACCTACCAAATTAATTTACTACAACCCCCTACTCTCCTGACGGCCCCCCAAGACCTGCCAAATTAATTTATTACAACCCCCCATCCTCCTGACTCCCCCCCCCCCAAGACCTGCCAAAAGTCCCTGGTGGTCCAGCGGGGGTCCAGGGCTCGCAGACAAATCTTTAATAAAAAAGTAAAAATCTAACAAAACCCCCCACCCTCCTGACGCCCCCAAGACCTCCAAAATTAATTTACTACACCCCCCCACCCTCCTAACCCCCCCAAGACCTGCCAAAAGTCCCTGGTGGTCCAGCGGGGGTCCAGGAGCGGTCCGGGAGCGGTCTGGGAGCGATCTCCTGGACTTCGGCTGTCGGCTGCCAGTAGTCAAAATGGCGTCGACGGCCCTTTGCCCTCACTATATCACTGGGGACGACCAATAGCAGCGGTAACCCCTGTGACATAGTGAGGGCAAAGGGCCGTCGACGCCATTTTGATTACTGGCAGCCGACGGCCCTTTGCCCTTACTATGTCACAGGGGCTATCGCCGCCATTGGTCGACCCCAGTGACATAGTGAGGGCAAAGGGCCGTTGGCGCCATTTTGACTACTGGCAGCCGACAGCCCAAGTCCAGGAGATCGCTCCCGGACCGCTCCTGGACCCCCGCTGGACCTCCAGGGACTTTTGGCAGGTCTTGGGGAGGGGGGGGGGTTTGTAGTAAATTAATTTTGGAGGTCTTGGGGGGCGTCAGGAGGGTGGGGGGTTTTGTTAAGATTTTTACTTTTTTATTAAAGATTTGTCTGCGAGCCAGATGCAGCCATCAAAAGAGCCACATCTGGCTCACGAGCCATAGGTTCCCGACCCCTGCCTTAGTGACTTATCCACCTTACACAAAATTTTTCCATGATATGATGGTCTTGTGTACACACCCTAAGTTTCTGCCCATAGTGGTGTCAGAGTTCCATCTTAACCAGTCAATCGTTCTTCCAAAATTTTTTCCTGGGCCTCATACTCAGCAAAGTGAACAAACCCTGTACAGTCTGGACTACAAGAAAGCTTTTTTGGAGTGGCCAGAAACCCATAGAAAGTCCACCCAGCTTTTTGATTCCTTTGATCAAGGCAAGCTGGGAATTGCTATTGCCAAACACTCTCTATTTGGCTAGCAGAACGCATCTCCGTCTGTTATGCTCAAGTGGGGTTGAATCTTGTGGGCCATGTCAAGGCTCATTCTATCTGAGCTATGGCAGCGTCCGAGGCCCACTTGTGAACAGTCCCCATGAAGGAGATCTGCAAGACTGCAATATGGAGTTCCATACACTCATTCACGTCATACTACTGTTTGGACAGGGATGGCCAATGCGGCAGCAGGTTTGGCCAGTCTGTCTTCCGGAACTTATTTGAGATGTAGACCCAAACTGTTACCGCTAGAGCTTATTGTTTTTGTTCAGAATGTCCCTGCCATATACAAAAAAGGACCATTGTCAACAAAAATGTTGTTGTTGTGCCCGTTGGCACTGTTTTATTGTTCCCCTTTTTTGTCGGATGGGGGGTGGCTGCCTATAGCTAGGGATTCATGTGTGAGGACTGCCATCCACTGTGTCTTATTTATTATTTATTTATTTTGGATTCTTATATACCGATATTCTTGTATGACATACAAATCATGTCGGTTTACAGTACAATAGAACAATCGCAGCAGAGGCGTTACATTGAAACATAAAAACATAGCGTCTAATAACATAAATATAATACAACCGAACAGTCGCTGCTAAGGCGTAACATGAACCTTAGTGTCTAAAAGAATATAAATATGCAAACGTATGTACAAATGCTAATATAGCATAAGGGAGGTCCTAAAGAATAATGGTACTTTAAGACTTTGACGCATAATAATCAACATTCACATGATCCGTGTATTTTAACTTTCTTGCTTAAGAAGAATCTTGGGTCTTGGGAGAAAGCAGAGTTGCTTACCTGTAACAGGTGTTCTCTGAGGACAGCAGGATGTCAGTCTTTGAGACTCACCCGCCTCCCCATGGAATTCAGCCTCCACTTCATGGTTTTTATTTTTTTTAATTTTTTTTATACTATGTAATTATACTGAGGGGACCCTGCATGCCTGCGTGGCATAATGCATGCATGGGCATGCTCATTATTCAAAGTTCTAGAATCTTTGAACTAGGTTTTTCTTGTCGGGCCCCATTGGATGATATCACCCATGTGTGAGCACTGACATCTTGCTGTCCTCAGAAAACACCTGTTACAACTAAGCAACTCTGCTTTCTTTAACCCTTATGAAAGAAAGAGATGGATGCCCCAGTGCACTGACGCATGGCAGGCGATGTAGCACTTTCACTAACTGCTTGCAGAGATCAGCATTTGTAAAAATACCGAAATTAAAAGGAAGTGGTGTTAGAACTTTATTTCCAATGTTTTAGAGGGGGGAAAAATCTGTTTTTAAGTTGTGCATTAAACTAAAAAGAATCAAATCAGTGATGGGAGAGCTGTACTATCACCTAGTTAGAGCTGTACCGCAGATAAATTGCAGGAAGACCTTGTGAGACTGGAAAATTGGGCATCCAAATAGCAGATGAAATTTAATGTGGATAAGTGCAAGGTGATGCATATAGGGAAAAATAACCCATGCTATAGTTACACAATATTAGGTTCCATATTAGGAGCTACCACCCAAGAAAGAGATCTAGGCATCATAGTGGATAACACATTGAAATAGTCAGTTCAGTGTGCTGCGGCAGTCAAAAAAGCAAACAGAATTATTAGAAAGGGAAAATGTCATAATGCCTCTGTATCGCTCCATGGTGAGACCGCACCTTGAATACTGTGTACAATTCTGGTCGCCGCATCTCAAAAAAGATATAATTGCGATGGAGAAGGTACAGAGAAGGGCTACCAAAATGATAAGGGGAATGGAACAGCTCCCCTATGAGGAAAGACTAAAGAGGTTAGGAGTGTTCAACTTGGAGAAGAGACAGCTGAGGAGGGATATGATAGAGGTGTTTAAAATCATGAGAGGTCTAGAACTGGTAGATGTGAATCGGTTATTTACTCTTTCGGATAATAGAAAGACTAGGGGGCACTCCATGAAGTTAACATGTGGCACATTTAAAACTAATCGGAGAAAGTTATTTTTCACTCAACGCACAAACTCTGGAATTTGTTGCCAGGGGATGTGGTTAGTGCAGTTGGGTTTAAAAAAGTATTGGAAAAGTTCTTGGAGGAGAAGTCCATTACCTGCTATTAATTAAGCTGACTTAGAAAATAGCCACTGCTATTACTAGCAACAGTAACATGGGATAGACTTAGTTTTTGGGTACTTGCCAGGTTCTTATGGCCTGGATTGGCCACTGTTGGAGACAGGCTGCTGGGCTTGATGGACCCTTGGTCTGACCCAGTATGACATGTTCTTAAGTTCTGTCTTTGGTAACTTCCTTTTTAGCTGTGTAAGGAGCACAAGGTGGCTGAGTATTGATTTGTAGTTTTCTTTATAACATTGACATTAGATCACTTTCTAAAGCAGCATAATAAGCAAATACTGATATTAAAGATACCCTTCATTTGAAGATGCTTTTTATTAAGTGCATTCATGCATCCATGTTGTAGAAGGGGCAGGGTTATGAACACTCAGGGTTGCATACTTCCTTAGAATCAAGATCAGTTCACTATAAAGCTTCTTGCAAATTGGATCAGGTAGTGTATGCAGAGAACCTGTGTCCTCTTCTACACAGGACTGATATCTCTGGACATTAAAAACTTTCAGCTTTTGTTCTGCAACTTTAGTCTTGAGTATTTTAGTTGAGCAACTGCAGCTTTCTTTAATGTGCTGGGCAAATTCATGGCATTATTGTAATCCCTGGGCTCACCAGACGCAGTGTCTGCTTTACTTGCTCTGCGCTGCTTTGGGGATGTAGAATTAATGGGTGGGGAATTCACCTATCTAAATTTGAGTAGCAAGCAGGAGAATAGTGCCAAGAGGAAGATTAGGCCTGGGGAATCAAACAGAGGCATCAGAACTAAGTGAAAGCAGGTTGAGGGTGGACACAAGACTGTTGGGTAACGGACTGTACTCAGACAATAGGGAATTGAGGTTTTTCTACTTCTCATTTGTGAGAATAGGCACGCAATTGAAACTCGGACAAGAGACTGGAGAAAACCAAAGGACAGTTATAATCCAGTGATGTTTCTCTACTTATCCTAGTATTGCAGGGCTCACCACAGGAAGATGGGGTGATATGGAGGGATGTTGTAATCCTTGCACACTGAGCCTTTTGCAGTTTTTTGACTCTTAAATCATCAGCATCTCTGCGCCAGCAGCCGCAGTGCTGCTTTTTGTAATGAATGGATTGCTTACTGCAGCCCTGGATTTTTACTTTCCATCTAAAGGAAGTTTGGAACACAAGTACTTACAGATGTATGTTTTGATCAGTACCTCTTTTAAGAAACTTTTTCCATGTGAAGTTAAATAGAATTTTCAATTCTTTACTAAAACTTGCCTCTAGTTGGTAATTTGGAAACATTTTAAAAAGAAATAATTTGTCACAGTAGAAAGCTATTTCATTTTAAGAAGACTACTCTGTTTTGTTCAGTTTACAAGGAAGTCTACTAAATTTTCTTCCTCCTTTTTAATACATTGACATATTAGCCTTTAGATTTACATTTGGGCATATGAGTTGATAAAGCTATTATAAATTTTGCTGTTAAGAGAATAACAATATTAGGATTGGGTGGACATTTTTTTAAAAATATCTTTTAAAAGAAAGTTCCCACAGTAGTAGTGATAGCCACAGTATAGTGAAAGCACTGATTCTGTTGAAATTCTATATAGTGAAGTTTACCTAAAGAAGTATTCACACAGCACTGCATGTAAACAATAGTTCAGTCTGTGTTAAATGTTTCTCAAGTAGGTAAAATAAGTGTCAAGTTAGTACAGTGGTTCTGTATTGTGCCCTACTGAACACAAGCCCCGACAGGGTTGAATGAATTATTAGATTGGAATTCTATCTTATAGCTGTGAAGTGATTGATCGAGCTTCGAATGGAGATTGTTGCCGTTGATTGGTTGAACTTACATATTCATCACTGCTTCAGAGCTTGTTGGAGATTGGTCACGCAGCTAGTCCATCATCTGGTTTAAATACGACGTTTCCGTTAGTTGAAAGCGTTGTCAGCCTTGGATAGAGTCTAAGGACTCATGCTTTAGACCTAGCAGGCAATGGCTCAACATTGACCGATGATACATCGTAAGAGGATCAATTCCCTGATGAAAGGTCCTTGAATGGACCTGAAACGAGGCTACGTCGGCGACCCTTCAAACCATCAGATAAGTCGGGGTGTTGTATGAGCTTATGCTTAAGCCATCAGAGACTGCCTATTATGCCTATCTAGGTTGCTTTACAAACGTTTCAATACATCTACCCTTTTTGGGATCATTTACAAGGCTTTTGGGAACGTTTATTTGAAATAATTGATTGAGTGAGTGATTCATTTAACCTTTATTAACAAGAGAAATATTTTATACAACACGCAAAAAAATTATCTTGAAAAAAAGTTTTCAACTTTAGTGTTTCTCACATATTCATGGTTCACATTGGATGGAGGAGGTCCGTTCATGATTATATTCACAATCATATTACCCTGGTTGGGATTTATGATAATTGTATATGAAACGTTCCTCTCTTTCCATAAAAATGTTTTTGAGAATATATATCAATTAACAGTTGTGAATTATTGCACTCTTTTTTGAGAATTGGAAATCAACAGAGTAAAAAGTTATAGTTTTATTATGAAGGATTGATTTTGGGGTTTTTCATCATTCACTACTATACATTCTAATTCTCCCATCTTACTTCTTAGACTTCTGGCTTTAGCATTCAAGCATTTCAAAGTGTGTTTTGTTTGTATTTTCATTCTGCTTTTTAATTGATAGGGGTAAATTGGAATTTTTTAGCCCAGGCAAGGTTTTAGTTACAGGCACTTGCACTAGTTTTCTTATTATTGGAACCTCACTGTTGGGATGCCCTAATTTTAATGCATCATTAGTATCCTTTGAAGATATCCGAACCATGCACTGCTGAGCGACTGTAGGCTTTCCCCTTTGTTCTAGTTTAAAAGCTGCTCTATCTCCTTTTTAAAGGTTAGCGCCTGCAGTCTGGTTCCACCCTGGTTAAGGTGGAGCCCCCATCCCTTTGAAAAAGATTCCCCCTTCTCCAAAAGTTCCCCCGTTCCTTACAAAACTGAATCCCTCTTCCTTGCACCATCGTCTCATCCACGCATTGAGATTCCGGAGTTCTGCCTGCCTCTGGGGACCTGCGCGTGGAACAGGGAGCATTTCAGAGAATGCTACCCTGGATGTTCTGGTTTTCTGCTTTCTACCTAAGAGCCTAAATTTGGTTTCTAGAACCTCCCTCCCACATTTTCCTATGTCGTCGTTGCCCACATGTACCACGTCAGCCGGCTCCTCCCCAGCACTGTCTAAAATCCTATCTAGGTGACGTGTGAGGTCCTCCACCTTCGCACCAGGTAGGCATGTTACCAGGCGATCCTCACACCCACCAGCCCACCCGGCTGTCTACATTCCTAATAATCGAATCAACAACTTTGATGGCCAACCTAATCCTTCCCTCCTGGGTAGTAGCCCTGGGAGACACATCCTTGGTGCGAAAGTACAATGCACCACCCGGAGAGCAGGTCCTTGCTCCAGGATCCTTTCCTGCTGCACCATGTTGGCTGGCAGTCTGAAGTTAGGACTTGGCTATTATGTTCCTGTAAGTTTCATCTATATACCTCTCTGTCTGCCTCAGCTCCTCCAGGTCTGCCACTCTAGCCTCCAGAGATCGGACTTGTTCTCTGAGAGACAGGAGCTCTTTTCATTGGATGCACATGCACAACTTCTCACCAGTGGGTAAAAAATCATACATGTGACACTCGATGCAAAAGACTGGGAGGCCCCCCCTCTTGCTGCTGGACTGCTGCCTTCATTTAAAATTTGTTCAGTTCCTAGTTAAGTTTTAGGTTGCTATGGGAGTAGGAATATGTCTAATTAGCATCCTTGCTTATACTCAATATTCAAACAAATGAGGAATACCAAATTTCTCACTAAATTTTCAAAGTTTTATTTATAACTCAGGTAATTGGTATTAGAATGTTTTGTCCTCAATCCTTTAGGCTCTTGCCCTTACAGGGCTGCAACCATATTCATGGTAAAAATAGCACGTAGTTGTTAACCTCATTTACCAATTCCCATTGAATTTTTATTTAATATTATTTTAAAACTACTCATTTTACTGAATCACTTATCTTTTGAAAATGTTCCGTGTAAACTCCAGTTACTTCCGTCACCTCCTCTCGTGGCTCCAAAACCCGATGTGCTCTTTAACACCCATTCAATGTGTCTGTTTTTGTGGCTATTAAAAACTTTTCTATTAAAAACCCTGCTGCTCTTTGATCTGCCTAAAATTAGAATGAAAATTGGTTTGCACCAGTTGTCACTTTTGGAAAAATCTGGGAATTCATGGTTGAAAATCATTTTAACTGAAAATGAAGGTTCCTGTGTATATTGTAAATGCAAATATTTGTAGCCATAAAGTAAGTGAATTCTGCTTTTTCTTCCTGTAGGTTGAAGAAATAGGAGAATATTTTAAGCATCACCTTTTGCAGTCCAGACACAGAGGTGCTTTTGAATTGGCATATGTTGGCTTTGTAAAATTCACAGAAATGCTAATCAGGTAAGACAATTGACTTTCACTTACTATTCAGTTGTAAATATATGAATTAAATGTTTTGTTAACTGGAGTTCCAGCATATTCCTATCAAAAAGACTGGCATATTGAAGATCTAAGGAGCTGGGCAATGCTTTCTTTTAATGACTTTTTCTGCTGGATGCCTACATTGTTCACCTCATGATGCAACAGGGTAGCACTGTTCTATCCAGCAAACTCCTGGGAACTGAAATGAGCAGTAAGAAAACCTCATAAAATAAGAAGTTGGCAGGTGCTTCCTGGCGTTTCCTGTTCCCTTATTTATTAAAGGGGAAAGATGTCCTGGCGTGGAATAAAGTTGTCATATATTTTTTAGCCATCACCCTGGAGCCTTCTTTGTTCAGTCTCCTAGCCTAGTTTTTATTTCTGCTTTAGTTTTCTTGTCTTAAATCATTCTTCCTTTTCTTTGAAGCTAACAAACTTGTCAAATTGATTTTTTTTTATACTTTCAAAAAGATTTACTGACTCTGATCATGCGGTTCCACACTCTTTCCCCCCTGATTTTTCTGCAATTTTATTAATACAATTTACATCTTGATCCAATAAACCACCAATAAATACATTGGTAATGGGTAAGATTGAAGGTCAGGGATCATGATTTTTCATCCTGCCTCCAGTAATGAAACACATTGGGATCCTTTTTGGATCCTAGGTGGTATGAAAAGTAAAAAAAAAAAAAAGTGCCATTGTGATGGTGGTAGGTAGTTTCTCTGCTCCAAATCATATTCCCTTAATTCTTTGTCTTGTCCTTTGCTATTTCAGTTGAAATCACATTGCAAGATCTTCTTGTCATCCAGCATGCATATGGCACCTGGTTTCTCAGAGGACAAGCAGGATGGAAGTCCTCACACATGGTGACATCATCCGATGGACCCTGTCACAGAACTTTGATCTCAAAGATTCTAGAGCTTTCAACATGCTCTACATAGCATGTGCAGTTGTAGTCATTTCCCTGCCCACTAGGCAGAGCCCTTCAGTCTTTCTTTTTTCACAGAGCCAAAATGAGCGCTCTATCTGTATCTTATTTGTGCTATTCTCTCCTTTACTTTTCTGTTTCTGTGCCTTTATCAGGTGCCTTGTGAGCTGACAAAAAGCAGTCCATGTGTGGTCCAAGTAGGCCTCTGAGCCTGGGGACTTGCCTGAGTTTCTGTTCATGCAGGATTTCCATGAAGTTTCATCCAACCACTGGGCATCGGAGGCTCAGAAAGTGAAGGAAAGCTCATCCTTGCCACACTCCTGGGAACTAGTCTTCATGGGCCTAAGTTAATCTACACCTCTGGTGCCTTGATGACGTTGCCTCCCCTCCTGCTTGACAGCTTGTTCTTTCAGTGCAGTCTCCTTGGGAGAGAGGGTGAGCATGAACCTAGGGCAATCAGCTTTCCTGTTGCACTATAGATGACATGCCCAGAATTGACTGCCTGTGCACATCTGTGCTAGAGTACCAGTAGTCAGTTGCTGGAGCATCATGGATACCATAGAGTGCCATGGATGCCATTGACACTCTATGGCGACCCTTTGCATCGTCAAGCACCATGGGCGCTGTCGAGCAGGATGTCAGTCCTCATAATTTCCCTCCTGCCTGTCCTAGGATTTGGTTTCTTCATGTATTGGCTATATCATAGACTGAAGGGATCTGACTAGTGAGCAGAGAGTTGACTACAGCTGCACATGTTCAGTAGAGCAAATTGAAAGCTCTAGAGTCTTTGAGATCAAAGTTCCATGACTGGCTTCATTGGATGATATCACCCATGCGTGAGTTCTGTCATCTTGTTCTCCTTGGAAAGCATCTGTTACAAGTAAACAACTCTGCTTTCTCACAGGACAAGCAGGATGGTAGTCCTCACATGTGGGTGACATCATCAGGATGGAGCCCAATCATGGAACACTGAGCATGCCCAGCATGCCACCAACCCTGCATCCAGCAGGGGTTCCACCCCCCCCCCCCCCCCCAGTCTCTTTTTTTTCCACGCAGCAGTAGCCTCGTGGATTCTGGAGCTCTGTGAGTTTACCTCACACATTTTTCCTCACGGAATTCAAACTTTAAAGTTTAAAAAATTCTCCCTATCCTGGGGTCCCCCATCGACCTTCGTCGACGCCGGTAAGTTTTTTCCGGTTGGTTCCTGGCAGGGTTCTTTCAACGGTACCCAACGGTCACCGACTGTGCGCCCGTTTATTTTTCTAAAATCATGGCTACTCGGTTTCGCAAGTGCCCTGAGTGCCCAAGAACCATGTCCATCATGGACCCGCACAGTGTGTGCGTTTTGTGTCTTGGACCTGTTCATGATGTGCAACAGTGTACCAGCTGTTCACAAATGACTCCAAAAGGCCACAGGGCCTGCTTGGAGAAGATGGAACTCCTTTTTAAAGTATCTCCATCGACTTCGGCTAAGCCAGCATCGAGTCAAAAACCTCCGTCTTCAAAGACTCCGTCGCCACCGAAACCTAAGCGACAAAAACCTGCCGGTGATATCACTTCGCCTTCCTCTTCCCGGTCCAAGGCATTGACATCTTCCTCCTCGATGCCAGAAAAAGAGCAGAGCAACCATCGAGAGAAGCATCGACATCACCATCGACGAAGTGCTTCCTACGATGTTGGAACCGGAAGGCCATCGACATCGACGGAGCCACCGGCCAAGAAGTCCCAAGGAGACGAGGCCCCATCCCCGTCTGGATTCGGGATACCGAGGCGTTCCCCATCTGTACCGGTATCCGGAACTCCACTAACACAGGTGGAACCTCCGGCTACGCCCTCTGAGCCTCCAATGCCAGCTTCTCTGGCGGAATTGGACAGGATTGTCCTAGAGGCAGTGCTCCAAGCTTTATAAGGATTCCAGTCTCCACTGGCACCGGACCCCATACCGATGTCCGATCCGATACCTACAATGCTGGTTCCACTTCTGGATAGACTGGACTCATTAATCGGTGCTCTGCCATCGACACTGTTTCCAGCTGTACCATCGGCTCCTACAAAGCTACCGACTCCGATGCCGATTCCATTATCCTCAGATGAGGAACCGAATCTTCTGATGACAGAGCCAACTCCAGGACCATCGGGCTCCTTACCACCTCATCGTCCTTCGAAAATACCGATGCCATCACCATCCTCGGTGCCCCCATCGATGCCACCTCAATTTCCATTGGTGCCACCTCCAGATCCAGCTGGATTTGGACCTATACATCAACCTGAAGATCCTAGAGGTGCTGGTGATCAACCTTATAATCCCTGGGGAGATGATTCTACAGACTGATGATTCAGAAGAACTTCTCTCAGAGCCTTCACCCCTAGAGGAACGTCGTTGCTCCCCACCTGAGGACTTGACATTTGCAAACTTCATAAAGGAAATGTCTGAGACCATTCCCTTTAATTTACAAACAGAGGAGGATGCCAGACACAAAATGCTTGAAGTGTTGCAATTTGTGGACTCTGCTAAGGAGGTCATGGCAGTCCCAGTTCATGAAATGCTGCTGGACTTGCTACACTGTACCTGGGAACATCCTGGCTCAGTTCCTCTGGTAAACAGAAAAGCTGATGCCATTTATCTAGTGCAATCAGCCCTCGGATTCCAAAAAACACAACTGCCCCACCAGTCTGTAGTTGTGGAGTCTGCTCAAAAGAAATCTAAAAGATCCAGGCCTCATTCTTAAGCACCTCCAGGTAAAGAGCAGAAATCATTAGACGCCTTCGGACGAAGAGTCTTCCATGGATCAATGCTCATAGCACACATTGCAGCATATCAACTGTATATGACTCACTACTCCAGAAACCTGGAAGAGGGTACAGGAGTATTCTGAATCTCTACCTGACGAATACCAGGAAGGACTCAACATCCTCCTCAAAGGTCTAGATGCTGGCAAGCATGAGATAAGAGCAGTGTATAATATCTTTGATACCGCCTCCAGGGTTTCTGCAGCAGGTATAAGTGCCAAACGTTGGACATGGCTCAAGTCCTCTGACTTACGACAAGAGGTCCAAGTCAGATTAGCGGATCTTCCATGTACCGGTGACAACTTATTTAGCACTAAAATCCAAGAAACATTTGCACAATTAAGACCACCACGACACCTTGCGTCAGCTGTCTACCCTTCCTAAGGATTATCCATCTATCACTAAAAAATCTTTCAGATGAGATCCTAGACTGTTCACCTGTAAACAGAGACGGTATTATCCACCTCAATCTCGTCCTCGACAATCTAAACCTCCACAAAGAGGTCAGACTCGTCAGGTTAGAACGCCTAAAACCCAACCAGCCCCAGCGACAGGTCCAGCTTTGGGGTTTTGACTCTCTCGTGGACAGCAGCAGTCAATCTCTTCCTTCCCATGCCACTCCAGTGGGAGGTCTTTTGTGCCTTTTTTCCAGTCTATGGCACACCTTCACGACGGATCAGTGGGTCCTAACTGTGATCAACCAAGGATACCATCTAAACTTTCTCATTATTCCACCGAACGGGTTACCCCGTCCAGTCACAAATCTAAACATTCACTCCCCACTCCTCGAGGTGGAACTCTTGATCCTTCTACAATCAAATGCTGTAGAACCGGTATCTCGACAGCATTGGGGTCAAGGGTTCTACTCTTGTTACTTCCTGATTCCAAAATAAATCAGGAGGTGTTCGTCCAATTTTGGGCCCTCATGCCCTAAACAAATATCTCAAAAAATGAAAAGTTCAGAATGGTAACCTTGGGTACCATGATTACAGTGCTTCAGCAGAAAGATTAGCTGTGCTCTCTACACCTTCAGGAGGCTTACGCACACATCGCAATATACCCTCCTCATCGCAAATACCTCAGATTCACAGTAGGTCAACTCCATTTTCAATACCATGTACTACCATTTGGGCTCGCCTAAGCCCCACAAGTATTCACAAAATGCCTGGCAGTTGTAGCAGCCCATTTGCGGAAAAACAATGTCCACGTCTATCCATACCTGGACGATTGGCTTATCAGGGCTCAGACTCAAAAGGGAGCAATTCAGTCACTCCGTATCACAATTAGTCTGCTCCAATCACTGGGGTTTCTAATCAACTATCCAAAGTCAAATCTGACACCATCTCACACACTATCATTCATAGGAGCAGATCTCGATATCATCCAGGCAAAAGCGTTTCTTCGAGAGAGCAGGGCACGCTCATTATCAGTCACAGCCAAATCAGTACAATCTCGCCGAACCACTGCAGCTCGTCATCTCTTGACCTTGCTGGGTCACATGGCGTCCACAGTTCATGTAACTCCCATGGCTCGTCTGGCCATGAGAGTGACGCAATGGACTTTAAAATCCCAGTGGTCCCAGTTGAGTCAAAAGAAGTCTCACATTGTCCACGTCACCAACCAACTTCATCTCTCCCTGACTTGGTGGCTGCAGGAGTCCAATTTGCTAATCGGACTACCCTTTTAGACTCCACAGTTTCAAATCATATTAACGACAGATGCATCCATCCTGGGTTGGGGGGCCCATGTCAACAACCTCCAAACCCAGGGTATTTGGACTACGGCAGAAGCAAAGCATCAGATAAACTTTCTGGAGCTCCGGGCAATTCGATATGCCCTCTTCGCTTTTCAGGACTGCCTCTCAAACAAAGTAATTCTGATCCAAACAGACAATCAGGTAGCAATGTGGTACCTCAATAAGCAAGGGGGCCAAGAGACAACACAGATCTGGGCCTGGGCTCGTTCCCATTCTATACTACTGAGAGCAACCTACCTGGTAGGCGTGGACAATGTGCTAGCGGACAACCTAAGTCAGACCTTTCATCCCCACGAATGGTCCCTGAACCCTGCTGTAGCAAACCACATATTTCACCTGTAGGGTTGTCCGCAAATAGACCTCTTTGCGTCAACACACAACCACAAAGTGTCAAATTTCTACTCTACACCGCAGTCACAAGACATCTCCATGAGATGCTTTCGCCCACTCATGGTCAACGGATCTCCTCTATGCTTACCCTCCACGTACACTCATCAGGAAGACTCTTGTGAACTTATGACAGGACAGGGGCACAATGATTCTCATAGCCCCTCACTAGCCTCATCTGGTTTGGTTTTCCATCCTCAGCAACATGTCAGTCCAGCAACCGATTCACTTGGGCTCAGACCCAATGCTAAAAACGCAGAATAACGGCTTATTACGTCATCCCAACCTCCACGGGTTATCCCTGACAGCTTGGATGTTGAAAGGCTGATTCTTCAATCTTTAAACCTTTCTGACAGTGTATCCCAAGTCCTTGTAGCTTCACGAAAGCCTTCTACTAGAAGATCTTATCGTGCAAAATGGAAAAGATTTTCATCGTGATGCGCATCAAAGGACATAGACCCCTTTTCCTGTTCCACAGTAAAATTTATGGACTACCTCTTACATCTTTTGGAATCTGGGTTACAGACTTCCTCCATCCGAGTACACATTAGCGCTATTACTGCTTATCACAAAGGTATCGAAAATACCATGATATCAGCACAATCACTCGTGACTTGCTTCATGCGCGGTTTACTACAACTTAAACCTCCACTATGCCCTCCAGTTCCTACGTGGGACCTTAATGTTGTTCTAGCATGACTTATGAAGCTTCCTTTTGAGCCCTTACATTCCTGCGAGCTTCGCCATCTCACTTGGAAGGTGATCTTTCTAGTAGCCATAATATCTGCTCACAGAGTCAGCAAGTTACATGCACTACTAACATATCCACCTTAAACTAGGTTCCTTCACGACCGCGTGGTACTCCGTACTCACCCTAAATTCCTGCCAAAAGTAGTCTCTGAGTTTCATTTAAATCAATCTATAACTCTTCCTACCTTTTTTCCAAGACCTCACTCACAACCAGGTGAGCGAGCTTTCCACTCCTTGGACTGTAAATGCGCTCTCGTCTTTTATTTAGATCGCACTTCAGCGCATAGAAAGTCCACCCAATTGTTTGTCTCTTTCGATAAAACAAAATTGGGTGCTCCGGTCGGCAAACAGACTCTATCCACCTGGCTAGCAGATTGCATTTTGTTTGCTATCATCAAGCAGGACTTCCTCTCCTGGATCATGTGAAGGCACACTCAGTAAGAGCAATGGCAATGTCAGTGGCACACCTCCGTTCTGTACCTCTTGCTGACATCTGCAGAGCTGTCACATGGAGCTCCCTCCATACTTTTGCATCTCATTACTGCTTCGACACGGCTGGTAGACAGGATTCCATCTTCGGCCAGTCGGTCCTGCGAAACCTTTTTCCTATATGATAACCCCACTTCCTACCTGCACCCAGGGAGATTACCAGGCTGCCTCGATGGCCAAAACTACCACAGTTGTTGTGCCTGTTGCATGTCGTTAGGTATTTTTGGCTACATGCATTTGAGCAACCTATAGCTTGCTAATCACCCACATGTGAGAACTACCATCCTGCTTGTCCTGTGAGAAAGCAGAGTTGCTTATCTGTAACAGGTGTTCTCACAGGACAGCAGGATGTTAGACCTCACGAAACCTACTCGCCACCCCGCGGAGTTGGATCCGTTTACGTTTTCTTATTTTATTTTTTGCTCATACTTTACTACAGACGAGACTGGGGTGGGGGGACCCCTGCTGGATGCAGGGTTGGTGGCATGCTGGGCATGCTCAGTGGTGCCAGTCAAAGTTTTAGAAATATGACAAAAGTGTTCCGTGATTGGGCTCCATCCTGATGATGATGTCACCCACATGTGAGGACTAACATCCTTTTGTCCTGTGAGAATACCTGTTACAGGTAAGCAACTCTGCTTTCTCGTGTAATTATAGTATAGGCTCGGCATGCCCTCAGCCAAACCTATAACTTTTGTGCACTTATATCTTCTTAATTTTGCTATTATCTTTTCTCATATTAGCAGGCTGATACAGTAAGCGGGCTCGGCCGAGCACATCGTTTAACCTGCAATTGGCCATGCATTTTCGACTCACATCTATTACCCCTTATACAGTAAGGGGTTTAGCACATTGAAAATGCACAGCCAACTCCCCTAAAAACTAATAGCACTTATCAGATGCAAATACATGTTGATGAGGCTATTAGTTAGTCCCCAGGATACTGAAAGTAAAATGTGCGGCCAAACCGCACATTTTACGCTCAGAAATTAATGCCTGCCGGTAAAGTGTACAGAAAAGCAGAAAATACTGCTTTTCTGTACACCCTCCAACTTAATATCCTAGCGATATTAAGTGGGAGGAACCAAAACTTAAAAAAAAAAAAAGTAAAAAAAAATCTGCCCGCTGGTCAGCGATTTGCAAATAGGACGCTCAATTATATCGGCATCCGTTTTCCTAACCTATGGCTGTCAGCAGGTTCGAAAACCAATGCTAGTAAAATAGAGCGTTGGTTGTTGGACCCGCTGACAGCCACCTCTACCTCTAATAAGAAGGTACTAGGGACGTGCTATTGTCCCCAGCGCCTCCTTATTAGTGTGCCGCCTCATTTAAATACAGAATTGCGCGCCCAGGAGAGGTGTCTGGGTGCGCCCGCTCTCCCGCATTTTTTACTGTATTGGCCTGTTAGTGAGTGGGATTACAAAAGTTCTTTATGCTGAAGCTGTTGAAAACAAAATAAAGGAATTGGTTCAAGAATTGGTTCTTAATTCTTTTATATAGCTGTAAAATTTAATATTGCTGTCTTGGTACTTTCTGTGTGATTTTATAAATTTGTCCTCTA
Organism: Rhinatrema bivittatum; assembly: GCF_901001135.1. Lineage (NCBI taxonomy): Eukaryota > Metazoa > Chordata > Amphibia > Gymnophiona > Rhinatrematidae > Rhinatrema > Rhinatrema bivittatum. Next base: position 66,544,974 of record NC_042617.1, on the reverse strand, counting down.
ACAAATGCAGAAATAGTTGTACAGGCTTTATGAACTTGTTAAAATGCAAGTGATTCCTGATTCTTATCCACTGCCAGGGTCCTAAAAGGTTTTGGCTGCCATTGAACTTAAAGAATTATGGGGGTCTATAATGCATTTATTTATTTATTTATTTATTTATTTATTTAAGAACATAAGAAAATGCCATACTGGGTCAGACCAAGGGTCCATCAAGCCCAGAATCCTGTTTCCAACAGTGGCCAATCCAGGCCATAAGAACCTGGCAAGTACCCAAAAACTAAGTCTATTCCATGTTACCATTGCTAATGACAGTGGCTATTCTCTAAGTGAACTTAATAGCAGGTAATGGACTTCTCCTCCAAGAACTTATCCGATCCTTTTTTAAACACAGCTATACTAACTGCACTAACCACATCCTCTGGCAACAAATTCCAGAGTTTAATTGTGCGTTGAGTAAAAAAGAACTTTCTCCGATTAGTTTTAAATGTGCCCCATGCTAACTTCATGGAGTGCCCCCTAGTCTTTCTACTATCCGAAAGAGTAAATAACCGATTCACATCTACCCGTTCTAGACCTCTCATGATTTTAAACACCTCTGTCATATCCCCCCTCAGTCGTCTCTTCTCCAAGCTGAAAAGTCCTAACCTCTTTAGTCTTTCCTCATAGGGGAGTTGTTCCATTCCCCTTATTATTTTGGTAGCCCTTCTCTGTACCTTCTCCATCGCAATTATATCTTTTTTGAGATGCGGCGACCAGAATTGTACACAGTATTCAAGGTTCGGTCTCACCATGTAGTGATACAGAGGCATTATGACATTTTCCATTTTATTTACCATTCCCTTTCTAATAATTCCCAACATTCTGTTTGCTTTTTTGACTGCCGCAGCATACTGAACCAACGATTTCAATGTGTTATCCACTATGACACCTAGATCTCTTTCTTGGGTTGTAGCACCTAATATGGAACCCAACATTGTGTAATTATTGCATGGGTTATTTTTCCCTATATGCATCACCTTGCACTTATCCACATTAAATTTCATCTGCCATTTGGATGCCCAATTTTCCAGTCTCACAAGGTCGTCCTGCAATTTATCACAATCTGCTTGTGATTTAACTACTCTGAACAATTTTGTGTCATCTGCAAATTTGATTATCTCACTCGTCGTATTTCTTTCCAGATCATTTATAAATATATTGAAAAGTAAGGGTCCCAATACAGATCTCTGAGGCATTCCACTGTCCACTCCCTTCCACTGAGAAAATTGTCCATTTAATCCTACTCTCTGTTTCCTGTCTTTTAGCCAGTTTGCAATCCACGAAAGGACATCGCCACCTATCCCATGACTTTTTACTTTTCCTAGAAGCCTCTCATGAGGAACTTTATCAAACGCCTTCTGAAAATCCAAGTATATTATATCTACCGGTTCACCTTTATCCACATGTTTATTAACTCCTTCAAAAAAGTGAATCAGATTTGTGAGGCAAGACTTGCCCTGGGTAAAGCCATGCTGACTTTGTTTCATTAAACCATGTCTTTCTATATGTTCTGTGATTTTGATGTTTAGAACACTTTCCACTATTTTTCCTGGCACTGAAGTCAGGCTAACCGGTCTGTAGTTTCCCGGATCGCCCCTGGAGCCCTTTTTAAATATTGGGGCTACATTTGCTATCCTCCAGTCTTCAGGTACAATGGATGATTTTAATGATAAGTTACAAATTTTTACTAATAGGTCTGACATTTCATTTTTTAGTTCCTTCAGAACTCTGGGGTGTATATCATCCGGTCCGGGTGATTTACTACTCTTCAGTTTGTCAGTCAGGCCTACCATATCTTCTAGGTTCACCGTGATTTGATTCAGTCCATCTGAATCATTACCCATGAAAACCTTCTCCATTACGGGCACCTCCCCAACATCCTCTTCAGTAAACACCAACGCAAAGAAATCATTTAATCTTTCCGCGATGGCCTTATCTTATCTAAGTGCCCCTTTAACCCCGTTTATTTACAAACGATGAAAGGCTTAAAGGACAAAGCAATTTTTTTCTCGAGTTCCAAAAATAAGCACTTAACTTGCTAACCTGCAAAGTGTTATCTGCACATTGGGAAATTTTACAGTGAATTATTGTAGAGAGAAGCTTTGATCAAAAGTTAAAACACTTCGAATTGCAGTCGAATAGCAAGGTAGAACTCTGCAAATAAATAATGCTGGGTTGCAGCATTAGGATATAGTGGAATGACGTAGCAAGTTGATAGTTTCTAGGATCCAGTGAAAGCCCTTTGTCTAAACACAAGCCTTCAGGTATAATGAAAAATCCCATTCTTTGGGAGTGCTAACCACTCATCTTTCCAGGGTATCTTCAGTACATATGCACAATCCATTTCCATACAAGGGGTCTAGTTTAGAGTGGAACATTTTGAATCAAATCGTGTGTAAAAGCGTTTAGGCCTCATTATTGATTTACCCTAGAAATGTTTCATTTATGAGAGGTTACTGGGCAGCAGTGTCACTGACAGAACGGTTCTGTCCCCTGAAGGGTGGGTGGGTCAAGTAGGTGGTGCTATATATGGTGACTCCAAGGGAGGCATCGTAAGGAATTCTAGAATCCAGGGGTTTGCAGCTGGGAGCCAGGGAGTGAAATAAGGGCTGTACCCTGACCTAAGGTTCCATTTAATCTGTAGAAGAGAGGTTCTCTTCTGCAAGTGGCAATGGGCCAACTCAGGAAGATCTTACCATCAGAAAACCATAGGAGGATTTGTCCTAGATAAGCCAGTCAGTTGTGAGTGACTTATCCCTGGGGCTGAGAATCAGAGGCTTTTGGGAGACCTGTTAGAAGACCCAATGTACTGAATGATTTTAAGCAGCATAAGAGTGACTGTATGTTGATCTGTGAGAATTTTTTAAAGAACTGAATTCTGTTTTGGATTGGATACTGTAGACTTTCTTTGATTTTGCATCTGCTGATTTTGAAACGTTTTTCTAAGTAAAACTTTTCTTTTGTTCAAAGCACAATCTTTTTGTGTGAAGTACTTATTTTTGTGAACTGTGAGTATAAATCTTCTAGAGGCCTTACAGATGTATCCTGTCACCAATTCACAGAACTTGTATCCTCATCCCTGCTATGAGTGAGTGTTACATTTTAGTGACTTGGAGGAAGCCCCGCATACCGCCTCACTCACCCCTGACTCTGGCAACAGAGCTCCGTGACTGGGACGCCATCATTCTCCTTCGTGGCTAGGACACTGCCTTGGACTTCAAACGCTGCTCAGTGTGGCACAGGACTCTGCCAGATGCTGCTCCTCCCGACTTCCTCTAGGCACACGTGCACCCAACAGTCCCACTCTTAAAGGGCCCACATCACCTGCCTTTGGCTATTTACTTAAAGCTCCTTCTGAGGAGCATCATACACCTCAGCAATGGATCCCCTGCCTTTGCAGTGTGTGTTGCTTTGAGTTCCTGGTTCCTGCCTCGTCCAGCTTTGCCTCTCCAGCCTTGTCTCCCCAGTCCTTCTCCAGCTTGCCCTGTCTTGCTACATCCAGTGTCTTCTGTGAGTCTTCATGTACGCTTGGCCTGACTCTCTGCATCCTGACCTCTTGCTTGGACTTTCCCACAATTGCCTGTTGCCTGGATCTGACCTCTTGCTTGGACCTGCCTGGCGCCTGGGCCTGATCAATCTTGTTAGGCACCTGCCCAACCTTGGCCTCTGTCTGACTCCATTAGTCTGCTGCCTGCCCTGACCCTGGCGTATGTTTGGACTTTGGTTCTCTTCAACGCCCTAGTGACCCGCCTGCCAGCTGCCAGAACCCAAGGGCTCAACCTGAGGGGGAGGTGGCTGGTATGGTTGGAGCTCCAGACTGTCCTGCTACAGGCCTCAAGGGTTCACCCACAGGGCTGCATCAACTACACCGCACCGCAGCACACACTGCTACCCTTCACAGTGGGTTAGTGCTCAGCATGGTGTGGAAGTATGCTCCTTTCCAAGGTGGGAAGGGGATTACATGTATTCTGAAGAATTCACCAGTAGACCTTGGAGCACTGGTGAAGACTAATCTACCTGTGTAAGCAGAATGATGTATGACTATTGCTTAAGCACAGAAGCATTTTTTTTCTTTTAATTAAAATAATACATTTGTAACATTTTTTTAAAATTATGCTGAGAGGTTCAGAATAGGAATACTATTTTTCTATAGCTGGCTTGCTGTGTGTCAGATAAGGAAACAGGAGGGTAGCATCTTTTGCTTCAATCTGGCAACTTTAAACTTTCCCAGGTCCTTATCTGACAAAGTCTGCAATTTTGAATTTCTTACTCAGTACGTATGATACTGTCCATTGACGAATGGTAGAAAGGCACAAGGCGGTTAAGGTGATTTACTGATTTCATTAGACCCCATGGAACATCTCATGGTTCATCCACTGGCTTTCAAATGGAGGCCTTATAGTTTATGCTAAAAACCTAAACTGGGTGTAGTAGCCCAACAGATGAAGTTGCATGCTCTTCTGTATTAGTGAGTAAGGGCCAGCCTTGTGAAAGTCACTTTGATATATAATGCGAAGGGTTAATTTAGCTGCTTATAAGTGAAAGATACAGTTATGTTTATTCATAGTTATAGGATGCAGCTTTGTGCTTAAGTTCTCAGTAAAGCTTACTATGTCGCAGCCCTCCCCTTCCCCCTAGTATAATCAGAAGTTAGTACTGACAAAATGGTAAAATAGGTTGAAAAATGACAAGGATGTCAGAGAAAAAAAGAACAACTTCTACTCCATTATTATAGTACAAGGTCAGCACGTAGCTTGTTGGAAATTTCTGAATATTTCTGCCAGAAAAGATAATAGGGACACAGTACTGCTTATATGCATGTACAATGCTGAAAGCATACAGAAGAAATTACAGGATTCTGGACAGTTAGCATCCCTCCACAGCCTTCCCTTCTCCTTCTTGTTAGGTGGCCTGAGGTGGGATTGATGATACCTGAAGGGTTGGGCCCCACAGGTCCCCAGGCAAGTCTGGCCGGGAACAGAGGCAAGCTGGGACTTCACTAGTGCCGGCCCTCGTTCCCCGGAGGTTGAGCTCTTGGGTGCTGGGGCCGGCTGGACTGAGGAGCACCTCTGTGTGGCTGATCCTGGAGAGGGTAGACGACTGGATGCAGAGAGTGTCAGAGAGGTTAGGTACAGTTTAAGACACGAGCACTCTCGCAGGGAGAAGGAGAGAGAGTCTCAAGGGGTGCAAGGTCTCTGCAGCTCTGAAGAATGAAGAGCAGGACCACTTGGGAGAGGCCTCAAGATAAGGAGGTGCAGGTGCGGAGACTTGAACTGTAGTATGCTGAATTGGGGCTAGAGCGGGGAACCTGCTGTAGCAGGTGCCGGAGCCAGTCTGATATCCGAGCTGCTCAAACCCTGCTACAATAAGTACTGCATGAACTATTGCACTGCCTGGATACTGGTAATATAACCTGGTTTCTAAAGATTGAAAATATGGAAAAACTATAAAAAAAATTTTGCCCTTGCAGAGTAACCGATGATTATAACAACCGGTGACGGTCCAAAGACTTACCTGTGACTGCACATTTACATGATTGGCAATTTGGGCTAACGAAGTAAAGCCCGCCATGTGTTTATGAGGTTATCTCTGCACAGAAGATATAAGACTACATGGTAACAGCTATTTATTATTGTTTATTGGATATGATGTTGTTTTGAATTTAGGAAAAGTAACAGGGCACAGGTACTGCTCGAGACACGGCAATGCGGTGACAGGACCTTCCATAGTAGAAGCGCTGGGGAGTGCCCCAAGGAGCGGAGGCAGTGAGACACAGTCCGGTAGAGTACAGTGCTAAGCCAGGTCTAGATGAGTGAAAGCACTGGAGCAAGATCCACCATGTGGAAGTGCCGTGGGAGTCCCGAGGAGCAGAAGGCACTGCGGTAGGGGCTCAATGTAGAGGCGCTGAGCCAGGACCCGAGGAGTGGGAAGTGCTGAGAGAGAGAGTCCAGGTGAAGTAGCGCTGAACCTGGCCCCAAGGAGCAGGAAGCGCTGAGAGAGAGAGTCCAGGTGAAGTAGCGCTGAGCCTGGCCCCAAGGAGCGGGAAGCGCTGAGAATGAGTCCCGGTGAAGTAGCGCTGAGCCAGGCCCCGAGGAGCGGGAAGCGCTGAGAGAGAGCCCAGGTGAAGTAGCGCTGTGCCAGGCCCCGAGGAGCAGGAAGCGCTGAGAGAGAGTCCAGGTGAAGTAGCGCTGAGCCAGGCCCCGAAGAGCGGGTAGCGCTGAGCCAGGCCCCAAGCAGGAAGCGCTGAGAGAGAGTGCAGGTGAAGTAGCGCTGAGCCAGGCCCCGAAGAGTGGGAAGCGCTGAGAAGGAGTCCAGGAGAAGTAGCGCTGAGCCAGGCCTCGAGCAGGAAGCGCTGAGACAGGAACCCGGGTGAAGAAGTGCAGAGATCCGAAGAGCAGGAACAATAGTCTGTAGAAAAGGAACTGGCACCATTAGGAACCAAGGAACTCGTTGTTAAGTCGGTTAGTGGTGGCTGAAAGTGAAGCTTAAATATCTCTGCTCTGTGATGTCGTCAGCCGGGGATGAGCCTGAAGTTCCCGCTAGATGTTGGTGTCGGGACCATCGCAAGAAATTGGACAGCACACACCAACACGAAAGAAATTGGACAGCACACACCAACACGAACGTTCGTGTCGGGGACCATCGCAAGAAATTGGACAGCACACACCAACATCTAACGGGGAAGTCTGATTTTTACTCCTTGTATTTCTTAATAGAGACTTTATAGACCTTTAAAATGACGTGCTATTTTGCACACATAACTCATTGACGCTCACATCATGGAAGAATTTTAGGTTCACCGAGGTGCAAGAATCTTCACATAAATAACAAAAAATACAACAGGAGGAGGAGGACAGTTAATGATTATAAATAACCACAAAGTAGTGGTGTGGAGACACCTACTTGTTATATGAAACTTTCCTCCAATTCCATTATTATGATTTTATTAGAGAGCAACATAAAATTATTTACATGAAGTGCTCCACAGCAGTAGGTGTCAACAAATATTCTAAAAAAAGCTTAAAATTGCATAAACAGTACAAAAGTATTTTACATCAGCGATCGAGTTCTTATCTCATGATTGTTTACATTTAGAGTTTTAATCGCTGAAGCAGTGGTGTATAGTATTGATATTTTCTGGTACAGACCTGGCCACTGGAGAGCCTACTATACGCCTTCCCGCCGTGGCCCCTATTGGGCGCAATCATTCCCAAAATACAGCTTTACAGGGGGCTAGTTCTTCTGGTGGCTCCGGATTGGCCAAGAAGACCCTGATACGCAGAAATGAGAAGACTGCTGGCAAGGAACTCCCTACCCCTGCCGCCACACAGGGACCTGCTACAACAGGGTCCGATCCTCCACGAGGACCCAGCTCAATTCTCTCTTACGGTCTGGCCATTGAGAGGGCCCGCCTGAGAAAGAGCGGATACTCGGGGGCGGTAATTGACACTCTCCTCCGAGCACGCAAGTTCTCCACATCGTTAACGTACATAAGGATCTGGAGAGTATTTGAAGTCTGGTGCGAAGACCACAACATCAAGCCATGCTCATTTAAAGTTCCCGTGATCCTGGAATTCTTACAGAATGGACTACAGAAGGGTCTGTCCCTCAACTCCATCAAGGTACAGGTGGCCGCATTGTCATGCTACAGCTCCAAGAGCGAGGGCGACGGCATAGCTTCTCACCCGGATGTATCACGCTTTCTGAAAGGAGTCAAACACATTCGTCCTCCACTAAAGTGGCCAGTACTTCTTTAGTGGAGGGCGAATCTCCTATCTCGTTTTGGATTTCCTTGCGGGAACCGCCTTCAAACCCCTCCGAATCCTTTCCCTCCGCCTGTTAACCTTAAAGATGGTGTTTTTGCTGGCAGTGTGTTCAGCCCGCCGCATCTCGGAACTACAAGCACTGTCCTGCCGTGAGCCGTTCCTCAGACTCACCCCAGGGTCCATCCACCTACTCACGGTTCCCTCCTTCCTCCCCAAAGTGGTCTCACACTTCCACCTTAACCAGACCATCTCACTACCAACGATGGATGGCTTGAAGAATTCGGAAGAAGCCCTAGTCTACGCCACCTCAACATCGGCAGACTCCTATCCAGAAACCTGGAAATGTCGGAACTCATACGAAAAACGGACCACCTTTTCGTCCTTCACAGCGGAAAGAGACAAGGGGAAGCGGCCTCGTGGGCAACCATCTCCTGCTGGATCAAGGAAGTCATCAAGGCGGCCTACGTAGAAGCAGGCAAGCCACCGCCTCTACAGGTTAAGGCCCATTCTACCAGAGCCCAGGCAGTATCCTGGGCAGAAATTAGAATGCTGTCCCTTGCCGAGATCTGCAGGGCGGCTACATGGTCCTCCATCCATACCTTCTCCAGAATCTACTGTCTGGATGTTCAGGCTCGCAGGACATGGCATTTGCAAGGGCAATACTAAGTGGGTCATGGGCAGCCTCCCACCTGGTTTGGGAGTAGCTTTTATACATCCCATTGGTCCTGAGTCCATCTGCTACACGCTAGGAAATGGAGAAATTACTTACCTGATAATTTCGTTTTCCTTAGTGTAGACAGATGGACTCAGCATCCCACCCTTGGCTGCCGTTACGCATGGTCTTTCAAATGACTCAAGGGTAAGTCACGTTTTTATTTACCTAGGGCATCCACCCTGCCGGGTGTCGACGCTTTCCGGTTGAATACACTGGCGGTCTCCAGCTATAGTCAATCAACCAGTTCAAGTTAATCAAGTGTAACGTTTAACCAAGTTATGAAGTTATTCAAGTTAACCAAATTATTAAGTTAATCAATCAGTCAGTCACACATATATCCACAATGCTTTTCGAGGAGAATACTGAAGAGCTGCACTTCCTGCAGGGGTATATGTACTAGGGGCTGATGTCAGATTGAAATCTGATCCGTCTCCAACTGCTAGCAGGAGTTCACTATACCCATTGGTCCTGAGTCCATCTGTTTACACTAAGGAAAATGAAATTATCAGGTAATTTCTCCATTATTTATTTACATTTACCTCATGCCTTTTAATTGGTCGCTCAAGTACATTTGCTTACTGATGCTCTGTAGTCATAGTTTAGGATGCAAAGATGAATAAACTACCTTCCACTGAATGTTGTTGCTTAATGTTAAAGAAGATTTTTGGCAAAAGTCCAAAGGGAGAAACTTCACTAACGATCATACACAAAGCCATTCACAAGCTCATTCCACTGGATCTCAACATGCCACTTCGAATACACGTACCTCCTAGAGCGATGAGAGTAGTATATAGAAACACTCTCCATGTCCCACTCATCAAATCCTCCCTCAGCAAACGAGCCATGTCCACAGCAGGTCCTGCACAATGGAACTCTTTACCTCCAGTACTCCGGTTGGAACAATGCCCGATCACTTTCAAAAAGAGACTAAAAACTTGGCTATTCGAACAAGCATTTCAGTTCTGCCAATGAGATACCTCCTCCATCACCTTACTAGCCAACAGGCCAATTATCAAACTACCTATCCATTCAGTCTATACACATAGCTTAGCATCCCAACTCTACAACTGAGCAATCCAAGCTACTCATAGCACCGGACCTGAATCTATTTCCAGTATGTACCTAGATCTTCAGTCAGACCAGCCTTGGCTCAAAAAAAAAAAAAAAAAAATCTTATTCATTTCTTATACTTATACTTTATATCGTTTCATCCGTTACTCCCCATGTTTTTGTCCCAAGTTTTCTACGCCCTTGTTTCAATGTAATTGCATTCTTACATGCTTGTTACCGTTATAATGTAAACCGAGATGATATGTAATTTTCTACATGAATCCCGGTATATAAAAATGTTAAATAAATAAATAAATAAATTTGTAAAACATATAGATGAAGGGAACATGTATATTGTGGGAATTTTATAACCTGTCCTTTTCATGACAAATTTCAAAAACCTCTTGCTTAGTTCTAAATTTATCTCAATCAAACATCTAAATTCCCTCAAACTCATAATCAACTTTGACAAAACTGAAATAATATTCATGGATAAAAAACCCAATCCAACTCCGCCACCCCTGACAATACTTGACAAATGATAACTATGCGCCCTACCAACCACACCAGGAACCTCGGAGTTATCATTGATAAAGAACTTTCTTACAAGAACCACATAGCAAATAAAACTAAAGAAGGATACCACAGACTCCTAACCCTAAGACACTTGAAACCATTTCTCAACCCCTACGATTTCAGAACAGTACTACAACTTCTTATCTTCTCCACCTTCGACTATTGCAACTCCTTACTAATTAGAATACCTTTTTCATCCCTCAAACCACTACAAATACTGCAGAACTCTGCTGCCAGAGTCCTAACTGGAACAAAAAGAAATGAACATATAACACCAATTCTGACCTCACTTCACTGGCTACCTATTACTGCATGCATTGCCTACAAATCAATGACCATAATCCACAAAATCCTAAACAATGATCATCAAGGTCTTAACACCCTAAACATAATCCCTCAAAATCCTCCAAGAAACCTACGCTCCAATAACTCAGGTTACCTAAACATTCCCCCTATCAAAGATGCTCATCTGGCAACCACAAGAGAAAGAGCATTTTCAATTGCCTCACCTAAACTTTGGAACACCCTTCCTAAACTCCTGAGAACCCAACATGATCTAAAAACATTTAAAAAGGACCTAAAAACACTAATGTTCCGCAAATTCCTCACTGACTTTTAGTCATCTAATCATCCCATCTCTCAACTGAACTCTCAGTTCTAAACCTCTTAATACATTATCTTCACCCTGAACCTGCATACCCTCCCCATCCAACCTAATAATGCTCTCTGGACTTGTTATGCTTATTTCTGATATTGTTCAAATGGTTTCTACTGTTACATAACTGCTAAGAAATTGTATAAGTTCACATTGCTTTTCTAAGAACATAACATAAGAAAATGCCATACTGGGTCAGACCAAGGGTCCATCAAGCCCAGCATCCTGCTTCCAACAGTGGCCAATCCAGGCCACAGGAACCTGGCAATTACCCAAAAACTAAGTCTATTCCATGTTACCATTGCTAATGGCAGTGGCTATTCTCTAAGTGAACTTAATAGCAGGTAATGGACTTCTCCTCCAAGAACTTATCCAATCCTTTTTTAAACACAGCTATACTAACTGCACTAACCACATCCTCTGGCAACAAATTCCAGAGTTTAATTGTTACACAACAATTAAATTCCAGAGTTTAATTGTTACACAACTGTTACACAAATTCCAGAGTTTAATTGTTACACAACTGTTAAGAAAATGTATACTTTTGTGAACCGTTGTGATGGCTCAACCGAATAACGGTATATAAAACTCAACAAATAAATAAATAAATTTATTAGACCAATTCTATATAATCACAAAGATCTGTCCCCCGACACAGGCCATGTTTCGCCATACAGTTTCGTCGGGAGCAATAAATTCGTAAGATCTTGTAAGAGAAATTCACAGTAGAAAGGCAAAGATGCTGTAACCTCTATATTGAGAATTTGTCTCACAAGATCTTACAAATTTGTTGCTCCTGATGAAGCCTTATGGAAAAACACAGCCTGTGTCAGAGGACCAAGCCTTTTGTAATTATACAGAATTGGTCTAATGAACTTCCAACTATATAAGTAAGAGTTTTTGAAATTTGTCAAGAAAATGGACAGATTTATAAGATTCCTCCAGATACATCTCTCCCCTTTTTGCCCATTACCTTTTAAAGGGATTGAGCAACTTTGTTTTGTTAAAGATTATAGGGAAAGTGTTTGGAATGAATTTCTATGCACTGCTGCACTGTAGAGTTCTAGAAGCCATATTGGTCCTGGAGAAAACTAGAGTCTGTGAGGTCTTGAACACACATGACCACAATTAGCTTTTTTTGTTGGCCCTTTAAAGGGTATCACAACCTTCAAACTCCAATTCTCTTCAGTATTATTATACATCTTTGCACATTACCGTATTTTTCGCTCCATAAGACGCACCTGACCATAAGACGCACCTAGGCTTCAGAGGGGGAAAATAAAAAAAAAAAAATTGTGCTAAACCGGCTCCGCGTCTGGGCGTCTTATGGAGCAAATTAGGGGAGTGCATAGCTTTTTTTTTTCTCCCCATTTTGTTTTCGGGTCTGGGGAGGGCCATTTCGGTCCACTCCCCAGATCAGAAAACGTTTCTTTCTCTGGGAACCCCTCCCCCCCAAAATAAACCCCATCCCAACCCTTTAAATTAACAACCCCCACCCTCCTGACCCCCCCAAGACCTGCCGACTTAATTTACTACAACCCCCCACCCTCCTGACCCCCCCCAAGACCTGCCGACTTAATTTACTACAACCCCCCACCCTCCTGACTCCCCCAAGACCTGCCGACTTAATTTACTACAACCCCCCACCCTCCTGACTCCCCCAAGACCTGCCGACTTAATTTACTGCAACCCCCCACCCTCCTGACCCCCCCAAGACCTGCCAAACGTCCCTGGTGGTCCAGCGGGGGTCCAGGAGCGGTCCGGGAACGATCTCCTGGGCGTGGGCCGTCGGCTGCCAGTAATCAAAATGGCGCCGATGGCCCTTTGCCCTCACTATGTCACTGGGACCGACCGCTGCTATTGGTCTGTCTCAGTGACATAGTGAGGGCAAAGGGCCGTCGGCGCCATTTTGTTTACTGGCAGCCAACGGCCGAAGCCCAGGAGATCGTTCCCGGACCGCTCCTGGACCACCAGGGACGTTTGGCAGGTCTTGGGGGGGGGGTCAGGAGGGTGGGGGGTTGCAGTAAATTAAGTCGGCAGGTCTTGGGGGAGTCAGGAGGGGGGGGTTGTTAGATTTTTTTTTTTTTTTTTTTTTATATTCGCTCCATAAGACGCACATACATTTCCCCCCCACTTTTGGGGGAAAAAAAGTGCGTCTTATGGAGCGAAAAATACGGTATTTTAGTTTCACCGTGCTGCTTTCACATTTTCACTTCAAAGAATCTAAGATGTTTCACTTGTGATACTGTATCACAAGTATAGAGCTCTATTTCACACTTGTTTCTCCATTCTGTGTCTATGGCACACATTTTTAAAAGGATGTCTGATGCTGAAGTAGGTTTACTGTACTACTTTACAAATAGATAACAATTTGTTTAACAAGTTCCTGTGCATGTTATATTTTTACTATTCCCATAACATTCATTGGGAGGGTAGAACTTGAAACAAGTCTTGACCTGCTGAAAGACAATGGAAGTTAGAGTTTTAAGCAGGAAACATTTACTTAGCATAAATAAAGTATTGTATCTTAAAGTCAAAAGGAGTGGCGGGATATATGGAGGCAGGTGTAGTTCCTGTCTGCACGTTTTTATGATTTCACCTTCTCTTCATTGAAAGACCACTGTCAAATCAAGTCATTTACATATTAAATTGTAACTGTTGCCTTTGAAGTTGTATTCCAGTAAAATAAATGAGTCCTTTCAGTCTGGCACCTCTAGACTAAGGATCACCACCTGGATAGTGGCATGTTAGAGCCTGTGGTTTGTGAAAGTAAATAACATTTTGACATTGTAAAGCTCCATTCTTCTCCTCACTTTTTGAGGCCACCTGCCTCTTACAACAATAATCTTTCTGCCAAACCATGAGGAGATGTTGGTGCCAACCAGAAGGGAGTAGTCTCCTCAGTTTCTAAGAAAACAGCCTGTAATGCTCCTTACCATATAGGCAGCAGAACTTTTCTTTCACAAAAAATATGGGCTTCATTGGGTGCGTGGGCAGTATAAAATAACTTATGGCAGCATCAAAGTGAAGGTATTGAATTAATTTCCAGTGTATTTTCCCCTTTTCTATGAAACCTTGAAAATGCTGTCTTTAAGTGACCTTTTTTAATTTAGGCTTTTGGCTATGTGTTAGTAATAAGTTTATGGTGTTTTGCTACTTTTTTCCATGTCTGAGCTGTTAATGCCAGAGTACGCCTAATGCAGATTAGATGCCTTAGAATGATAATTATGTTGAATGTGTGGAAGATTTTGCTTGAAGGTGTTAATCCACAAGGTTAATTTTCAGATGGTTGTGAGTTGAATAATTGGATTACTTTTCCTGGATATTCAGTGGAATGTATTCTGATAAACGTTCTGCATATACCCAGATAAAGTTATCCTGGTACTTAACTCCAGCTCTGACCAGTGATTAAGCTTCCAGTGCTAAGAAAGGTTTACTGGCCAAATGCAGTCTGTATGCATTGGGAAGTACTTCTTAATGCCCCCATTTGCATGGGATTTCCATGTGAGGTGTGCACCTTCTTGATAACAGGAACCCCAGAGGATCGGCCATCTGCCGGTTAGGAAAACTGATGCCGAGTTTATCGGCGTCAGTTTTCCTAAATGTCGCATAGCCAGGGGTTCAGGAATCGGACGCTTGTCAATTGAGCATCTGTTTCTTGCACCCGACTGCTGACGCTGTTTTTTAAACTTTTTTTTTGTAGTTAGTTTAGTTTGGTTTTCCTCCTAATTAATATTGTTGCGATATTAAGTAGGAGGCAGTACAGAAAAGACATTTTTTCTGCTTTTCTGTACTAGTTTAAGGAGCGCTCAGCTATTAATGCCTACTCCGGGCAGGCACTAATTTCTGATCAATAAAATGTGCATTCCTAGATGCACATTGATTTTTTTGCATTGGGAGTGAATAGCTAATAGCCTCAATCACATGCATTTGCATGTGATGAGCACTATTAGATTTATTCTGCGTTGGACGTGGGTTGTAGAGGCGCTAATCCCCTTATCGCATAAGGGGATTAGTTAGGGCCTCTACAACCCACGTCCAACTGCGGGTTATACAGTGCTCTCGGCTAAGTGTACTGTATTGTATCGGCCCCCCATGTGAGGTGCACTGGCCCAGCACAGTCTCTCTGCATCGGGGAGTACTGCTTAATGCCCTCATTGGCATGGGGTTTTCATGTAAGGGTGCTAAGTAGTACTCCTTTTTAGCAACACACATTTTTTGCAACACACATTTTTTGCACACAAAACTCTTAGCTCAGATATATTCGTTGGTCATCTTGCAGGCATTTCCCAGAGATTTTCAATAATTTCCCCACTGATTTTCATCACAGATTTTTCAGTAATATTCAAGTCTGGGGGATTGTGAAGGCTATTCCAAAACCTTCATGTTTCTTTTCTGTAATGTACTTCATGAATGATTTTGAGGTATGTTTCAGATCATTGTCTTGCTGAAATATCTAACCTCTTTAATTTCTGATTGTGAGACATTAGCTTCTAGGATATATTGCAGAGAGTTTCGGGCGTATCAAAGTTTTGTTTTGCATACTTTAGACCAGTGGTTCTCAACCAGCGTGTCACCAAGGAGTGGAAGGTGTGTCATCAAATATTTGACATATGCTAATATGCTTTCTATAACAGCCGCATGTACTTGCTGCTTGAGGAGACTGCAGAGTAAGGAGCTGCTACTTAAAATTCCTCATCACTGCTTCCTATTGCTACCTTTCCCTCAGCCCTGGCAATCACTGCCACCACCAATCCAAACCATAAATATTTCAGCATGCTGTATCCTGCCCCGCCATCCTGCTGTCCCCCCCCCCCCCCCGCTTGCTTCTTGGAGTTTGTTTTTCTCTGTATTCTTCTTTATAATTTATGGTCTTTTATTTTGTATTAGATAAGAGTCAGTCTGCATTCTGCAGGTTTGACAAGTGAGGGATTCTGCTAATTAGGATGTAGATTTTGTGTAGGAATCTAGAGCAGTCTGGCTTTCTTTGTTTATCCAATAGTTAGTGCACTTTGTTCTATATTTGCAGTCTTGCTTTTTCATAGGTAAGGTTGTTGCTGTTCAAGGCCTGGGTGCTAGTACTCTTATGGTATGGCTGGTATGCTATATATTTCCTTTTTTTATTTATATTTTTATTGAGAACTTAAGCACATAATACAGAAATTGGAAAACATTGTAAAACATGGTGTCAATAACTTGTACAAAATTGTTACATTTGTTTTCAACAATGATATGGTTCATTACCCCTTTTACTCCCACCCTTTATCTCCTCCCCCCCCCCCCTCAAGTAGATCTGTGATGGTTCAGCTACGAGTAGAGAAATGTTGTAAACCCTATAGAGTATCGAAAAGGTAAATAAAGCTCAGCCACCTGCTAGTAAGTAGTAGTAGAGCTAAGGCAAGGCATCCATGTCCCCATTGGCGCCCCTTTGAAGCCAATTGTGTATGAGATACCATGTGTCTTTGTGGTGTGATCCCCCAAACCTTCCTGCTGAAGCCTGTTCATGTAGATGACAAAGCCTTGGTAACCTCGCTTGGACCTCTGAATTCGTAGGAAGGGCATTAGATCTCCAGCGAGATGCGAATGCGCACCTTGCCGCCATTATGACTAAGCGTGCTGTCCCTTCCCAGGCTCGTGGGAGTTCAGTAGGTAGATTCAAAAGGGTAGTGTCTGCAGCAGCTCCACCTGTTCCCTAGTAACGGCCTGAATGATGTGGGATATGCTCGACCAATACTCTGTGACTTGTGGGCAGGACCACCACATGTGGTAGAAGGTACCAATTTGACCACAACCCTTCCAGCAACAGGGATCCTGTGAGGAATGGAATTTATGAATCCGGGCTGGGGAATAATACCATTCTAAAAGAATTTTATAGCTATTTTCAGTTAGAGACGTGTAGGGGGAACTCTTCTTGGTATTCAGAAAGACTGAATCCCAGGTGGCTTCTGAGAGTTCCTTCCCAAGATCATCCTCCCATGCTTTCATATATGCCGGTTTCTGCGAGGGGTCCCTATTTATAAAATTATATACCTGTGATATTGCCCTACGGAGTTTATCAGCCTGATTGCACCAATTTTCCATTTGTGTCTTTCCTTGCCTTAACTCTTGGCTCACCTGTTCCAAGTGGAAAAAGTGTCTACGCTGGAGGTATGGGAAAACATCCCCACCCAATAGGTCGTGTAACTCCTGTAATATAGGGAAGGAAGACATTGCGTTTCCTGTCCAGAATTGAAATAGATATTTCAAGCCTAAACGTTCACACTGGATCAAGGCTTTGTTCTGTCTGCCGGGGGGAAACCTATTATTAGCATATATATATAGGAACTATAAAAATAACTCCTGTTTCCCACCAAGCCTCTCTTTCCATAATTCCCACACCCGCAAAGTAGTTTGGGTCGCCAATGGAATGTTCTGTATCGGAAGCCATGACTGTTGGGGTTGCCACAATAACGAAAAGAGTGGCATTCTTCCAATTAAGCACTGTTCTAAGGTTACCCACTGTTTCTGGACTCCGATCCTATTCCAGTCAAAAATAGCCCTTATTTGAGCTGCAGCGTAGTACCAACTAAAATTGGGAACTCCCAGTCCACCCCTTAGTTTGTGCCTGTATAATACTAATTGAGATATCCGAGGTGGCCGCCTTCTCCATTTATAGGAGAAGATTCTCTGTTGCCATCGCTTGAGAGCAATAGGCGGGACAATTATTAGCAGGGCTTGAAAGAGCCTAATCTCGGAAGGACGTTCATTTTGACCAACACTATCCTGCCAAACCAGGATAGGTACAGTGCCGACCACCTGTCTAAGTCCCCAAATATTCTCCGGATAAGGGGGGGGGGATAATTGATCTGAAACAATTCAGATAAATTATTGCTAATATAGACACCTAGATACTTAATCTTCTTTGGGGCCCATTGAAAAGGAAATGAAGCTTTTAAACTAGGGAGTTCGCTTGCAGGGACGTTAATGTTAAGGATTTCCGATTTATCTTCATTTAATGAGAAACCCAACACCCCACCAAAAGCATGTAGTTCATTAAGGACTTCTGTTAGGGATTGGGATGGGTGTGTTAAAGTGAATAGGACATCATCGGCAAGCATCGACATTTTATAGTCAAACTCACCGATAGGGACTCCTTTAATGAGAAGATTCTTCCTGACCCAGATGGCCAAGGGCTCTAGGAAGAGTGCGAACAGTAAGGGTGAGAGGGGGCAGCCCTGCCAAGTACTGCGGTTGATCTGGAATGTTTCCGTATAAATACCATTGATCTTCACCCTGGCCTGCAGTTTGTGATACAGTTGGGAGAGCCAGTTTAAAAATTGTGGGCCAAATCGCATAACTTTCAAAGTGCTGAATAAGAAATCCCAATGTACCATGTCAAAGGCTATTTCTGCATCTATCGACAACAGTACAGTTGGGGTTTCCTGTCCCTGGACCCTGTCTATTAAGTCCACTATTTTTCGAATGTTATCCTCTGCCAGCCTCCCTGGGATAAATCCTGCTTGGTCTGTGTGAATAAGCCGAGCAATAATGGTGTTCAGACGAGTTGCCATGATGTTAGCCAATAGTTTGAGATCCACATTGATAAGGGAAATTGGGCGGTAAGAACCACATTTGGTAAGATCTCTCACTGGCTTACCCAAGATAGTGATGACGGCTACGTTCGTTCCCGGTCTAAGGGATTGTCCCGAGCCCAGGGAATTAAAAAGATTCGTCAGAGGCTGAACCATCGCTGGCGTCACCTTTTTATAGAATTGCGGGGTGAAACCGTCCAGCCCGGGCGCCTTGTTAAATTTCAAGTCCCTTATGACCTGCTGGAGTTCCTCAGGGGTAATATCCCTATCTAGAAAGGCACATTCGTCCTCAGTGAGAACTGGCAATTGCAAGCCCCCTAAATACGCGTTAATTTGACCTACAGTAATTGTGCGTTTCGCCTCAGAGCGCCGTAGAACTGTTGGAACCTAGCTCTAATATCCGGTGGGGATGTAATTAGAATATCGTCTGTGCTTTTGATTGCTATAATTTGATTTTGGGCCTGTTTGTGTTTCAGGTATCAAGCGAGGAGCCTCCCCGGTTTGTACCCTCATTCATATTTTTCCTGAGTGATCAGAGCCACCTTGGAGGCCATCCCTAGCACCTGGAGCTCATCCCTAGCTCTTTGTAATTTGGCATAAATGTGCTTGGATAGTGTCTGTTTATGTGTGGCAGAAAGAGTATCGATTTCCATTAACAGCTTGTGCTTAGCCATCTGTTTTGTTTTTTAACATATGTGCCACGTGAGATAAGATGGCTTCGAACCACAGCGTTTAGGCAATCCCAAAGGAGCACAGGTTCCCCATAGTTGTTTTGTAAATAGGTATCTATATGCTCTTGCAGCTCCTTGCAATAATCGCCGTCAGCCAGTAGGGAATCATTTAGCTTCCAAGGACGATAACCTCCCTCCCCTCCTGCTTGGTCCAACTCCAAAACCAAGGGGGCGTGGCAGACCATGTGATGGAATTGATAGCCACCTTCTTCACCCTCCCAGCCACCATGCGATCAATCAAGAAATAATCAATACGGGAATAGGATTGGTGTGGTGCAGAGAAGTAAGTGTAGTCTCTAGCACGCGGATGCCTCTGCCTCCAAATGTCTAATAAATGCCATTTACGAATCAGGGCTTGCAACCGTTTCCTATGAGGACGACTGTTCGCCCCACTCCTTCCAGAGTTATCAAGTTGAGGGTTAAGAGTTAAATTGAAATCCCCGACCAATATTACTGTCCCTTCCCCCTCCCGGTCAAGGAGTTTGTCAATACGCTCATAGAAGCCCTTCTGATCGGTATTAGGTGCATAAACATTCAGTATAGTGATTAATTCCCCTTTATATTGAAACCTGACCAGTATGAATCTGCCCTGTTCGTCTTCCTCATGTTTTTGTATTACATAATCAAAGCCCTGTTTAAAAAGGATTAACACTCCCGCATATTTACTGTATTTGCTAGCGGCTGAGAAAAAATGATAGGTATAGCCGGGCCAAGCCAGGAAGTGCTCATACCTTCTTTTCAAATGAGTCTCTTGTAGGCAAATAATGGGGGCCCCGGCATGCTGTACCTCCTGCCTTATTAAGTGTCGTTTCCAGGGTGAGTTGAAGCCCTTTACATTTAAGGAGAAACAATAAAGTGCCATAATACTATTTTAATGTCAAAAGTCTTGGGGAGGACACCTCATGTTGCATATTATGGCTAAGAGGTTGTACCAGCGAACTGGCAACCCAGCCGCTAGCGTTCCTGGCCTTTATAGTGCACCAACTCGTTGGTAGGGCTTTGCTTATGCCTTGCCTATTCCTCCTCCCAAAGTTATAAGAAAATCTCCTCCTATCCAGTCTTCTCCCCCCACCCCTACCCCCTCCCCCTCTTCCCCCCATGTGAATGCCATGATTTCCTGGCCTTCCTATTTCTGCAGCGGAGGTCAGAAACTGCTAGATGGTGGTCAAACAGACACCCCCATACCCTCATATAAAACATTCCATATCACGGACCCAACCCCCCAATCTGCACACCATCTGCATTGAAAAGTTATAACCTTAAAGCCATTATCGAGAACAACAGCCAGCAGGCCCTCAACAACAGGAGAACAAACAGTCTCTGAGAACACGTGTACTTATCAGGGATCTGTGCCTGATCCCGGCTGTCCAGTGATCACCCAAGTCCCTCTGTAGAGGTGATGGTGGGCGGCTCTGCATTCTGGCGCAATCTTCATCCCCCTTTCTCCACGCGCTGCCACCTCGGGGGCTCTCTTCTGCCTGGACGCGCTGCCGGAGTTGCAACTTGTATATGCCTGCGTTGTTCAAAATGGCTGACGCTTCATCCAGAGTAAAAGCTTTGGATGTGGTGCCCTGTATGGAGATTGCGATGCCCGCCGGATACAGCCACCGATAGCGATGATCTTCCCTCCGAAGTAGGGTGGTAATAGATTGGTAAGCTTGCCGTCGCTTTAGGGTCCCAGTAGAAATATCAGCATACACCGCAACTGAGTGCCCCTCCCGGTCCCAGGATTGCTGTTTCCGTGCCGCGGCCTGCATTTTTTCCTTTATATGATATTTGAGAAAGCATGCAATGATATCTCGCGGCTGGTTTCCGATCCTGGGGCCCAATGTTCGATGTGTGCTCTCAAGTTCAATTGGCATCTCCTGTGCTTTCGGGGTACTATCTCATGCATGTGCCAGAAAAAACTTGCACAGCGATTGGACGACCTTAAGGCTGTCAGCATAGTTTTCTGTGTCGGGGACTCCCCGGAATCGCAGGTTACATCTGCGATTCTGGTTTTCCAAGTCCTCTAGTTTGAGAAGCATATCATTCTCATTTTTGTCCCTCTGATTTCAGCGAGTGGTTAGCTTTTCAACTTGATCAGCATGGGCTTCCAGACGAATGACACACTCATCCACCCTGTGGCCCATCTCCGCCATTTCATCTCTAATCGCTGCCATTCTTTCCAGCAATTCTTGTTTATTAGCCTTCATGTCCTTTCTCAAGTCCAGAAACCATTGACGAAATTCGTCTCTTGTTGGTACAGACGAGGACTGCTGTGGAGGCTCTCCCGTTGGTATTTCCTCCTCTCTGTCCCCAGAACCAGCCTGCTCCAGGCCCTCCGTGGCAGGCAGGCCTTCACTATCCGATCCTCCTTTGAGATAGGAATATTGGCTGAGATCAGCTCCTTTTCACCTGCTTCAACGGCATGGGAGAAAGACTGATACATCACGCATTTCCAGCATGGCTCTCTGCTTCTACAGCAGGGGAAAAGAAAAACTGATGCTTCACGCATATCCAGCATAGCTTCAACGGCAGGGGAGAAGAAAAAAGGATTCGCAATCACAAAGCGGGGAGTAGCTGGCTTGTTACGGCGGTTACTACCCCAAACCAAATGTGCCTGATACTTCACTTTCAACGCATATCCAGCATGGCTCTCTGCTTCAACGGCAGGAGAGAAGAAAAACTGATACTTCACGCATATCCAGCATAGCTCTCTGCTTCAACGGCAGGGGAGAAAAAAACTGATACTTCACGCATATCCAGCATAGCTCCCTGCTTCAACGGCAGGGGAGAAGAAAAAACAACCAACAAGGGCTGTACAACATAGTCTGGGTAAAACAAATAAGCATGGGTGTAGCTTGCTTATTGCGGCGGTTACTACCCCTACTACCCCTAACTAATCAAGCTAGATATTTCACTTGGATGCAGCTCCATCACTGCTCTCTACATTAATGGTGGGGGTGGAAGGGAAATAGAACCAAGAGCTAAGAGAAACAGATAAGTATGAGAGAAAAAAATGTGTGAAGCTTGCTGGGCAGACTGGATGGGCCATTTGGTCTTCTTCTGCCGTCATTTCTATGTTTCTATGTAAGATGTTAGGAGACACAGTGGGGCTTCTGAAATCCGCTGTAAGGGAGGGATGGTTTGCGATGGATGCAGATTCTGGCTTTGGGTATGCAGGAGCTCTCTGTTCAAGCAGCCATCTTAGTCCGTGGTGGCTCTGCCCCCTCCGCTATATATTTTCTAAATATCTCTTTAGCAGGTTTTCATATTATTTCACAAAGTGGCTGGCAGGGAAGGGATTTTGAAGTACTATTACTGAGGATATCAAAATTTGAATTTATTTTTTGTATGGCGAATTGAAAGGGGAAATTTCCTAATTCTGCTCTGTATAAACTCCAGAAGAGGTCAGAACTTTCTGAGGTTGACCGTGAAATGCATGAGAGTGACTGTATCAAAAAACTATGTGCTGTATATGCATATCAGTCCCAGATTTCTCACAGATACACTAAGCAAAGATAAAAATGTTTGTGAAAACAATAACATTTAATAATGATATTTTATAGGCATGTAGTGAAATTAAAGAAAGTTATCTTTCTCCAGTATCATTTTCAGTAATAAAATATCTAGGATTTTATGTTTTTTTGTATAGCTGTTAATTGTAGTGTGCAATGTGTCACGCACGTGAGCATCATCTGTGAGGTGTGTCATGATGGAAAAAAGGTTGAGAACCACTGCTTTAGACAATGAATTTTGTGATGGGGTCATAGATAAGGTTTTCTTCTGACAACTCTCCCATGCAGGACATTGTTGTATAAGCAACACTGTATTGTGGACCTGTGGATATCCACTCTTTTGGCAGCTAAACTTTTCAGCAGGCCATTTGCAATGATCTGTGGGTTATGTATTGCAGATGTAGACAGCCCTACTGGGTCTCTACTAAGAATATTGCCCCAAAATAACAGAGGAGACAGAAGAGGATGTTGGTTGGGTTTAGCTCCCCCGTGTAGGAGGCTGCTGTGGGTGAAGTCCATAGAATATAAAACCCAGTGCCACCATTTTGCAGTGTGGATTGTTCTGTTCTCCAAGGACAAGCAGGATGGTAGGCCTCACACATGGGTGACATCATCAGATGGAACCCAATATGGAAAACTTATGTCAAAGTTTCTAGAACTTTGATTAGGCACACTGAGCTTGCCCATTATGCCCTATACCCACGCGGGGCCCCTCTTCAGCCTCTTTTATTCTGCACAGCTGTGAGCCTCGTGGTTTGATTAAGCTCTAAACTTAACTTTTTGCCTTGTGGAACCAGGGCAAAGAGGGCAGGGATTCTACTCCAGGTACTTCCTGATTCCAAAGAGAACAGGAGGACTCCGTCCCATCCTAGTCCTGAGGGCCTTGAACAAATTTCTAAAAAAGAAAAGTTCAAGATGGTTTTCCTGGGCAGCTTGATCTGCTTTTTGCGAAAGAGGAACTGGATATGTTCCCTCGACCTAAAGGATGCATATGTCTATATCGAGATCTTCCCCAGTCACAGGAAGTATCTCTGATTCATGGCGGGAAAACAGAACTACCAGTACCGGGTTTTGCCACTCAGGCTCGCGTCCGCCCCATGGGTCTTCATAAAACGCCTGGCTGTGGTGGTGGTGCACCTCCACACACTGGGAGTGCATGTCTTCCCATATCTGTACGATTGGCTGGTCAAGAGCATGTCTCAGGCAGGGGCTGTCAGATCCATGCACTTGAAAACTTGGGTGTTGGAGTCACGAGGGTTCATCCTCAACTAGCCAAAGTCCTGTCTCAGTCCATTACCTCTATTGGACTTCAAAGACAAGACACAGCTCAGGCCAAGGCTTTTCTGCTTTGCCAGAGGGCCTTCATCTTGGGGACCATTGTGGCAGAGGTTCAACAGAGCCAGCAGATGTCAGCCTGTCACATGTTGAAACTGTTGGGCCACATGGCCTTAATCGTCCATGTCACTCCCTTGGCACACTTGTACATGCGCAGAGCCCAATGGACCCTGAGATCACAGTGGCGCCAAGCCAATCAGAGCCTGCAGGATTGCATCTAAGTCACCCCATCTGTCAAGGACTCATTGTCCTGGTGGTGGGTACTTTCCAATCTGGAACAGTGGATCTCCTTTCGGAGTCTCCCTACTCAAATTGCCCTAACCACTGATGTATCCACCCTGGGGTGGGGAGCTTATGTAAATGGGCTTGGCACCCAGGGTCTGTGGTCTGCTCAGAAACGTTCTTGTCAAATCAACTTCCTGGAGCTCAGGACGATCAGTTTTCAGAGATCGGCTGTCCAACAAAGTTGTCCTGATCCAGACCAACAACCAAGTAGTCATGTGGTATATCAACAAGCAGGGAGGCATGGGTTCGTACCTCTTGTGTCAAGAAGTGGTCCGGATCTGGTTATGGGCACTGTCCCATGGGATGGTGCTCAAGGCCATGTAAATGGCTGGGATGGAGAACGTGGTAGCAGACAGGCTGATTTGAGCCTTCAGACCTCACGAGTGGTCCCTGGACCAAGGGATAGTGAATCAGATATTCTGCCTCTGAAGGAGCTCAGACATAGATCCTCATAATCCCTCATTAGCCAAGACAGGTCTGGTTTCCACTCCTGCGGGTGTTGTCCATCTGGAAACCGATCAGTCTGGGACTTCGCCAGATTTCATCACACAAGATCAGGGTAGGCTGCGGCATCCCAACCTCAAGGCCCTGTTGCTCACAGCCTGGATGTTGAGGTTAATTCTGCAACCACTTGATCTTTCAGAGGATGTGTCTCTGGTCCTGTGGCTTCTAGAAAGCCTTCCACTAGAAACGTCTATGGACTGAAGTGGAGGAGGTTTTCCACGTGGCCGATCTGCAGACACAAGGTTCTTGGTCTCCAGAGGAAGCCAAACACCAAATAAATTTCCTGGAGCTGCGAGCAATCAGATACGCTCTCAGTGTATTTCAGGATCACCTCTCCAATCAAGTCATCCTGATCCAGACGGACAACCAAGTGGCCATGTGGTACATCAACAAACAGGGAGGGACAGGCTCCTACCTTCTTTGTCAGGAAACTGCACAGATATGGGCGGAAGCCCTCTCCCACTCGATATACCTCAGAGCCACTAACTTGCCGGGAAAGGACAATGTGTTGGCAGACAAGCTGAGTCGCACTTTTCAACTGCACGAATGGTCTCTCAACCCTTCAGTAGTGAACTCCATCTTCCAGCAGTGGGGATATCCTCAGATAGACCTCTTTTCATCACCCCAGAATCACAAAATAGGCAATTTCTGCTCTCTCACTCTCAGCCAACATTATCCACCAAGAGACGCGTTCTCTCTCTCATGGACAACAGATCTCCTATACGCATTCCCTCCACTTCCACTTCTTTTGAAGACTCTCGTGAAGTTACGTCAGGACAAGGGAACCATGATCCTGATAGCATCCCACTGGCCGCGCCTAGTGTGGTTTCCAATACTTCAGGATCTCTCCATTCGCAGGCACATTCCTCTAGGAACAGACCTGCTTCTAATCACTCAAAACAACGGGTGCCTTCGCCACCCCAATCTTCAAGCCTTGTCCCTGACGGCATGGATGCTGAAAGGTTAATTCTTCAACCACTTAACCTTTCTGAACCAGTTTCCCGTGTCCTGACATGCATTCTGATGGAGGAAGTTTTTAGATCTGACTCTGACAAGTGCCAGAGATAGTCCAGAAACTTCGGAATTGGACAGGTAAAAGGGTCAAGGGCCTGAGAAGAGCACCATGACGTTAATCTGTTCCATTTGTATGAGTAAGATTTTCTCGTGGAAGGCTTCCATGAAGCAATCAGGACAAGGGAAACTAGTGCATGTTCGGACATCCTCAGCTCGGTACTCACCCATATGTGAGGACTACCATCCTGCTTGTCCTGTGAGAAAGCAAATGTTGCTTACCTGTAACAGGTATTCTCACGAAACACGCCTGCCACCCAGTGGTGTTGGGTTCGTTTCTTTTATTTTTCGGCACTGCCTGTAGCTTTGTAACAAGACTAAAGGGGGACCCTGTTGGCTGCAGGGTTAGTGCCATGCTGGGCATGCCCAGTAGGGGCCAGTCAAAGTTCTGGAAATTTTGACAGACGTTTTCCGTGATTGGGCTCCATCCTGTGATGTCACCCATATGTGAGGACTAACATCCTGCTGTCCTGTGAGAACACCTGTTACAGGTAAGCAACATTTGCTTTCCAACAGTACCAGTTGCAATGTGAGTTTTTCAGTAGCTACTCAAATTTGTATTTGTTTGTAAGAACCCCTGCAGTAAGAATTTCAGATAGCTTTTCTAGAAACATACTGATGTTTAAAAAAAAAAAAAAAAAAGAATTCTCAATTTCTTTTGCTTCGTTTCTTAATGGAATTTCTCCTAACAACTTCAAAAAAGCATGTATCCTTTGGCTTTAAATTTTCATTGTTGCATCACTGTGCCCTAATAAAAGGTGACAGTTATTTCTTTGCAGATATATTATCTAACTTTGTTTAAAGGCAAATTAAATGAGTGTCATTATTCAAGACTCTAAGATAATTGTGTCATTTTTAATTCTGGGACTTCATTACTTTAGAGAAATGGACTCAAATAGCTGTGCCTTGTAATTTTACTATAAGATGTAAATAGCCTGAAGATCTTGATTGTAATCTATTGTTTCCAGGATTTCCATAACGAGACTCCACAGGTTTTGTCAGATTTTGAGAAAATACAATAAAATAACTTTGCAGTTAATAAACTTAGTTTATATACTATTTGTGGGCTGAATAACGATCATATAAAATTCTTTGAGCAATAAATACATTTCGGGGAACTACAGCATATATTTATTTGCTTTTTGAATTGTAAACATTGAGCTGGAATTGGAATGTAGTAATTAAACGGATCATCCTTGAGCAATCACGTGAACAACGTCAAACTGCTTGTACATTGGTTGATGACACCAGTTACACAGATTAAAAAACAGCATGGTGCAGCATGGTGCAATTTGATGTTCACGTGATTGCTATATATATATATATATATATATATATCTATACACATACACACACACACACATGGAGACATCCATTCCCAATTGTTAGCATTGGGAATGGATGTCTCCATGTACTTAGAAAACGAAGGCCTGGAAAATGGAGGAACTGCACAAGTCTCTTAGAAGCCACAGTTGATCCTCCTACCAGAGTTTAGCCTTGTTTGCTTCCTCGGGACTTCAGTTGAGCAGGAGCCCCTCAAAGGTATCTCTGCTGTTGACAGACCAGGTTAAATAGTATGGGTATGGGTCAAGAAAGCGACATGCATCGAAGAAGAGATGCTACTCGGAGCCATTGGAGCAGCCATCATGCAAAAAGCATAGTCTTGGGTGTACTGGCACTGTTGTTGCACAGTACATTGGTACACAAGGCCCCAGTAACGCCATTGATGCTTATGTCCACTGCACCATCAAAGCATAAATGCTCGACGCAACAAGTCCCAGAAAGTGAAATGCATCAGCACTCAATACCTTTAACGTCAGGACAGGCGACTCCATTGTTGATTCATCAAGCTGCAGTGCTTCCTACACAGCTGCATGCAGTGCTGCACAGATTTTTGACAGGGTATAAGGGGGACACATTATCCCTACACCCACCTTATGCCAACAAAATTAATGGAACAAGGACTACATCTATAGACTCCAGATCCGATTTGTTCTCTGGTACCAATCACATCCACTTGGCCTCCAGTTCAGATATTGCAGAGCCCAGAAGAGGGACAAGATTTTATTTTGCTTTCATAAGAGGATGTTCTATCACTTATGCCAGGTCAAAGGGCACATCAGTCTCTCAACCAGATGGCAGAACTGGTGAAATATTTCTTCACCTTTGTGGTGGTGAAGGATAAGGAGGGTACCTTTCAACCTCTCCTTTCCTGGATATCAGATTTACTCCCCATGAGAAAAAGTCCCAGTATCCCCAGTTAGGGTAGATGCTCCATCAGAACCCCTGCGCAGTGGTTCTAGTCCAAGGAATTCACTTGCAGGGAATCCAGGCAGTCAGAATGTCCACCAGGAGTATTCCCCTTAAGGTGACCAAGGACCCCTCCTCAGTTACCACCTTCTTCATTGGGGTCCTGGATCAGTGTTTCCATTCCTCTCGGCTCTGAAAAGGGATCAACAGCGATCCCTTCTGACCCCCTTTCGGACCATCCAGAACAATGATCTTCACTGAAAGATCTTTCTTTCTCCAGGTTTCTGGACAAGCTGGGAAAAGCACTCTTGAGTTAATGTGCGTAGGGACTTACCTGCTCACATGAACTTCTTTGGCTTTCTTCAGATTCTGGAAATACTGGCAGAGCCAGCAGCAATTCCAATTCATAGTATCCTGTAAGAATTTTAAACCAGAATGTGGGAAAATCTTGTTTCCTGTGCCCCAGTAGCAAGGATACTAGACCTCAAGTACAGAGTATAAAAATCTCCAGGTTTTGGAACAGTACAATTACTACAGAGGTGGAATTGACTCTTAAAAAAGCATACTCCTTACCCCACCAGAGAAGGATCCCTGGCATACCCTGTTCTCCAATGTATGCAAATCTATCTCATGCATATTAATAATGGATATCCTGAAAACCCAACTGGTTTGGTGTGCCTCCAGGAGAGGGTTGGAAACACTGGCCTACAAAAAGCTGGCAGATGCCCCATGTCTATTTATTTATTTATAACATTTCTGTTTGTAACCCACTTAATACATAATATTGATATTTGCAGAATATAATTATGGTAAATAAACATTTGTAGCCCGCCAATCCACAGAGCTCAGGGGGTTACAATAAATATACACAGTATTAAAAGAAACATAACTCAATACAATATTGTGATGAATGGCAGGATTAAACCACATGTATTACAGTGGCGAAGCATGGAAGGGACCAAAAGGGTAGATTAGACTGGAAATGCAGAAGTTTTCTGAAGGGAAATAGGTCATTTTCTGCCTTAAGGATTTCTGGGAGTTCATTCCAGAGCTGATAGCCTGCAACACTAAACATACAATCACAACACTGGGTTAAATGGATCTTTTTAAAATCAGGAACCAACTGGCAGACCTTTTGATGTGGATCGTAAGGAATGGGTGGGATGGTAGCTGATAGGTTTGGGAAAAGCACGAGTTGCAAGGCCTTTAATAGTCATAAATACTAATGTCAGGATTTTAAATCTAATGCGCCAGCTTGTGGGCAACCATTGAAGCTCTGCTAGAGTTGGAGAGATGTGCGCATGTAAAGGAGTCCCAGAGACCAAAAGGGCTGCAGAGTTCTGGATGGCCTGTATGGCCTGCAGTGTAGACTGAAGTAATCCTAGGTAGAGGGAATTGCAGTAGTCTAGAGATGATAAAATTAAAGCCTGTGTGTCAAAAAAGGAATCAGAAGTGTTTAAAAAAGGTTAATAGTACGGAGCATTTGGATTTTTAAAAAACAGCTACGAACCAGTGACTGAATTTGTGGGCGTAAACTGAGAGTAGAATCTAGGAGAACACGTAAATCTCGAGCTTTGGATTTGATTTGACAACTTGAGTGCAGTCAACCAAAAACAACACAACAATTCCATTCAAAACCTAGACCAAGTTTTTGACCATCTTTCAAACCTAACACCCATCCTCACTAGTAAGGGGTGAATTCAGCATTAGCTGGAGGATTGGTGCAAGGTTACCAAAGATTGTTGGGTTCTCAAGCTTGTGGAGTCTGGTCACCTTTGTGTTTGCATAAGAACATAAGATTTGCCATACTGGATCAGACCAAAGCTCCATCAGACTCAGTATCTACTTTCTAGCAATGGGATATCCAGGTCACAAGTGCCTGAATGGAAACCAAAAACACGATAGATTCCATGCTGCTTATCCCAGTAAGCAATGGATTTCCCAAAATCTACCTTAATAATGGTTTATGGACTTTTCTTCCAGGAATTTGTCCAAACCTTTTTAAAACCCAGCTACACTAACATCTTTTTCCACATTCTCCAGCAATGAATTCCAGAGTTTAAATATGTGTTCAGTAAAAAAAAAAAAAAAATGTACCTAGTAACTTCATTGAGTATCCACTAGTCTTTGTACTTTTTGAAAGAGTAAGCCAATTTGTGTTTACCTATTCCACTCATTTTATAGACCTCTATGATATCTTTCCTTAACCATCTCTTTTCTAAGCTTAAGAGCCCTAACTGCTTTAGCTTTTCCTCATAGAATTGTTCCATCCCCTTTATCATTTTGGTCACCCTTCTCTGTTCCTTTTTCTAATTCTGCTATATCTTGTTTGAGATGCGGTGACCTGAATTGCATACAATACTCAAGGTGCAGTCTCATCAAGGAACAATACAGAGGCATATGATATTCTCTGTTTTATTATCCATTTGTTTACTAATAATTCCTAGCATTTTATTTGCTTTCTTGGCTACTGCCGCCACCACCACACACTAAGCAGGGGATTTAAACATATTATCCATGATGATGCCTAGATCCTTTTCCTGGGTGGTGATTCCCAATCTGGAACTTTGCATTGTGTACTATAATTTGGATTGTTCTTCCCTACATATATCACTTTGCACTTGCTCACATTAGATGTCATCTGCCACTTGATATCATCGCAGTACCTTGAATCCATTCGCATGTGAACTCAGAGTTACTGAACTTATTTGCTCTTTCTTTCTGATTCAGGTCTCAGTATCTCATTAATGAGAGTACATCTCATTGCCATAGTGGCTTACCATGCTCACATTAAGGGCAAGCCTATCTAAACTCATCCATTAGTATCCAAATTCATGAAAGGCTTATGGCATACGAAACCTCCATTAGTAAAACTGCCTTTTTCCTGAGATGTATATGTGGTTCTGGCATAATTGATGAAGTCTGAAAATTCATGCAACAAACATCTCCAATATCAACACACAGGATAAATCAATTTTCTCAAAACAATTGAATAAACTTATCAATGAATATAAAGATGTTGTAACTTGAAATGATACCTTTTGCCTCTCAATGGGCTGTAGGCATTTTCAAATTAATGTACTCAAAGTATTATTTACTAGTTCACAAAAATGAATTATGTCATATTGTAAGAGGTATCAGATCAATAAGTTACAGCCCCTTTATATTCTGATATCATGTTCACTGATAAATCAGTTTTATCAAAGCAATTGAATAAACTTATCCTGTACCTCTTTCTTGACAATTGACCTCAGCCAGAAAGGACAGTGAGCTTCGGTCTTTAGTTTCTTATCTGCCCTATAAACAATTCCTTCACAATAGAGTGGTGCTTTGCACCCACCTAAAGTTTCTACCAAAATTAGAATCAGCTTTTCATAGTAATGAAGCTGTCGTGATGCCTACTTTCTTCCGAGGCCACATGCAAGTGAGAAAGCCTTTCATACTTTGGACTATAAAAGGGTGTTGGCTTTCTACAAAAGAAGAATTCAGCCTCTTCATCAGGTTTCTCAACTATTTATCTCTTATGATTGAGCATAGCAGTGTCCAAACATACCTTGTCCAACTGGCTAGCAGACTGCATTGCGCACTGCTATAAGTTAGCATGCTTTCAAATTACAGACACTATCAAGGCTGATGAAGTTAGAGCCATGGCTGCATCAGTGGCTCGTTTACGAGCTGTACCACTTGAAGACATCTGCAAAGCTGCAATATGGTTATTGGTACACATCTTTGCATCCCATAACTGTCTGATCAGTCTCTCGAAGAGTGACAGTAAATTCAGGCAAGCAGTTTTGTGTAGCCTATTCACCCAGTAGTTTACTCTCCATGGTGGGGTCAGGTTGCTTGTTTCAGTAAATGTTCCTCTGCAGCCCTCTGCTTGGGACTCTCCACATGCAATGGCTAATTCAGTCAAACTTATTGGTGGAAAAAGCAAGTTTGCTTGCCGTAAACTGTTTTTTCCTTAGATACCTGCCTGCCTCCCTGGAGAGTCGACTATCTAGTTAGACTTGGCTCTAAAATTGACAGAGGGAGCTCACAAGGTGACGCTCGAGCAGGAATTCCCGCACATGTTCAGTAGATCAAAAGTTCTACTAGCTAGGAGAGATAGGTGTGTTCGGTGCCACCAGATGATGTTACACCATATGTAATAGCTAATTCAACCCTGCTTATCGATGGAAAACACCATTTGCAGTAAGCAAACTTGCTTTCCTGTTACTCACTCCTTGGGATAGCAGTCTACCTGGTTAATAGTTTTTTTTTTTTTTTTTTAAGACTTTTCCTCCAGGAACGTATCCAAGCCTCTAAACCCATATGCTAGTTGCACTGACCATGTTCTTTGGCAACAGATTCCACAGATTGTGCATTGAGGAATTCTGATTTGAGATTCTGATTTGTTTTAAATCTCTTGGTGGTTAGTTTCATGGAGTATCTCCTTCTTTTAATATTATTTGAAAGGGTAACTAATGGTCCTTTATTTACTTGCTCCACCCCACTCTTGATTTTATATATTTTTATCATCCCTTCTCATCCTTCTCTTTTCGAAGCTTAAAATACCTAACCAGCATCATAGGGGAATCATTCCATTCCCTTTATCTTTTTTGTCACCCTCCTCTGCACCTTTTGTAATTATGCTGTCTTTTTTTGAGATAGGGTGACCAGAACTGCATCTAATACTTAAGATACAGTCACTTCATGGATTAATGCAGTATGCAAAGGCAGTATTTTTCATTTTATTCTCCATTCTTTTTTGGATCATCCCTAACATTCTGTTTGCTTTTTGACAGCCACTGTACACTGAGCTGAGGATTTCAATGTGTTTGTCGACCAGAACTCCAATATCCTTTTCCTGGGTGGTGATTCCCAATACAGAACTCAGCATTGTGTACCTGTAGTTGAGATTATTTTTCTCTGTGTGCATCACTTTGCCCTTTTTAAGCCATTCAGATGCCCAATCTCCTAGTCTCACATGGTCCTTCTGCAGTTCCTCACAATCCACTGCTGTTTTAACAACTTTGAATAATTTTGTGTCATCTGCAAATTTGATCACTTCACTCATTGTTTCCTTTTTCAGATCATTTATTAAATATGTTAAATAGCATAGATTCCAGTAGTGATCCCTGTGGAACTCCACTAATTATCTTCCTCTATTTGGAAAACTGATGATTTAGTTCTTCCCTGTTTCCTGTCTTGAACCATTTCCCAATTCCTATCCCATGACTTTATAATTTAACTGAGAAGTCTCTAATGGGGGACTTTGTCAAATGCTTTCTGAAAATCCAAATACTGTATCAACTGTCTCACCTTTATCTGAATGTTTATTTGCACCATCAAACAAAATCTAAGAGATTGGTAAGGCAAGACATCCCTTTGCTAAAACCATGTTGACTCTTCACCATTAAGGCATGTCTATTTGGCCAGTGGTTTCTAAGAATGGCTTCTACTATTTTGCCCAGCACCAACATTAGGCTCACTGGTCTACAGTTTCTTGGATCATTCCCTTTTTAAAAATCAGCAGCACATTGGCCACCTTCCAGTCTTTAGGTATTGTGACTGTTTTAAATGATCAGTTACATATTAGTAACAACAAGTTTGCAATTTTGTTTAACTTTTTAGAACTCAGGGGTGGATGCTATCCAGTCCCAGCAACTGGTTGCTCTTTAGTTTGTCAATCTGATCTTTTACATCCTTCATTTTCACAGATATTTGTTTTAGTTGCTCAGACTCTCCACCATTAAAGAATGTTTCAGGAGTGTGTATGTTCCCAATATCCTCCGCAGTAAAGACTGAGACAAAAAAATTCATTAAGCTTTTATGTTGTTTCCTTCTCCATTTATTTATTTAGATTTTTATATTCTGCTTTTCGGCACTACAAAGTGAACATCAAAGCGGATTACATTCAGGTACTATAGGTATTTCCCTATCCCCACAGGGCTTACAATCTAATTTTGTACCTGAGGCAATAGAGGGTAAAGTGACCAGAACTGCACACAATATTCAGACATTTTTGAGAATGCAAGCCTGGAGGTTCTGGATTTCTGTTTCCTATCCAGGAACCTGAATTTAGCCAGAAACTCCTTCCTGCATGTGTATCATTACAGCCAGCTGTTCCCTAGCACTCTCTAAAATCTTATCTAGAAGACTTATGACATCCTCTTATTTCACTCAAGGCAGGCAAGTTGCCAACCTATCCTCATGCCCATCAGCCGCCCAGTACAAGAGACTTTAAAATGGACTATCCTAAAAAATAAGTACAACAATTTTCAATTTTAATTGCAAAATTAAGTTTTTAAAAGAAAGGTTGGGTAAGATACTAATGCAACAGATGATCTATGACTTATATGTAAGAAAGATGGAAACAAGTTGCATATAGCATTCCTGACAATGCCTAGTATGATAGTGCGCATAAGCAAATATATTAAAGAGAGTCAAAATAATCATCTAAGGGCTTCCACACTTGCACCCACTGAGTTACTCTGTGATATTTAACAGCCATAGCTTTTTCATATTTACTGTACAAACAGAATTCCACCAAAATTGTACCGATAGTAAGTCACTGTGTTTCCAGTTGGACACTTTATGGCTTTTTAAAATCTGCGTTGCTTGCATGTGGCCCACGTACACGCGTATGGGGGCATTTCCTAGCGTGTAGCAGATGGACTCAAAACAAATGGGTATTGTGTGCTCGTGCTAGCAGTTGGAGACGGATCTGACGTCAGCACGGGTACATATACCCCCACAGGAAGTGTAGCTATTCAGTAATTTCCGTCTCCAAAGCAGTTTGGAGCTACCCCACGCTCGCTGAGCGTGTTTCCAAATTCTAACGACTAAATTCATAGAAGAAACCTACTGAAGACGAGCCCCGCACTCCTGTGGTGATACCATGCGGTCACTCACCCAGTTGAGTTTCCCGAGCTGACTTCCGTGGTCCCTCGGAGGTAAGAGCCTTGGTCCGGTGGCCGGTTCGCAGCAGGGACCCAGCCCCCGAGTGAGAAGGGCTCGGGCGCGGCTTGGCCCCCGAGCGAGACGAGTTCAGGCGCAGCCTAGAGGCAGCCTCGGTCCCGGCGTGGACTTGGCCCCCGAGCGAGACGAGTTCGGGCGCGGCCTAGAGGCAGTGGGTGCACTTCCTTAAGCGTGGCGGTGAAGGTATTCCCCTCTCCCCCCGCAGCCGGAGACCGCCCGGGTCGCAGCCGGGAAGCGCCGAAGACAAGGTAAGGCGTACATCTTTACTTGGTCTCCGAGGAAGTGTGGACTAACGGGGCCTGCCTACGAGGCTGCCCGCCTGGGAGGTCGCCATTTGCCTGCCTACTCATCTTTTCCAATTCAGCGCACTTTGCTTGCTAAAGCGCTCGCGATAGGCGCACGTTGTTCACGCACGCGATAGGTGCACGTTGTTAGCGCACGCTACTAGGATACGCGCACTTTCTAAGACGCCGATTATAGGCGCACATTGATAAGACGCCCGTTAGAGGTGCACATTTATAAGACGCCCGTTGATAGGCGCACATTTATAAGACGCCCGTTTATAGGCGCACGTTCTAAGACGCCCGTTCTAGGCGCATGCTGTTAGGCGCACGTATTAGGCGCGTTGAGCGACGCCGCATTTCAGGCGAATGGAGCATAAGAAAGCCCAGGTATCCACAGAGCCGGCACCTCCAGAATCAGGCATGAACGCTCTAAACCTCTGCTCAGCATGCAACCTCAGAGCCACACAGAGCGAGGAAGCAGATTCCCCATGTGCCCAATGTGAGGGAGCCATGGGAGTCCCAGGACAAGACCGGTCCCAGCCCAGTGGTTCCTCAGGGACCACACCGGACTTCGCAGGCCGAGGCGAGCAGCTAGGGAACCCGAGAGACCTGGTGCCCCTGCAGCCAGATCCGGCTCCGCTTTCCTGGGTGGAATTATTTAAGGGGATTCACGCCTTTGTCCAGATGCAGTCTGCTCCTCGAATAGGTCCTCCCGTTCCGGCTGATCCGGTCCCTGGACCCTCGAGACCTAGGCGCAGCCACTCACCACCCGACAGCCCCGCTTATGAGGATTCGGATTATTCCCAGGTAAGTGAGGAGCCCCCCGAGGATGGTGAACTTCCCTCGGAGATAGAACCATATCGGACCATGAGATGCTTCTTTCGGAAAGAAGATCTGCCAGGCCTGGTCTCACAATGCTTATCGGAGCTGGCCATTCCGGGCCAGGACGCCCCAGGGGACCTTATAAAGAACCCCCTGCTAGAGGGCCTGTGCCAAACGGCTCACCATTTTCCCCTACTACTAGCAGCACAGCAGCTAATCGAGCTGGAATGGAAGGAACCGGAGGCCTCATTCAAAGGGGGTCGGGCCTTGTCGGGAATGTACCCTCTGGATCCGGCGTCCAAGGAGCTGCTGGCGTGCCCCAGGGTAGACGCCATAGTTAGCGCAATTGTGATGCGCACCACCATTCCGGTGGAGGGGGGAGCGGCCCTGAAGATACGCATGACCGACGCATGGACACCATTCTGAAAAAAGCCATAATCCCAGTACCTGCGGAAGAGGTAACTTCTGGGGATTATTCCATTTATTTCATAGTACCCAAGAAGGAGGGCACCTTCAGGCCCGTCCTGGACCTCAAGTCAGTCAATCGACACCTACGGGTCCCCAGCTTTCGCATGGAAACTCTACGGTCTGTCAAGAATTCAGTACAGCCAGGGGAGTTTCTCACCTCCCTAGATCTGTCGGAAGCCTACCTGCATATCCCAATCCATCGGGATCACCAGCGCTATTTATGCTTCAAAGTCCTGAATCAGCACTTCCAGTTCCGAGCTTTACCCTTCGGGTTAGCCACCACACCGCGGATCTTTACCAAGGTAATAGTAGTAGTGGCGGCGGCACTCAGGAAGGAAGGAATCCTCGTCCATCCCTGCCTGGACGATTGGCTGATCAGGGCAAAGTCACCAGAGAGTCACCGGGCAACCAACAGAGTTATAGCTCTTCTGGAAAGCCTAGGATGGGTAGTCAACATAAAGAAGAGTTCCCTACAGCCATCCCAGTTGCTGGAATACCTAGGGGTCCAATTCGACACCCAAGACGACAAGGTCAGTCTGACCTCCAAGAGACAGTCCAAACTCCGGAATCATCTGCAGGTCCTGCTGAGCGCCAGCCGGCCCACAGCTTGGGATTACCTACAAGTCCTTGGCCTCATGGCATCCACTCTGGAAGTGGTGCCTTGGGCGCGGGCTCATATGAGACCATTGCAACGTGCCCTTCTATCTCGATGGAGTCCACGATCGCGGAATTACACCATACACCTACCTCTGCCGGCCAGAGTGCGGACTCAGCTACGGTGGTGGTTACAGCCCGGCCACATAAGCCGGGGGTCAAGAATGTCCTCCCCAACCTGGATTCTGCTCACCACAGATGCCAGCCTGAACGGATGGGGAGCGCACTGCGAGGAACTCACCGCCCAAGGGCGGTGGACCAGAGAAGAGTCAAGGTGGAACATCAACCGACTAGAGGCACGGGCAGTCAGGCTTGCATGCCTGCGATTTGCCCACAGACTTCGCGACAGAGCGGTCAGAGTGATGTCAGACAACGCCACCAGTGGCATACATCAATCGACAGGGCGGAACCAGAAGCCAACAAGTGTCCCTAGAAATAACTCCCCTGATGATTTGGGCAGAAGTAAATCTTCAGGGACATCTCCGCCGTCCACATTGCCGGGAAGGACAACACGATGGCCGACTTCCTCAGCAGAGAAAGCCTAAACCCGGGGGAGTGGCAGCTGTCACCCACAGTTTTTCAGATAATTGTGGATCGCTGGGGGATGCCAGCCATGGACCTATTAGCGGACAGGTCCAACGCTCAAGTTCCCAGATATTTCAGCCGCAGGCAGGATCCTCGAGCCCAGGGGATCGATGCCCTGGTACAACCATGGCCTCAGGGGATCCTGCTATACGCCTTTCCTCCGTGGCCCCTGCTGGGCGCCATTGTACACAGGATTCAGCGACACAGAGGCCTAGTTCTTCTAGTGGCCCCGGACTGGCCAAGAAGACCCTGGTACGCAGACATGAGAAGACTACTGGCAGGGACTCCTCTACGCCTGCCTCCACACAGGGACCTGCTGCAGCAAGGTCCCATCCTCCACGAGGATCCAGCTCAATTCTCTCTTACGGTCTGGCCATTGAGAGGGCTAGATTGAAGAAAAGAGGATACTCGGAGCCGGTACTAGATACACTCCTCCGAGCACGCAAGTTCTCCACATCACTAACATATGTCAGGATCTGGAGAGTTTTTGAAGCCTGGTGCGACTCTCACGGCACCAATTCACATGCCGCTAAGATTCCTCTCATCTTGGACTTCCTACAAGATGGACTTCAGAAGGGTCTGTCCCTCAGCTCCATCAAGGTACAGGTAGCAGCACTGTCTTGCTACGGTCCCAGGTGTGACGGCAACTCCATTGCCAAGCACCCAGACGTTTCACGTTTCCTGAAAGGAGTCAAACACATTTGCCCGCCACTGAAGTGGCCAGTGCCCTTGTGGAACCTCAATCTAGTACTGGAATTTCTAGCGGGATCAGCCTTCAGGCCCCTTCGAGGCCTGTCCCTCCGTTTACTAACCTTGAACATGGTGTTCTTGCTGGCTGTGTATTCAACATGCCGCATCTCAGAGCTACAAGCACTATCCTGTCGTGATCCATTTCTCAGAATCACTCCAGAGGCCATCCATCTTCGTACAGTTCCCTCCTTTTTACCCAAAGTGGTCTCACACTTTCACCTCAACCAAACCATTTCCTTGCCTACCACGGAAGGTTTGAAGAAGTCGGAGGAAGGTCGAATGCTACACCATCTTGATATCGGCAGACTGCTGTCCAGATACCTGGAAATGTCAGAAGCAGTACGAAAGACGGACCACCTGTTCGTCCTGCACAGCGGGAAGAAGGAAGGGGAAGTAGCCTCACGGCCAACCATCGCCCGCTGGATCAAAGAAGTTATCAAGGCAGCCTACGTAGAGGCAGGAAAACCACCACCTCTACAGGTCAAGGCTCATTCTACCAGAGCACAATCAGCCTCTTGGGCAGAAGCTAAGCTGCTGTCGCCTGCAGAGATATGCAAAGCGGCGACGTGGTCCTCCCTCCATACCTTCTCCAGATTCTACCTTCTGGACGTCCAGGCCAGGGAGGACACAGCATTTGCGAGGGCGATCCTACACGGTCCTCGGGCAGCCTCCCGCCCAGTCCGGGAGTAGCTTTGGTACATCCCATTTGTTTTGAGTCCATCTGCTACACGCTAGGAAATGTTGAGATTACTTACCTGATAATCTCCTTTTCCTTAGTGTATGCAGATGGACTCAGCATCCCGCCCGGCTGCCGGTATACATGGGGATTCGCCGACTCACGGTAAGCCATGTTTTGCTTATTATAGGGCTTCCACCCTGCCGGGTGTCGACGCCTTCCGGTTGAGAACACTGGCGGTCTCCAGCTACCATCAATTGGTCAGGGTAATCCTGTTGATTAATCGATCGGTCAGTCACACATATATCCGTAAAGCTTTTGCTAGGAAGATTACTGAATAGCTACACTTCCTGTGGGGGTATATGTACCCGTGCTGACATCAGATCCGTCTCCAACTGCTAGCACGAGCACACAATACCCATTTGTTTTGAGTCCATCTGCATACACTAAGGAAAAGGAGATTATCAGGTAAGTAATCTCAACATTATTCTGCAAGCAGCACTTTTAAAACCAACTTCTGATGTGTAAGATAATTTAAGACTTTCCAAAGTCACTTGGAGGAAGTTTTTAAAGGTATTATCCATGGATAAATGGGAGAAAGCCCTTTGAATATTGCCCCTCCCCCCCCCCCATGTGGGGAAAGGGAGTGGAGGTAGTTGCAGGGATAGGACAAACTGGCAAAAATATGTGTGGTTAAAAAGAAATCATTATCCCTGTTGGAGTTGGTTTTTATCACAGAACCACCACATAAGTGAAAAAAGTTTGTTCTGAATAGCGGATTTTGGCCAAGAGAAGTCCAGTCCTGGAGCAGAATTGGTAGATTAGTGTAGAGAAACTCATATGGGCTTCACCTCTGCAAAATTCCTGAGCTATTTAAATAAGATATCTAGAGAGATTCAGTCTGATATTTTTTCTTGTGCTGCAAAAAGATATTTGGTCTGACCTGGGGTAGGAGTACTTTGTGGATTTACGTCCATGCATAATTATTGCACATCTTTCAGATACTTCAGAGCAGATTACATTCAGGTACTGAGGGAATTTCCCTATCTCCAGTGGACTCATAATCTAAATTTTTGTCCCTGATGCAATGGAAGGTGAAGTGATTTGCCCAAGGTCACAAGGAGCAGCAGTGGGGTTTGAACCTAGGTTTCTCCAGTTCACAGCTTGCTATTCTTCTACTCCAGGAAAGTGACATCTTTGCTAGCTTTTTATGAGATAAGGTCATAAGCCTGACCCAGCTTTTTAATCAATGTTCTCTCCCTGAAGATGGTAATATTGTCACAGAAAGTGTTGTGTTTGTGGCGTTGTGGACCCTTAGTCGCAGTGGCTATGACTCCGCCCACAGGGAGGAGCCCTGTGGGCAACCACTACGATAGGCTGAACTCAGCAGACACAGTATGGATAGAGGCTTTATTGTACTGCTGTAGATCGATGGTAAAGCAGGAAGGTAAGGCACTGATCCAAGAAGTGTGTTCAACAGGCTTAGATGTGAAGTCTCACCCAGATGTTTCACGATAGGCTGAAGCCCGCAGTGCAGGTAACATCGCAGTTGGTGGGTGGAGCTGGAGCACTGGATCGTAGAGGTACTGACAGGAATGATGGCATCTTCCTGATGGTGGAAAGTTGGGACCGAAGGTCCGTGGTGCAGGATATAATGGCTGGTAGGCCCTCGAGGAGCGAGTACCCGATGGTCGAATATCCTGAAATGTAGAAGAGAGAGAAAGACCCCCGAAGAGCGGTTGTCTAGTTAGAGAGGACCCCGAAGGGTAGTTGGAAGCGAGAGACCTCCGAGGTGGAAGTAGGGTGAACCTGCTTCCTGGGCTACACTAACTCGCTGGATTAAGGAGAAAGTCACAATCACGTATGTGGGCGCTGAAAAGCCGTTACCTAATCAAATTAGGGCTCGTTCCACTAGGGCTCAGGCAATGTCATGGGTGGAAGTTAGATTGTTGTCTCCTGTCGATATTTGCTGAGCTGCAATGTGGTTCTCCTTGCACACCTTTCCCAGGTATTATCATCTGGATGTGCAGGCCCGGGAGGACGCAGTCTTTGCACGTGTGGTTTTGAGTGGACCGCGGGCAGCCTCACGCCCTATTCGGGAGTAGCTTGGTGCATCCCACTAGTTCTGAATTCATCTGTCGGGACACTAAGAAATGAGAAATTACTACTTACCTGATAATTTCCTTTTCTTTAGACCAAACAGATTAATTCAGTTTCTTACCCTTGGCTGCCGTTGATTGTGCTATGGTCCTCCTCCATGGCTATGTTTTTCAGGGGTTACCTCGACCCTAGACTAGTGTTGATACATTCTTTGTCTGAGCTCAGTGTTTCCTGTTGGCTGAGTACTGAAATAGTTATTTTATTAATCAAGTTTTTTGCTAGACTGTCCACAGTTGGCTTTTGAAGAGAATACTGGCAGGCTGATGTCACTGCAGGAATATATATACTGTGATGTCAGTTTTGCTCCGTCTCCATCTTCTGGTAGAGGTACATAACCCACTGGTTCTGAATTCATCTGTCTGGTCTAAAGAAAAGGAAATTATCAGGTAAGTAGTTGTTTTGCATTAGACACTAACAGTCTATTACAGGGGTCAGGAACCTTTTTGGCTGAGAGAGCCATAAACGCCACATATTTTAAAATGTAATTCCATGAGAGCCATACAATATGTTTAAAACTAAATACAAGTAAATGTGTGCATTTTATGTAAGATCCCACTTTTAATGTACAATAAGTCTCTGAAAATATTACACCAGGCCTTAAGACACCAATACATCTCCTATTAGGAAAACGGACCAAGTCAGGCTGCTATAGAGTCCTACACAGAAACAACACGCCAGCAGAAAACCTCACCTGAATCACGTGCTGTCCCTCACCTAACATAGAATAAAGAGACCAAAACGCATAACAAGAAGCATGCAGAAAAAACTGAATTGGAAACTGCAACAAGCCAGAGTCTCTGTATGCAGTGTAACAAAGGAAAAAAGAAACATCACCCATCCTTATAAAACAAATCAAGAAATATAAAATCATCAGCAGTAAAACTGTACTAACAAAAAGAACATATTTCGAAACAGCTGATGAGAGGAATATCCAATAATTAAAACTCATATAAAACATTTCCAGATACCAACAAAATATTTCAAAATAGCAGACACAAAGATCCAGTAATGAAAAATAATAAGGATACAAAAATTTTTTTGCTCTGCATACCTGGGAACGTTTGATATCCAGGTGTCCTGAGATTGTTCTGAATTAGCAGGAGGTGGGGTGGTTTGCTTGGAACTTTCTCCTCTCTCAGTCACATACCAGCGCTCTCTCTCACACTGGCTCTCAATGACACACCTATACACACATGCTCTCAGTACTCACATATACACATGTTTTTTCTCACTCACTTATATAGGCTCTTAATTACACATTTACACACATGCTGTCTATCTTTTCACGCTTACACACACACACAGGCTTTCAATCACATAAATACATGCTGTCTTTTTCTCTCACACACAGACTCTCACATGCTTACAAACATGTCCTCTCTTTCTCTCATTTACACACAGGCTCTCAATCACATACTCACATGCTCCCTCACCTAAATCAGCTCTCAATCACACACAGACACACATGATCTCTCTCTTACTTATACACACAGGCTCTTAATCATACATACACATGATTTCTCTCACACACAAAGGATCTCAATCATACACACATACTCTTTCACACAAACAGGTTTTCAATCACAAACTTACACATACAGGTTCCCAATGGTAAACTTACATTCATGCTCTCTCTCTCACAGGCAGGCTCTCAATCACAGACATACTCTCTTTCACATACACAGGCTCTCAATCATTCACATACATGCAATCTCACTCACACACACAGGATCTCAAACACACACGCTTGCTCGCTCATTCACTCTCTCTCTCCCCCACCCCCACCCCAGGAACTCGCGGCAGCAGCAGCCTCCTCCCAACACTAACCTCCTTCATTTTCAGCCCTCGCGGAGGCGGAGTCCCATCGGCCGCGGTTGAAACTCTTCATTTTCCTCCGAGCCGCGCTGCAGTCTTCTTCCCACAAGCGTGGCCTCTTCTTCTCGCGCAGGCACCCGATGCTCACCACTTCCTCTTCCGGGCCGCGGGAAGAAGAGAGCACGCCGGTGCCGCTCAGCACATTCACATTCATCAGAATGTCTGAATAAATCATGGAACTGATCTTTGGTGATGCTATCAGCGTAAATGTTGTCTTTGCTGTCTTCATCTGTTGCTTCATCATCCGATGCTGATTAGTCTTTGTCTTCTTAGTTGGCGTTATCTTCTGATCCACCCATAGCATTGCTAATGCTGCATTTCAGGAATGACTTCTTGACTATTTCTGGTGGAATTGACTCCCAGGCATTCTTTACCCATTTCACTACCAAATCAATGTCTGGTTTTATCAGGTTTCCTCCTTTCATTAACTTTGCTTGACCGGAACACATCCTTTTTTTGCCACATATGCCGCAATTGGTCCTTGAAAGACTTGTTGAGACAGACATCTAACGACTGGAACATTGATGTCAGACTCCCTGGACTCACTGCTAATGTGATTGCCATTTTCTTTGCATCATCCTTCACATCTACTGTTATATGTGCGTAGAACATATCCTATAGCAATAGTGACTGTCATTTTCTTAGCCCCGCTCCTGGTTGCCTACCCCACACATTGCACAGCCACCCTTTTGTTCCCTCCTCATCCATCCAGCTTTTAGGATGAACCCAAACAGTTATACCTGCTGGAATTTTTAGGTTCTTCAGCATTGTTTTGTCTTGAATATTGCCACTGGATAGTTTTGTGTTATCTGTCAGGCAAGACAGGATCACTGTAAAATTGGTCTCTTCATGACCTGTTGTTTTTACAAGTATGGCCTTCTCTCCATATTACCAATGTTATTCATATCGAAATGATTCTTTATTCTCTGCTGAATAAGGAATTTGTGGCACAAACAGATCTTTTCATCAAGCTCTTTAGGCAGTTTCTGTAAAATCTTTGTGCGCTGACAAAGGCACAATCCATATCGGTTCATGAACCGCGAACACTAACCAGACGATGCTGTGAATTCTTTCAGACCTTCAGTCACTGAATATTTTTCTTCTTTTGCTATTTAAAGGTACGAATCCTAATGCTCGAGCAAATCACAATGTAGATATTCTGTCTGCATTGCATTACCCAGTCATTCAAATCCTTTTCCATTCCTTCAAAAGGCGCAATTTTGAAATGTAAGGCTTTGTTTGATTTTGGCATTTCTAGCAGCTTTTCTTCGTTTTTTCGTCAATCTCTGACTACTTTTTAACTAATGTCAAATTCTCTTGCAGCTATAATCTTCAATTTCAGTGATGCGGTGTAAGATGCCATCTTTTTGTTCTCAGCGCTCATTTTTCTGAGAGTAAGATGTCATTATTCTAATGGCTGTCCCTGAATCTTTCCCTCCCTCCCGCATGGCTGTCCTTCCTGTTTGAATCCTTACCTCCCTCCCTCATGGCTGCCCCTCCTGTCTGAATCCTTCCCTCCCTCCACCATGGCTGTCAAAACTGTTTGAATCCTTCGCCCCCTCCAGATTCCTTAACTCACCTGCTACTATCTGGACAACAATAGCACTTGCATTTGCTTAGGAATGTCCTTCCTCCTCCCC
Source organism: Rhinatrema bivittatum (assembly GCF_901001135.1). Taxonomy (NCBI): domain Eukaryota; kingdom Metazoa; phylum Chordata; class Amphibia; order Gymnophiona; family Rhinatrematidae; genus Rhinatrema; species Rhinatrema bivittatum. Next base: position 66,500,052 of record NC_042617.1, on the reverse strand, counting down.
CATGGTCTCCCAGTGTAGCAGTAGGACAGCTTCTCCCCAACAACTCCTCCGGATACTTCACTGCTGCTATGAGGACGACGAACTTGCGGTCCGTTAGGCATGTCCTCCCTCCTCCCCCGTAGGGTCCCTGTGGCGCGCTTTGAACCACGTGGTTCTAAGTGCATCAATCAGACCCTGGCTTGGGAGGGGGGAGGACGTACCTGCGCAACTGCAAGTGCCATCGTACCGGCACTATGTAGATTGACCCGTGGATAAGGCGACCGTGATTTTAAGGACTGTTTTTGAGGGTGAAATTTTTCGACTTAGTATAAACAGTACTTCCAAAGTATACCAATGGTTCAATTACTTTTTGAATGATCACGTTCAACAGGTATCTTTGGGAGGGATTACATCTGCCCCAGTTGCCTTGGAGACAAAGGTTCCTCAGGGATCATCATCAGCAACTATGAGGTCGAGTACAGGCCATAGTGCTTGCCTGGACTCTGCTGGACCCTGATTGTTCTGTATGTTCATTAAAATGAATAAGCTATGACATTGACATTCCCCAAACAACTGAACAAAAATATTTTACATTAACATTGAGAGAAGTTAATGCCAACAACAGAAATGAGTGCATTATATGCAAGATGTTACAGGTCTTATTGCAAGCATATGTTGAACGTGACATTCTTGAATTGGGGCAATGTGGTTTTAATAATTCGTGCTTATATGCTGAACTTTTGTCCTGGACACTGATTTGTGTGTACCTGTTTGTATCTTAGATGCAGTATCGAGAGTCTACATTGCTTACCTCAGCAGTGGTTATGCAATGTATTACAAGAAATTAAGTCTAGTGATCCATCATCAAAACTATGTGCAACCAGGCGCAGTGCTGGGATTCCATTCTACATTCAGGTACTTAAAAATGCTGTCTTGGTACTTTTCCTATAACTAGAATGTAGTACATTTCATCTCAATCGTGGAAAGAAATAATCGGTCATCTTTATGAAATCTTTAAATTACTACCATGCTGATTACTGCATTTTGTTCACCATTTTTTTTTGCTATACTTTAAATAATTGTTACTGCGAGCATCATTACAGTAGAAATAAGGATTAGTAGATAACATATGTATCAATGTTTTCCTCTGATTTTGTTCCAGTGCCGAAATGTCTCCAGATTTATTATTGACAATATCTTACTAGTTTCAGTGGGAAAAATCACAACTGGAGCAAATTTTACACTGAAATGCCAACTTTAATACAGCCACTCCTTGGACCTTTTTTGGTTTTCCTATGTTTTTTTTCCTCTCTAGTGGGGGATCTTATTAGATGACTAGCAATATTATCTATTCTCCCAGTTAGAAATACTATTCTTCCGAGAAGCATTTAATATAGTCGGAACCTCTTGATTTAGTAGGATCTTAATTTTTTTTTAACGTGTTAGTCTTTAATGACAAAAAGGGCAGCTGTATTTCATTAGTTTCAACAGATGGGAAGAAAAAAGATATCTGCAGATATGTACCACTGGGTCCACCCAGTCTGTCTGAATGTTGAGCTTTCTTTAAATATCACTTTTAAATAGCGGCTTAATGTTAGCCATCAAACTGATACAATACAACACTATTTGCTGTTTGTTTCATCATTGTATTCACAATTGAGGATGGTCCTGATCCTCTTCAAACTGTTCAATGCTGCTTCCCAAGGGGAGGAGCTAGCAATTTGTAATACTCCGTAGGCGGAGTTATTAATCTGAGGTGGTTTGGTTCCCCACAGAGTGACAGTCTGTTAAGGTACAGCTCTTATAGTGTGGGGAAGAGCACCCAATGTAAGTTGGTGAATCCCTGGGCCGATGGCAGATGACTGCGCCCCCAGGAGGATACCCTGAGAGGGACCACCGGCTAGGCTGGAGTATGGAGACAAACACAGATAGTTCTTTATTAGACAGGAAGTAGAACCACCAGAGGTGGCAGTAGTGAGCTGATATGCACGGCAGGGCTGAAGTCCTTAAGATACCGGAATTATGATCTCTGGGTTGCTGAGCTGTAGAGAGAGACTATAGATAGTGAGTAGACAAGGGTATGCTGGATACATAACCAGTAGTAGATGATACACTCACAGTTGTAGATATCTGTAATGGCTTCTATGCAACAGAGAGTCTTCAGTATTTTCAGGAACAGGAGCCGTAGGCGAGTATTGGTTCCTATATGCAGTCTGGAATAAGAACTCACAATATCTGTGTATGAGATGGCTTCTGGAATAGAAGAGAGTCTTTGGAGGGTTTTAGGAACATAGGCCCTCGTGGAGCGAGTACTGGTTCCTATCTTCAGTCTATAATGGTAACTCATGATCTCCATACCTGCGATAACGTCTTAGACAAAGGGAGTCTTCAGAGATTAGGAACAAAGGCCCTCATGGAGCGAGTACCGGAACCTATCTGCAATAGAACTCACAGTGTTTAACATCTGCGATCGCTTCCAGGCAGTAAGGAGTCTTCTGAGCATTCATGGACGTAGGCCCTCAAGGAGCGAATACCGGATCCTGTCTTAGCAATCTGAAATCAGGAAAAGAGAGCGAGGCCCCCGAGGAGCGGGTACCCCTAGGTAATACAAGAAGGCAGAGTAGCTTGGATGAATCATAACCAAGAGGAGAGTGATTTGAGTCCTTGCTAACTCGATTCATAACTGCAAGCAAAGACCTTTTAAGTTGGAAGCGGATGACGTCACTACGGGGGAACGCCCCCGAGGTTCGTGCCCTTGCTGGTAAAAACTCTGGAGCGTGCGCGCCCTTACGTCATGAGGAACATGGCGGATCCGCAGCGACAGGCCCACCGGGGATTCCGGAGAGACACAGAAGGGAGACGCCGTGGCAGCAGGTGTCCCTCAGACCGGAAGGGAGTCACCACACAGGTAGAGAGGGTGGAGCGAGGGCGAAGACCAGGCACGAACGCAACACAAACGAAGAAGCCAGTCTCTGGTGTGTTAGTACTTCCTTTCTTTCAATAGAACACTGGGGAGAAAAATTCATTTTCTACAGCACCGACTTCTGAAAAGTTTCAGAGTGCTCACAGGAAGGTTGCTTTGCATGAAACTGCTCATGGGTTTCCTCAGAAAACTATACAGATGAGGGTCAGCAAAGAAGTTGTAGGTGGTATCTTTTTACTAGTCCTAATCAATACATCTGTGACTAGCTATTGAGAGCTAGTCAGGTCAGTGAAGAAGGAGCAGCATAATGTATATGAATGAAGCATCCCTTTTACAACTCCATTCCCAAGGATTGCTATATTATAGCCTCTTAATTATGGTTTGTTCTTCTTTTCTTATATTCATCAGTAAAGTCCAGAAATGGATTTTTCCTACTTCTTTGTACTTCCATAAATCTTCATTCTCAACTACCTGAAATTTTTTCCTCTGTTTTATATCCCCTTTCAACTCATTTAACACTCATTGCAATGGACAGTCCTTGACTAGTAGTCATACACCCTGCAATCAATGGCTCTAAATCAAGCCAGCAGGTGTCATTGTTGCACAGTGACTATAACTCTCTCCTCCCCAGGGGCTGTGAACACTACCTCGCAGCATATTTGGCCCCAGGAGTGGAAGACCTGATCTGGAAATCAAACCCAGGTCCTCTGCATTGCTGTGCGAGCCAGCACATTTACCTAGCTTTTATCTTTTCTACAGAGCTATATTACTTGCTTTCATAGCCTAGAAAAGCAGTTGGCTAGATGAATGCATGTAACTTAACCAGTTGCAAAACTGAACATACATTTATGTATCTGAGTGACATGCCGTGTGCACGTGTAACTTCTGACATAATTTACGCACATAAATTCATCTCTCCTAAAATTCCTTCCCATCCCAACTCTGTAACAACTCTGTTTTTTCCCACATCAAATTTATGTACATTTAGAACATATGTGCATATATTTAGGCACCTCAAAATCCACATAAATATATGCAGGCGATTTATGTCCATAACTCCAGACTAAGCTTTTCAACATACCTTTTTATGCATAACATATATTTTTTTTTAACTTTTATTTTTATTAAATTTTCAATTTTACAAAGAATAAACTTTGTACAGAAAAATGAGAATAATAATCAGGAAAACAAATTGTATAAAAAAACAAATTATTAACTTGTTAGACCATAACAGAAAAGAAGAAATAAGAGGAGCTCTAAATAGAAAATAAAAGAAATACAACTAAAAATAAAAACTGCTTTAGTTTGATATATCCTGTAAACTTTAACTTAACTTCTAATTAGCTGACAGCGCTAAGGGACTTGAGATCATAGTGGCTTTCCTAGAATTAATAAACACTTACAATTATTCTGGAACAAAAACAATAAAACTTTCTCCACTCAATTTAACATAACATTTATTTGGGTATCTTTGTTAAAAAAAAAAAATTGCTTCTAATGCCAAGACCTCCTGGCATAATGCCAGAAAGCCCTTGAGAGAGATTAGGGAAAATCCTAGCACTATAGCTCATAAACAGAACATTTATATTTTTAAAGAATATAAACATAAAATTATGAACAAGATTCTGAGGAAAAAAGATACCAATAGAGTGGCTCTTTCAGACAGTTCATAATTAGAAATTTCTAGGAAAGCTGAAAGATCTAGAGTCTCTGCTTGCATCTGCTGATTCCCTGAAGGCAAGAAATAAACTTTGTTCAAAGTAGGAACAGTTATTGAAGGGATTTTAATACCTCAAGAAAGTATCTCCTTAAGGTAACTGTAGGATGTTCACCAACCACTCTAGGAAAGTTAAGAAATCTTGAGATAGTGTAGTCTATTTTCAATAAATTCCACCCTCCTCTGAAGAATGCCTTGCTCCTTTATAACCATTGTTTGAACAGATTTCATTGAAGAACTATCTTGCTCCAATGAGGAAACCTCCTAGAATTAATTTTACTTAATTTCACAGGCAGAAATATGAGTTTCTAAATGATTTGAAACAGCGTCAACTTTAGCTGTGCAATTAACACAAGCAAGGCCAATAGAGTCCACTAGGTTCCATAGCGCATCCAGCATAACACTACAGGTGTAGAAAGGATCAAACTTGCGTAAAGGTTTGCAAAAGAGACGGGGTCTCACCACCAGACCTCTCAGTTGACTCAGGAAATTCTAGAGACGGAATATCGGCAGTGTCCCCCATAGATGGAAAGCCAGCATTTGCTTCATCGATTTTGGAAGCTCTCCTCGGTGCAGCACTCTCTGACATCATCAGTCAGCGACCACTCAGCCCCACTTTGGGAGACATCATGCTGAAGCAGCAGAGGGCTAATACTGAGGGGAAAGAGAGAAACCTCTTCCCCAGCCAAAGCTGAAACTCCTCCATCAGACCCGGCAATAAATACAAATGCATCACTTAACATTGTATATATTGAATTTTATATAACCTTGTATATAACCTCGTTTTTAACGAGTGTTATATACGGGGTTATATAACCTTGTATAAAACCTTGTATATAATGAATGTCTCGCTAAACCCTGTACTTAACCTTTCCCTTCGTGTCGTTGTTTTACTCCTTCCCTGCCCCCTCCTATGTCACTCCTAGTTGAATCCCTCCTTCTAATTTATCTAATTTATCCAGTTTTTGCTCTGTTACTGCATTCTATTGTTTTCTTGTTCATTGTAAAGGCAATGCCTATATATACATTGGTTGTAAGTTACATGTAAACCGACACGATGTGCAAACGGTTGTCGGTATATAAAACCGTTTAAATAAATAAAATAAATAAATAAATATCCACCTCCATAGTCACAGGCACCACAAACTCGGAGATGGAACGCTGTCTATAGGTCAAAGAAGGCTCCAAGGCCCTTCCTTTTTGGAGGCATAATTTCAGTAGGAAATTTCCCATACAGATGAAAGAAACAGACAGTAAGTCTGAGACATATTCATGCCGCCATCTTACATAACATATTTGATCTGCAAATATTGGTAAAAGAATCCTCTGAGAGCTTCTTTGTCCTGTACCAATTGAGCATATGTCCTTAGACACTCATCCACATTTTATCAGTTCTTAATGCTAGATAATTCCCAGATACTCTCGCCAACTTAGTTTAAATTAACCAGGAATTTTGGACGATCTTACTTAGAACATTCAAAGGATTCCCATCTGTTTGTATTCCACTTCCATATTCCCACATTCTTGCAAGATATAAATTGTTTTTTCTTTTTGTGATTTGTTGAATTTTAAATATTTCAGTAAGCGCTACTCTTTGATGTAAACTGTGAGGTTTGGGTGGACCCTTGGACACTGTGGCAGCTGACAATGCCCATGGGGGGAAGTCCCGTGAGGGGCCACAGGTCAGGCTTAGCTCAGGACACACAAACACAGAATTTGATCTTTTATTAGACTGAGTAAGGAAACCCCCAGAGGTGGCAGTAGTGAGCAGCTGGAATAGCCCGGCATCCCTCAGTCGCTGAAACAGCGACTCCTCTGGTAGCAGTGCTGTAGTAGAAAGAACTGAGAGAATGAGTACAGTGGAGAATATACAAGACCCCAGTATGGAGATCCCAGGGTAGGGAGAACAGACCCTCAAGGAGCGAGTATCTGAACCCTGAGAGCTGGGAGGCTTGCAGATGATGTACTCATACAGCGGTTCCATGGAGATGGCACTGGGGTTGGAACGGAGGCAGGCCCTTGAGGAGCGAGTGCCTGGTTCCAGGGAACAGCTCTGAGGTGAAGATGGTAGTACTCACTGATGTTGAAGATTAGCGAATCCTTCCAGGCAGAAGAGAAGGTAGGAGTAGGCAGCGAGTAGGGAACATGGGCCCTCAAGGAGCGAGTACCGGTTTCCTGATAGTGACCTGGAAAGCAAGTGAGGCCCCTGAGGAGCAGGTACCTCGTTACTGTTAGAGAGTCCAATAGAGATTGGAGAGGCAGAGTAGCTGGGTACGGAGAGCGAATCCCATCCATAGGATTACCCTTGCTAACTCAAAAGCTAGCAAACATTGTAGGCTATAAATATCCAGGCATCATGACGTAATCACGGGGGGATGCCCCGGAGGTTCGTGCCAAGTAGGAAATAAGAAGGGCTGCGCGACGTGCGCGCCATATGGTTCAAGCGGAGCATGGCGGGAGGCAACGCCCAAGCTGGTCCGGGGATGCCGGAGAGGATAACAGGCAGACGCCGTGGTAGCCAGGCATCCATCCGCAGCATGAGGAGGAGCAAACAAAGAGAGGTAGGTGGAGTGAAGCCATCGGAAAAGGACGGTTGCAACACTCTTTCAGTCAGTCCTTGTTCTAAAATAACTTCTGGATTTGATCTGCTGCTAAACCAATTTAATATATATTGTAAGTGGCTTGCTAGATAATGAGACTTCATGTTTAGAAGCTGTAATTCATCTTGTACGTAGGGCTTTTAAATGTATCCTATTGGATTTAACATTACTCAAGAATTTTCTGAATACAGATTCCAGCTTTGAAAAGAGTTTTTCTTAGTAGCATTGGCATCTCTTGATAAATAGGAGTAACTGCCAATTTAATTAAGTTCACTTGCTCCATTACAATTAATGACAAATTTTGCCACCTTTCAGTTTTTCCTTATTTTTGTATAACATTTTTTGATGGTTAAGAATATAGATGTTTTCCTTTGCTTTTGCTATTTCAGTCTGCCAGTATCTAAAGTTAGTTATTTTAACTATATGGGAAATCTAGTATTGATGCTTGTCAATCTTGGTCAAAGGAAAAGCAAATAGACTTGGAACAGTTAATTCTCCTACCAAGTATATCTCCAACATCCATAATAGCTTTTTTCTGTTAAGCAGGTTAAATTAGCCATTACATTTGATGTGATGTCATCCAGTGGCACCAAATGGACTAATCTCTCCAAGCTAGTAGAGCTTTGAACTTTAGTGAATAGGTGCAAGAGTTTGCTTATGGGCGTGTCTTGTGAGGCTTCTCAGTTATTTTTGTCTGAGTACACCACAGATGTGTTCGCTGTCTCTCTTATATTTTTTCTTTAAAAAATCCTTAAAAACTACTTTAATTGGTATATTTTCACTTTAGTTTATTCTTCCAAATCTATCTCACTGCTTCTGTGGCGCTACAATAGCACTTTTCAGTGCTAATAGAAAAAAAACAAAACAAAAAATATATTTATTTTTATTTATTTATTTAGTTTGTTTTCTATTCCGGTGTTGGTACATACCTTCACACCGGTTAACAAAGTTTTTAAAATTAGAAATAAAATACATAAAAAAGAAAATAAAATACAATACATTTCTTAAAAACAGGAAAATCAATCATAAAAATACTAATACATATATAAAATTAAATCATAAAATGCTCACATTTAAAACCAAGATTATAGAGCAAATAAAATAAAATATTAATTCTAACTAGCTACTACCTGAAAAGCTTGAACGTATAACCAGGATTTTAGAGCTTTCTTGAACTCGTTCAAGTTACTTTGAAGCCTTAGTTCAAAGGGTAGTGAATTCCAAAGACCTGGTCCTGCTAATGACACAGCCTTTCTCTAACAGTTGTAAGTCTGGCTGTGGAAACCGAGGGAATTACAAGAAGACCTTTGCCAGCTGACCGTAAATTTTGTTGGGGAGTGTGAATGCGAATGACAATGAAGTGTGTGAATGCGAATATTGACAATGAAGTGTGGCCTTCCCTACTACTATGTTTGGGCCGAAGAAAAAAATCAACCACAGTGAGCAGTTTTAAGAGTTTTATTAGTGGGAAGATTTTGTCCCTCACTGACGGCTATGAATTGTGTTATTAATGCCTTGGGCCAGATTATGACCAAAACTGCTTTGCCTGTGGATGGTTGCCTCCACACTCACAGGGAAATAATAAAATGTCATCCGCAAACATAGCAATTTTAACTGGGTGCCCACTCAAACTAATCCCCCAAAATCCTTTTTCCCCCCAAAGCTTTTCAGCCAGAAGCTCAATTGCTAATACAAATAACAAGGGGGAAAATGGGCATCCCTGCCGTACACTGCATTGTAGAGGAAAAGGGTCCGACAAGCCCCTGCTAATTAGAATTCTAGCACTAGGATTGTGGTATAGGACTTGTAACTATGCAACGAAATCCCCGGTGAACCCATATCGCTGGAGAACCCAAAACAATTAATCCCAGGATAGGGAATCAAAGCCTTTTCGGCATCCAAACTAAGAATGAGGGCTTCCTCCTGCGAGTGGTAATTAAGGGTAGCAATGAGCCTCCTCACATTTTGCACCCCCTGGCGACAGGGAACAAAGCCGGTCTGATCGGAGTGCACCAGAGAAGGCAAAATAGTATTGAGCCGGGCCGCCAGGACCGCTGCAAGGATTTTTATGTCCACATTAATGAGAGAAATGGGCCGGTAAGATCCCACGTCTTGTGGATCCCGCCCCTTCTTTGGCAGTAAAATGAGTTGACCGGTTCTCGTTTGATGGGAGATGTTTAAGCTGAAGTAAAGAATTATAATAAGAGACTAAACTGGGCAATAAGGAGAATTTCAGAGTTTTGTAAAACTCGTTGCTGAACCCATCAGGACCGGCCGCTTTGCCCCTTTTCAGTTTCTGTATAACAGCAAAAATTTCAGAGTCCACAATGTGGGTGTTGAGCACAGAAAGCTTGTCACCTAGCAGTTGAGGCCAATTAAAATTTTGAAAAAAAACCTCCGACTCTGGCCGAAGGTGAGGTTTGGAATCGTATAATTTCTTATAATACGCCAAAAAACTGGCTTCAATATTGAAACACTGGCGAAGTCAATTCCAAGACACCACTTCCCGTCAAGGGACGTTTCTTGGTTCTAGCGAGGATATGAAGGAATTGGCTTCCTCCTTTTTGCTGAAGAAGAAAACAGTGCCGTTGTGTTGAACTCGTAGCTTAGCAGTGAAAAGTAAAGCAAACGGTATTCCCCTTTTATGTAACTCCATACAGGCAGGGGACAAGGCTTTGCGTTGCGCAGAAATGGCAGCGGAGAAATCATGAAACAGCAGAATCTTGTGCCCCTGGTACTCCAATCCAGAGTGCAGACGGAAGGCTCTCATAAGTTGAATTTTGTGGGACTAGTTTAAAATTCTGGCCATCACAGGCCGACGTTTATTAACATCGGTCCTGGGCGGCCCCATTCTGTGTACTCTTTTGCAGCACAGACGACCAGAGATCAAAGTCAGACCCAAGTGACTGGGTAACCAGGTTTCAATAAGATCATACAAGTCTTGGTCTGGCACAGATTCAAGAATGCCTACTAGCTTAAGATTGTTGCACCGGTTCCTATTCTCCTGATCTTCTATCCTATCCCACAGCGAAGAATGCTGCACAGTGAGCGTTTGTACTTGCCTTTCCGCTGCATGTAGCCTGTCTTCCTGATCAGACTGCCGGTGCTCCGCTGCATCCATCCTTTTAGCCTGTTCCTCAACAGCAGTGATGACATCTTCCATTTGAGTTTGAATTTTTAGGAGCCGAGCATCCAAAACTTCAGCGACCTTGGCGGAGATTTTAAGCAGGGCCTCCTCCGAGATCTCAGCCACTGGAGCTGGGTGTTCACTTGCGGTCGCCAACTTGGCCACACTGTGTGGAGGATGCTGGAAGGAGCATGCCGATCTCTGGCGCATTACTGGCCCCGAAGCGCTCGTCGCTGCTAAAATAAGCGAACCAGCAGCCCCCAAGCGTCCTTTATAGCCCCCTCTGCTTAGGAGAGCAAACGCAAAGATATGAAAGGAGGTGGCCGATACAAATGAAGGGAGCCCGGGTCTGAACTGCTGATGCTGCGGGGAGGATCGCGTCTTTCAATGTCACTGTACCGGCGATGAAGTGCTCGTTTTCGTCGCAAGTCATGGCGAAATGATAGCCCCAGAAATCCTCTTCAATCTCCCAGAGAGAAAAAAAAAGAATCTTGAATTCTTTAAGTAGGAACAGCGGATGATGGAAGGATCACGGCCGCCATCTTGGCCACACTATACTGAGGTTGCTGGACGGATCACACCAATTTCCAGTGCTTTACTGGCCCCGAAGCACTCATTTTTGCCACTAGCTATGGGGATCCGACAGCCCCAAGCGTCCTGTATATCCCCCTTAGCTCAAAAGAGCAAACTTGAAAATAGAGAGGAAGGATGGCAGCCGATGTAAAGGAAGGGAGACTGGGTCTGACCTGCTGACGCTGCGGGGAGGATCGCGCCCTTCCGTGCTGCTTTACCGGCGAGGGAGGGCTCGCTTTTGCCGCAAATCACGGCGAACTGGGAGTCCCAGAAGTCCTCTTCACTCTCCCAGCAAAAAAAAGAGGGGTCATAAATTTTTGAAGTGGGGATGGCGGCTGGCAGGATGGAAGGGGGCCTGGAGTGAGCTGACTATGCTGCCGATCCCAGTGACGTCATCCCAGAAGTCGTCACACTACTGTCTTGATAACATCTACAAAACTGACAATAAATTTGGAAAAGCAGTTTTGCAAAGTCTGTTCTCCCAGTAGTCCACGCTTCATGGTGAGGGTTGGGTTGCTTTCTAAGTAAATGCTTTGCTATAAACCTCATCTTGGGACTCCCATAATATAATGGCCAATTCATTCTGTTTATTGACTCAAAAAGCAAGTTTGCTTACCATAAATGGTGTTTTCCTGGAGAAGACTACATAGAGAAGGGTGACCAAAATGATAAAGGGAATGGAACAGCTCCCCTATGAGGAAAGACTAAAGAGGTTAGGACTTTTCAGCTTGGAGAAAAGACGGCTGAGGGGGGATATGATAGAGTTGTTTAAAATCATGAGAGGTCTAGAACGGGTTAATGTGAAACAGTTATTTACTCTTTTGGATAATAGAAAGACTAGGGGGCACTTCATGAAGTTAGCATGTAGCACATTTAAAACTAATCTGAGAAAGTTCTTGTTCACTCAACGCACAATTAAACTCTGGAATTTGTTGCCAGGCGATGTGGTTAGTGCAGTTGGTGTAGCTGTGTTCAAAAAAGGATTGGATACGTTCTTGGAGGAGAAGTCCATTACCTGCTATTAAATAAGTTGGCTTAGAAAATAGCCACTGCTATTACTAGCAACAGAAGCATGGAATAGACTTAGTGTTTGGGTACTTGCCAGGTTCTTATAGCGTGGATTGGCCACTGTTGGAAACAGGATGCTGGGCTTGATGGACCCTTGGTTTGACCCAGTATGGCATGTTCTTATGTTCTAGCTAGATTAGCTCTGGTATGGACTGAGGAGACTCGCAAGGAAACGCCAGTGTGGGATTCCAGGTACATGTCAGTAGATCTCAAAACTCTAAGCAAGATTTTAAAATGGGATTGACCACTCCAAAGCACAAACCATGGTCAGAAACAAACATTCTCTTCCCAATGCATTTGTGCTTACACGCTTTTTCTTACAAGTAGATTTTCAAAGTGTTGCTCGCGCAAAAATTACCCATACACTATATGTGGGCCGCGCATGAGCAACACAAAATTTAAGAAGCCGGGGAAGTGGCACACATCCAAAATTAGGAGGCAGAAAAGGGGCAGGGAATGGGCGTTCCAGGGTAAGGCCAAGACATAAGCGCATAACCCCTGAATTTTGCAAGGCAGACCATGGCAACGCACGCCACGTTACTCAGGAAACTTTACTGCTGGTCCTGCTGGGGGTGGGGGGGGGGGGGGGGGTGAGAGAGAGACTCTATATATATCCCACTGCAAGAGGGGCACTTTCAACTCAGGATGGGTTTTGTGTGTGGGGAGGTGGTCTTACATTGGTCTGCCTAGGGCACAAGGGTCTGTAGACCCTTGTATCATTGCCCCCTCCCCCCAAAACCCATCTTGAGTTGAAAATTCTTCTCTTACAGTGGGATATATAGAGAGTTTCAGATTGGCCCTTTAGAAGAGTCTCTCTCCTCGCTCTCTCTCCAGCCAGTCACTTGTGAGTACACATGTAAAGGCTCCAACACATATGTGCGGAGGGTATATTTTAAATGGTATACATGTACTTGCACACACAATATAAAATCAAGCTTATTTTTGCTTGCGTTCCCAATACGTGCATTTATGGGCACACCACGTGCACCTTTTAAAATTAACTTGCTAGCACTGAGTATTTTTAAACAGAGGTGGTGAAAATGTTCTCTTTCCTACCTTTCTGACCCTTACTGTTCTTTCTAACAGGCCGATACAGAAAGTGTCCTGTGCGCGCGATACAGTAAATAAAATTATGCTAATTAGGGCCCGCGGTAAAAGGAGGCGCTAGGGACTAGCGCATCCCTAGTGCCTCCTTTTTGACAGGAGCGGCGGCTGTCAGCGGGTTTGACAGCCGACGCTCAATTTTGCCGGCATCGGTTCTTGGAACCCGCTGACAGCCACGGGTTTCGAAACCGGACGCCGGCAAAATTGAGCGTCCTGTTTTCAACCCGCGAGCCACGGGCTGATTTAAATTTTTTTATTTTTAATTATTTTACTTTGGGACCTCCGACTTAATATCGCCATGATATTAAGTCGGAGGGTGTACAGAAAAGCAGTTTTTACTGCTTTTCTGTACACTTTCCCGGTGCCGAGAGAAATTAACGCCTATCTTTGGGTAGGCGCTAATTTCTGAAAGTAAAATGTGCAGCTAGGCTGCACATTTTACTTTCTGAATCACGCAGGAATAACTAATAGGGCCATCAATATGCATTTGCATGTTGCGGGCGCTATTAGTTTCGGGGGGGTTTGGACGCACGTCCAACCGTGGGTTAACAGTGCGCTCCACCGGAGCGCACTGTACTGTATCGGCCTGTATGATGTGCGTCTGTGTGTGCACATACTTGAACCGTGCACACATAGAATGGCATAAGAACATTTATATTTTTACTACATATTTATCCTTAACTATAAAAATATTTTGATGTTTTCAATTTATTTAAAATAAATGATATGTTGAAATAATGTAATAAGAATTATTTTCATTGAAACAATTACTTAACACTTCTAATTCCTGATATTTGCTTTATAGTGCTCATAGTGCTCAATTTGAACTTTGCTTATAAAACTAGAACAAAATTTTTTTTTCAGATATAGTCTGTCAAAAATTCAAGGGAACATTGCTGACTTTCTCCTCACTTTTACTTCCATTTATTTCACCTTGCACACTGAAGGAAGAAAGTTAGTTATGTTATCTGCCTTTCCCAATATAGCATTATAGGCTTATTCTGTAACCATTTAAATGAACAACCATTTGACCTTTTCCTGTTGGAATAAATTAAAATTTTGTATCAGGGTTGATCTGATTCAGTCTGGCTAGCATCATTAATATTAAAGTGTAGCTGTTCTGTGCCAGATGTCTTTCATGTTTTTTTAAATTGAAAACTGTGTTAAAGATCTGTTTTTAAACTTAAGATTCTACTTCCACTTTTATGATTGATAAAATGAGGTGAGATATCAAAGAAATCTTCCACAGAATATACCAGACTCTGGTATAAATAACAAAAGTTGTTCTGCTGGTCTGGAATTGTGCTGTCATGGTTTTGGTTAGGTGTTGGAAGCTGACACCTATTTTGTTTCGTTTCTAACTTTCCAGAAATCTGCTCTTGCAGTTCTGTAGCAAACTATCAAGGGATCACCTAATAATTATTCTCTAAAGTTCAATATTAGAGTTGAATCTGCAATAACTCAAAGACAAATGTTGTCAAGTAAAATACAATTGGAATAAAGCAACATTATACACCCTAGCTTCCCCAGGCTCTGACTACTGCCTTCTCATGTAGTTTCACTAGAGATCATCAGACTTGATCACCCTAAGGTGTCTCTCCTGTTTGATGCACAACAGTATCCCCCCCCCCCCCCCCCCTATATTCATCATGTTTTGCTTCTTTGGATTTCTGACCCCAAAGGCATGATTTGCAGTTTTTTTACAGTGAATACTTGCTGCTAAACACTCAACCACTTCTCAGATTGTCTTAGATCACTTCTCGGTTCTGTCTGTTCCCTCAGGGATGTTGCAGATCTTACTGTTGTAACCCCTGGGCTAATAGTCCTGGATAGGGTCCCAGAAATACCACCTCAAATGAAATCTTAAATATTCCAGTCTTCCCATGATGTTAAAGCTATTTCCCTGGGTGGGGGGAAGAATATTTTTCTAAGCCCTGTGTATTGCTTCAAGTCAAACTCCACTTTACAGTTCATTGTATGCAGCACTGATGATCTTTTAGTTATAAACAGGAGCAATAGTCACACGGTAGACAGTTATGGTTTCCAACATAACTTTTACTGTTGGATTATGTAGTTGATGGAAAAGTTCTTTACAGCGTTGGTGATTTTTCAAAACATGATGTATAAGTTGCAATGTTTTCTTTTGGTAAATGTATGACCCTTATCTCTACTTCACTGGCGTCTGATTTCACTGAATGCCAGTAGTCAATTTTAGTTATTCTACTGTTCAATCAAAGGTAGGTTCAACTCCCTCCCAATTGATTATATCTCTAGTAAATGTAATGTTTTCCATGGGAAAAAGAATCCCAGTTCTCCTAACTCTCCTGTAGTCTTTCTCACCTTTTATTCATCCTGTTGGTGGTTCCTTAGGCGGGGCACTGGTCCTAACTCCTATGTTTCTGTTATCTCTTTGAACTGGTAGAAAAGCTCAGAGTAGTTCCACGAAGTCTCCTCCTTCCCCACGTCATGCCTTCTTCCCATGGATGACACTGGTGTCGTCCCTCTTGGAGAAAGCTGGTGATCTATGGTCCTCTCTCTTGATGTAGAACAAAAGAGGAAATTTCCTAGCTTGTAGCCAGATGGACTCAGGACCAATAGGTATAGTGTACTCCTGATAGCAGATGGGAGATGGAGTCAGATTTCAAAGCTGACATCAGCCTACATATACCCATGCTGGAAGCTCTGCTCTTCAGTATTTCTCCGTCTCCTAAAGCAGATAGGGACACATCCACACACTAGAATAGTGTTAGCAATTCTAAAACAAAGAAGGAAAGAAAATTTATCTCATGAAGACGAGCCCTGCTCTCCTGCGGTGTTACCTAAGGGTCCATCCCCCAGTCGAGAATTCCTGAGGTGATTTCCGAGATCTCTCAGAGGTAAGCCTCAGTCCGGAAGCCAGCTCTCGGCATGGACTTAGCCTCCAGGGTGGCTTAGAGGCAGTGGGTGTTGAATTGAGTGCGGTGGTGAAGGTATTTCCCTCTCCCCCCGCAGCCGGAGACCGCCTTGCACGAAACCGGGAAATACCGAGACCAGGTAAGGTAGAAACCTTCTTTTAAGTCTCTGGTCTCCGAGGCTCGAATAGCTGCATAGATCGTCCCTTCCGGCGTCTGTTAAATCGGGTTCAGCAGCTCCAAGCTAGACCCCGAACCGGTGCGAGGGTCCATACACGTGGAGACCCTTCGGGGGGTTTGCCATCTTGTCTGCATGGTCGGCGCCATTTCCCCCCCTTGACCGCCGTATTATCTGCATAACTGAGCCGGGCGCACAACCGACTTGTGCGCACAGCGGCACGCGCAACTGTGCCGTGCGCACAGCGATGCACACTACGGTGCTGGGCGCATAGCAGCCCGCATAAACAGCCTGAGTGCACAAATAGGCCTGTGCGCACAGCTGCGCGCACATCTCGCCCAGGCACACAAAGTGGTAGCCTGTGCACGCATCTTGCACGCACATCGTCAGCGCACCCGGAGCGCACAACTAAGCCTCTTGGCGCGCATACCAACGTGCACAGATGAGTTTTGAATCACTCCACGCACACAAGTCATGGCACCGCCAGCCAAGAAGATCAAGGGACAAGTCCTCTGCCCAGCCTGCCACCTGAGAGCTGTGCAACCCAAAGTGGCCTCCGCCTTATGCCAGCAGTTTGAAGAGGCTTAGAGGGAACCTAAGTAAGGCCCTCCACAGCCAGTAGAGGGTTCCAGATCCACCAACGATAGTACCCCGCACCTCTGTATCTCCAACTCAGCGCCTACACAGGAAGGCACCTCGGGGGCTTCCACCATAAACCTGCCAGGATTCAATATGGACCCAGGGACCTTTTCCTGGGTGGAATTCTTCAGTGGGCTGCAAACCTCCATCCAGGCACAATCAGTACCACTGGCGACCTAGTCCCAGTCTCCACCAGAAGCACAAGATCTTCCAAGCACCTGTCTGACCTCTTGAGACATGCCCCACATAGGCAAGAGCCTCCCTACAGGCAATACAGACACATCGGGGGACGAGACTGACTCCCTGGAGGAAGGGGAAATCCTCCAGGGATGGAACCATATCGAACCATGCTGCGATTCTTCTCCAGAGACGTTACCAGCTCTCGCGTCTCTGACCCTGAAGACGCTGGCCATTCCAATCACGGGTACCACAGCGGAGCCAAAGACAAACCCCGTCCTGGTGTCCCTCCGTCAGGCCTCATGCTATTTTCCAATGTTGCAGGCCATACAACAACTGATTGACCTGGAATGGAATGCCCCGGAGGCCAGCTTCAAAGGAGGATGGGCCTTGGAAGCCCTATACTCCCTGGAACCCATGGCCAAGGAACTCCTACGGTTCCCAAAAGTGGACGCCATGGTCTACGCAATCTCTAACCGCACAACCATCCCGGTCGAAGGAGGAGCTGCAGTCAAGAATGCCCAGGACAGTTCTTTGATGTAACAGCAATGACCCTGCAAATTGCGTCCTGCTGCGCCGTAGTAACACATGCCTGCTTGCTTCTCTCCAGAGACGCAAACACGTCTGCTGAAATATTAGAACCGGCGATATTCTTCCTCATGGATGCGACCTCAGACCTAGTGTGCACCTCAGCCAGGGGCGTCTCCTTCATAGTGGCAGCCAGAAGACAACTATGGCTCCGAAATTGGTCGGCCGACGCGACCTCCAAAGTGAACCTTACGAGAATGCCTTTTATAGGATCCCTCTTGTTTGGAAGTGAATTGGAGAAGTTAGCCAAGAAATGGGGCGAATCTCCAGTACCTCGTCTACCGGAAGACAGGAACAAAAGAAACCAGCGCTCCTTTCCCCAAAGAACCAAGGGCAGAAGAGACCAGCGCTTTAGACCATACAAGAACACATACTACCAAGCACTTTGCCCCACAGGCAGGTCCCAGTTCTTTCGGAACAGACACAACAAGAGGGGAGCAAGCTCAGGTACAGGCTCCGGCCGTACCCCACAATGAGAATCAGCAGATCCATCCACAGGAAGAAGTCATAGGGGCAGACTTACCCTCTTCTGCCAAGGATGGGTTGATATAATGTTGGACAAGTGGGTTCTAACCATCATTCGAAAGGGATACTGTCTGGACTTCCACAGCATCCCTCCAGACAAATTTGTGAGATCACCGTGCCACGCCCTCTCCAAAAGGACAGCAGTAGAAACCACACTGACAAGACTGCTAGGCCTAAAGGCGATAACTCTGGTGCCCACTATTCCATCTATTTTAGCGTTCCCAAGAAGGAGGGAACGTTCCGGCCCATCCTGGACCTCAAGACCGTCAATCGTTACTTGAGAGTACCACAGGAAACCCTTCACCAAACCATTTATTTATTTATTTAAGGCTTTTATATACCGACTTTCTTGATACAAATCAAATCAACTCGGTTTACATCGAACTAAGCGGTTAACCGTAACCAATTAACAAGAGGCAGAATTTGATGAAGCATAAAGTTACATTATAACAAGGGTGCAAAAACTGGAGATAGGAAAATAAAGGGGGGAGAACAGAGATAGTATACTATATACAGGTAAGGGTGTGGGAGGGAGGCAGAGGAGCCAACCTCATTATAACGTATTTGTGTCTTAGCGCTTGTTTAATGACAGTGGAGAAGGGAACAATTCTGAGTCAAGCTATTGGATTAGGAACAGGGAAAGGCTCGACCGAAAAGCCATATCTTGAGTTTTTTTTTAAATGTTAGGAGACAGGTTTCCTGCCTGAGGTCCGGGGGCATGGCGTTCCAGATGGAGGGACCTATCGTTGAAAATGCCCGGTCTTTGATGTTTGAGTGGTGCATCGCTTTGACTGGAGGAACATGTAAGGATCCTTTGTAGGCTTCCCTTAAGGGTCTGGCTGTAGAGTGAAGTTTGAGAGGGTGTAGCAGATCGAGAGGCGTCTGATGGTGAATGTTTTTGTGAATAATTGTAAGTGATTTATGGAGATATGGTGGTAGTGGCGGCAACACTGAGGAAAGAAGGAATCCTCGTGCATCCTTACCTGGACGATTGGCTGATCAGGGCAAAATCTCCAGAGGAAAGTCACCAGGTGACCACCAGAGTCAAGAATCTACTACAGAATCTTGGGTGGGTCGTCAACACAGCCAAGAGCTGCCTACAGCCCTCCCAGTCGATAGAGTACCTGGGAGTCCGCTTCGACACCAAGCAAGACAAGGTTGTCCTCCCCCCTCCAAGGAGAAGGAAACTGATGGGTCAGCTGCAAAAACTGTTAAACTATGCTCGCCCCAAGGTATGGGACTACCTCTAAGTCCTCGGTCTCATGACATCAACCCTGGAAGTCGTTCCATGGGCAAGGGCCCACATGCGCCCAGTACAACGTTCCTTACTGTCACAATGGAACCCGACGTCCCAGAACTACTCTATTCACCTCCAGCTACCAGCAGAGGTTCGGACCCAGCTCCAATGGTGGCTACAGGAAGACCATCTGAGCAAGGGAGTAAAACTATCCCCACCAAACTGGATCTTGCTCACTACGGATGTGAGCCTGCGAGGGTGGGGAGCCCACTGCCAGGACCTGATGGCCCAAGGACAATGGGACAAGGCAGAGGCGGGATGGGACATAAACTGACTGGAAGCCCGAGCAGTCAGACTAGCCTGCCTATGATTCGGTCACAGACTCTGGGGAGAATCTGTCAGTCATGTCGGACAATGCCACAACAGTTGCCTACATCATCCGCCAGGGAGGAACCAGAAGCCAACAGGTGTCCCTGGAAATAGACCCCCTCATGGCGTGGGCGGAAGCAAACCTGCAAGGAATCTCAGCCACCCACATCGCAGGAAAAGACAACGTCTCTGCGGACTACCTCAGCAGAAAGAATCTAGACCCAGGGGAATGGACGCTGTCGACCACAGCCTTCCAGTTGATAGTAAACTGGATCTCCTGGCAACCCGGTCTAATGCCCAAGTTCCCAAGTTCTTCAGCTGAAGACGAGAACCACACTCCGGAGGAATTGACGCCCTCGTCCAGACCTGGCCACAGGAAGACCTGCTGTACGCCTTTTCCCCATGGCCACTACTGGACAGGATCATCTGCAAGATAGAACACCACAGGGGACTAGTACTTCTAGTGGCCCCGGACTGGCCAAGAAGGCCATGGTACGCAGACACGCGAAGACTTCTTGCGGGGAACCCTCTGTGTCTACCCCCACGCAGGGACCTTCTCTGGCAAGTACCGATCCTCCACGAAGACCTTACTCGATTCTCTCTTACGGTCTGGCCATTGAGAGGACTCGCTTGAAGAAGAGGGAATAATCTAAAACAGTGATTGACACCTTGCTCCGAGCACGCAAGTTCTCCACATCTCTAGCTTACATACGAATATGGAGAGTATTCGAAGCCTGGTGTGAGGACCGCAAGATCCCCATGATCCTGGAATTTCTGCAGGACGGCTTGAAGAAGGGGTTGTGTCTCAACTCCCTCAAGGTTCAGGTGGCCGCGCTGTCCTGCTTCAAAGCCAAAGTGGACGGCATCAGTCTATCAACCCATCCAGATGTTTCCCGCTTCCTGAGAGGGATCAAACAAATCCGACCACCATTAAAGTGGCCGGTGCCCCTATGGAATCTCAATCTAGTACTAGACTTCCTAGCGGGTGCTTCCTTCAGACCTACACGCGGTCTGTCACTACGGCTCCTGACCTTGAAGACTGCATTCCTAGTGCTATATGTTCAGCCCGTCGCATCTCTGAGATTCAAGCACTATCCTGTCGGGAACCATTCCTCAGGTTCACACCGGGATCCATACATCTTCGCACGGTCCCCTCTTTTCTTCCGAAGGTGGTTTCTCATTTTCATCTAAACCAAACCATCTCGCTGCCATCTCCAGAAGAACATAAGGACTCAGAAGACTCACGCCTTCTTCGCCATCTTAACGTCAGCAGACTCCTAGTCCAATACCTGGAAAGATCGGAATCTGTATGAAAGACGGACCACCTGTTCGTCCTTCACAGCGGGAAGAAACAGGGGGAAGTGGCCTCGCGGGCAACCATAGCCCGCTGGATCAAAGAAATAATCAAAGCGGCCTACATAGAGGCAGGGAACCCCCCACCTCTACAGCTCAAGGCCCATTCTACAAGGGCCCAGGCAGTGTCCTGGGTGGAAATCATGATGCTGTCGCCTGCCGAGATCTGTCGGGCGGCGACGTGGTCCTCCATACATACTTTCTCCAGGTTCTACTGCCTGGATGTCCAGGCCCGGGTGTTATAATTAGAGAGGTTTGGGTGGACCCTTGGACACTGTGGCAGCTGACCACGCCCATAGGAGGGGGAGTCCTGTGAGGGGCCACAGGTCAGGCTCAGCTTAGGACACACAAACACAGAGATTGATCTTTTATTAGACAATGTGGTGAAGCCATCAGAGGTGGCAGTAGTGAGCAGCAGAAGTAGCCCGGCTGGGCTAGTATCCCTCAGGTGCTGGAACAGCGACTCCTCCGGTAGCAGTGCTGTAGTGGAAAGAATTGAGAATAATGAGTACAGTGGAATATGCACAAAGCCCCAGTATGGAGAACCCCAGGAAAGGGAGAGCAGGCCCTTGAGGAGCGAGTACCTGATCCCTGAGAGCTGAGAGGCTTGAAGGTAATGTACTCACACAGCGGTTCCACGTAGCAGATAGCACTAGGGCTGGAATGGAGGCAGGCCCTCAAGGAGTGAGTACCTGGTTCCAGGGAACAGCTCTGAGGTGTGAAGATAGTAGTACTCACTGGTGTTGAAGATAGCGAATCCTTCCAGGCAGAAGAGAAGGTAGGAGCAGGCAGCGAGTCAGGGAACATGGGCCCTCGAGGAGCAAGTACCGGTTTCCTGATAGCGACCTGAAAAGCAAGTGAGGCCCCCGAGGAGCAGGTACCCGGTTAGCGTTAAGAGTCCAGTGGAAGATTGGAGAGGCAGAGTAGCTGGGTACGGAGAGCAAATCCTATCCGTAAGATTCCCCTTGCTAACTCAAAGGCTAGCAAACATCGTAGGCTTTAAATATCTGGGTAGCATGACGTCATCACAGGGGAATGCCCCTGAGGTTCGCGCCAAGTAGGAAATAAGAGTGAGGGCTGCGCAGCGCGCACGCCCTACAGTACCAGCGGAGCATGGCAGGAGGCAGCGCCCAAGCCGGTCCAGGGAAGCTGGACAGGACGGCAGGCAGACACTGCGGCAGCCAGGCGTCCATCCATAGCGACAGGAGGTGCAAAGAAAGAAAGGTAGGCAAAGTGAAGCCGTCGGGAAGGGACGGTTGCAACACTGGGGGTTGTAGTTACCGTATTTTCCGGCGTATAAGACGACTGGGCGTATAAGGCGACCCCCCCTATTTTATACATATTTTTAAGAAAAAAAATAATTTTACACTCAAACAGGAGCAACCCTATCTATGAAAAGGCAACACTACAAATATTAAATCAGGCCCTAAAAACCAATACACCTCTTATTAGGAAAACAGAACTAGCAAGCAGCTATAGATCCCCACACAGAAATAATTGTAAAACTATACTAATAAGCAGAATAAATGTTTCAAAACAGCTATGAACAGAATAACATCCAACAATTAAAAACTCATAAAAACTATTAAACATTCTCGAAACACCAATAAAATATTTCAAAAAAGCAGACACATCACATAATATTAAATAATTAAAATGGCAGTCAATCAAGAAAAATAAACTTAAAAAGCCACCTTTCCTTACCCCCTCCAGCAGCTCTCCTACTCCTCTTCCATGCAGGCCGTAGCACACACCAGAAGCAGCAGTAGTGGCTAAGCTCTATACTCATGGTCCTCTTCCTTAGGGCCCATGTCTCTCACACACACACACACCATACCAGTCATGCCCCCATGACCAGTTTTCGTCTCTCACACACCAATCATTTCCCAAACAGTCTTTGACACACACACCAGACACCTTCCTGAACAGTTTCTCTCATGCCATACACACACACAGGCTTCCCACTCCCGTGTTCTGCTTACCGTACATATACAGGCTTCTCACTCTCATAATCACTTTCTCTGTCTCACACACACACACACCAGTCTCTCTCTCATTTCCATTCCTACTCTCCACGTGCACAGGCTTCTCATTCACTGAATCACATTCTTTCTCTCACATTCACACACACCAGTCTCTTTCTCTCACTCACACAGTCACCTTATCAACCAGCCTCTCTCTCATGCACGCACGCACACACACACAGCCAGGCTTCTTACTCCCATGCTTTCTCACATACCCAGATTTCTCACTTCCATGCTTTTTCTCTCTCTCTCTCTCACACTCACAAACACATCAGTCATCTCTCTGAGCAGTCACTTTCATTGTCTCTCACATATACACACACATGAGCTCTCTGACCAGTTTCTCTCAATCACAGACATGCTCTCAATCAAATACATTCTCTCACTTACACACAGGCTGGCTGGCTGGCTGGCTGCTTCTCTCTCTCTCACTCACTTCCTCTCCCCTCCCTCGCCTCCCAAGCACAAATAGTAGCTGCAGCCGCCTCCTCCTCCAGCCCCCGCAGGCCAAGAAAGAAGAATCCCATCTGCCGCGGAAGGCTCCTGCTGCTGTCTCCTTTCTCGATTACCGGCTGCTTCAATTGCTCGGGGGCCGATGCTGCAGCGGCCGCTGCTTCTTTATCACGCGGCACGGCCTTTCTTCTTCCCGCGCACCGCGTATCACTTCCTGTTCCGGGTCCCGGGGGGGGGGGGGAATGCAGGCGCGGGAAGAAGAAAAGGCCAGCCGCGGATGCCACAGCTTTTTTTTTTTTTTTGCACCGCTGCTGGGCTTGAACGTGCTGATAGCCCAGCAGCAACGGCAGCAGGGAAGGAAGAGCAGCGGGAGAGACCGGGAGCACGCGACACACAGGTGAGAAGAGCTGCCCTATAAGACGATACCCGGCGTATAAGACGACCCCCGACTTTCGAGAAGATTTTCAGGGGTTAGAAAGTCGTCTTATAGGCCGGAAATACGGTAGTTTTTGCTGGGGGTTTTTGGTTTTTTTTATATTCGCTCCATAAGACGCACAGATATTTCCCCCCCACTTTTGGGGAAAAGAATTGCGTCTATGGGAGCGAAAAAAAGCAAGTTTGCTTACTGTAAACGATGTTTCCGTAGATAGCAGGATGAATTAGCCATTGCTGTCATGGGATCTGTCAATCAGGCCCGGGAGGCGGAGCTTGTCAAAGCAGAGAACAGAGCTTTGCTCTCTGCGGCTGCGCGTGTGTTCCCGCGCAGGAAAGTAATGGAATCTCCTCAGTCTGTGATTAAGCTTCATTGTAGTCGAAGACTTGGTGACTGCCAGGGAGGAGGGTGGGTCAGCATGGCTAATTCATCCTGCTATCTACGGAAACATTGTTTACGGTAAGCAAACTTGTTTTTTCTCGTGGATAGCAGGGCTGAATTAGCCATGCTGTCATGGGAGTCCCAAGCTTCCCAATCACGTCATTTATGATATATGTGTTGTACGTGATCTTTGACAGTTGTGGCAGTCACTGTGTATTGGAGGATAGAGATTGCAGAATTGCTTGCCCTATCTTCGCATCAGTGGCTGCTTGTTGGTCAAGGCAGTAATGAGATGTGAAAGTATGCAGTGATGACCAGGTAGCTGCCTTGCAAATGTCTATGGGTTGCACATTCTTCAAGTGTGCCAAGGAGGTTGCTACTGCTCTAACTTGGTGAGCTTAGGAGTAGAATGTAATTGTAAATTCTGTTGTCATAGCAGAATTTGATGCATTGCGATATCCAGCTGGAGATGGTGCGTTTAGCCACCGGTAAGCCAGGTGCCTTCGGGTCGAAGGAAACAAAGAGTTGGGAAACACGGGAGTCCTAGTTTGTTCTTTCTTTGTAGTGTGTTAAAGCTCTTTTACAATCTAGTGTGTGCAGCAGTTTTTCCCTATCTTTTGCGTGCGGTTTAGGGAAAAAGGTTGGTAATTCCATTGTCTGATTGAGATGGAATCGGGTAACTACTTTTGGTAGGAATGATGGGTGAGTTCGGAGAACTACCTTCTGGTGATGAAATTGCAAGTATGGAGGATAATGGACCAAAGCCTGTAGCTCACTAACTCTTCGTGCTGATGTTACTGCAACCAGGAATACTACCTTCCATGTGAGGTATTTAATGTGCGCTGAGCCAATGGGTTCAAATGGGGAAAGCATGAGCTGTTCCAGAACTATGTTGAGGTTCCATGGAACTGGAGGTTTGGATACCGGAGGACGAATGTGCGTTAACCCCTTCATGAAACGAGTCAGTAATGGGTGATTGGATATAGGCATCTCATTGATTTGTCTATGATAGGCGCCGATGGCGCTGAGGTGAACTCTGATGGATGATGTTGCTAGACCAGCTACATATAGTGTATGAAGATAATCAATAAGCAATTCCGGTGAACAGTCCAATGGTGGTACACCTTTGGAAGTGCACCAGGCAGAGTAACGTTTCCATTTATAGTTATAATTTTTCCTGGTTGAGAGTTTCCTTGATTCTAACAAAATGAATTGTGCTGAAGTGGAGACTCCTTGTTCTGTCAGAAGGAGCCTTTCAATCTCCAAGCTGTCAAGTGGAGAGATGAGTGTTGCGGGTGTAGAAGCATTCCTTGGTCTTGGCAGAGAAGATCTTGTCGATTCGGTAATGGAATTGGATCCTTGATGGATAGTCGAAGCAGGAAACTGTACCATGGCTGCCTCGGCCAGGCCGGGGCTATGAGTATCAGTTGAGCTTTGTCCGCTATACACTTCTGAATTGTTCTTGTTATGAGAGGTATGGGAGGAAAGGCATATAGAAGGCCTGTCGTCCACGGAATGAGGAAGGCATCTTGAGCGATCCTGAATTGGCTTGGTCTTATCGAGCAGAATTTGGGAACCTGCGCATTGATCTCTGTTGCAAAGAGATCTATCGAAGGTGTCCCCCACTGCAGAAATATGTCTTGGGCTATTTCTGTGTTGAGTGTCCATTCATGGGGATGAAAGATGCGGCTTAGTCTGTCCGCTCTTGTGTTTGCAAGTCCTGGTGGGTAAGTTGCTTGGAGATGTATGGAATTTCGGTGAGCGTGTTCGAAAATCATCAGGGTCTCCTTGCAAAAGGGACCATGAACCGGACCCTCCTTGTTTGTTGATGTAAAACATCGCTACTTCGTTGTCCGTGTAGATCATGACCCTGCGTCCTTTTAGGTGGTCTTGGAATACTCGTAATGCATTGCGAATCGCTCTGAGTTCCAATAAATTTATTTGCAGATTCTGCTCCGAGATTGTCCATAACCCTTGTGTTTCGTAAATCTCGAGGTGTGCACCCCAGCCCTTGTGAGACGCATCCGTGGTTAGGACTTCGTTGTGAGGAGGGGGGCTGAACAACGCTCCTTTGGACAGGGTGGAGTCTAGGAGCCACCATATCTTTTTTCATTTCGGCGGTCAGTGATACCTTCTGCGTCAATGGTTGTGAATGCTGTTTCCATTGTCGTTTTAGTCCCCATTGTAGGCGCCTCATGTGTAGCCTGGTGTTGGAAACCGTGACATTCGCCGCCGCCATGTGGCCCAGGACTACCAAGACTTGTCTCGCCGACAGTTTCTGAGTATGGTTCAAAGTATATATAAGGTGACGGAAATGTGATATTCTGTCGTCTGGGAGGTATGCTCTGTTGCACGTAGTGTCCAGGCATGCGCCTATGAACTGCAATTGTTGTGTTGGTTGTAGGTGTGATTTCTGAAAATTGATCACCAGTCTTAGCTCTTGTACACAGTGTATCACCCGATGGAGGTGATCCAGTAAAATGCTTGGAGTCGGACCGAGCATGAGCCATTCGTCCAGATATGGAAAGATGGTTATACCTTGTTTCCTGAGATGAACCACCACCACTATCATGCATTTGGTGAAAAACCCTGGGTGCAGCCGATAGTCCAAAGGGAAGAACTTTGTAACTGGTAGTGTTGATGTCCGTAGCGAAAGCATAGGTAACGCCACGAAGACAGATGGATTGGAATGTGTGTGTAAGCATCCTTCAGGTCGATGGAGCACATCCAATCATTGGTTTGAATGAGAGGAAGAATTGACTTCAACGACACCATTTTGAATTTCTCCTTGGTGAGAAATTTGTTCAATTCCCTTAGGTCTAGTATGGGGCGAAGGCCCCCCGACTTCTTGGGTATGAGGAAGTACGGGGAATAAAATGCTGCTGAATTGGAGTGTGGGTGAATTTGTCGAATTGCTTGTTATTTGTGAAGTAAAGCAATTTCCTCCCCCAGTTGTGGATGGGAATTGTGAATCTTGAGTGTGGAAAGATGAGGCAATATGGGTTTTGTGACAAATTGGAGTTGGTAACCGTGACGTACTATCTCCAAAACCCATTGATCTGATGTTATTCTTTCCCAGGCTTCCATGTAAGAACGAATTCTGCCTGGAGGAGCTTGATGTTGTGGTGGCAGCTGAGTAACTAAAAAGATGAAGTCGCTTTTGTTGCAGCAGCCGGCTGTTGTGACTGCTGCCTCTGGTTACGTGGTTTGCCTCTACGTTGGTTTGATGTATTGTTTTGTGGGGCAGGACACTGGTAAGAAGGGTATGGTTGGGTACGAAAAGATTGATAAGATCTATAGAGTCTTCTGGCATATGATTGCCTACGAGTTGATCCCATATAACGACGTGTAGTTGAATAATTAGGATGTGATGTTAATGATTGTACTGCTAGAGCTTCTTCTTTTAATTTACTTACTGCATTCTGGAATCTTTCTCCGAACAGGTTATCTCCTGTACATGGGAGGTTTGTTAGTTTCTCGTGCAAGTCTTCACGTATCGAACTTGAACATAACCATGCTAGTCTGCGGGCTGCAATGGCTGTTGCTGATGCCCTGGATGATGTTTCATGTGCTTCATAGATTGACCTCAAAAGGTGTCGAGAACACTCTTCCATGTCATGAAGAGGCTGAGGTATCTGATCCGCCATTGAGGAGTTTATACCCTTCATAGCTTGCATGCACTCATATAGGTATTGTACCATGTAGAATTGATGTTGCATAATTCGTGCAGTCAACATTGAGTTATGGTATATTTTCCTGCCAAACTCATCTAAATATTTGTTGTCTTTCCCTGGTGGGTAAAGGGAATGCGACTTTGTTTTCTTAAATCTTTGCATCGCCGACTCTACTACAATTGAAGCGTGAGGTAATTGTGGTAGAGTGTATAGTGATGCGTTCCTCATACGAAATTTAATGTCTGTTTTCCTGGAAACGGCTGGAATTGCATAAGGCATATCCCAGGACTTTTGTAAGACTGAATGTAGGATCTCTTGTTGTGGAAGAGATGTTGGTTCCCCTGGAGTATCAAAAATCTTTAGAAGACCAAGGGTTTCTGCTCTAGGGTCTGCTTCTTTTTGGACCTCTAGATGCAGTATTGTACCCAATTTTTCTAAGAATTTTGGGTATGTTAGGTCTTCCGGAGGGGAGTACGGTTGCTGAGGTTGTTCCTGCGGATCCGACAGAAATCCCGTAGATGATGATGGGGATGTTTGTATTGAAGGAGAATCAAAAGGAGTATCCTGTGTATGAGTTGGCGAGGTTGGTCGGTTTATCATGGGAGATGTCGGTCTTTCTACCGATGACTCTCTATTAAGCTGTGCTTTGTGTTCCGGAGAACTGTCATCAGCAATATTAGTCATTTGAATGATGACTGAAGCGTTTCATAAAAACCTGCTAAAGACTGAGACAGTTGATAAAATGCCTCTCTTGTATGAGGGGGCATTGTCATACGATCATCTTGTGCTTGTGAGATACCTTCTCTAAGATGCATTGAGTTATTTTGAGGTGAAGTATTAGGTACCTTTCTGTCGCTTTGTATTTTATTGACTGATATATTCCTTGATCTTCTGAATCTGAAGAAGTGTTAGAGGAACAAACCTGTATTACCTCTCTGTTTGAGAAGGTATTGAAAGGTAGTTTATGCGATGATTTAGAAGTCGAAGGACTTATTTCCCACTTAGGCATTCCTCTTCGTCAGTTTTTTATGGTGAGAGTGCCATGAGTGCTTATGATAATCATTAGACGACAAGTCTGTCTGACTTCCATGTGATGAACGTTCTGTGGTATCAGTTCCAAAAGAAGAGCTTTGTGAAGGATAACGTCGTCGTTTCAACTCAGTCTTTAATACTTGAGGTGAATAATTGTGTCTTTTATGCTCAGATTTAGATCTATGCGCGGATTTAGATTTATGCACGGATTTATGTTTATGCGCAGATGTAGATTTATGCGTGAATGTAGAGTTATGCGCAGGTATAGATTTATGCGCAGGTGTAGATGTATGCGCGGATGTATGCGCAGTTGTATTCTTGTGCGCGGCTGTATCCTTGTGCGCGGATGTAGATTTATGCGCGGATGCAAAGTTATGCGCATATCTTTTAGATCTTGTGCGCGCAAGGGTTATCGGCGCCGTGCGCATAGATCCCACTGGAGTCGGTGCCGGACGCGCAGATTTCAACGGCGCAGTGCGCATATCTGTTCTGCGCGGTGGCTTTCTTCTGCGCTGTGTTCGCCGGTTCAGTCAAGCTGTGTGGCGATCTCTCTCTCGGCACCGATACATTTTTTCGCCCTGACGGCACCGTAGGCACAGAAGGTGTCGGCGCCGAGGTTTCTGGCGCCGATATGGTACGTTGCGGCTCTACAGGCTCTGCGGATTTCTTAGAATCCATTGGCCTTCGTCGTTTTGCGCTGTCCTTACCTCCGAGAGTGGAGGATTGAGGATCCGACGACAAATTTCTCTTTTTTGATAGAGCCGATGAAGTTAGCAGGCCAGGCAATGAATGAGCCTCCAACGGGTCTCTTGAGGCAAAAAGTTCTTGAAGCCTATAGGCCCTTTGTTTTAGTGCTCTAGGTGACATCTTAGAGCAAAAATCACAATCTTCCCGATTGTGATCTGATCCTAGACATCTGTAACATCGGTCGTGTCCGTCCGTGACCGACATTACTTTTCCACAATGACAGGGCTTAAACTCCGACTTTGACATTTTGAAAATTTTTTTTTTTTTCAGTACTGAGGAGAGAACAACTCCACGTGCATTCTCGCTCACGGAAAAAACAGACTGAGGAGATTCCGTTACTTTCCTGCGCGGGAACACACGCGCAGCCGCAGCGAGCAAAGCTCTGTTCTCTGCTTTGACAAGCTCCGCCTCTCGGGCCTGATTGACAGTTCCCATGACAGCATGGCTAATTCAGCCCTGCTATCGACGGGAAATATGGTAATTCCTAGCATTCTATTTGCTTTCTTGGCCTTCTCTGCCACACACTGAGCAGAGGATTTCAACATATATTCCACAATGATGCCTAGATCTTTTTCCTGGGTGTCGACTTCCAATGTGGAACCTTGCATTGTATAGCTATAATTTAGTAGTTCTTCCCTATGTGCATCACTTTGCACATATCCACATCACGGTTATATGCCTTCTGGGTGGCCAGCCTCCCATGCTCGCAAGGTCATCTTGCAATTTCTCACAATCCTCTTGTGATTTAACAACTTTGAATAATTTTGTCTCATCTTCAAATTTGAACACCTCACTCATTCCTATATCCAGGTCATTTATAAATATGTTAAAAAGCAGTGGTCCCAGTACAGATTTCTGGGACACTCCACTATTCACCTTTCTCCATTGAGAAATTTGACTGTTTAGACCTACTGTCTGTTTTCTATCCTTTATTTATGTAAAAGATTTTTTACCCGCCTTTTCAGAGTTCAGGGTGGGGGTACAGTAAAAAAAACAAACAAAACAAAACACCATCTTTTAGACAACTAAAAACAGCAACAAAATTTATATATCTATATATTTCTATACATCTCTCTCTCTCTCTATATATATATATATATTCAACTGTGACACATAAGAAAAGTAAATAGCCATCTGGAAAAGTTGTGTCTTTAATACCTTCCTAAAAAATTTAGGATTGTGGTAGATTGAATATCTCTTGGAAGAGAACTCCAGAGGGTGGGGCCAGCTGTTTAGATGGAGCGTTATCTGGTTTCATCAAGGCAGGCCAACCTTATAGAGAGAATATCTGGCAGATTTTGGATGTTCCCAATCCACAATAGGACCTTGCCTCCTATCTCATGACTTTTTAGTTTCCTTAAGAGTCTCTCATGAGGTACTTTTTCAAATGCTTTCTGAAAATGCAGATACACTATATCAACCAGCTCATCATTATTCACATGTTTATTCACAGCTTAAAAAAATATAGCAGATTGAGGAGCCAAGACTTCCTATGGCTAAATCCATGTGGGTTTTGTCCCATTTAAACTACATCCATCTCTATGTTTCAGTAAGTTTGTTCTTTATAATAGTGCTGGTCAAAATGGTAGAAACCAACTTCAGACTCACTGGTTTGTAGTTTCCTGGATCATCCTTGGAACTCTTTTTTTTAAAAATTGGAGTTATGTTGGCCACCTGCCAATCTTCAGATACCATATATGATTTTAATGATAGTTTGCAAATTACTAATAGTAAGTCTGCAATTTCATTTTTAGTTCTTTCAGCACTCTGGGATGTATTCCATCTGGTCCTGATTTGCTTCTCTTTAGTTTTCAATTTTCCCTATTACATCTTCCAAGTTCACTGAGATTTGTTTCAATTCATTTGAATTGTCACCATTAAGAATTACTTCTGGCATGGGTATCTGCCTTATATCTTCCTCATTAAAGACCAAAGCAAAGAATTAATTTAGTCTCTTCACTATGGCCTCATTCTCCCTTATTGCCCCTTTTACCCTTGATCATCTAATGGTTCAGTGACTCCCTTGCAGGCTTTTTGCTTTGAATTTACGTGAAAATGTTTTTATTTTGAGTTTTTGCTTTCTTGGCAAGCTTGTTTTCAAATTTTCTCTTTTACTCCTTATCATTCATTGCTTACATTTAACTTGCCAGTGCAAGTTTCCTGTTTTCTTCATTTGGATCTGTTTTCTTTTTTTTTTAAGATGTTCTTCTGGCTATAATAGTATCTCTCACCTCACCTTTTAACCATGCCGACAGTTGTTTGGCCTCCAACCTTTTCAATGTATGAAATACATCTGGTTTCGGCTTCCAAGGAGGTATTTTTAAGCAATGTCCTTGCCTGATGTAAACTCTTAACCTTTGCAGCTGCTCATTTCAGTTTATGCCTAACCATTTTCCTGATTTTATCATAGCCACCCTTTTGAACTTAAATGCTGTCACATTAGATTTCCTTAGTGTCCTCCTTCAGTTATTAAATCAATTTGATCATGTTATGATCTTTATTGCCACTTGTTCCCTCTTGCACCAAATCCTGTGTTAAACTAAGGACTAGTTCTAATACAGTTCCTTCTTTTGTTGATTCCTATACCAGCTGTTTCAAGAAGCATTATTTATTTCATCTAGCATGTCCTGATGCATATTTACTCAATAGTGAGGTAATTGAAAACACCTATTATTGCTATGTTGCTAATTTTATTTGTTTCCCTAATTTCTATTGCTATGTTGCTAATTTTATTTGCTTCCCTAATTTCTATTAGCATTTCATTGCCTCTTCGTTCTAGCTAGGTGAATGGTAGAACACCCCACTGCTACTCTATTCCTTTTTTCACATGTAATTTCTATCCAGAAAGATTCTGTAGTGCATTTTGTTTTCTTGCAGAACTTTTATCTTGTTTATTTATTTATTTATTATTTATTTTTATATACCGACATTCAATCTGACATATCACATCGGTTTACATTCAGGTACGGTAGGTATTTCCCTATCCCCAGTGGGTTTACAATCTAAGTTTGTACCTGAGGCAATGGAGGGTAAAGTGACTTGCCTAAGGTCACAAGGAGCGACAGCGGAACTCGAACCCTGGTCTCCTGGTTCAATGCCCTCTTTAACATATAGCACTGCTGTGATAAATTCTTGGAAACTTTCCAGTAGAGAGGGCAGCTTATTCCTCGCATCAGTTTTGGGACTTGCAACAGACCTCTGACGGTCTAGATGTCAGACGTCAATCTTCCCCTAGTGACCCCAGGAAGAAAAGGCCTCTTCTCTTCCTGCCCAAACAGTAATGGCATCATCATTTTTTTTCTATTCAATTTCATTAAAATTAACAAAATTAAACACAACATACCCTATATAGTAGGAAACTGATAAAGCACAATTTTTGATTCACTATCACAATTATAAATTTTACAATAATGTCCTCCCCAATCCCTATCTTCCAACCCTCCCCTCCAGCAACTACTACCCCCACCTCCATTGTTTGTCAGTTTTTGAGGAGGAATTGGCATAGAAGGATCTAGGAGGTATTGGACTAAAATGTACCAGCATTGACAAGATCGGTAGTCCTATAGGCTGAAGTTCAATCTCTGTTGGAGACTCTAAAAGCATTTGGTGGAGGCTCCCCCAATGCAAGTTCCTGGAGGGCACTGGCATCAGGTACTACCACACTGATGTTAATTTCTAGTTCATTGGTGAGGATGCTTCTCTGAGCCTTAGGAGTTCATTGTGGTCTAGACCCTAGCAGATGATAACTGTCTTTATTGAGGGCTTTGCCTGCTAGCCAGATGTAGGCTTAGTCCACACCACCATCTACCATTTTGGCTGGAACATTCCTGGGAATATACTTATGGATCTGAGGATCTCTCTGATCAGGATAGATGAATGATTTTCTGCTCAGACTCCTCTCCTCCACAGGAAAGGTAAAGATGTCTGGAGGTCGTCTCCTTTGCCAAGTTTATAAAAAGGAATGGCGGATGCCATCCCATTTAAGTTGAAAGAGTTCAGGGCAAAGATGCTTGATATCCTTCAATTCATGGATCCCTCCAAGGTTATTTTGACACAGGTGTGAATGTGGGAGAACAGTACTTTCTGTGTCACCAGTCAGTAAGAAGGTAGCTACAATGTATCACAACCAAAAGGTTCCTGAATTTGAGAAACAGCAACTGCCTCAGTCCTTTATGGTAGAATATGCTTTTGAGAAGGTCAAGAAGACTAGAATCCATTCTTCACTGTCCCCAGGGAAGGATTATAATACCCTTGACCTGATTGGGAGGAAGTTCATCAGGGATCTATACTCAATGCCACATAGTTTCCTACCAGCTCTTCATGAGTCAATACATACAATATATTCTAAAGGATATGACGTGTTTGTTAGAGCATCTCGCTTGCAAGCAGCATGATGCCCTGGTGTCATAAGTGGACTAGGAAATGGAGTGTGGAAAATACACTGTCTGGTTGACTTTGATGTTTTTGAGATGGCATTGAGAGTCTGAACAGTGGGTATTAGTGCACTCACATGACAGTGACCTTGGACCTCAGACAAGATGTCCAGGATAGGTTCACTGGTGTGCCTTGCAATGGTGATAATCTCTTTGGGGGTAAAGTCAAGGAATCAGTGGCTCAAATGAAAGATCACTGTGTCATGCTTCAGAACCTTTCCACTGCCACTGCAGACCTGCCCGCGTCATATAAGAGGCATCAGAGTGGAGCACTGAGGAGAATTTTCTGTCCACTGAGGAGACATTATTCTCTGTCCCCTCATCCCTGTCAACAAGAAGGACCTTGCTCTCATCAGACAGCAGAAGTCCCCGAAGCCACAGTCAGCATCCCAGTCAGAACCTGGATTTGTCTGTCTGCAAGGATATTCTCACCTGCCGGGTACATGGTACTTGGTACTGAGAGATGGCCCAGTCCCTTATGTTGACTATTTTCTGACCCAGGAGGTATGAGTCTGTTCTCTAATTGTTCATGCAGAACATTGCTATCTGAACTGTCTGTCTGAATGATAATTATTTTGTTGGCTAACCAATCTCTGAAAGTTTTTAGAGTGTATCATATTGCTCTTAGCTCTAGGAAGTTCATCTGGTGACGTTTTTTCCTGAGCTGACCAGCTCCTCTTCGTGAATACCCCAGCCCGGGTTGCATGCATCCATGGTTAGGACAATTTGTACTAGGGATATTTGGAAGGAGATTCCTTTGGCCAGATTTGACTGGATCAGCCACTAGGACAGAGAATTCCTGAGTTGCTGAGTGATGCAGATGCTGTTTCTGAGGTCCTGAGTGGTCTGGGTCCATTGTGATCTTAGGGCTTATCTCATGTAAAGGCATGCCAGAGGAGTCATGTGCACTGTTGATGCCATGAAGTCTCACAATTTCAATATGTCGCAAGCTGATGTTGCAAATATTGACTGATTAGGTTAAAGTGTAATCGGTAATACTTAGCTATGTATTTGGTTA
This sequence comes from Rhinatrema bivittatum, assembly GCF_901001135.1. NCBI lineage: Eukaryota > Metazoa > Chordata > Amphibia > Gymnophiona > Rhinatrematidae > Rhinatrema > Rhinatrema bivittatum. The sequence goes on along the minus strand of NC_042617.1, from coordinate 66,464,809 downwards.
ATGGCAAGTTACATAGATTAGAGACACTGTTTTATTTATTTATTTTATTTTTATTAAAAGATTTATAGGCTGCAATATCTCTTGTTCTAACATAATAAAGCATTCATAATAAACATTGAGAAAGACATAAACAAACAAACCTGCTATTATAATAATCATATAGTAAAATACCTTCTACTTCTCTTAAAGCACCTAGATTAAGCCAGCAAAGAAAAAAACATCATTAACTACCTGATCTCCAATTGGAGTTGGTTCTGTATGTTATGTTATGAACGTATGGGGCCCCTGTGTGACGTGGTGACATGGGTCACACTGTGCATGCTCAATTGAGTATGTCAAAAACTTTTGTATAATCTTCCCACACTGCATTCCATTGGATGACATCATCCACGTGGGAGGACTTATATCCTGCTGTTCTTAGAGAACACCTGTTACAGGTAAGCAACTTCATTTTGCATATTAGAAACAGAATAGAATATATTAGTACAGTTTTACAGATAAAGATAATTATTAGCCCATGTATTTATTTTAGTTTATTCTGTTTTTAACTACTTTTTCAAAACACTCGATGTACAAATAAGTCCAAAATCTGAATTAAAACAGTCATAAATCATACAGGCCAAGCAAAGCCAGGCCTTAAAAACATAAATACACCAACAGCCCATGACAGCTACTTTAATAACACCGTAAATTCAATTTAAAATAAAAATTTATAAAGGAAAGAACAAATCCAAAAAGATACAGAAAACTGTAAGGGGGTGTCAAATTCTGTCCCTTACTAGCAATATCATCCTTTACTGATATGGCCTCAGCTGGTGTGAGTGCCCTCGGTGTGTGTCAGAGGTCACAGCCAGACCTTGCCTCTGATAGGGATGGTCATTGTAGGTAGGATTGTTTAGAGAGGTGTGACACTCCCCATTGGGAGGGGCCTTTTGAGTTAATAAAAACCTCTGCACTTTTTGATGCAAAAGAAAGAAGGAGAAAGTGGAGGATTCTAGATACTGGAGTCCAGGGTGCATGCCTTTCCACAAAGGGGCATCATAGGGCTTGTGTCCTTTCACAGAGAAGGCCTGGGAAAAGATATTCTGCCAGAGAAGGATTTCTGAGAGGACCAGATAAGGTGCTGGGCCAAAGACAGGAATGCTGCAACCTGAATGGCCAGAGAAGAGTGGGATGAGAAGGTAGGAAGAATACTCATTCAGCTGAAAAGAGAGTTTGAGAAAAGAGTAACCTGAGAAGAGTAATTTGCAGTGGGGAATTTGAAGGGATAAGAAACTGCCCTATTGGAAAAAGATTCCCCAGAGCCCAATTCAATAGGGAATTGCTCATGGAATTACTACCCTTAGAGCTGGATTTTAAAAAGGTTACATGCGCCGGGCCTATTGTAAAAAGGCCGATGATGCGTGGAAGTCCTGGGGCTTTGCTAAAGGGGCAGTCCGGGGGCGGGGAAAGAGGCCTGCAACACAGTGGCCATTGCCGCTGTGTCGAAGGATCGCGTGCCGGCAGCCTGCCAGCACGTGCAACAACTTGCGCCTGCCCAGAGGCAGGTGCAAAAGGTAAAATAAAAATTTTGGGGGGAGGAAGGTTAGGGGAAGGGGTGGGAAGGTCAGATACAGGGGAAGGGAACGGGGGAAGGCAGCATGGCTCGGTGTGCGCAAGGTGCACAATTGTGCACCCCCTTACGCGCACCGATCCCTGATTTTGTAACTTGCGTTCACAAGTTATAAAATTGGGTATACATGTGCGTGCGCCGGGTAGCGCGTGCACATATTCACCCGCGCATACCTTTTTAAAACCTACCCCTTATCCTATAAGTCTTGATGCTTTTGATGCAACTGCAACATCACTCTCCACTTTGATGGCGGGGGGGGGGGGGGGGGTGGGGGGGGCGCGGAGAGGAATTGGATTCAGATGACAACCAACATGGTTTTACGGTCTGGGCCACTGGTACACAGACAGGGAAAAAGCACAGGACTACTAAGGCAAAGCATGTCAAGCAGCACTGTATGAATTTTTAAGAAGGCTCATCATCCAGTAAAAATGTTGCTAGCTGTAAATTTGTTATGGATTGTCATAAGGCTTGGGGATAACTGCATGAGTGGCAATTGTTACCTTTAAGAGAAGCATGGGATATCTGCACATCATAGCAGATACTACCATAAGAAGCTTGCTGGGCCAACTGGATGGACCATTTGGACTTTTTCTGCTGTTTTTACTATGTTACTATCAGGCCGATTCGGGACCTCCGACTTAATATCGCTATGATATTAAATCAGAGGGTGCACAGAAAGGCAGTTTTTACTGCTTTTCTGTGCACTTTCCCGGTGCCGGAAGAAACTAGCGCCTACCTTTGGGTTGGCGCTAATTTCTGAAAGTAAAATGTGCGGCTTGGCTGCACTTTTTACTTTCTGTATCCCGCGCGCATACCTAATAGGGCCATCAACATGCATTTGCATGTTGAGGGTGCTATTAGGTGCCGCGGGTTGGACGTGCGTTTTCCTCCCCTTACTGAATAAGGGGTAAGGGAAAACGTGCGTCCAAGAGCAGGCTAACAGTGCGCTCCATCGGAGCGCACTGTACTGTATCGGCCTGTATGTTAGGTGTTGGAGAAAGAAGGTAGCTGCAATACCAAGCAGGTACTGGGAAGCTCCTAGGGAGGAAGCGTCCCTACCTGTGAGCTGACAGTTTGAAGCTGTGTTAAATTTATGGACAAAAGACTAAGTTTACATTTTTGTGTGCTGTTTTTAAACTTTCTTTTACCTGCTCATCACTACCAGTAAAGACTTTATTTTCAAACAACAATTGGAGTGTCATATTGGTGATTTTTGGGAAGACTGAATTAGTGAATAGAAGAGCCCCAGCATGAGAAAATCCTAAGGACCTAGAAAGATTGTTTGTTTGTTTGTTTATTTATTTATTTAGAATTTTTATATACCGACATTCTCGATACAAATATCAAATCAGGTCGGTTTCCATAAAACAAAACTGTCGCGGTAAGGCGTTACAATAAACGGAGTTTCTGAACATAAGCATATAAGTATTAAATAGACAACAGTGACTCGTCAAATAACGTGGATATATGTAGAAAATGTGTTTCTTTCCCCCATGTGGGGAACCCTAGGATATCATGGAGCCATGCCTGGTAGGTGACCTGCCCTGTGTGCCCCTGTGCTTAAGAGATGACCAGGACAGGGGCTAGAAAAATATCTGACTAATTAGCACTTATCTGACTAAATGCAGAAGCCTTCTACCACAAAAAAATTAAACTGTAAAAGCCAGTAAAGAACAATATTTTAGTCTGACTTCTAAAGTCAGATATTCTGATGCCATACAGGCCGCCTTAGGGATCACATTACAAAAATGTTGGAGCTGTGTGTGTCGAAGCATGTGCTCAAGTCCTAGCCAACTTAATATTCTTTAATGATGGATGTGATGATCTCAGGGTAGTTAGATACATATTCCTTTAATCATTTGGACAGGTAAAGCACATCAAGACAAACAATACCTTAAATGTAAGGCTCAAACTGTGTATATCAAATATTAACTAACCAGTTCAGTTCCAAAAGAATTGGACTAATATGGTC